>NC_047089.1:9956312-10558454 GCF_902459505.1 Geotrypetes seraphini | reverse complement strand
GGGTTTCCCGCCTTCTAGCGAAGAGGCTTCCGTGGTGCATCTTTTTTCAGAGGGATGAGCTACCAGACCTGATTCAGCAGGTCTCCTCGGTGCTGCGTTTTGAGGAAGCGCCACCGGAGACCCCGCATGTCGGGGACCCTCTGCGTAGAGGGATCCGTACTCTTTCCCGCTCTTTTCCTATGCATCAGGATTTTCGGGATATTGTACTGGCGCAGTGAAATATGCTGGAGGCGCCATTTTCGGTTAAGCGCGCGCCATGGCTTGTTTGTATCCTAGCCCAGAGGGGGATAGGGCTGCTTTTAAAATCGCCAGCGGTGAACGCGGTGGTGTCAGTGATTTCTAAGCGGCATATTGTGCCTCTTGAGGGCGGTTCTGCCTTACAGGACTCTGAGAAGCGTAAGTTGGAGACCATTCTTAAGCAGAATTTGGCTTTCTCTGCCTTGGGATCCAGGTGGCTATTTGTGGGGTGCTGGTGGCTCGTACCATGTTTCGGTGGGACTTGCGAGAACTGACGAAGCCATTTAGAAAACAGTGTGGGTCCAAGCAGGAGTGCGGAAAGCTTGCTGCTGTCGTCCGTGCTCCTGACCTGTGCATTGCTAGCGAGGGAGGGATACACGCTGGACCACCAGGTACAGGGGGGGATGAATGATCTAAAAATACTGTGGGGGGATGATCTAAAAATACAGGTGGATGATTTAAAAAGGTAAGGGGGAGGCTGGGGGGCTGGCTGGCTTGGGGCGGGTTGGTTGCCACTACACGTATCTACCATTAGACGTGCCCACCTCTAGATGTGCCCTTTTCCCGGCCTACCACCAGAGGGGGGACAGAGTACAGGGCACACCTTTTGGTTAAAAATTTTTTTTCTTGGTTTTTCCTCCTCTACAGGTGGGTGTATCTTATGGAGCAAAAAATATGATTTTTGAAATTTTAATGGAAGATTAAAAAAATATATATTAAGGATCAAGAAAGAAATTAGAGATTTGCAAGTCATACTTCCTTGGTATGCAAATTTTATCTTATGCATATTCATTGTGGATAGCCTGAAAACCTGATCTGCCTGTGGACCTCTAGGATTGGAATTCAGTAGCCTTGCCCTAGCATCAAATGTACATCTGAAAAGTCTGTACTGCAACTATTCTAGTGGAAGTGGTGGCAATGAAGACTATCTGAATTTAATAAAGCTTGGGACAAAAAGAGAAGATTTTGAACGGAGGATAGATGGCATGGATGGGCAGACTGTCAGGGATGGGCAACTCCAGTCCTTGAGGGCTGGAATCCAGTCAGGTTTTCCCCAATGAATATGCACTGAAAGCCGTGCATACAAATTGATCTCATACATATTCATTGGGGAAATCTTAAAAATCCGACTGGATTCCAGCCCTCGAGGACCGGAGTTGCCCACCCCTGGGATAGGTCATAGGTCTTTTATCTACCTTTATATTTCTATTTCCATTTGGGAGAAGAACAAAAGGGATTTCTACACAGAGAAAAATAAAATGTAGACCAGATTCAATGCTCCGTTTTCCTGCAGTCAGTCTCAGAACCCTACTCGTACCCCTAACCCAATCACCCCATCTAATTCTTGAGTGCTTCTTCGCACTCCAGTCCAAGCCCAGGCGGCTCATTTTGGCTTCTAAAACCATATGTACCATATTGTTCGCTCTATAAGACACACTTTTTCCCAAAAAAAGTGGGTGGAAATAAGGGTGATCTTATGGAGCAAATATCCCACCCCCAGTACCTTTTTAAAATTCTGGTGCCCTCCCTCGCTGGACGCGGCTGCCTCGGAATCCTCTTCTCTCGCGGCAGAGCGGCGCACAAGGCTGCCTGCCTGCCTGGTCCTGTGCTGCTTCCCACAAGAACTGACAGCAGCCATCAGTTGTTGCGGGAAGTGGCCCAGGACCAGGCAGGCAGCCTTGTGCGCCGCTCTGCCACAAGAAAAGAGGACTCCGAGGTAGCCACGTCCAGCGAGGGAGGGCGCCAGAATTTTAAAAAGGTACCGGAGGGGGGCTGGCTGTCACTACACGTGCCTGCCATTAGACGTGCTCTGTACCCTGTCCCGGCCTACCAGTAGACCACCAGAGGGGGGACAGGGCACACCATTTGGTTCAGAATTTTTTTTGTTTGTTTTTCCTCCTCTATAGTTGGGTGCGTTTTATAGAGCAAAAAATACAGTACTTCCTACAACCCTCCATAGGCTGGATGGACAGAAAAGTTATCTGATTGTTGTTTATCCTCAGCTTGGCCACCTCTGTACATCAAATATACACAGCTAATGCTGATTCACTGTTCATGCAGATATTTGTTTAATAGAAAAATGCAAGAGATATGCATAAGGATTTAAGTTTTTGTATAAACCTTGAGAAATCCACAGCAGTTTTTGAAAAGAAAAACACAACTTGGAAGTCCTAGCTTCTGCACTTATAACCCAGCAAGTCACACCCCAATCTCTCTCCCTCCTTGCCCCACTTTCCTGAGAGCATCTTTAAATACAGCTAAAGGGCTGCAGCTGCCTCCTGCTGGGCTTGAGCCTGGCATCTGCTCTGGTCTCCTGTGCTGCTCTTAGCTGTCAGTCTGCTTCTGTTTTTGCCTCTGCAGTTCCTGCATGCGCTGCTTCTGTTGTTCCTGCATACAGTCCTTGAAGAGCTGCACCTGCTGCTGACACTTTCTCCAGTCCCTTTGCTCAGACATGCACTCCTGCAGCGCATAATGAAAGGCTGCACAACCAGAACGGAAGATCATCTGGTCTAAGGGATCCTCTTCTTCCTCCTGCTCCTCTCTTTCCACCTTTCTGCTCCAGTTGTGACCTGGTGGATTAGGAGCAGACATCTTCCCCAGGTTCTATTTTTAAACAACAAAAATGAAGTAAGATACACATAGCAGTTATGTGCAGACCACCACAAAACTATGTAGCAGCCATCTCCTGATCCTCACTTTTTTCATTATTAAAAGGAAAAAACTAAACAAAAACACTTCCCACAAAATGGGGGAGGGGATACTGATGAATAAACAAGCACAGGGAGTCCTGGGGCAAGTGTATGTTAACAGAAAATTTGTCCCTTTTTAAAACTTCATAGTGGGAATACTGAGTTTCTCCTTTATATTACTATATGAAATTGGGAGGGGCCTTAGACGACTGGGCTAATCAGGCCCCACCCGGTGCATCCCACAATGCACTGAGAAGGGCAGGCCCGCCTCTTTCCAAAGGAGGCGGGCCGTCCAGCTGGAGGGAAGACCGTCCATTGTTTCAGGTTAGAGGTGGGGTCTGGGTGGGGGGTTTCCAGCAGGAGGGATTGGGCACCCTCCTGCCAGTTTTGTTCAGGGGGGGGAGTGGGGAGGGTTCCAGCAGGAGGGACTGGGCATCCCTTCTGCTGTGTTCGTTTGGGGGGGAGGGGTGTTCCAGGCAGGAGGGATTGGGCATCCCTCCTGCTGCATTCGTTCGGGTGGGGGGACTGGCAGCCGCAGCCGCTAAACTTATTACGGCAGGAAGATCCCTTGCCAGGATAAGCTTAGCGGCCGAGTCTACAACAACCGAACTCTCTAACCGGCATCTGTAACATGGACATTGGTTAGAGAATTGGGTTTACTTTAGGCCGCCTTAGGCCCAATTCTATATAGGATGCCCGTTGGCTTCTGAGACGGGTGTCCTATAAGGGAATCTGGGCCTTAGATTCCAAATGAACTTTCCAGCTCCAGGTGGATTACAGTGATAGTATAAACACGTATTACAAAAAAATCATAAGATACAAAGATAATTTATATGCTTTAGTTGTAAAAAGAAGAAAAGGAAACCCCTATGAATTACCACTGAAAGCAAAAATACACTCTGTTGTGTTGATTCGTAGGGGAAGGTCAAACCAATATCATTAATCAGACTCAACGCAGATCTGCGTTTCCACAATTCAAACCAGATAAGTACGGATACCAATGCACAAAAGGTTAAAGCAGTTCATTTTAAAAGGCATTTGTACAAAATCATGCTTGGTAATACAAATGGTAACAGTATACTGCAGGATTCAGTTGCAGCATACTACAGTATGTTACTAGGTTAGCATTTGTATTACCAAATATATTGTAGTGCCTGCATGAATTTTAGTATATATTGTAGTGCCTCCACACCAAAACATATACAGTATATGTTAAGATTGTACTACAGGAAGACAATATATCAAATGCATGACCTATCTAAAATCATATCCTAAGACAACCATGTAATCATGTACTTAACAGAATATTTACAAAACTAGTCATGTTTTCAAGTTTTGTCTAGAATCTTTGTAAGATGCATCATCCTTATTTCACTAGGCAATAGAGTTCTATAATGTGGGTCCATGGGCTATAATAGTTTTACATCTGTTTTGTAATCAAAGATCCAACAGACCTGGTATTATCGAATTCCAATTCTGATTCAGATCTTAAACACAGCCTAGAAACAAACACCTACATCATGACCCTAAAATTAAAAAAATATATATATTTATTAAACTCTAGCTTCACTTTTACAGGCAACCAACCAGATTTTATTACATATGGTGTCACATGTTCTCCCCTAAAATCATTTTTATTGCTACATTCTGCTTGGGTACCTGATTTGAAACCCATTCTGAGCTCCTTTGGGAGGATGGGCTAACCCCCCCCCCCAAAAAAAAAAAAAAACCCCAAAACAAAAACAAATAAATAAATAAGCTACCAGGGACATTTTAAAACATTAATACAGAACCGGGGGTGGCTCAGAACAGGAGAAACATAAAAGGATAATAACTAGAAAGACGACACTAGAAGGGGGAAGAGGTATTGAAATATAAAAGAAGGCAACCAAGGTGAACCCCTAACCCATCTTACTGAGAACTCCTCCTTCCGGGTAGAGCGCTTCCTCTTTAAGGGGCGGGATTTCTATTGGTGGCCGTCGTAGGCCCTTCCGGGTTAACGGGCGCTCGCATCCGGCCGGCTGCCGCCAGGTTCCAAGATGGCCGCTCGGCTGTTGGTGCAGAGCGATTGGCCGCAGGTGCTGAGGTGAGAGGCGGCGGGTAGGGCCCGCGTCGTTAAACGCGCAGATGCGGAGCTCGGGGCCGCGCTAACTCGCTCGTTTGTGTCCCTTTTGCAGGAAGGTGGAAGCCGAAGCCTGGGTGGCGTGTAAAGTCCCAGGTGAGGAGGACGGAAGGGAGGCGCTGGCGCGGCCATAACAGCGGGAGGTGTTTAGAGCGCGAGGGGACGTTGCTTAGAGGCTCTTGTGCAAAGCGCTCGGGAAGTGGCGTCTCCATTGTAGGCAGCTGTCTAATTAGCCAATCGGGAGGCACGTTTTCTTAGAAAATGCTCCCCAAGCAGGCCGCCTAGATTGAAGGCGCCTAGGGAAGCTCGCCTAAGGCTAGGCAGAAGCCTTAGGTGAACCTAGGCGGCCCTACGAGTCTCACTAGCAGAGTGGGAGACGCTTACAATGTAGACTTGCAAAATGCTGGCCTACATGGTAAGTAGACGCAGCCGCTATACTTAATCATGGCAAGGGATCTTGCCTGCCACGATTAGTATAGGGACCGCAGTTCCGGCCGCCAGTCTCCCCTCCCCAACCCCTGCACCCGGATGATCACGGCAGGAGGGTGCCCAAGTCCTTCTGTCAACAGAACCCGCCCCCGAACATCGCCGGCAGGAGGGTGCCCAACCCCTCCTGCTGGACCCTCCCCCAATGAAACCCCCCACCCCGGAACCCCTCTCAGGTTTACCTGTAAATTGGCCAGACGGGTCCTCGCACCATCCGGCCAGTAGGTCCGCCTCCATCCAAATGAGGCCCCCCTCCCCTCCCCAACCCACAAGATCCTAGAGCCATTGGGGGTGGTCCGGCAGGAGGGGTTGCCGAGCGCCAACCTTCCTCGCTACGCGACTGAATAGAGGGATTAAGGGACTTGCCCAGAGTCACAATTGAACTTGCAATCTTGAGGTGCTGAGGCAGCAGCTTTAACCACTAGCCCCTCTCCCCACCTCCTTGGTAACTTACCTAGGTACACCTCTGTGTCCTGCAGTAAGCCCTCTGAAGCTACGGTAAACATGCGCTAGTGCTTACCCCAGCTTGGTACAAGGACCCCTTAGAGTTCTTAAATGTACCCTACTTTGCACTATTATTAAGGGGGGTCTCTCACTAAAGGTTAGTGCATGTTATCTACCACTGGGATCTGGGGCAACTTTACTAAGACCCTGGAAATAAAAAGGAGGCTAGAAACTGGATGTTAATATGAAATAATGGACGAGTCCAATGCTGTTTTCTGGCATGCCTTGATAGACTAGAAATTTATCCAGAAGACTCGTTCTAGCTAATCATTGGACGTATAAATGGAAAGAAGTAGAGAGCCTAAGAGAGACAGAAGAGACTTTAACCTTTATGTGAAATCAGTTTTTATTATACAAATAAGCACACACAGCACAAAACAATACAGCATGTCCAACAATGTCAGGAAGGTTCTTACTCTTAATAAACCTCCCCCTACATATAATGTTGCAGTATCAAGAAGAAACTCGTTAAATTATATCCCTAAGGCACCCTAATAACCACCCTCTAACACCCCCCCTCCCTCCCAGTATCCCCTCCCAAGGGTTGTATGCACTGGTTAGGTTAGAAATCGTGGTGATGGCCTTGCAATACCAGTCTCTCACAAGTCCAAGTCATTGAAAAACAAACTACGAGGTTTATGAGGCAATGATTGCATGTAGGGTGCCCAGGCCAACAGGAACTGTCTTTTGCACTGTGGCTTTAACTTTTACACATAGTAACTATGTTACAGGTTAAATTTTCTCAAGGTTTTGACAGAGTGAGGAGGTTGAAATTTGATGACATATTTGTATTCCTAAAAGAGGGCGGATTATGTAAATGGTTTCCAGTGAATATAGTTCCAGATGTGAGTGATATTATAGGACCCAGTTGTGACCTACTGTCAAAAGCCTTTGTCAAAAAAAAAAAAGTGACATATAAGAGACATTATATATGGTTATATAAGAGACATTAAAACAGTGGTTCCCAACCCCTTCCGAGGGACCCCCAGCCAGTTAGATTTTCAAGATAGCCCTAATGAATATGCATGAGAGAGGTTTGCATACCTGTCACTTTCATTATATGCAAATTTCTCATGCATATTCATTATTTCATAAACAAAAAGAGCTATATGTATATCACAAATGTTTTAATTCTAAAGATTTACTCCAATCATCCAGTCACAATTTTTATTATATTATACTTTTAAAATTTCATATAAACCACAATTGTACTTATAATTCATATCATATAAATATATCTGAACCCTTAACAACCTACCAACCAACCCACTAAAAATTCATATAAAAAATGCACGACTGTCCATATAATCTACTAAAAAGTCTTCAATACTGTGCAAACTTTTCATCTCCTGGGAGATTTCAGGCTCCCCCTGGTGGTTAACCTGCAAATCATCCCTATTTTTCCTAACACAACCCTGGTCTATTCCCTTCCGGGTTTTACTCTGTGTCTTAGGAGGAACTTTAACTGGAACCAGGTCAGGCACGATGTCTGTCTGGTTACAATGCGTCGCCATTTAAATTATACTTATTCCTTTTCCAAAGAATTCTAATTCCCAGTAGAAAAGACCTGAGATAAATGCCTGTAGTGCATTTTTCATCAAATGAGTTGAATATTTTAGCAGAGCCAACTAGAGAGTATATGGGAGAATCTCAACAGTGGCACCAAAATGCTGTTCAAAAGTCATCTGCTGTTGTCCCATTTTAAAATAGTTTTTGTGCTTATTAGATAAATATGAGGCTTTTTGTCTCCCTCAACGAGGTCAGAGAATGTTTTTACGGAAAGTGGGTTTGCTAGGGGGAAAAAGAATCATCAGTGTGAGTGGGTGATTCCCTTCCATCCTTTTGGGCCTGGCGCAATCATCTTTATGCGCTTTTATTGTTAGAACATAAACTGGCTTGCACTACCCCTAAGAGGAGAAAAGTGTTTCTCTCCATCTGGCTTCCCTATATTCAATCTTTGAGTCCAAGGGCTTTCAGTGATATCTTAAATGTTCTTTGACTTGCTCTGATCGGAGGTTAGTCGAGGTTCTCCACTTTCCTCTTCTTTTTTTATTCTTCTCTCTTTCTCCTTGTTTTTATTGTTAGTCATTGTTTTTATTAGTCCATTGGGGGGTTACATTACATTCAACCATGGACACTTCATAATACAGTGCTCCCCTGCGAATTTGCAGTCCGCGATCCCAGTCATTCGCAGTATTTTCTGACCGCGAAGGGGAGGCAGTAGAGGGCAGCCAGAGGTCCGGCAAGTGAAGGAAATTACTCGTCGTATGCTCCGACCGCCTCTTCCTGTACTAATTTCAAAGCAGCTCATGATTGGTGAGGCCTGACTTTAGTACAGGAAGAGGCAGTCGGAGCATACAACGAGTGATTTCCTTTACTTGCCGGCACTCCGGCTGCCCTCTCCTGCCTGTCTAGCTGCTCTCTCCTGTCTCCCCTGCCTAAAAAACGTATTCGAGGTTTTTTGACATTCGCGGGGGTTCCTGGAACGGAACCCCCGCAAATATCGGGAGAGTACTGTATATGGTTTTTCTATGTTGGTTGTAATAAAATGTTAGATACACTATATGTGACTGGTATATGTGACTATATATACTTCTAGTGCCCGTCTGATAGTTTTCCAGGACTCATAAGAACCCAGGGTCTCGTACATTCTTTTTCAAATGGTTTAGAGCAGGGGTAGGGAAATCCGGTCCTCGAGAGCCATATTCCAGTTGGGTTTTCAGGATTTCCCCAATGAATATGCTTTGAAAGCAGTGCATGCAAATAGATCTCATGCATATTCATTGGGGAAATCCTGAAAATCCGACTGGAATACGGCTCTCGAGGACCAGAGTGCCCTACCCCTGGTTTAGAGGGATGGGCAGGGGTTTGGAAGGTACAGCTAACCCAATTGTGTAGGCTTCAACTGCTGCTCCCCAGTTTGCCAGGATCATGCTGTGGTTTTCTGTTTTGTTCATTTGGGCTTATACATGGTTTTATCTGAGTTTACTGTTTGTCATGGTCCTTCCCACTTTGTTTGTAAGTTAAGGGAAAGTTTCCTATGGGGGGAGGGTGGAATAGTAGACCCCCTTTTTTGATTTGTTTTATGGGGGAGAGGGGAGGGGTCTTAGACAAAATGTATGATGAAAATTGTATTGGTTTTTTTGTTCTGTTTTCTATGGAGTCATCAATAAAAAATTATTTAAAAAAAATAAAATAGTTTTGTGTTGTAGGGAAACCTACCCTCTATGGCATCCTGAAATGTCAAGGCTTAGGTTCAGACGGGCTTCTGGAAATCACTGCATCAGAAGGCTTTGTTGTAAATGAAGTTAAAAAGGTACTGTTGAATTTAATTTAATATGTCTATGGGTATTGGGGAGAAAGAGAGTAGAGCTGATGAATTAGCATGCAGTGTAAACTGTGTCCTGGGAAATGCAATCTTTATTCATGCTGGAGGGCTTCTGCTCTCCTTATTTAAAAAACCCCAAAACAGGAAACAGAATAGAAAATCCTCCTCTAGTTTCATATATTGGTAATCTGAATGAAATGGATAGACTGCATAGAGGTGGAGGGGCAGTTACAATCCTCCGGCAGTGGTCGACATGGCCCATCCAATCTATCTGCCGTCATTGTTAATGTTACTTTGCGTGGTACATGAATGCTAAAAAGAGCATGCACCAGAGCCAACTATAGAGAACGCTGAAAGAAACTGTGACATAATAGAATTCTCCTCTGTTGGCGCTGATAAAGAGCGATACTGGATCTTTTAGGTCGCTGGTATCAAAGGACCCAATGTACTGTCACTACATCCTCTTTCTGCTTACCAGATAGGTTGTGGCATTGATGGAGAGTTGTAGTGGCCCAGTGGGCCCTTCAGATGGTACCATTATTTTTAAAGTTATAAGATACAGTAAAAGCTTGGATTGCAAGTAACTTGGTTTGCAAGTGTTTTGCAAGACAAGCAAAACATTTTTATCAAATTTTAACTTGATGTATAAACAATGTCTTGCAATACAAGTACATACCATATACGCGCGTCACATCATCACAACTGAGCCGATGGTTATTCTCTCTCTGCCGCTGCAGGAGGGTAGTGACTGTTCTAAACGAGTGAGGTCTTGCAATACAAATACGTATAGTATTTTGTATTAAAGTTTTTGGGTTGTGGAATGAATCGTCTGAGTTTCCATTATTTCCTATGGGGAAATTCGCTTTGATATACGAGTGTTTTGGATTACAAGCATGCTTATGGAACCAATTATGCTCGCAAAACAAGGTTTTACTCTATATATCTATATATCTAGAATGTTGATATGTGGAATATAAGGGATTTTTTTTTTCCATAAAGCAGGAGTCTGGTTCCTATGAAACATGTTACTATGTTTCATAGAAACCAGACTCCTGCTTTATGAAAAAACAACAACCCTTATATTCCACAGATCACAGAACAACATCCTAGGAACATACAGACTTATGGACATTAATGAAAACCAACTAAAGAGAGTACATATACACACAAATCTCATAAAATGAAGAAACAAACAAACAAACAAAAATAAGTCTAAATTCTTTCTAGAAGTTGTTAGATGAGTCTCCGAATGAAGATTCGAAGGAAGGGAATTCCATAATGTAGGACAAGCGATAAAAAGCATGCAGCTGAACAGTCTAGATTTGAGCTTGTTTGACTGAGGGGACCACTGACAAGACACAAATCTCGTGGTGAAAACATCTTGGGATATCGAAGAGTTTCTCCGTACAAAGCCTTAAACAACTGGAGTGCCCGTTCAAAGTATCTGTGCTTATCCCAGGACAAGCAGGCAGCATATTCTTGACTGATGGGTGACGGCACCGACGGAGCCCCGGTACGGACAATTTTAGAGTGATTGCACTCTAAGAACTTTTAGAAAGTTCTAGCTCGGCCGCACCGCGCACGCGCGAGTGCCTTCCCGCCCGACAGAGGCGCGCGGTCCCTCAGTTTCTTAGTTTCCGCGGAGCTAAGAAGACGCGTTTTCAACGGCTGTTGAAATTTTCTCCTAACTTGCCTTCCCGCTCGCGTAAACGTTTTGGCTTAAATTGCCTTTTTTCTTTCTTTCCATTTTGTAAAAAAAAAAAAAAAACTTTCATTTTTCTTCTTCAGTTTCGGTTTTTCCCCGGCGGGGCCTTCTGCCACCATCGAAGCCTCGGCCTTCGATTTGGCGGAAGCCGTTTTTACTTTCATGCCCCCTCAACCGGGTTTTAAAAAGTGCCAGCGGTGTGCTAGGCCTATATCTCTCACGGACCCACACAACTGGTGTTTACAGTGTTTGGGTCCTGAGCATCAGGCCTCTTCTTGCACCCGCTGTGCTACTTTAAAAAAAACGGACATTAAAAAATCGCCAAATTCAACAGCGATTGTTGTTCGGTGCCGAGATGTCCGACCCCGTTCCTTCGACTCCGGCTTCGGCACCGATTCAGTCGGCACCCTCGTCTTCGACGCCGCGTGATTCCACACCGGCATCTCAACAGTCAGGTAAGCCGGCTAAGAAGCCTTCCCCGCTGGAACGTCTTCCGGCCTCGAGTGCAGTGAGTCCAATCCTGCCGCCTGTAAGACGCCAGCGGAAGCGCTCCGCCCCTATAGAGGTGAGTCCCTCGACATCGGGCTCCTCATCTCCGGGGCGTCGAGCGGCACCGCAGGTACCGCAGAAGAAAAAAGCGGTACCGGTGCCATCCCTCGATGACCGCATTACGGCCATCCTTCAGGTGCAGCTTAAGGAGCAATTAGAACGACTCCTTCCTGCTATCATGACACCGAACCTTCCGGTGCCAGTCCGCACCGAGCCACCGGTACCGGTTGTGGATCAACCCGTATCGATACCGATTGTGGAACCTGTGTTACCCGCTTCCACTGTCTCGGTACCGCTTCACCTAACCTCATCGGTATCGATGCCAGTCCTTGCACCGGAGCCGAGAGCTCACCATCAATCGGTGCAGACTTCGGCACCGGTGCGACCGATAACTTCTCCTGACTCGGTATCGATGAGGTCGGGTAAGTCGGTGCGCAAAACCCGACACATGCAAACATCGACACCTGAGTCTCGGGACCATTCTTCCCATGTCAGGGACCCTGATCTGTGGGGAGACTCAGAGGAACCCTTTCTTTCTGAAGGCGAATGTTCCTCAGAGGAGGAGGATTCGGCTGTCCCTGACCCATCCTCCAAACAGGCCACTTCCTCTTTCTCTAGTTTTTTTGAAAGAGATGTGTGAGTCCTTGTCCATTCCTTTGGAGGCTGAATCCAAAAAGTCTAAAGCTTTTTTGGATGCCCTTGATTTTGATCAGCCTCCAAAGGAATTTTTGAAACTTCCCCTTCATGACATCTTGAGGGAAACTTTCTATAAGAACTTAGAGACTCCTTTAACTGTCCCAGGGGCCCCACGTAAACTGGATTCTCTATATAAGGTAATTCCCATTCCTGGGTTCGACAAACCTCAACTTCCACATGAATCCTTATTTGTCGAATCCACCCTTAAAAAGACTTCAGGAGCCAGTGTATATGCATCTGTCCCTCCTGGCAGAGAAGGAAGGGCCATGGATAAATTTGGTAAGAGGCTCTACCAAAATGCTATGTTGGCAAATAGGGCTGGTAATTATGCTTTTCATTTTTCTTTTTATTTAAAGCATCTCCTTACCACCATGGCTTCTTTCGAAAAATATCTTCCTTCACGAAAGCATCCCGCTTTTCACACATGCTTGTCGTCTCTTCTACAATTACGTAAGTTTATGGTTAGATCCATATATGACACCTTTGAACTAACATCCAGAGCGACAGCAATGTCAGTAGCTATGCGTCGTTTGGCCTGGCTTCGGGTATCCGAGCTTGATGTTAACCATCAAGATCGGTTAGCCAATGCCCCATGCCTAGGGGATGAGCTCTTTGGGGATTCCATGGACTCAACCACACAAAAGCTCTCTGCTCATGAGACGCGCTGGGATACCCTGCTCAAGAATAAAAAGAAGCCTCCTCCGCCAAGACCATATAGGCAGCAATCGGCTTATCAACGCCGCTTCACAGCTCGTCCATTGACTACCACTGCTCAGCAACCTAGGCGTCAGAGGCAACAACAACGTCAGCCTCCCAGACAACAGCAGCAGCAACAAGCTGTAAAACAACCTCCTCAGCAGAAGTCACAGCCCTTTTGACTTCATTCTCCACAGTATAGCCAGTATCCCTATTCCTGCTCTCCTGCCTCAGCCTATAGGAGGTCGACTTTCTCTGTTCCTCAGCCGGTGGGAAGTAATCACATCGGACCAATGGGTCCTCAACATCATCCGCCACGGCTACTCTCTCAACTTTCAGACTCTTCCACCTCAAAGCCTGCCAAAAGAGTCTGCTTTGAACAATCCTCAATCGGCTCTCCTTATTCAGGAGGTCCAATCCCTCCTCCTTCTGAACGCTATAGAGGAAGTTCCTCTAGATCAAAAGGGGCAGGGATTCTACTCCCGTTACTTTCTAGTTCCCAAAAAGACAGGAGACCTCAGACCCATCCTGGATCTTCGCGATCTCAACATTCATCTAGTAAAAGAAAAATTCAAGATGCTTTCTTTAGCCATCCTTTATCCCCTTCTAAATCAAAACGACTGGCTATGCTCCCTCGATCTCAAAGAGGCTTACACTCACATACCGATCAATGTAACCTCAAGACCATATCTCCGATTCATGATCAATCATTGTCATTACCAGTACAAGGTGCTGCCCTTCGGTCTTGCCTCATCTCCAAGGGTATTCACCAAATGTCTCATTGTGGTAGCGGCATTTCTACGCTCTCACCACCTGCATGTATTTCCTTACCTGGACGATTGGTTAATCAAAGACACTTCTGCTCGAGCAGTCCTTCTGGCCACCAACCAAACCATCCAGTTTCTACAACTTCTGGGATTCGAGATCAATCTACCCAAATCTCATATCATTCCCACTCAGAGGCTTCAATTCATTGGAGCGATCCTGGATACACTCCTCATGAGAGCTTTCCTGCCATCCAATCGTCTCCAGACTCTTCAGTCTCTATGTCACCAGGTGCTTCCTCTGCCGTCCATCTCAGCAAGACAAATGATGGTACTCTTGGGGCACATGGCATCCACAGTTCATGTCACACCTCATGCCCGTCTTCACCTGCGCACTCCTCAATGGACCCTTGCTACCCAGTGGTCCCAAGCGTCGGATCCTTGCTCACGACACATATCTGTGACATCATCTCTTCGTCAGTCTCTTCAATGGTGGTTGGTATCCTCAAATCTATCCAGAGGTCTTCTGTTCCATCAGCCTCCTCATCAACTAGTCATCACCACCGACGCCTCTCTGTACGCATGGGGAGCTCACCTGAACGAGTTCCAGACTCAAGGTCTTTGGTCAGCCCAGGAAAGGAAGCATCAAATCAATTTCCTGGAACTCAGAGCGATGTTTTACGCCCTCAAGGCCTTCCAACACCTTCTCTTTCCTCAGGTCCTTCTGTTGTGCACAGACAATCAGGTTGCGATGTACTACATCAACAAACAGGGTGGGACAGGCTCTCGCCTTTTATGCCAGGAAGCCCAGAAGATCTGGAATTGGGCCATAGATCACCATCTCTTCCTGAAAGCTATATACATTCAGGGGAAACAGAATTCCTTAGCGGACAAACTCAGCAGAATTCTCCAACCTCACGAGTGGACACTCGATCCCGTAACTCTGCAGTCTATCTTCGATCAATGGGGCACTCCTCAGATAGACCTCTTTGCAGCTCCTCACAATCATCAGCTGCCCCTATTCTGCTCCAGACTTTACTCTCCGCACCGTCTAACAGCAGATGCTTTTCTCCTCGACTGGTCGAATCTGTTCCTGTACGCTTTCCCTCCTCTGCCTCTCATGTTGAGAACCTTGTTCAAGCTCAAGAGGGAACGAGCCACCTTGATTCTAATTGCTCCGAGGTGGCCCAGGCAACATTGGTTCTCCCTTCTACTTCAACTCAGTTCCAGGGAACCTTTTCTTCTTCCTCTGTTTCCTTCTCTGCTTACGCAACAGCAGGGAACCCTTCTGCATCCCAACCTTCAGTCTCTACACCTGATGGCTTGGTATCTCTCGGGCTGAACTCGACTGATACTCTTTTGTCTCAGCCCGTTCGTTCCATTCTGGATGCCTCCAGGAAACCAGCCACTCTACAATGTTACCATCAAAAGTGGACGAGATTTTCTTCCTGGTGTCTTCTTCATCATCTTGATCCCACTTCCCTAGCAGTGGAGACGTTATTGGATTATCTTCTTTCTTTGTCTGACTGGCCTGAAGTCCTCTTCCATCAGGGTCCACCTCAGTGCCATTGCAGCTTTTCATGAGCCAGTCCATGGAAAACTTCTTTCAGCTCATCCCCTGGTGTCCAGGTTCATGCGTGGGCTTTTCAATGTTAAACCACCTCTTAAAGCCCCTCCGGTTATCTGGGATCTCAATGTGGTTCTTTCCGCCTTAATGAAGCCTCCATTTGAACCTTTGGCTACCGCTCCTTTCAAGTTTCTCACTTGGAAAGTACTTTTCCTTATTGCTCTTACCTCTGCCAGGAGAGTCAGTGAGCTTCATGCACTGGTTGCAGATCCACCTTTTACGGTTTTTCACCATGACAAGGTGGTTCTGCGTACACATCCAAAGTTTCTCCCCAAGGTTGTTTCTGAATTTCATCTCAACCAATCCATTGTTCTACCGGTTTTCTTTCCAAAACCTCATTCTCATTCTGGGGAACAAGCTCTGCATACTTTGGATTGTAAAAGGGCTCTTGCTTACTATCTGGAGCGTACGAAACCCCACAGATCAGTTCCCCAGCTTTTCCTGTCCTTTGATCCGAATAAATTGGGACGTCCTGTTTCTAAACGTACGTTGTCTAATTGGCTGGCAGCGTGCATTTCATTCTGTTATGCTCAGACCGGACTGACACTGGAAGGTTCTGTCACGGCCCATAGAGTCAGAGCAATGGCAGCATCTGTAGCTTTCCTCCGTTCCACTCCTATTGAGGAAATCTGCAAAGCTGCTACTTGGTCCTCAGTTCACACTTTTACATCTCATTATTGTCTGGATGCATTCTCCAGAAGGGATGGTCACTTCGGCCAATCTGTTTTACAAAATTTGTTTTCTTAATGGCCAACCTTCCCTCCATCCCTCTTTTTGTTAGCTTAGAGGTCACCCATCAGTCAAGAATATGCTGCCTGCTTGTCCTGGGATAAAGCACAGTTACTTACCGTAACAGGTGTTATCCAGGGACAGCAGGCAGATATTCTTGCGTCCCACCCACCTCCCCGGGTTGGCTTCTTAGCTGGCTTATACTAACTGAGGGACCGCGCGCCTCTGTCGGGCGGGAAGGCACTCGCGCGTGCGCGGTGCGGTCGAGCTAGAACTTTCTAAAAGTTCTTAGAGTGCAATCACTCTAAAATTGTCCGTACCGGGGCTCCGTCGGTGCCGTCACCCATCAGTCAAGAATATCTGCCTGCTGTCCCTGGATAACACCTGTTACGGTAAGTAACTGTGCTTTCTCAGTAAGAAGCCAGTGCAAATGGGCCAAACAGGATGTTCACACTGAGAATATATTATTCCGGTTATAAGGCATGCTGCCACATTTTGGACTGTCTGCAAGGCCCTTATGGATGCCTTAGGCAAATCAGTGATGCAGATCCTTGAAGGATGGCTTGAAAGCCCAAAGTCTTCAAGTAGGACCACAAACGGAACTGAAAAAAGATGTGTTGACCACATTTGATTTGCAATGTTAAGTGCTAAGTTGTCCCAAGATAATGAATTTATCGAGCAAAATCTGTGAGAGCCATGGTGAAAGGGGCATACAACTTGCAGTTGCACCTTTTGGTTTTCCTAATATTCAAAACAATACCTCTTGATCAAATGAAGATGTCCTGAACACAGTTTGAGGCCTCTACCCCTGGGAGCATAGAATGATACAAAAGAAAACATTTGCGGAAAAACTGAAACATTAAAAAGTCTTGATTTTTATATGTTGGAGGGATTTTGGATATACAGTACGCTTAGTTATTTATTAGGCTCTATTTATCGCCTTTTTGAAGGAGTTCACTCAATGCAGTGTACAGCAAGAATAAGTTAAACATAAGCAATAGACAATCATAGCAGAAAAAATATTCAAATTACAAAGTATGGCATAGTCTGCTACATCAATGGCTCCCAACCCTACCACCAGCCAGTCGGGTTTTTGGGATAGCCCTAAAGAATATGCATGAGAGAGATTTGCATATAATGGAGGTGACAGGCATGCAAATCTGCCCCATGCATATTCATTAGGTCTATCCCGAAAACCCGACTGGCTGGTGGTCCTCCAGGACAGGGTTGGGAACCACTGTGCTACATCACAATGTCGTAATGATCGACAAGAATCAGTGTAATCCTCAATGCTACAATCCTTTATGAAACATTCACAAAATATTGCATGCACACAACGGAGTGTTGAAACTAATTTTGTTATCACTGGGATCTTCAGACCGCCACAAGAATTGCATAAGTCAACACAGCTGGAATCCTCATTGATGCTGTTTACACTATCGCTCCTTATCAGGAGCTCTATCATTGGCGTTATTCATTCTTTGTGCTCTATTATGTAGGAAAAACTTAGCTTTGTTGTCAACACATCCCCCCTCACATATCTTCTTCAGGGTCAGGGAAGACATAAAAACTAGCATAGTTGCTCTGCTTTTCAATCTGTCGCCATTAGACCATTGGTTGCCATTGGTCTAATGGCGACAGATTGAGTTATGCTACTCTAGCGACAGTCTGAGGATCCCATTAGCTTCAACGCTCCGTTGTGTACATGCAGTATTTTGTGAACATCGCAATGTTGACGCAACATGAGAAACATATTTTAGTGGACGGCATAGGGTGTAAACAAAGATAGAGCATATAGATGGATAAGACAGAGTAGCAGTCAAGAAAATAAGAGGACTAATTTAAAAAAAGTTGCACATGAAGTCAGAATGGTTCTTGAAAATTCTTCTATCAGTGTCATTCCAAATCAGTGTCATTCCAAATGGGTAGGGTAGTTGACAATGAGTTGAATATTTTTTAATAGCAGAGCTAACTAGAGAGTAGGTGAGATGTTCCTAGCAAGTTAGTTACATTTTCCATTAAGGGCCTATAATTAATCCAGACAAGGTTAAGCATCTCCAGTTTTCGTCCTTCGTGCTTAAGGGTCCGAAGTTCTGGAGAAAACTAAGGTGAGTGTTTGTGAATAGTGCACAAGACCTTTTTTGTGGTACTGTTTTCTCTAAGGTCTTAGCTAAGTATGTTTTCTGAATATCAACCTGTAGATAGCCTAAGGCTTCTAAGAAATTCTGAGCAGTCGGCTTTTTTTTGGTCTCTGATCTCCTTCCAAACTCTGGGAGGTGCCATTTGTTTCAGGTGGTCAGGTTAGGGGTGTAATCTCAATATTGTTATTCTGGGATGTCAAGTCTAGTATGTGACCCTTTTCATGGGTTGGAGAATTGACCTGTGTGACTCCTAGTGCTGTCATTGCGTCCAGGAAGACAGTTGTAGTGGTATCTGGGTTTTTGATGTGTAGATTATGGGATATTTCAATGGCCATCCTAGGGTAATTCAGGGTCACTTGCGAATCAGATCAAGGAGTTCTTGCACAGATGAAATGCTGGTGGTGCTCAGTATACCTTGAGCAGCCAGATTGGTTCTCTTTATCTAGCTGGATTAAGAGATTCTGATTCATTTAGCTAGAGAATGGTGATTCTGCTCAGTTTTGATTGTATCCCAGATCAGGATGCCTTAGAGGGAAGGCCCTGGCGGAGAAGACAACGAATCAGCCCGTTCAGAGTGCTGCCACCGGTTTTGAGGCTTCAGAGGTATGTAAGGTGGTCGGTGGTGTTCGCTGCACAAAGGGATGGGAGGGAGGGATCTTAACTAGGGCTTATTTTTGGACTAGGGCTTATATTTGTGGAAACACGGTAGCTCCCTCAAATACACCAGCAATGTCCAATGCGGCCGGTATAAACCATGCTGGACAGGAATCAAGCTTGCAAGAAACCACTGTGGATAAGCTGCTTAATGTCTTCAGTAGATGGAATGAAAAAAAATCCCATTAGGTTACGTCAAGGGAATTGAAGAAGAATCGAAGCAAACCACAGACTGTATTAATTCATATTTGATGACCTTTGACGAAAGCAAGTTAAATCCCTGACAAAAAATAATATTTAACAGGGGCTAATGAGATTACAAATGAACAATGAACATTCCTGAAGCATCCCTAAATATCCTTTTCAGGGCTACATAATTTTATTTAAATTTTTTGCCACCCTTCCTTTTGTTTTTCTTCCCTATATGTTTTTCTTTCTACTTGATCATTGTAGTTCTTTTGTTCCTGTCTGTTTTTAAATGTTTTTAATAACTATTATTGTTTTTAAGGATGTGCTGTTATCTTAAATATGTTTTTCTGACATTGTATACTGCCTAGAAGGCTGATCGGGCGGTATATGAAATCTTTAAATAAACTTGAAACTTGTATTAGCAGAAATTGCCCTTTTAGTCTGTTCATTGTCTTTAATTTCAGGAGCCAGGGCTGAGCTTTGCATCCTCTCCGTTTAGTCGCAGGGTTGTCTCTTTTATCCGAATTCTGCATTTGTCCAGTTAACAAAAGAAACTTTTTGGTAACAAAAATGTATGATGACTCGCTGTGCTATGATGTAGTTAGAGGGTGTGCTTACTTCTTTTACATAGGTTGAAAGGTTTAAAATTCCTGGGGTGTTTTTTTTCCCTTCCACAGAAAAGCATAGTTATTTCATGCCCTAAGGAAAATGTTACATCCAAGTTTTTGGCTCCATACACAACGTTTTCAAGAATTCATGAAAAAAGTGTAAGTAACCTAGGCCCCTGTCACGTCTGCCACCACATTCAAATGCTTACTTTTATGTCACTGAGTGTAGCGCAGTGGTTAAAGCTACAGCCCACGCTGCTCCTTGTGACCCTGGGCAAGTCACTTAATCCCCCCATTGCTCCAGGTACATTAGATAGACTGTGAGAGGGAAAAATGCTTGAGGACCTGAATAAATTCATGTCAACCGTTCTGAGCTCTCCTGAGAGAACGCTATAGAAAATTGAATAAATAAAATGTAGACATCCATAGCAGGCTTTCTTCCTTATCTTTTTATTTGCTTTCCACAAAACTTTTCATTTTTCCCTCTGCCTCCTCCTAGGTTTTCCTATCCAGCTGACACCTTGAGATACTCTTCCATTTTAACAAAGTTAGTTTCCCTGAAGTGTGGTGTGTTGTTTTTGGTTTTTTTAAATTTCTTTATTCATTTTGTAACTTACATCAAGTGGAATAGCAATACAACAAATCACATTCAATTGGAAAAGGCATGATAGGTTAAATTACACTTTCTGGTGGAATTCTGTTTGCCATATATACAAAATGGAGCTCACCATAGCAACTCAAAAAGGATATATTAATAAATTTCAAAAAATCTGGAGACCATTAACAGAATTTTGTAAAGAACAATAATTTTCCCATGTTTAGAATTTGATTAGAAGGGAAAGGGGGGAACATATTTTGGAATAATATACAATATATAAAAAAATTTAAATGTATAATATAAATAATGGAATATTGATTGAAAGGGAGGGGGAGAGATGGGATATTATTATTATAATCAATAAGAAATATGTAATTTTAGAATTCTGATATATTAATTGCATCTATTTTTTTAAAAAAAAGTTTTAAATAATATATCAATATATAAGCTTAACAAGTGTGTTTGTATAAAGAATATGTAATTCACTTGTTGTAACATAAGAAAATGAATAAAAAATTCAAAACAGAAAACATCAAGTGTACAGTAAATATCAAACAATTATAGTACATCACTTGAAAATCTACAATATCATACAACAAGAAGATTTAACCCCCACCCCCTCCCAAATTCATATACAACTAAAATATACCACATGAAAATAATATCTTATGTCATTCATAAATATATTATTAGTGGAAAACCAAGAATCCCCCTCCCCACCCCAAATCCACATGAGCATTAAAATTGGGAAAAGTGTAAATTATTCATTATAATACTTTTAATAATGGTCTCCACACATCCTTAAATTTATTATAGTAAACCTTTTTGAACTGCCAACGCTAAAGAGCGTTCCCTGAAGTGTTAAGATGGAACAAGCATGCACTCATTGGAACTAAATAGAAAGAAGAGGCTTAGAATGAAACAAACTTGAAAGCATATCTGCTTGGACTAGAGTGTGCTGAAGCAGCCTGTCCCCAGCATCCTTTTCAAGCAGAGCAATTCTAGATTGGAGTACGATTAGTTGAAATCATTAGCGTAAGAATCCTGTATACACTTCTCCCTCCGTATTCGCGGTGATAGGGGATTAACAGAACCGCAAATACTGAAAAACCGCGAATAACTGTTGTTTGCTGTTTTCTATTAAAAACCATCGTGAATATGGTAAAACTGCGAATGACATGGTGGGAGACCTGGCCTGTTTCTGAAGGAGAGGCAAAACACGGTGAAGAAAGTGCCGGGAATCGGCGATTTCTCTATGCAAGCTGATGTAATTTGGGGGGAGGAGCCAGTAAGCTAAAAACCGTGAATAATCGAAACTGCGAATACGGAGGGAGAAGTGTATACAGGTAGTCCCCTGATTACAGCCTCTCTCTCCCTCCTTTCCCACCACCCCCGCCTGAACAGCAGATTTTGCCTCTCCCTTCTCACTCCCCTTTTCTTCAGGTCACTGGCAGCAGTTCCCACACACTGGTATTGCTGATCCAGAAGCTTTCCCTTTGACGCGTTTGCATTTTGTGTCAGAGGGAAGACTTCCAGGTCAGCTGCGGTAGAATGTGGGAGCCGCTGCCAGTGACTTGAAGAAAAGGTAAATGGGGAAAGGGATGGAAACTGCCTTTTCAGCTATTATGTCTAGGCAGTCCTTGTGTTCGCAAGTACGAGTCTGATGTAAGTCAGACTGCCTGAATTATAATGCCCAGTCCTTTGGATGCATATGAAATGCATTTCCTTTTGTACCATCGCTGTTTTATTTTGTAAACCTTCTAGAGCTGTTTCTGGCCATCTTCCAAAGGAGGAGCGGTATCCAAGCTAATGTAAAAATTGATTGAGAACATAAGGTAGATCTATTCATAGGATTAAAAGTTCATACATCAAAGGGGAAAGAAAGGCATACAGCACACTAAATAAGTGGCATGTCTTGCAAGTAGACCATTCACGTAACTCACTTTGATCCTTAAGGCGTTGTCTTCTTTTTTTTTTTTTTTTAACTAAAACCAGATTACATGTTTCGATATTTCCAGTGGGGGAGGGCTTGGAGTGTCCACAAGCACAGATGGAACAATGAAAATCTGGCAGACCACCAATGGAGAAACTCGGGTAAGAGCTATGATATAATTAAAGGAGATTGTCCTATGCTGATTTTCTATGTTGGGGGTAGGCAATTCCAGTCCTCGAAAGCCACAGGCAAGTCAGGTTTTCAGGATCTCCACAATAAATATGCATGAGATAGATTTGCATCTCAAGGAGGCAGTGCATGCAAATCCATCTCATGCATATTCATTGTGGATATCTTGAAAATCTGACCTGCCTGTGGCTCTCGAGGACCGGAATTGCCTACGCCTGTTCTATGTGAATCATCTGAAGCCCACTTTTAGGGAGGGGGGGAGGGGATGGCCTGAGGACAGAAGGAGTGGGGGTCAGCTCTGACAAGTTACATATGTATCACAAAAGCATGGAGGAAATTTCAGTGAGTTGATGTCGGATGAATACAAGGTGATTTAGGACTCTTTCCTCTGCTAAGAAGATCATGGCCCTGTGAAGTTGTCTGGGCCAAGTGAGTGAGAGCACTTCACTGCTGTGAATATTGAACTGGTAGTAATATGCGTAATAGGAGTGGTGGTGAACTTCAAACATTTAATTTCTTTTAAGTACCCATTAACATGAGAACATAAGAGTTGCCATAGAGGGACAGACCGAAGGTCCATCAAGTCCGGTATCCTGTTTCCAACAGTGGCCCACCCAGGTCCCAAGTCCCTGCTAGAAACCCAAAGAGGAGCAACATTCTAGAGCTGGTACTGTGATGTCATAAGGCCTCATTCCACCAATGCCTAAGAGCCAACCTCAGCAGTGATGTCACAATGGCAGAAACCCAAAGAGTAGCAACATTCTAGAGCTGGTACTGTGATGTCATAAGGCCTCATTCCACCAATGCCTAAGAGCCAACCTCAGCAGTGATGTCACAATGGCAGAAACCCAAAGAGTAGCAACATTCTAGAGCTGGTACTGTGATGTCATAAGGCCTCATTCCACCAATGCCTAAGAGCCAACCTCAGCAGTGATGTCACAATGGCAGAAACCCAAAGAGTAGCAACATTCTAGAGCTGGTACTGTGATGTCATAAGGCCTCATTCCACCAATGCCTAAGAGCCAACCTCAGCAGTGATGTCACAATGGCTTGATTGTCCTATACTTGGCTCACATAAAAACATAAGAGCTGCCTTACTGGGCCAGACCGAAGGTCCATCAAGCCCAGTCTCCTGTTTCCAACAGTGGCCAACCCAGGTCACAGGTACCTGGCTAGATTCCAAGTAGTGAAACAGATTTTATGCTGCTTATCCTAGGAATAAGAAGTGGATTTCCGCAAGTCCATCTTAATCATGGCTTATGGACGTCTCTTTTAGGAAATTATCCAAACTTTATTTATTTTTTTTAACCCTCCTAAACTAACTACTTTTACCACATTCTATAACAATGAATTCCAGAGTTTAATTACACGTTGAGTGCTATTGCCTTACTTTGTGTTAAGAAACAGGAGAGAGAAATAGCATCAGGTGATGAAAAGAAATCGAGTCCGGAGATATCTCCCAGTTTTTAGAGCAAAAGAACCACCTCCTCCTTATTATTATTTGTCTGCTGTGAGATACAGGGGTACAGGTGGTATAAAATAGCATGCTTTTCCGTTTCTAGAGGTGTATGTTTATCTCTAGGTCCTGTCACTGCCATGCTATGCTGACTGCAATTAGACAAATGGATTCTAATGTTTGCTAGTGCAACCCAAGCAATATCCTTCACAGAAAGGGTGGTGAATTCATGTAAATGAAATTGTATCTGAATCCAAGAAAACTTGGAACAAGTACATAGTATTTCTAGGGAGTGGAAGGGACAGTGGATGGCGAGAATGGCTATGCTTTGGGATGAGCTTGAACTTGGGATTACTGTATGCTCTGTTTGCTTCTCTCAAGAGAATACTGGAAGGCCACATCTATGATGTGAACTGCTGCAAGTTCTTCCCCTCTGGCCTTGTAGTTCTGAGTGGAGGAATGGATGCCCAGTTGAAGATCTGGTCAGCAGAAGATGCCAGCTGCCCTGTGACTTTGAAAGGTCACAAAGGAGGTAAAAAGAACCTCTCTCTTTCTCATTCTGGTGATACACAGAGGCAGTAGGACAGGGATCCTCAGGGCCCACAACCCAGCCTGGTGTTCAGGATTTTTGCAATGAACATGTAGACTGGATGGGCCGTTTGGCCTTTTATCTGCCATGTTTCTATGTTTGTATATTAGCTGGCCATTCTGCCATTAACAGTCGGTCTAGACCAGTCTGTGCTGCAGCAGATTCTAGGTGTGCCCCAAGACGCCGGTAATAAGGAGAGGTGCTGGCTGACTGCTTACAGAACGTGCCTCTCGCGGCAAGAGGCATGTCTTATAGGCTTTCAGCTGGCGCCAATGACTCTCCTCCTCTCTGGCGTCTCCTCCTTCTCCCCATGCCTCCCCTCCTCCAGGGTCCCCCACCGGTGAAGTGACAGGTTCAGGGTCACGGCCGGAGGGCCTCTGCGTTGACGTTGGTGCACTTCCGTAGGCCTTCCAGCTGGGGCATCGAAATTTTTTTTTTAAATAAATCTTTATTCATTTCTACCTCTTACAACAAATGTATCAATAAATTGACAACTGAAATTTAAATACATCACTTGAACATCTGTCTTATTTAACAATAATACATAAAATTTAATCCCTTCCCTCCCATCCCATCCCATCCCATATGGGGCATCGGATTTAGTGTGCCGCAGGACACTGGTCTAGACATTGGTAGCAGACTGTGCTATAATGTGTACCATTTGAATATTTTACTGTTGTACTCTCTCGTTTACAAAGCCCGTGGGGATTTAAAGGACTTTGGGGGCTTTTGAGGTAATTATTTATGTCCAAGTTGTACTTGCTGTATACTGACTGAGGGGGGGATTTTTTTTTTTTTTTAAGGCAGTAAATGTAAAACGGAAAATTAAACAGATCTTTCTTAAACTTAGTAATGTATGAGTGTCTCAGGTTGATGACATGACCATCTAAGTCGAGTCATTCAACTTGGCCTTTTGAACCTACATTGGCTCTTCAGCCCACCCTGCATTACTTTTCCATTGTAACTCTCAGATCCAGTCAAAACAAACATGCCGTGCTTTTTTTTTTTTTTTCTCCAACTCCCATAGTTTGCACCATCCCGAGTTGTTCCAGGAACCACATCTATCCCTAGCAAGAGTACTTTAGTAATTTTTGCCCCTTTTGTCAAGGATTCTTCATTTCTGTAAAAAATAAGTCTTACACCTGGTATGAAATCCCCTCTGGGCAGCCACTTCTATGAGGCTTTAGAGCTTGTGTGTATCTTCTAGCACTGAAGGTGTTTGTCTTGGTGAAACAGGTATCCTAGATGTAGCCATCGTTGAACGTGGCAGGAACGTGGTTTCGAGTTCTAGAGACGGCACAGCTCGGCTGTGGGATTGTGGGAAGTCCGCGTGCTTGGGCGTGGTTGCAGATTGCGGTTCTCCCATTAACGGTATCGCCTTGGATGTTGCTGACAGCGCAGTGGAACTTGGCTCTCCCGAAGACCCACCCAGTGAGTCCTTTCTATGCTTCTCTGATGCTTTTTATGTAGGGATTATACAATTCTAGGTAAAACCTTCCGTAGTATCTGGGTTTACTTCTATGTGCACTGTTTAAAACAAACAACTGAGTTAATACAGGTTGTTTTTGTTAATATAAACTGAATGGATCTCTTCACTGAGACCACTTAAAATGGTTTTCATTACCTGAAAACAAGTGTTTGTACATGAAATGTGATGCATATATTTCAGTACAGTCTTCTTGAATTCCAAACAATGGTTGCACCTGTTTAATTTTCAAAATCCTATATGGTATCCTCCCTCCCTTTATCCCTCTTTCTTGGAATTCCTCAAACCCTAATACCACCAGATCCTCCCACAAATTAAAACTATCCTTCCCCTCGCTAAAAGGCATTTCCCACCCAGGAAAGCTAGGGACCTCCCTCCACTTCAAAATCACTGAGCTCTGGAACAACCTTACCTCCCCTCTTCGGAACTTGAGCTCTCTCCAAGTTTTCCGCAAACATCTGAAAACCTGGCTTTTCTCAAAAAATGTAAGTCTCCCTCCAACTTAGGAATCAAGGAAACTTATATCTTGGCATCCCAAGTCCTCTAAATTTTCTTCACACTTCTACCTCTAACCCTCTGTTGTAGTTCCTTCCTATTTCTCCTACTGTAAACCGCGTCGAGCTCTACGAACGTGGAGATGATGCGGTATACAAACCTAAAGATTAGATTAGATTAGATCTCAGGTTTAAAAAAACCCCAACTGATTGGTGATTTTTTTAGTATGTGCATTAACCTTCACTTCTCATCTTGTTTTACATACTTCTAAAAAAACTTTTTAGGTGACCTTTTTTTTAAATAATTTTTTATTTCAAATACTCAACAAGTAATACAACCATACAATATATAGTGCAAACCTCCTTTCACCCTGCAAACTATTGCTATAAAGTCCTACATCACTCAGTAACCTACCTTGTCCATCAATGAATCCTATAGGACACTCCCATCCAACATTTGATCCCCCCATGTTTTGTGCACACACCACATCTTATGGAACAAAATCAATGTTCCCCCCCCCCACACACACACACCACTGGTGTTAATTAACTTGGACATCAAATAAATATAGTCCAACTTTGTTAGTACTCTGCTCATCGGAGGTATCGCTTTTTGTTTCCCTGCTGGCCCTGAAGAAGCTAACTGCTAGCATATAAAGTTCAGTTTTTATACATGGTAGAACGTAGGAAGAGGGATTGCAGGGTAGGATGGTTCACTGGCTTATCATTTATGATCTTGGTGGCAGGGTCAGAATACCTTAGGCCACTTGTCATGAATGTTGTATCATTTGGAGTGTTAGAAGTATGAAGACAAAATTAAATAGCCAAATACGAGTCGTGAGGAAAAAGATGTCTCTCACTCAGCAGTGGGTTATCCAGAATACACTTTATTAAATGACAGCACAATCCGAACATGTGATTGACATCTTTTTCTCGTATTTGACTTGTTGTCTCCGTCTTAGAGGCCTTTTTGGGCTCTTTCTTCAGTGACAAAACTAAATAACCATTTGTTCACTTTTTTGCTGCAATTGTTCTAAGAAGTTTTTCACTAAAAACATAAAAAATAGTGCAAGTCTAAACGCTCTCTTTCCTGCTATCTTGAAGTTTCTTTGAGCATTCAGTGACTTGCTATTTATTTATAATGTATTTGTGTCCCTTGGTGTCTGCTGCTGGTCAGGAGTGTTTTCCCTAGAGAGGAGCATGCCCGCTGTGACTCTAAAGTGTACTTTTCCTTGTGTAATGTGGGATGCTTATTCCTTTAGGTAACCGGGAAATAGGAACAAAAGGAAAGCTGCTGCTTCTAGCTCGAGAAGATAAAAAGCTGCAAGGCGTGAGTCTGCATAGCCGGCAACCGGTGAGGACCTGCAAATGTTTCACGCTTCGAAAAACAACCGAGCACAGAGCCGCACAGTCACAGCCCCCGTAGTGACCCTGTTCTCACTGAGTACTGAGCTAAAAGATACTGTGATAAGACCAGCTCAGTCTGTGACCTGCTGCTTGGAACCGTTGCTCACTGATTTTTCTGGGAGGCCTGATGACATCTGCTGACGTTTCAACCTTTCCATTTTCCATGTGGCAAAATAAAAAAACAAAATTCACTTCTCTCATTGATGAGCTTATTTTTGTTGGCATTTTTACATTTTCATAGCATTTCATCATATATTAGAGCACACCTTGTTATATTTTTTTAAATGTTTTGTATATCTCTAATTGTTATAAATAAATCAACCCCATCCCCATACAAAGTTGGGGTGGGCACTATCCTCAAATCCCCCCCGAAACCTGGTACAAATCCAGGGAAAAGGACATCCAAAACAGAAGTGCAATAAGAACAAGCATGCCTCAATCCCTCCCCCACCCAAAAACAAAAAATAAATAAAAATCTGTAGCTCAATCATAAAATATGAGCTGTCTTAAGTATTACATGCTTTCCACTCCAAATACGAGTCTCAAATTTTATGATGCAAAACAAATTGACCATATTTATAAGCTGTTAACGTAGACATCAGGCAGATATAATCTAATTTTACTAAAATAATGTCCAGTGAAGGTACAATAGAACATTTCCAGTATTTAGCGGGAGCAATTTTAGCTGCCATGCAAAACGATGTGAATGCCACTTGTTGAGGATAAGTAATATTCAGAATAGCACAATGAGGACCTTGGAGTTAGTTATAAGTTATACCAGGAAATCCTTAAGATGTTGGATCTATGGAAGCAGTATACTTGGTTTTTGAAAGTTGCTTTCCTTCTAAACAGAGAATGGTAGCAAAGCTTTAACAAATCCTACCTCATCTTGAGTAACAGAATTCACCCTGCTGCTGTTAGTAGAGTGTATCTGGAGGTACCTTTTGGTGGTAATTGCTAAGCTTGCATTAATCTGGTAATTATTCTTCTCCCCCATCTTTCTCAGGTCTTCCTCTTTGGTGGGTCTGATGCCTTTAACTGCTGTGCATTTCTTTCAAGCGTCCACATCCTAGCAGGGTCCCAGGATGGCAATATATATCAGCTGGATACGAGAAACACACAGTAAGTGAGAAGTGCGAAAAAAATTTGACCATGTCGCACTTCTTCTGGTTCCCTATAACACACAGAATAACCTATAAAATCATACTTTTAACATTCAAAACACTCTGTAACAACCAGCCATAATTCTTAAACAATTTTCTAATTCCTACACCCCAGCTAGAACACAGATCACAATTACAAAATCTCTCCATATTATTAGCACTATAAGAACAATAATAATCTTCTCTGTCACAGCCCCATCTCTTTGGAACTCATTACCCCCCCCCCAGAACTACGGGATGAACCCATGCTAGATTGTTTAAAAGGAAAACGAAATGTTTCTTCTTAAAGATGTGTTCAATCTCTAATGCATTTACCTTATGAAACATTATCTTCATTTCTGCTTTGGTTATCAGATGGGATCCACCTTCCTTTTGTATTTCCCTAATATGGCTCTCGTTCCTATTTTATAATGTAATTCTTTACCTTAATCCTATCATAGTAACATAGTAGATGACGGCAGATAAAGACCCAAATGGTCCATCCAGTCTGCCCATTCCAGTAGGTCCTGTATGT
The DNA here is from genome assembly GCF_902459505.1 of Geotrypetes seraphini. NCBI lineage: Eukaryota > Metazoa > Chordata > Amphibia > Gymnophiona > Dermophiidae > Geotrypetes > Geotrypetes seraphini. The sequence continues at coordinate 10,528,900 of NC_047089.1, read as the reverse complement.
TTTAATGTATGTTACCCTATTTTACTATTTTTGTTATATACAAACCGCTTAGAAGACTGATAGGTGGTATATCCAATTTTATTTTAAACTTGAAACACAGGTACTGTTCACAGTGGAAATGTGAATCAGCTGGGTATGAGTGGGAGAGAAAGACAGACCCCTCCTCCAGACCATGTCTTGGAGCCGGTTTGTGATACTGATGGTGCTCTTGACTTTATCTTAAAACTAAAAGAAATTAAAACTGCTTTCTGCCAGAATTTCTGGCCATCCGTACTGGAGTTTAGTCCTTTGATGTTTAAAAAGCCACCTTGCTAGCAGGATTTCCAGAGATGATATTTGTCTGCCTCTACCCAGGGAGAGTTTTCCCCTATTTTTATATTTCACCTCCCCTCCAGCTCAGCTGTTACACTGACACTTAATGTGAACTCTAGTTCTGGCCACTAGGTGTCCCCATTGAGCAATAACCCAGGAATTGAACCCATCCCCACGAATAATACTTGCCATTAGTCCAGCCCTCTCTTGCTTTATTCATTTGTTTACTTAACAGTTTCACTAGGAAATAAAGGAAAAGGCTTTGGGTAGAATCTATCCCCCTACCCATCACCCCTGGAGCTCCATTTTTGCCAGAGATCTTTGTTATATTTAGAGTTTCACATTGTGGAAATGAATTATCTAAGCTGCTGCTTTCCTTTTTTTTTTTTTAAGGACACCGGTGCAGGTAACCCGCAGATCCGGAGCACCTGTACTATCCTTGATGCCTTTCAGAGAAGGATATATTACCAGCCAAGGTAGATAAATTCTTTGCGCTCTGCTTAATGTGCTAGAATTTGTTGCATAAATGGACTTCTCCAGAATGGGTATAAAAATTGTGCAGCTGAATAAACTACCTCAGTTGCATTCAGACAAGTTCCTTTTTTTATACTCAGATATATATGCTGGTGCTGTTAATTATTCAGTGGTAAGAGCCTTGCTGAGGACCATGAAGCTAGCTATTCCCCATGGTTCCTGGAATCGATTTTACCACTGTGTTCATACCATTGGTCTGGTTCTAGAACAATGCTTGTTATGTGCTGTGTGTTTTTGTATAGTGGGAACTGGATTGGGGTATATGCCTTTCCACTGGAAAACCTTTACGAGGATTTCCCCTCCTTACAGGTGTTCTGATCAGGGAAGCAAAGCTTCATGTAATGGGCTACAAGGGTATTTCAGATCACTGGGTTCATCCCCTCCTCCTTGGAGAAAAGCTGGCTGTTGAAGGGAAGGACCACGCCTACCCCTTTCAGGGATTTCAGATGCTGGTTCGGCAGGGAGGTGGGGGCAGGGAGTTGCAAGAGACTCTACTCCCTGCTTTCCTCCTTTCTCCAGAATCTAACTCCAGGGAGAATGGGAGGGGGTTGCAATGAACCGAGCCCCCTTTTCATTTCCTGCTCTCTCTCGTCATTCCACTTTCACTTGCTCTTCCCTCTCATCCCCTCATCTCTTTCATTTCCAGACAGCATTGTCTGATGCACAAAGTGTCGGAGGGAACATACAAACAAATATTTTCCTTTTGAAAGGTGCCATACGTGTATGGTACTCGGAGCCACTTGTATGTACCCTGTGTCAGGGTTAGAGTTTACTGGAAATGTATGTTGGAAAGGCAATCTATTCATGTACTTCTCATTCTCTAACCTAACCACCACCTCTAAATGCAGGTAAAGGTGTACTCACTGACAGATTGCCTTCTCTGTGGCAGAGGGATTGGTATTTCTGATTGAGTACTTGTCCGAGTTCCCAGCTTGTAAAATCATAACATCTTGCCAGCTAATCCATATAGCTCACACTGGTAACTGGCAGAACACTAGTCCCATACCATACTATATTGTTTTTTATATCCCGCAAATATCAACTGGGATTCACTGTGGCTTACATAAGATTAATAAGGTTAACAACAGCAAAACTATAATGAAAACAGATGCGTTTTTAGCACCTTCCTAAATTGAAGATAGGAGGAGGTCTGACATAAGCAGGTTCCAAATTTTGGGGCTTTGAAACTCGAAGGTGGATTTGAAGAATAATTTCCTCTGAACTTGACGTGGAGAGGGAAGAGGTAATTTATAGTGTTGCGTCATTCTTGAGTTATAGAAGGAGTATGAAACTTGGAAGGCTGAAGTTAGCCCAGTCGAGCTTTCTCCATACATGCAATTCTAAATTGAATTCTATACTTGACAGACAGGCTGTGTAGTTCTATCAGCAGCGGACTGGCCCTCTCAAATTGACCTTACGGAAAATCAGTCGAACCGCTGTGTTCTGGAGAAGCTGCAACCTCTGAAGTCCTTTCTTTGTGATGTTGCAGTATAAAGAGTAGGGCTGCTCGCTCTTACTACCAGTCAGGACCAGTACAGACTCCCTGCAGACCAGTTCGTTTCACTCCTCACCTTCCAGTACGCACAGCCAATAGAATAGCATTGGTGCATTACAGTACCATTTTGACCAAAATGATAACATTTTAGGCGGGAGTAGCTCTGACTATAAATAACAACATTTGCATATGTTTGCTGTTTCTTACTGCTGTTTAATGCTATTTTTGGGGGTTTCAGGTGATGGAAGCTGTTTTATTATCCAGCAAGACCTTGATCGTGTAATTGAACTCACAGAACCAGACTCTGATCCTGTCTATAAGGTGAATCCCGGTAGCTTTTCAATTTTCTTCAAGAGCCACAGAGCACCAGCAAATGTTTTATGTTTGAATAAAATTTGATATACCACGCCAGCTTTCAATAGTTTGAAGGGATTAACAAATTTATAAACAATTAAAACAAGAAAGGAACTCCGTAAAACGAAAGACCTAATCCACTCATACCGAATACCTGTCTGTCAAGATGCCACAAATTAATAAATACGATCGTTGTCAGTATCTCTTTTGCCAAAAGCCTGGGAAAAAATAACTTTTAAGTAATCCTTTTTGAACGTCATGAAGTTAGATTCTAATTGCGAATAATTTGGGGCTCCTTTTACAAAGGCACACTAGGGCCTTAACGCGCAGAATAGCGCACGTTAAAATGCCCCGCGTGCTAGCCGCTACCGCCTTCTTTTGAGCAGGCGGTAGCTAAAACTCGTAGCGCACCTTCGTAAAAGGAGCCCTTGGTAATTGATTCCATAAACTAGGACCTAAAAGAATCCCCCCCTAAAAAAAACCCAAAAAAAAAATCTTTAGATCTAGTACAGGGGTCTCAAAGTCTCTCCTTGAGGGCCGCAATCCAGTCGGGTTTTCAGGATTTCCCCAATGAATATGCATGAGATCTATTTGCATACACTGCTTTCAATGCATATTCATTGGGGAAATCCTGAAAACCCGACTGGATTCTGGCCCTCGAGGACCGGAGTTGCCCACCCCTGATCTAGACCAGAGATCTCAAAGTCCCTCCTTGAGGGCCGCAATCCAGTCGGGTTTTCAGGATTTCCCCAATGAATATGCATGAGGTCTATGCGCATGCACTGTTTTCAATGCATATTCATTGGGTAAACCCTGAAAACCCGACTGGATTGCGGCCCTCAAGGAGGGACTTTGAGATCCCTGATCTAGTATTTCCCCAACCTATACAAATAAGGATGTTAAATTATTTGGTATTCTGAAGGGCAGTGAAATCCTATTTTTTAAAAATACTTATTGAACAGACGTTGAACTTACATTTTTTCATTTTTATTTTTTTTTTTACTGATTTAATAGCTTGGCTGTTTTTATTATTTTATAAACTTATACCTAAGCAGATTACCACAAAAACCCAAACATAACATAAAACACCAAAAAATAGTATTAAAAAAAACAATATACAGATAAGTAACATTTCCATTATCACTTCATTCCTTCTTAACTACTTGAAAAGCTTCTATAAAAAGAGATGTTTTTAATTTTTTTTTTAACTTTGAAATGTTTTTATTCATTCTCAATTGTCCAACCAAATTATTCCATAGCTCTGGTACTATACCCCCCCATTTCAGTAACTCATGAACAGATAAACACTCTTTAAGGATCAACGGGGCGGATGTAATTGTGAAAGATACTGAATTGTTTGAAAAATCAATACCAACACTTTAAACACTACTCGAGATTTAAAAAGTAGCCCATGCAGTTTTCGTAGTAAAGGTGTCGCGTGCTCAAATTTACTGCCACCATGTAAAGTAGTAAAGATCTACATTTATATAGTGATACGGTGCATTACAATAATCCAATCTTTGCAATACAACACTCTGAACTACAAAATGAAAATCGTATGGAATAGCAGTACAACAAATTACACACAACTGGAAAAATTGTGACAGATTGAACTATAATTTTTGGTGGAACTCAGTTTGCCATATATATAAAATGGAACATACATTTGCAACACAAAAAGGATATATGGATAAATTCAAAAAAATTTGGGGACCATTAACAAAATATTGTAATAATTAAATTTCATTTTCCTATGATAAGAAAATAGTTAAAGAAGAAAGGGAGGGAGGGGAATTTATACTCTTTATTATAAATTAATAAATGATATTCATACATGAAAACAATGTAATAAAGAGAGGGGAAAAAGGTTAATAATTTAAAAAATAATTGATAAAATCATTACAATATATATGTTGTATAACTTTATAAGAAAAATAATTAGTTATATGATATATAAAATCATAAGAAATATAAGATAAGAAATGTTATGTACAAAATATATTATAGAAATATCAAGTGTATTATTAAGATAATTGTATGAAAATTTATGACACTTGTTGTTAAATGAAAAAATCAATAAAAAACTTAAATAAAAAAAAAAAAAAATAAGGTACATAAGAATGGGGTTTATGGTAGGTTTTCTTGATTTTAAAGAATGATTAGGGGGGAGGGGGAATAAATTCTGATATGGATTTTAACAATATTAAGTGTTGTAGCTGAGTTTATTTATTTATTTATTTTTAATTCTTTATTCATTTTCAATCTTACATCAAGTGCACAAACAATAAAACAATACAATTAAACACATCACTTGACAATCTTTCTGATTTATCTTACAATACATAAAATTACCACCCTCCCCTCCCATCATTCCTCTATTATTTACCCAATAAGAAAAATGTAAAATATACCTCCTCCTCCCCCCAAACATTAGATGGTGTATATTACAATAGAAAATGGTGTTTACTCATTACAATAAGAAATTAATGGCTCCCAAATTTTATTAAATTTCTTATAGCTTCCTTGTTGTATAGCTATTGCTCTTTCCATTTAATTTCTGGTGGAACTCAGTATCTGAGTTTAAAATGTTATATATGCTGTTACACTTATTGTAAAAAGAATTTTTTTAAAAAAAATGGTACCACCCTCCCTCCCATCCAATCCCCCCGCCCTATTCTGTGGAAGAAAGCTCCCCGATTCCTTGGATTTTAATTTTAATCCCTCTCACGTTCTTTTCCCTTCCCTATTGTATTTTAATGACCTGGAAGAGGTATTGTCCTGATGTGATAGAATATTCCATTATTGTAGCAATAAAATAATTTGCCACTGTCTTCTTCTAGGTGGCGTTGTGGGAAAAACTGATATATACCTGCTGCAGAGATGGCATTGTAAGAAAATATTTACTCTCCAACCTTTGACATCGGATCTTCTAGTGTGCAAACCCCCCCCCCCCCAAAAGATGGAACGTGTAACTGAACATTCTTTGATGCTCTTAGTACATCCTATACGTGCATTTCGGGATCCTGTGTAGAAAGGTGCACAAGGACTTGCACGTATGGACTACCTTGAATGAGGCTTTGTTTACTTTTTAAAACGAAAGAAAATTATTTTCTTAAGAGTTTTTGACTTTGACATGTATTTATGAACATTTTGTGTTGGTTACCTTTATTACGCTTAAGAAAATATCCAAACTGATCCAGAGGGACAAAAAAAGGTTTCTGGATGCTATACCGACTAGAAATAAAGCCCATTTATTTTTATAATTTGATTAATAATTGTGTGCGAGATTCTCTTGTGGTCTTTTATGCCTTCTTTCAGAGGCACAGCAACAGCCCCAAAGCCCTCTAAATCTCTATGGGCTTCAGGGCCGTTACCGCATTGCAGTGGCTAGCCCCATAAGATGCTTCAGTTTATCATGGCTCTGCTGTGGTGAATATACTATCGCTGGTCGCTGTGGAACGAACTGAGCCCTGGTTTTGAGCTCAGAAATACCACAGTGTGGTTGGAAAACAGAATTATTGTAATTAGAAGAGGCTACTGTGGCTTATTGCCTTCAGAACTTTTTCTCCAAAGCGCCATTTCCTTGTGGCTTAGACCGAGGCCTGTTCTCAAATACCACTGTATATGTGAACGTTGAGAGAGGCCTGGCATAGAGCCCAGTAGTGTAGGGAAGTTTCATCTTATTCTTATGTTTTCAGTACATGCTGGAAAACGCTATCGTTGGAATCGAGGCATGCTACAGTTTAAGAAGGGGTTAAAGACTGTTGTTTGCGCGTACTTTTAAGGTTTGAAGTGGCTCTTTTAGATGTTGCTTTTTTTCAGTCTTTGTCGTGGATTTATTTTTTTTTTGGGGGGGGTGAAGTTTTTGGGGAAAGGGCGGGTTCTGGGGTTTGTTTGATTTTTATGTTTTGCTGCATTGATGTGTTTTGTGTGTGTAATGTTTTTGTAATTTTATTATGTATGTTGTTTGTAATCCGCATAGAATTGTCAAATATGCGGAATATAAATTTTTAAATAAATATTCAAGAGGTGGTCTTGTGGAAAAACTAGAGGTCTCCTTGAATACCTTTTCTTATCTTTTTAAATGGAAAGCATTTCTCTCTGGACAAGCAGGGCATAATGAAACATAGAAACAGTACCTGAGAAAACAAATTATTGAATAATAAAGGTATATTGTTAATACAGGGTTTTTTTCTTGAACCAAATGCATGGAATTTGTTCATAGAAACATAGAAATTGACGGCACATAAGGGCCACGGCCCATCCAGTCTGCCCACCCTAATGACCCTCCCCTACCTTTGCCTTGTGAATAGATCCCATGTGCCAATCCCATTTGGCCTTAAAATCAGGCACGCTGCTGGCCTCAATCACCTGCAGTGGAAGACTATTCCAGCGATCAACCACCCTTTCAGTGAAAAAGAATTTCCTGGTGTCACCTCGTTTCCCGCCCCTGATTTTCCACGGATGCCCTCTTGTTGCCGTGGGACCCTTGAAAAAGAAGCCGAACTGCTGGGTGATGCAACGCTGCAAAGAAATGCAAACGCATCCTGTCGCCTTGTTTAAAGTTCTGTCCAAATTCTATTTCAATCAATGCCAGTATTCTTCCTGAAGCCACATTCCCCGAGGAGTAGGAGCAACTCTGTATACACTAGACTGCAGATGGGATCTACTCTGTCTGACAACCACTTAGTGTTACTGCAAGGACTCTCAGCTCCTTATTACCAATGACCCAAATAACCTAGGCTGGACTTGTCTCTAAACAGACCCCTTTTCACTGAATATCAGACTGTATAGACTTCTGTTTTGGGGCTGGAGAGCCTTCACCAGGCTGAATCTCTATATGTAAGCTACTCTCAAACGTTTATCGTGATAGCCGATCTCGGATCTGTTTAAGCAGTAGACATCGATAAAGCAACAACGTGGTCCTCTATTTCCATCTTGTACTAGACATTACTGTTTGGGGCCTACTCTATTTTCAAGTACAGATAATATCTTTGAACAAGGTATATTATAGAAGTTTTTTGCCTGGTGACGTTCACCTTCTCTCTACACCAGACTGCTGTGAAAATAAGGTGGCAGCTCTCAGCCCTGGATTTGCCTCCATTCCACCCTGATTATTCACAAAAATACTGTAATAGGGGTTCTTTGTGAGCATGGGGGGGAGATCCTTCCAGCCTTATACCTGCTTATTTCTGAACAGTAACCTCATTGCTCAAGGAATTACATTGGCTTCCAGTGTAACTTAGAATTCAATTTAAGTGTTTGTATTGCATTTAAAATTCTCTTTGGCATTTTTATTACTTTGGTTCCTTTACATTGGAATGTACACAGATCTCATTTCGCTAGGAGTTCAAATAAGTTTCCTTCCCTTAGGGGTGAAAGTTGAACTTGTCAAGAGATTCAGCCACTCTTTCATTTTCAAACTAACTGAGATCTGGAATGCGTTACCGCTTTCACTTAGAAGTCTAGGCCAGTGGTTTTCAACCTTTTTACACTCGTGGACCGGCAGAAATAAAATAATTATTTTGTGGACCGTGAACTCGGTCACCTCATTAACTATAGAAAAATAGACAAATATAGTGCAAAATATAGACAGCAGATATAAATTCTCAAAACTGACACATTTTGATCACTAAATTGAAAATAAAATCATTTTTCCTACCTTTGCTGTCTGGTGATTGATTTCATGAGTCTCTGGTTGCGTTTCCTTCTGTCTGTGTATCCTTTCTTTCATTTCTTTCTTTCTGCACTCAGGCCCAAGAATTGTCCCTTTCTATGCCCTCCCTCTTTCCTTCCTATGTCCTTAGTGCCCCCGGTGCCTCCTTCCCATGTCCTTAGGGCCCCTTCCCATGTCTTTAGTGCCCCCAGTGCCTCCTTCCCATGTCTTTAGTGTCCCTTCCTGTCTTTAGTGCCCCCAGTGCCTCCTTCCTATGTCCCTCTCACTGCCTTCCAGACCTTGTCCCACCCCCGAAGCCAGCCTGCCTGCCTGTCTACCTCCCTGGCCAAAGCCTGCCTGCTTGCCTGCCTACCTCCTTCCCTCCCTGCTGCGCAAAAAAAAAAAAGCCTCCTTCCTTTCACCCGGTCGCTGCTATCTTACCACCCTGCTGCTGCTACCGCTAAAGCTGACAGGAAGTCTTCTTTCTGACATCAATTCTGACGTCCTGGGCCAGCCAGGCAGTGATTGGCTGGCCCAGAACTTCCTCTCTAACGTCAGAAAGAAGACTTCCTGTCAGCTTTAGAAGCAGCAGCAGGGCGGTAAGATAGCAGCGACCAGGTGGAAGGAAGGAGGGAGGTGTTTGTTTGTTTTTTGGTTTTTTTTTTGCACAACAGGTAGGGACAGGAAATGATCACCTGTCCCGTTGTCCCCAAGCACAGCTTTGGGACGCTGTCCCTGAAAACAGGACATTTTGGCGTCCCGAAGCTGTATGTGGGGACAACGGGACAGGAGGTCTGAAAACAGGACCTATGGTCTCCTTAATCTTGCTGGCCCTGTGTGGACCAGCAGAAATTTCCTGCAGACCGGCAGTTGAAGAACAGTGGTCTAGGCCCCTTCGTTTGATTTCGGAAAGCTCTAAAAACTCTATTGTTTACTAAACCCTTTGGAAACTCAGCCATTCTAGATTACATTCTTCTACTATATTTATGTACTATACTTACATTACTGTAAACCGAGTCGAGCACCTTTTTGGCTGAAGACCTGGTCTATAAAATTGTTTTAGTTTAACCAGCCCACTGTCTGTCTTGAACACAAAGGACCATCAGAAGGGGAAAAGGAATCTAAATCAAAACCAAGTGGATGGGGCCTGAAATTCACTGAGTGGGACCAACACAGAAACACATGTCTCTATCTTACAAAATGAGAGGGACATTCTCTGTGGATAACAGGGGAATGGAGCTGAACTGTTGGGTGCCACAATCTTGCATCACCTTTTACAGGAATGTGTAGTTTTCCAAAAGCTTTGATTCTAAGAGTGGGTTAGGAAGGTGGGGTTATATGGCTGCACTCAGTAAATTATAATTCCACCCTCCTACCCCCATTCTCAGAATTGGAGCTAAGATATGGACAATCATAAGAGCAGGAGAACTGTGCCAGTGGGCTTGAGCTTTTGGAGAGGAATGGACAGTAGGAAAAGAATGATGCCCCTGTATAAGACTCTGGTGAAACCTCATTTGGAATATTGTGTATAGTTCTGGAGACTGCACCTTCAAAAAGTTATATATAACGCAACCAAACATGTTCCGAACACCTCCTTAGCAAATTAGAAAATTTTCAACCTATTCCTTAAGCACTTCTCAATATCTTAACAATATGTATCTCTTATTTTCACAACAATTCTTATGTAATCCACCTTGGACTGCAAGGAAAAGGTGGAATAGAAATCACTAATGTAATATAACAGAATGGAGCTGGCAGTCTTTTGTCATAAAGCGCATAGGCAAGACTTTAAAGATCCATTTCTTGAAAGATGAGCAGGAGCTATGATAAAGATTTTTAAATACTTTGTGGCAAAAATGTGCAGGAGTTGAGTGTCTTTCAATTGAAAGGAAGCTCAGCATGAGATGGAAGATAAAAGGGAACAGAATCGGGGAAATATCCTGCATACCTACTTCTTTATGAAATGGGTGGCAAATTCATAGCATGGCTTCCTGCTGGAGATGAAAACTATCTGAATTTGAGAAAGCTTGGGCAAAGTACATAGGATCTGTAAGGGAAAGGAGATAGAACTTATACCACCTTTCTGTGCCCATAAACAAAGTTTACATGGGGCAATGGTAAGGGACTTACCCAGAGGAACAAGGAGCTGCAGTGGGAATTGAACCCAGTTCCCAGACCACTGCATTACCCACAAGGCTATTGAGAGGTAGTAAATGGCATGGATGGGCAGACAGGATAGGCCATATTTGCCTTCATGGCTCTCTGTTTGTAAATATTGGTATTGCAAAAATTGATTGTGGAATAATATTCCATTGCATGCATGAACATCTGTGCTTGCAAATCAGTGCTGAAACAAGTCTGTGCATGTGTCCAGTGTGATCTCCCATGTATTTATATCCAAATTTTGTTTGAAAATCATGCACTGAGTTTTTAGTACATGCATCTTTAATACATCAACCCCTGAGCAGCAGCTTTAGGGAGGCCAGAGGATGCTGTGTAGACCAATACTGGGATAATGTGTACTTGGCACCCTTTTTTATTTATTTGGTTTTATTTACCTTCTCCCTTCTCCAGACGATGCTGGCCCCGGCTTCTGCATTTGCACCACTGGGTTGGACCTTTAGGGTGGCCAGAGGACAAGAAGAAGCAGCAAACTATAAGCGTCTTCGCCAGGCGCTGAGCTAATGACGTCAGGCAGCGGCACAGCATTCTGGGGCGTGTAGTTCCCATGGCGTTCCCTAGCAACGGCGCCCCATCAACAGCGCGCTGTGGCCGCGGGTCCGCTCCCGGGGAGAGAACATGGGGCGGGATTTCTACGCTATGCTCGACATTGTCGCCGGTGCCAGCGACGAGGACATTAAGAAGGCGTAAGTAGGGCCTGAAAGAGTCGCACTTCAGCTTTGCAAAAGGGGCTCGAGCAGTTCTGGGGTGTCGGTGCTCAAGGGACAACTTTTGCATCTGCCACAACCCCCCCCATACACACACCCCTATGATCCAGTTACAGGAGCCCCCTCCCCCAACACCCCACTCTCCCACCAACCCATGATCCAGTTACAGGAGCCCCCCACCCTCAACACACCCATCCATGATCCACTTACAGGAACCCCCCTCACCCCCAACACCCCCACTCTCCCACCCACCCATGATCCACTTACAGGAACCCCCTCCCCCAACACCCCCACTCTCCCACCCACCCATGATCCACTTACAGGAACCCCCTCCCCCAACACCCCCACTCTCCCACCCACCCATGATCCAGGAACCCCCTCCCCCAAACACACCCCTATGATCCAGTTACAGGAGCCCCCCGACCCCAACACACCCACTCTCCCACCCACCCATGATCCACTTACAGGAACCCCCTCCCCCCAAACACACCCACCCATGATCCAGTTACAGGAGCCCCCCTCCCCCAACACCCCCACTCTCCCACCCACCCATGATCCACTTACAGGAACCCCCTCCCCCCAAACACACCCACCCATGATCCAGTTACAGGAGCCCCCTCCCCCAACACCCCACTCTCCCACCAACCCATGATCCAGTTACAGGAGCCCCCCACCCTCAACACACCCATCCATGATCCACTTACAGGAACCCCCCCCCCCCCCAACACCCCTCCCATGATCCAGTTACAGGGGGCCCCCTCCCCCAACACACCCACTCTCCCACCAACCCATGATCCAGTTACAGGAGCCCCTTCCCCCAACACAGCCACCCACCCATGATCCACTTACAGGAACCCCCTCCCCCCAAACACACCCACCCATGATCCAGTTACAGGAGCCCCCCTCCCCCAACACCCCCACTCTCCCACCCACCCATGATCCACTTACAGGAACCCCCTCCCCCCAAACACACCCACCCATGATCCAGTTACAGGAGCCCCCTCCCCCAACACCCCACTCTCCCACCAACCCATGATCCAGTTACAGGAGCCCCCCACCCTCAACACACCCATCCATGATCCACTTACAGGAACCCCCCTCCCCCCCCAACACCCCTCCCATGATCCAGTTACAGGGGGCCCCCTCCCCCAACACACCCACTCTCCCACCAACCCATGATCCAGTTACAGGAGCCCCTTCCCCCAACACAGCCACCCACCCATGATCCACTTACAGGAACCCCCCCCCCCCAAACACACCCACCCATGATCCAGTTACAGGAGCCCCCCTCCCTCAACACCCCCACTCTCCCACCCACCCATGATCCACTTACAGGAACCCCCTCCCCCTAAACACACCCACCCATGATCCAGTTACAGGAGCCCCCCTCCCCCAACACACCCACTCTCCCACCCACCCATGATCCACTTACAGGAACCCCCTTCCCCCCCAAACACACCCACCCATGATCCAGTTACAGGAGCCCCCCTCCCCCAACACCCCACTCTCCCACCCACCCATGATCCAGTTACAGGAGCCCCCTCCCCCAACACCCCACTCTCCCACCAACCCATGATCCAGTTACAGGAGCCCCCCACCCTCAACACACCCATCCATGATCCACTTACAGGAACCCCCCTCACCCCCAACACCCCCACTCTCCCACCCACCCATGATCCACTTACAGGAACCCCCTCCCCCAACACCCCCACTCTCCCACCCACCCATGATCCACTTACAGGAACCCCCTCCCCCAACACCCCCACTCTCCCACCCACCCATGATCCAGGAACCCCCTCCCCCAAACACACCCCTATGATCCAGTTACAGGAGCCCCCCGACCCCAACACACCCACTCTCCCACCCACCCATGATCCACTTACAGGAACCCCCTCCCCCCAAACACACCCACCCATGATCCAGTTACAGGAGCCCCCCTCCCCCAACACCCCCACTCTCCCACCCACCCATGATCCACTTACAGGAACCCCCCCCCCCCAAACACACCCACCCATGATCCAGTTACAGGAGCCCCCTCCCCCAACACCCCACTCTCCCACCAACCCATGATCCAGTTACAGGAGCCCCCCACCCTCAACACACCCATCCATGATCCACTTACAGGAACCCCCCTCCCCCCCAACACCCCTCCCATGATCCAGTTACAGGGGGCCCCCTCCCCCAACACACCCACTCTCCCACCAACCCATGATCCAGTTACAGGAGCCCCTTCCCCCAACACAGCCACCCACCCATGATCCACTTACAGGAACCCCCCCCCCCCAAACACACCCACCCATGATCCAGTTACAGGAGCCCCCCTCCCCCAACACCCCCACTCTCCCACCCACCCATGATCCACTTACAGGAACCCCCTCCCCCCAAACACACCCACCCATGATCCAGTTACAGGAGCCCCCTCCCCCAACACCCCACTCTCCCACCAACCCATGATCCAGTTACAGGAGCCCCCCACCCTCAACACACCCATCCATGATCCACTTACAGGAACCCCCCCCCCCCCCCAACACCCCTCCCATGATCCAGTTACAGGGGGCCCCCTCCCCCAACACACCCACTCTCCCACCAACCCATGATCCAGTTACAGGAGCCCCTTCCCCCAACACAGCCACCCACCCATGATCCACTTACAGGAACCCCCTCCCCCCAAACACACCCACCCATGATCCAGTTACAGGAGCCCCCCTCCCTCAACACCCCCACTCTCCCACCCACCCATGATCCACTTACAGGAACCCCCTCCCCCTAAACACACCCACCCATGATCCAGTTACAGGAGCCCCCCTCCCCCAACACACCCACTCTCCCACCCACCCATGATCCACTTACAGGAACCCCCTTCCCCCCCAAACACACCCACCCATGATCCAGTTACAGGAGCCCCCCTCCCCCAACACCCCACTCTCCCACCCACCCATGATCCAGTTACAGGAGCCCCCTCCCCCAACACCCCACTCTCCCACCAACCCATGATCCAGTTACAGGAGCCCCCCACCCTCAACACACCCATCCATGATCCACTTACAGGAACCCCCCCCAACACCCCTCCCATGATCCAGTTACAGGGGGCCCCCTCCCCCAACACACCCACTCTCCCACCAACCCATGATCCAGTTACAGGAGCCCCTTCCCCCAACACAGCCACCCACCCATGATCCACTTACAGGAACCCCCTCCCCCCAAACACACCCACCCATGATCCAGTTACAGGAGCCCCCCTCCCCCAACACCCCCACTCTCCCACCCACCCATGATCCACTTACAGGAACCCCCTCCCCCTAAACACACCCACCCATGATCCAGTTACAGGAGCCCCCCTCCCCCAACACACCCACTCTCCCACCCACCCATGATCCACTTACAGGAACCCCCTTCCCCCCCAAACACACCCACCCATGATCCAGTTACAGGAGCCCCCCTCCCCCAACACACCCACTCTCCCACCCACCCATGATCCACTTACAGGAACCCCCTTCCCCCCCAAACACACCCACCCATGATCCAGTTACAGGAGCCCCCTCCTCCAACACCCCACTCTCCCACCAACCCATGATCCAGTTACAGGAGCCCCCCACCCTCAACACACCCACCCATGATCCACTTACAGGAACCCCCTCCCCCAACACCCCCACTATCCCACCCACCCATGATCCACTTACAGGAACCCCCTCCCCCCAAACACACCCACCCATGATCCACTTACAGGAGCCCCCCTCCTCCAACACACCCACGCTCCCACCCACCCATGATACACTTACAGGAACCCCCTTCCCCCCCAAACACACCCACCCATGATCCAGTTACAGGAGCCCCCTCCCCCAACACCCCACTCTCCCACCAACCCATAATCCAGTTACAGGAGCCCCCCACCCTCAACACACCCATCCATGATCCACTTACAGGAACCCCCCTCCCCCCCAACACCCCTCCCATGATCCAGTTAAAGGGGGCCCCCTCCCCCAACACACCCACTCTCCCACCAACCCATGATCCAGTTACAGGAGCCCCTTCCCCCAACACAGCCACCTACCCATGATCCACTTACAGGAACCCCCCTCCCCCCCAACACCCCTCCCATGATCCAGTTACAGGGGCCCCCTCCCCCAACACACCCACTCTCCCACCCACCCATGATCCAGTTACAGGAGCCCCCTCCCCCAACACACCCTCCCATGATACAATTACAGGAGCCCCCTCCCCCAACACACCCACTTATGATCCAGTTACAGGAGCCCCACTTTCCCACCCACCCATGATCCACTTACAGGAACCCCCCTCCCTCTCAACACACCGACCCATGATCCAGTTACAGGGGCTCCCCTCCCCCAACACACCCACTCTCCCACCCAAATGTCGCAGATGTTAATGCTGAACTGGTACCCCTCTCCCCAGTGCTAATATGACTTCCTTACCCTTCATCCCTCCAAAGTCAACAAGCACATACAATCATAGAAAACGTCTGACTAGTTTGGTTCACCCTCATTCCAGATATCGTAAACTAGCCTTGAAGTTCCATCCCTTTAAAAACAAGGAGCCAGAAGCACAGCACAAATTCAAGAAGATTGCAGAAGCCTATGACGTCTTGAGTGACCGTAAGTAAGGACTCAGGCCTTCTGCTGAAGGGAAGCCGCCCTAGGTTATGTCGAGAGTCTGAACTGGACGTTGATTGGCTTGGATGCCAAACGTCGCAGGAGGCAGCGTGTGCACTGGAACGATGGCCAGCTGTTCTTTTAAAGCAATGATTATTCAGCTGTAGGCTTTAGTTTGCAGCATTTGCTCCTTTGGCGCTGAGGTTTAATTTCACTTGTAGCTTTGGTTTACAATGGGTTTGGGGAGGGGGTTGCCAGAGCTCCAGCATTGGATGATTTTCATTACAGGATTCACATTAGGGACGAGCTTCCCAAACTGTGGGTTGGGACCCAAAACTTGCCTTTGGAGCTAGGTGGGCTCCTCTGCACCTCCAAGAGGGTCATACAGTTTAATTTGGCTGTAGTTGTAGGGTCACGGCAATAAAAAGATTGGGAAGTCCAGTGGATTTGATTCCTGCTGCCTCAAGTATTATTGTACAGTGGTGCCTCACACAACGAACTTAATTGGTTCCATGAGCAAGTTTGTTATGCGAAAAGTTCGTTATGTGAAACGCGTTTTCCCATAACAATACATGTAAAAAAAAATAATTCGTTCTGTAGCATAAAATATGCTAAGATGACATAAAAAAAGATAAATTTTTTGTTATTATTTTTATTTAGATACATCTAAAAACATACATCTCCCTGTCCTTTTACTTCCACTATCTTCCTATCCCATCTCTATTCCCTTTTGTCCCTCTCCCCATGATCAATCATCTCACCACCTCTCTCTTCCCTCACCCTCAGGGTTCAAGATTGCTTCCACTCTTTTTCCTGTTGTTCTCTCTGCCTGTCACCCTATGATTTAGCATCCCTTCTGCCCTTGTCCAATATTTCCCCTTCTCTCCCTCCCTCTCATCCCCTGCTCCAACATACCGTATTTCGACTGCCCTTCCATCCCCAGGCCTGCCAATTTCCACTCATTTACTGCTTTCTCCCACCTCTGCCAAAGCCCGCCCCCCCCCCCCCGCAGTGATCGGCAACACCAGGCACCCCCCCTCAATCGGTGAAACAGGGCCCCCCCTCGATCGGCGAAACAGGGCCCCCCCTCGATCGGCGAAACAGGGCCAGCGACTGCTTTCTCCCGCTGCTGTTGAAGTCTGTAAACAACTTTAACACAAGCCACGGGGCTCTAACAGTGCGTATGCTGCCAACGGCTTCCTTCCTCCTTCCTCTCCCCTCATGATGTAACTTCCCATTTGGTTGATGGAGGAGGAGGATGGTAGCCGGTAGCGTCACGCACACTGCGCGGAAGGATGCAGCTCGGGCGACTTCGTTGTGTGAAACGAAGTCCATTGTACGAATCAAGACAAGAAGTTCGTTGTGCGCAGCGTTCGCTGTGCGAGGCGTCTGTTATGCGAGGCACCACTGTATTGGGTTTTGAGAAGACCCCATTGATTGAATAAGAATAGAAGATGACATGCTGTGAGGTTATGGATAAGTATAATTTTGTTTTTAATTTCTCTATCATAAGTGAAATGTGTTGGACTTTGACTCTGATACCTTGGCCATTTTAGTGTGTTTTCAGTCCATATCCCTGCTGGTTCCTGCACTGCTCCTTGTTTTCACCTCCAAACTCTGTTGTACAGTGTACACTTCCCCCTCCGTATTCCCGAATTCCATTTTTTTGGGCTATTTTAAGCCTTACCTGGTGGTTTAGCGGGTTTTCAAGGCAGGAGCGATCTTCCCAAGCTCCTGCCCCATGCAGATCGCTCACAGGAAATGGCTCGAGAGACTACGGGAGCTCAAGGCAGCCATTTCCTGTGAGTGATCTGCACGGGGTAGGAGCGTGGGAAGATTGCTCCTGCCTGAAAACCTGCTAGACCACCAGGTAAGGCTTAAGGGGGGGGCTTTCAGGGCTTAAAATAGCCGGGGGAAATGGGGATTAGGGGCAGAACCGGCCCGAATATTATTTGCGGTTTTTCCATATTCGCGGGTCGGCTCTGCCCCTAACCCCTGCCAATACGGAGGGGGAAGTGTACTTGTGACCCTCCTTCTCTTATTTCTTGGCGTCTATCCCAGCCGACACCCTCTTCTGAACACCTCAGTTGTTTTCTCCTTGCTGCATCCCTTTGGATTCATAAACCACACAGCTTCTAAGAAGTGAGCTCCCCAGCCATCTTCCAGTCAAAGCTCTGTGCACTAGGCAGAGCAGTGGGTTCAGAGTTCAAATTCTGCTTCTCTCACAGGCACCTGTTACAGTAGTACGATGATAAGCATTTTATGGCAATAACTTATACATGAATTCTTATTACTGTTGTTTAGTGCTGTATATTCTGTGCAGCACTACAAAAATTACTATAGCAATTGTTATTTATTTATTTAATTTTCTATACCATTCTCCCAGGGGAACTCAGAACGGTTTACATTAATTTATTCAAGTACTCAAGCACTTTTCCCTGTCTGTCCTGGTGGGCTCACAATCTATCTAATGTACCTGGGGCAATGGGGGGATTAAGTGACTTGCCCAGGGTCACAAGGAGCAGCGTGGGATTTGAACCCACAACCTCAGGGTGCTGAGGCTGTAGCTTTAACCACTGCGCCACTCTAGAAATCAAAATGTAGTAAAAGGGAGCCAAGTAAAGGAAATGAAGCCATTGTGACATCACTGAGGAGGTTGGCTCTTATTGGTGGAATGAGGCATTATGATGTCACAATACCAGCTCTGGTTATCAGAGGCTGAACCTTTTCACACTATTTATTTACTAAATTTTCTTTACTGTTCTCCCAGGGGAGCTCAGAACAGTTTACATGAATTTATTCAGGTACTCAAGCATTTTTCCCTGTCTGTCCTGATGGGCTCACAATCTATCTAATGTATCTGGGTCAATGGGGGGATTAAGTGTCTTGCCCAAGATCACAAGAAATAACATGGGGTTTGAACCCACAACCAGTGGCGTAGTAAGTGGGGAGGTCCACCTCACTTCTTGGTGAGGGTGTAGGCACCCATCCTCCTCTCTGAGCCCCCCGCCCCCACCACTTCCCTCTGTAACATTCCTGACGCGAGGAGCAACCCCCAAGCTGCTGTTGCTCCAGCATCGACTCTTCCTCTGACATCACTTCCTGGACCCACGCCTAGGAAGTGATGTCAGAGGAAGAGCCGATGCTGGGGGTTGTTGCTCATGCCAGGAACGTTACAGAGGTATAGGGGAAGGGAAGCGGCAGGAGGGGGCGGGGAAGGAGCACGCGGAGGTGGGGGACAAAGAAGAGGGTGGGGGAGGGTCGCCTCTCCCCCTGGCTATGCCACTGCCTCCCAACTTCAGGATGCTGAAGCTCTAGCTTATCTGCACATTGAAGTTGACTTGCATAATGGGGTATTTGGCTTGAATTTGTGCTGTTGAAATGTTGTAAGCAAAATGGCTCTGCTCTAGGGTTTCACGTGAGCAAAAGAAAGGTGGGGTGAGAGTGGGAGGGTTGGTTGGAAGACATTCATGTGAATTTTAGGAATCCCAGCCCTTATTAAGGGGCCCGTGTTACAGAGCTGACGTGTCTCAATCTCTTTTTCCCCAATGCTAAGCTTCGGTAGCGTTTTTAGCGCATGCTAACCACCGCGTTATGCGGAAAAGCCAACACCAGCTCAATGGAGGCGTTAGCGTCTAGCACGCGTGGCATTGCAGCATGCGCTAAGAACACGTTAAAATCGCTAGTGCAGCTTAGTAAAAAGGAGCCCTGAGCGTTGGATTTCAGTTCCTAGACTAAAATTGTAAGTGTTTCTGGGAAAACATGGTTAAATCAGCAGAAGGACACGGTAGTACTACTCGAAAGGGTCCAGAGAAGAGCGACTAAGATGGTTAAGGGGCTGGAGGAGCTGCCGTACAGCGAAAGATTAGAGAAACTGGCCTCTTCTCCTTCGAACAGAGGAGATTGAGAGGGGACATGATCAAAACATTCAAGGTACTGAAGGGAATAGACTTGGTAGATAAGGACAGGTTGTTCACCCTCTCCAAGGTAGGGCGAACTAGAGGGCACTCTCTGAAGTTGAAAGGGGATAGATTCTGTACGAACATAAGGAAGTTCTTCTTCACCCAGAGAGTGGTAGAAGACTGGAACGCTCTTCCGGAGGCTGTTAAAGGGGAAAACACCCTCCAGGGATTCAAGACAAAGTTAGACAACTTTCTGCTGAACAAGAACGAGCGCTGGTAGGGCTGGTCTCAGTTAGGGTGCTGGTCTTAGACCAGAGGGCCGCCGTGTGAGTGGACTGCTGGGCACGATGGACCACTGGTCTGACTCAGCAGTGGCCATTCTTATGTTCTTAGAAACAACAAAAACGAGGTTTCAATTAATTCTATTAGAGCAAACAAGTGTGGAAAAAAAAAATCAAAAAAGTGACAGAAGTTCACACATGTTGCTTTTTTAGGCTGCTTGAAAAATAGAAGTTTTCCACATTTTTGATCTGCAACTTTAACCATAATTGATCTAGGTTTGATCCAGTGAAGGATGTGCTCTACATGGACAATATGGGGAAATAGTCATTGATGAATGCAGAGTAGAGGTCTCGTCCATCTGTTCCGTTGTCCGTTCCCTGCATGCCTTTAGACTCTTGAAGCCACACATTTGACAGTTGACTTCTCTGGCACTAAGGTCACTTTCTCAACTTCTTTGTCTTAATAGCTAGAAAAAAAGCTGTTTACGATAAATTTGGAGAAGAAGGCCTGAAGGGAGGCATCCCTGACTCTTTTGGAGGCGAAGGTGCCTGGACCAGTGGCTACACGTATCATGGAAATGCAGACAAAACCTTCAGAGAGTTCTTTGGCGGAGATAATCCTTTTGCAGGTATGTAGACGTGTCACTGACTGAAGCAGAGTTCAGCTCTTATTGCCATATTCTGGGCCCAGTCTGTGAGTGATTCAACCTGGTTGAATTTTCCATTCCTGAACTCTAGGCCCAGCTTCTGTGGGGCTTCCATTTACATCTCCTCCATGATGATAAGATTTAAAAACAGATTCTTCTTGGTATAGTTTATCCTTAGCTTTACATTTCTTTGAATTGTTCCTTGGACTGATAATATGTTTTTTTGATTGAGGATATTTGTCCATCCCTGCTCCCCCTGTCCAGCAGTACGCCTCCCTTCCTTTTTCTGCCCCCCCCCCTGTCCATTAGCACCTCTTCCCCTGTGCATCAGCACCCCGTACCTCCTTTAGCATCTGCCCTCACCAGGGCCGCTCTGCAAAGCCTCGGCAGAAGGGGGAAGGGGCATTGCGCGGGGGCGGGGTCTCTGCAACCCGGTAGAGTATTTAGAGCCTTTTGCCTCAAGCCGCCGCGGCCTCCTCCCTCATGCGCCTTAGTGCGCATGCGCACTCTGCCGGCCACATCCCGACAGATCAGGACTCGTGGAACACGGGATTAGAGTGTGCATGCGCGCTTAGCATATTATTATTATAGATTATAGATGAATCTGTCAAATCATCTTTTCTGAGCTGTCACATTTTTCTGTGTTTATTAGCAAGAAGTTGACCATATTAACCTTAGGAGATTCTTCTTCATGTCAATGGACATCGCTGATTTAATTTACTGGGAATTCATGATATTCAGTGTGGGGGGGGTGTTTCTTCTTCATTTTTTTGTATTTCCTGCTCCTCCATTAATTTGATGTTTAGCAATTAGAAGGGTGCTGATCCCTGCTGAAATCCCAAATTTTCCTTGTGTTAGCAGCTAGCTGGCAGTGTCATATGATGGATCACAGGTCTAGCTGGGTTTGCATTTCTTCTCTTTCATTCACTGTTTCTCCTTGAGAAAATCAACCTTCCCAGGCTCAAAGGTAGGACATTTGCGATGCCCGGAGCTGCAGACTTCTGCCCTTTTTCCTCTCTGTTTATAACAGTTGTATGTAATTGAGGTCCCGTTGAATTTGAGGCTCAGCCTCATACATGCTTTTTCCTTGTAGACTTTTACAATGTAGACGGCTCAGACGTGATCACAGCATTTGGAGGCCTGCGTGGGAGAGGTGTAAAGAAGCAGGACCCCCCTATCGAGCGAGATCTTTATTTGTCCCTGGAAGACTTATTCCATGGATGCACCAAAAAGATAAAAATTTCTCGCCGGGTAAGATATCCCAAGCTACATTTAAAGCTATTCTGACACCCAAGCTGAAAATCAGTGTGCCTTGTGTCATTCTTTTCTTGGCTGGGCTGAGAACCTTTCAGCACCCCCTCGTAATGGCCGAATATCACTGCTATGTTATAAATATCATTGCCAGTGGCAAGGGCTATCTGTATATATTTAAAAAAATTTAGAATTTAGAAAAAAGTATTACACCGCTGCGGAATATTCACTAGTAAGTGGATTGAGCTATGGAATAAGCAGTGATTAATTATAAAGACGACAGAGTGACGTAGAAAGGTCTGCCCCAGGCACCATCTTGCTCAGGGCACCAGCACTCTTCCCACTCCTCCCCCTGCTGTGCATGCACCCCTTCCCCCATACCTTTTCAACTTTGGCAAACAACCACCAACTTGCTGCCCGTGTCGGCTTTGGCGCTCTTTCCAATGTCACTTCCAAGTTTGAAGTTTATTTAAGTCTTGATATAGTCAAAGCGGTAATACAAAATTTTAAAAAGTTAAATAAAATAAAATAAAGGAATAAATTCACAATTACCATACAGACATAACATGATACACAATGGGCAAATGGGGAGGATACATTGCATAAAATAAAAGAAAGGGGAGATAAAAAAAAGAAAAGGTTCAAAGGGAATCATTAATGTAAGGCCTGATGTCTGAGATTTTGGATTAAAAAATTAATTATCATAGTCTGGAATTCTTATGCTTTCAGATGGATTCTATGGGTCATAGGGCCGCACAATGGTATAAATCACAGGTGTCAAAGTCGGTCCTCGAGGGCCGTAATCCAGTCGGGTTTTCAGGATTTCCCCAATGAATCTGCATGAGATCTATGTACATGCACTGCTTTCAATGCATATTCATTGGGGAAATCCTGAAAACCCGACTGGATTGCAGCCCTCAAGGAGGGACTTTGAGACCCCTGGTATAAATTAATATCTGGATTTGTAAATAAAAAAAATAAAAAAAATGGTCTTAGAGACATTTGGAGCTTTGAGATTAAGCATGAAATTAATGTATCTCAATGGCCACGACTTTGGTCTTGGAAGTTAAGATGTACAGTGTCAGCATCTATAAGACAAAATGGTCTTTTCTTTTGCATAGAGCTTTTTGGACCCCTGTTCGTTTACAAAAAATAGATAGCTCTAAGTCTAATAGATGCTGGCATTGTCATCTTGAAGCAGGGACATTAGATCATCTTTTATTCTATTGTCCATTCATATTAATATTTTGGAAATCAATTTGGCCTCAAATCAATAGGATGTTAGAAAATCCGGTAGCCTTGACATATGATCCGATTTTATTTGGAACGACAATGAGAGCAAGGAGTCAAATCTCGTCAAATAACAACAAACTTTCATTTATTTTGACTGGAGGAGCAATTCAGCAAATAACATACAATTGTAAAAAAATTATGACAGGTTCAATTACAACTTTTGGTGGAATTCTGTATGTCATATATATTTTATTTATTCAGTTTTCTATACCGTTCTCCCAGAGGAGCTCAGAACGGTTTACATTAATTTATTCAGGTACTCAAGCATTTTCCCCTGTCTGTCCCGCTGGGCTCACAATCTACCTAATGTACCTGGGGCAATGGGGGGATTAAGTGACTTGCCCAAGGTCATAAGGAGCAGCGTGGGTTTGAACCCACAACCCCAGGGTGCTGAGGTTGTAGCTTTAACCACAGCGCCACACACTCCCTTAAAATACAAAGTGGAACGTACAATAGCAACACAAAAAGAATATTTTGGTAAATTTCAGAAGATCTGGGGGCCATTAACAGATTTTTGTAATGAATGATAACTTTTTCCCAAGGTAAGATATTTGATTAGAGAGGAAATGAGTGGGTTTTATTTTTTTTATTGTTATTATCTCATAATATATCAATAGTTTCACTGTAATGGTACTTGTATGTAATTCTGTATTGGGAGGGGATGGGATGGGAGAGTTTTCTATTCAATAAGAATAGTTTAAATATTAGGGTATTACATAATATTCAAAATATTATAGAATATTAATTTGTAATGAAATGTTGTATTTAAAGTGTTATATGAGAGTTAATCAAGTATGTATTTATAAGTTCATATGATTTTATCTTCTACACTTGTCATAATATGCAAAAATGAATAAAGAATTAAAAAAAAAAAAATTAAGTATAAATCTCAAAAGCATCTCTGAAAAGAAATGTTTTAAGATTAGATTTAAAATTATTAAGATTCTTGTATCAAGGTCAGAGGTAAAGCATTTCACAGTGTGGGAGCGGTTACCGAAAAGATTGTTTTCCGCGTTTTATCATAAAACAGTTGGCGGACTGAAGGGACAGCTGAAAGATATTGTTGGCAAGAACGTAAAGTCCTATGTGGATCATATGGGATTAACATCCTGTCTATAAAGGATGGAATGTGATTAGATTGAAGTTTAAAAGTAAGTAGTACACTTCCCCCCTCCTTATTCGCGGTTTCCGTATCTACAGATTCACTTATTTGTGATTTTAAACCTAAAATTCCTTTTTCTTTTTTCGGGCTATTTTAAGCCCTGTAAGCCCCCCCTTAAGCCTTACCTGGTGGTTTAGCGGGTTTTCGGGGCAGATCTTCCCAAGCTCCTGCCCCGTGCAGATCGCTCACAGGAAATGGCTCGAGAGACTACGGGAGCTCAAGGCAGCCATTTCCTGTGAGCGATCTGCACGGGGCGGGAGTGTGGAAAGATTGCTCCTGCCTGAAAAACCGCTAGACCACCAGATAAGGCTTAAGGGGGGGCTTTCAGGGCTTAAAATAGCTGGGGGAAGCGGGGGTTAGGGGCAGAACCATCCCGAATATTATTTGTGGTTTTTTAATATTTGCGGGCTGGCTCTGCCCCTAACTCCCGCAAATACGGAGGGGGAAGTGTAGTATTTTGAAAGTAATCCTATGTGAAATGGGTAGCCAGTGAGTTTTTCTGAGGAGTGGTGTTACATGGTTCAATTTTTTACCGTTAAAAATGATTTTTATAGCAGTGTTCTGGATGATCTGTAATCGCCTGATCTCCTTTTGAGTGATGCCCTGATAAAGTGAATTACATAATCTAGGAAGTGACATCGGAGAGAGCAGCAAAGCTGATGCGGGCAGCAAGTTGCTTGTACTGAAGTTAAAAAGGTACGGGGAAGGGGATCATGCGTGCGGCGGGGGGGCGCCACTGGACAGAGTATCAGAATAATAAAACTTTGATTCTTGATGCCTGCAGATTATTCCGTGTATTATTTAATGTTTTGCTCTTTAAGAGTATCGACACAGAAGTGGGAAAAGAGGCCACATTGGTCTCCAGCAGTAGTATAAAGATGGGGACCCTTTATTGAGAGATATATGGGAGACTCGACACGGCCATGTTTCGGCAAAAGTGCCTGCATCAGGAGTCGACCTTTTTTTATTTTTCTAGAGACTGTCACAAGTTCTCACCAGGACCTACATATAATAAAAGTATTTGAGAACGGCAGCAAAGCTCCGAACTGTGCAGAAGCCCGTATTGGCTTCGTTTGAAGTGCGTTCCATTCGAGCTACCTATTCAAGTTTTTGCCAGCCCAAATACCTTGCTCATCTCTGCTCGTTTTGGGCTAATTGACTTTGTGCAGAGTTTGTCCTTTGCTTTTCCTCTTCATTTGTCACAAGTTCTCACCAGTTGCAGTAACTGAGAACGGCAGCGAAGCTCCAAATTGCAGTAGGGCGTTAGGTGCAGATCATGGTCTATTTGATATCGGAGTTCTGTGCATGCCTACAGGCTTCCTGTTAGGTTTCATAGGCAGGAGTGAGTGTGTGTGTGAAAATGGAGTGCACTGCTGATAAGACTATCACACCTAGGTGATGAATGAAGACGGACACACATCCAGCATAAGGGACAAAATCTTATCTATCGAAGTACAGCCTGGATGGAAACCAAGTACCCGAATCACTTTCCCAAAAGAAGGAGACCAGGTAAGCCAAAGAGGCTTTTATTGTCATTTGATCTACACAAGTGACAGCAAAGGATGGGAGGGCTCGGGGCTCACTGTGATATCTATCCTCTGATGTTTCGCTGCGACATGGGTGCTAAAATATTGAATCAGTCAAAAGCCTGAATGGCGCTGGCTCTATGACCCATGCATTGCCCACATATTTTGCACCTGCAGTTTGTGAGGGGTTGGGGGGGGGGAGGAGGAATGATGCACCTAGAATTGAAAATGTATTTATATGTACATAATTTTCTTCCCAACCCAATCTTCTTCCCTCCTGCAGGAATGGCTACTTTAAAAGCAGTTTCATAGCCACATTAAAGTACTTGTATCTTTCTGGAATTATAAAGACTAGGGAACACTCATTGAAGTTATACAGAAATACTTTTAAAACAAATAGGAGGAAATATTTTTCACTCAACGAATAGTTAAACTCTGGAACTCATTGCCAGAGGATGTTCTAACAGTGGTTAGCTTAGCTAGGTTTAAAAAGATTTGGACAAATTCCTGGAGGAAAAGTCCATAGTCTGCTATTGAGATAGACATGGGAGAAGCCACTGCTTGTCCTGGGATTAGAAAATGACATGGGGACGAGGACAGAACTCATGGAGACGTGGTAAGGATGGGCCAGGGACAGAGCCCGCAGGGATAGGGACAAATTTTGACCCCTTGTTGTTCAAAATGTAAAAACTTAACACATCTTAGCCAACTGTCAACTGAGTTAAATGATTAAAAAAACTACAGAAGATGCTTTTGGATTTCAATGAAGTACTGTTAAATGACATCATTTGTGTCTTGTCTGCCATCTACAAAGTGCTTCCATCATGTGCCCAGCTGCTCAGGCATCTTACTGTTACTGCAACAGATTCATCCATCTTTGCTGGCATCAAGGAGCATTTCCAGTATTTAATAGACACTTATTTTCCAGTTCATTTACTACACAGTGTAGCTTCATTTCTACACTTATGTCTGAAAGACAATCCATTTACCTTCCCAGATGATGTAAAAACATAAGCAACTGGATCTTTGGGAAGGTTGCATCAAAACCAGATAGAAATGGAAAGCTCTACAACTCCCTTCTCCATATTCATGGGGATTAGGTTCACAGACCCTTCGTGAATCAAAAAAAAAATCACTAATAATTTTTAGCACTGACTCTGAACCACGCTTGCCTCACAGATCTCTCCACACCTTACTTTTCAGTCCTGGTGGGCTAGGTGAAGCAAGGCAGGAGCAATCTTCCGATGCTCCTGCCCTGTGCAGAGCCACAATTAAAAATGGCTGCCATGGGTTCCCACTAGAGAGCTGCATGGGAACGGGGACGACGGGAATCCCGCGGGACCCACGGGCATCCAGCTGGTTCCCCCTTTGGGTCATGGGGATCCCGTGGGGACGCCCCCTAGGGTCACGGGAATCCCATGGGGACGCCCCCTAGGGTCGCGGGGATCCCGTGGGGACGCCTCCGAGGGTCACGGGGTTCCTGCGGGGCTGGATATACTAAGTCGCGCGGCTTTTCTCCCTACCTGCTCTGCTTGCAGCACAGAGCCGAACGGAAGTCTTCCCGACGTCAGCGCTGACGTCGGGAAGACTTCCGTTCGGCTCTGTGCTGCAGGCAGGGTAGGTAAGGAGGAGTAGCCTCGCGGCTCGAGTGGCTACCAAGGGAGGGGGAAGTCCGCCCCGCCCCGGGTGCAGCACAGCCGGCCAGGTCCCCTTACTTTTATGGCGCTTCCCCGACCGACCGACAAGAAGGTAATTTAGATTTGCGGTTAAGGGCAGGGAGGTTTGTCGGACCAGGGCTGTTGTCGGTCGGTCGGGGAAGCGCCATAAAAGTAAGGGGACCTGGCCGGCTGTGCTGCACCCGGGGCGGGGCGGACTGCCCCCTCCCTTGGTAGAAACTCGAGCTACCTTCTTACAGCAGCTGTAAGAAGGAAATTTAGATTCGCGGTTAAGGACAGGGAGATTTGTCAGACCGGGGCTGTTGTCGGTCGGTCGGGGAAGCACCACAAAAGTAAGGGGACCTGGCCGGCTGTGCTGCACCCGGGGCGAGAGAGAAGGAGGGGGGAGAAGGACGCTGTAAGCACTGGGGAAGACAAAGGGGTGGAGAAGGACGCTGAAAGGCCATGGGGAAGACGGGGGGGGGGGGGGAAGGACACTGAAAGCATTTGTGGAAGACAGAAGGGGGAGAAGGACGCTGACAGGACATGGGGAAGATGGGGGGGAGAAGGATGCTGAAAGCACATGGGGAAGACAAAGGGGTGGAGAAGGACGCTGAAAGGCCATGGGGAAGACGGGGGGGTAGGTGGAGAAGGACGCTGAAAGGCCATGGGGAAGACAGAGAGGGAGAAGGACGCTGAAAGGACATGGGGAAGACAGCGGGGAGAAGGACACTGAAAGGACATGGGGAAGACAGAAGGGGGAGAAGGACACTGAAAGGACATGGGGAAGACAGAGGGGGGAGAAGGACACTGAAAGGACATGGGGAAGACAGAGGGGGGAGAAAGACGCTGACAGGACATGGGGAAGATGGGGGGGAGAAGGACGCTGAAAGGAAATGGGGAAGAGAGAGTGGGGAGAAGACGCTGGCAGGGAAGAAGGCAGAGATGCCAGACTATGGGGGGGGGGGCGGAGGGAAGAAGATGGGTGCCAGACCAATTTGGAAGGGGGGAGAAAGGGAGAGGCACAGTAACAGAGCAAATGGAAGACGCAGAAGGAAGAGAGACAGTGGATGGAAGGAACTGAATGAGAGCATGAGGAAAGCAGAAACCAGGCAACAAAGGTAGGAAAAGAATTCTATTTCTTTTTTTTTTTTTTTGCTTCAGGATAAAGTAGTATATTAGTTGTGTTGATAAAAATTTATAAACAAAAGAGGCTCTGGTAGAAACCCGTTTACAAAGTATGTATTCTTCCCAATTAATATTTCCAAATTAATAAAGTCTTTTTGCTTATTTGTAAATGGGTTTCTACCAGAGCCTTTAATTCAGTAGCATAATTAAATGAAATAACTATTTCTGAAGTTTATAGGGACGGGCGGGGACGGGTGGGATTCCTCACGGGGACGGGTGGGGACGGGTGAGACTTTGGCGGGGACGGGTGGGATTTCTGTCCCCACGCAACTCTCTAGTTCCCACTGCAGTCTCATGAGATCACGGAAACTCAGGGCAGGTATTTTTGATCATATCTCTGCACGGGCTCCTGCCCCGCTTCACTGCTAGACCACCAGAACTGAAAGGTAAGGTGAGGAAAGACTCGTGAATAACCGAAGTCACAAGTGTTGAATCCACAAATATGAAGGGCGGAGTGTATTTGTGATTTATAAACAGTTGTACTGAATAGTGCCCCTTTTTATACTCTTAATAATAATAATAATAATAATTAATTTTCTTATATATCGCCCTACTAGTAGTTCTGGGCGGTTCACAACAGGAAAAAGCTGAGACTTTTCAGCACATGATATAATTTCAAAACACACAAACTGCATACATCAATCTAGTATTACATAATAAAAGATTACAAAAAATTAAAAGATTAAAACATGATTAAAAAAAATAAAAACAGAAACACCTCATTATAATATCAAAAACAGCAATCTTGTTTGTCAAATAAATGGGGTTTTAATGTTTTCCTAAAGGTAAGGTAATAGTAGGATTGAACAATCATCGGATTTAACCAGGAGTTCATCTTCCCTGCCTGGTTCGCCAAAGTCCTGTCCAAAAAAGACTTATAACGACAGGCCTTTGAGGTAGGGAAGATAAACTTACCTGAATTTCTAGTATCTTTTCTTGAATAAGAGAATTTCAAATAGGAAGTCAGATATGAGGGCAATAATCCGAAAAGCACCCAAACTTGAAAAACACTCTGGCCCCAAAAGGCAGCCAATGCAGTTTGGTATAAAAAGGACTAACATGGTCGTATTTTTTTAGATCAAAAATCAGGCAAACTGCAGCATTCTGTACCAGAATTTGTTTGGGTAAACCCAAGTAAACTATATTACAATAGTCCAAGGTAGATAATACGGTGATTGGACCAACAATCAAAAGGATTCTCTATCAAAAAACTTTTTGATGGTTCTTAATTTCCATAAAACGCGTAGCTTTTTAAAATTAATAAACCTGTATGTTTCCTAAAAGTTAACGCTATTCAATTTTGTGCTGTCAGCAACTGTGTGACATTAAGAAAGATAAGTGCTTCCTATATTTGTTGCTATCTGTTAAACTTAGATTTTGAGCTAAATTATTTTCATTTGGCACTTTGAAAGTTTTGCACACATTAATCATGGGGGGTTTTGACCAATGACTGAGCCACGACCTGCTATACAAACTATCTTTAGCAGTTTGATTGCCTTAACTAAGGTCTCTGAGGTCTTTTTCCCCTTTAGCACAAACAGTCAGTGCTTTATGGCTGATGTCATTGTTCTTGTATTGTTGATTTGACCATCAGCATTTTGCATTTGTTTCATGGTTTCAGTACGCAGGTGAGGAGAGTGGCCGGCCTGCTGGGATCTGGTCTCTGTGGGGTGGAAGGATGGTAGTGGAGGTGGTAAACCAGGACTTGGTGGGGCGGGAGGGAGGTTTGGTTTCAGCCCCAAATACATTTGCATCTTTGGCTGGATCCCAATCTCAGATTTCAGGCCAGTTTTGATGCCGAATCCGACCAAAATTCAGTTAGCCTCACTTTTCCAGCTGCAGTGCCACCAGTGGCTAACTGGTAGCAGTTCCTTCTTTTTCTTCTTCTAGAGATGATACTGACATCGTGTTGTCAGTTTAGGTATTGCAGCCTACAGAAGAAGTTGGATAACAGAAAATCAATGTAGTAAGAATAAAAGCCCTCATAAGACTCACTCTATAATTCTTTCCTTTCTTGGCTTTTGTATCTTACCAGGGACCAAACATTATTCCAGCTGACATCATCTTTATTGTGAAAGAGAAACCACATATGAGGTTTACACGCCAAGGGAATGACCTGATATATGTAGCCAATATCGCTCTCGGAAAGGTAAGGATGTTTAGGTATTATAGATCCTCTGGCTGTATCCTCCAGATGTGTGCAAGTCCTACAAATGTCAGGTCTGTGGGCGCTGCAGTCCATACCAGGGAAGAATAGTGGCTGCAACAACTCTTGTCAGCTGAAATATTGTGAGTAAGGTATAGCAGGATATGAAACAGATTTCAAGTAGCTGTAACTACGCAAATAAGCATAAAGGAAAGTGTTAAGCTGAATAAATAGTAGAGACTGGAAGACCTTGAAAGTACTTGAAAGGGGTTCATATACAACCAAATCTTTTCCAAAGCCAGGGGAAATGGTAAAACTAGAGGACATGAATTGAGGTTGCAGGGTGGTGGGACGTAGGAGGGAGGGTGGTGGATGCCTGGAATACCTTCCTGAGGGGAAGTAAAAATGGGGGACGTAATGCAAAAAGGTGTGGGATGAAGGCAAAGGATCCCTAATTAGAAAGAGGATGGTATAAAATGAAAAGTTATTTGCATGGGTATGGGGCTAGGGTGGGTCAATTATTTTCTTTTTTTTTTTCAAATTCTTTATTCATTTTTCCTTCCAAAATCAAGAGCACAATATTATATCATTTAAATCAAATAAACATCTCTTGTATTTCTTTTAACATATATACCCTCCCTACCCCCTTCCCACAAATATTTTAATCAAAAATATCATATCAATATTTTCAATTGATCAACTTTAACATAACTTTATACCCTCTCCCATCCCCTCTATTTATAAGTGTACTTACAATGAATAATGGTGTCTAATCATTGCAATAATTTGTCAATGGCCCCCAAATTATAATTTCCTTTTTGTATGGCAATTACTCTTTCCATTTTGTAAATGTGGCATACCAAATTCCACCAGAAGGTATAACTTAGTCTACTGTAATTTTTCCAATTGCTGGTAATATGTTGTATGGCGACTCCTGTCATGATCAATAAAAGTTTATTATTGTTTGAAGAAATTTGACTTTGTTCTCATTGACATCCCAAACATTATTGTATCGTAAATTTGAGACCAGATTGATTTCCAAAATGCCATGATACAAGGACAATAGAATATTAAATGATCCAAAGTCCCTGCTTCCAGATTACAATGCCAGCATCTATTAGACTTGGGTCATTTATTTTCAAGGGATGGGTTTTTGTTCAAGAATTCATTGTTAGGACTGGGTATTTTTTTTTTTTTTTGCAAATGATTCATTTTTATTTCTAATGGCTAA
This sequence comes from Geotrypetes seraphini, assembly GCF_902459505.1. Classification (NCBI taxonomy): domain Eukaryota; kingdom Metazoa; phylum Chordata; class Amphibia; order Gymnophiona; family Dermophiidae; genus Geotrypetes; species Geotrypetes seraphini. The sequence goes on along the minus strand of NC_047089.1, from coordinate 10,496,769 downwards.
CAGATTTGTACCTGAAACCGTGCACAGTATACATTTCTATTGCTATTAACAATAATTCTGCTCACAAGGTGCTGCTGTTTGTGGATGCTCAATTTCTTTGATGATCTGGTCTCTTTCAGGCTTTAACTGGCTGTACGATAGACATAAACACTCTGGATGAAAGGCTTCTGAATATTCCTATTAACGACATTGTACAGTAAGTGGCAGCTCGTGGGGGGAGTTAGAATAGCAGGTGTAGGGTTATCAGACATCTGGATTTCCCCGAGGACATGTCCGGGGGTCTGGACGGCTTTTCAAAACCCGGCACTTTGTCGGGACGGCATCTGCACATGCGCGGATGGAACACGGTGACATCATCGCATCACACCAGCCCTTGTGCAGATTGGGGGGGGGAGCAGGGGGCAGGACCATGGGTCTGGACTTTCATGACAGAAAATCTGGTAACCCTAAGCAGGTGTGATGTGCTTTGACTTATAAAGTTTGCGATGATGAACTGGATGGCTGAAGATCTATAGAAAATTTGACAGGGCAGAACCCAAAGACAATGCAATGGGGAACTCCAGTCAGGTTTTTTAGATATCTGTAATGAATATTCATGAGATTAATTTGCATGCACTGCTTCAACTGCATGCAAAGTTCACTCATGCATATTCAGTGTGGATATCCAGAAACTTGCAAGGACAGGTTGAAGAATCACTGGTTTTGGGTTTGTTTTTTTTGAGAAGAACCCAAAATAACCACAACGAACAAGAGCTTTCAATTGCCAAGAAAGGAGACTGGAGCACTGCTATGCAGGTACATATATTTGCTCATGAATATTCAGGCCTATGGTACCATACACACTCTAGGCCCTAGTTCTGTAGGATTTGTGCCGATATTTTATAAATGCCCATAGGTGCTTTCCTATCCTATTAACCCACCCTCATGCCCTGCTATAAAGTTACCCTCTTACATAAATGAGGAAGGGATATAATTGCAATGCTCTAAGCTGCTTTGAGTGTCATCCCTGTATTTGATATGTGGCACCCAGATCTGGGTGTACTTCAAAGATGTGCGTGCAACTTCAATGACTAAGATACTAATGACTATTCTATAACGCTGGGTGCGTAGATTCCCCCAGTGTACAGCCCAAAAGGGGGGGTTCCAAAAAGTTGCACCCAGTGTTATAGGGTAATGGGTCTCCGAGTCCAACTGGGTGCCAGGATTTACAGCAGGCGTTCAGTCTGGTGCCCAGAATTGGTCTAAGTGCTATTCTAGAAAGGGTGCCTGGCCTATGTCAACTAGTACTTTGTGATGATCTTTTCAGATGTTCATTTTTGAGTTCCATTTCTTGAATTCTCTTCTATGTACAGATGAGCTAAAAATTATCTCAATTAGTATTATTGAGAGGAGTAGCTTAGTCTCAGAGAAATCAGAGTTCAACCCCCCTTCGCCAAATCTTTCTTTCCCATTACTTCGGGGGAGGGAGTTGTTGTTCATTTACATTTATTGACTTTTATTCAGCCTTAACTTTGCAATTGGAGAGACACTGGTCATTTCTAGCAAATGACTAATACGGTACGTTAGCTTACCTTGACATATTTCCTGAATAACACTGTTTTTATTTCCTCTCTGAAAGTTCTTACCTGATCATTTTCTTTCCTTTATTCCTTTAGTCCAGAATAAATGAGTTATGTCCATTCACCAGCAGAAGGACCCAGAGACCAAAATAGTCCCAAGTGAATCATCCCTTAAGAGAGTTGTTCAGTATTATGACTAGCCAAGAAGTGACACTCATATTCCTACTGTAACTTTTTGTTCTGTTGTGTGCAGCCATAATACGGGCTCCAAGGATGAAGTTGCTAAGTAGCTTGAAAAGCTACTGGCCATACATAATTCAACAGATTGCTGCCCTACAGCACATGGAGTATTGGTGACACTGAGCAGCAGAAAATGCTGCCATCACAGAGCAGGGAAAGGCAGCTCTATCTAGGAAAGAAGATATGTGCACCTTACCTCCAAGGAGATTTATGCTCTATAATAGCGGTCCCAGAACTTAGTGGAAGAAGTTGAAGCACACCTCCAAGGCGGGAGCCAACATACTGTTACTGCAGAGAGAATTCCTTGAGGAGCACAAGGAATGCCAACAATGTCCAGCCTTAAACGATAAGTATAAGAAATGGTAACCATACCAATATACACTGGTTAACGGCAAACAAGAAAATCCTTCCGTAGATGGTCTGGATATGGTCTCTAGCTCATAGTTCAAGAAGCTGTGGTGGGAACGCTGAAGAAAAGGACCTAATTTATATGAGAGCAAACATCTTAAGAACAGTTTTGTCACAAGGGAAAATATTAAATTGTAGTGGGCATACTGCACTAATAGGGTCCAAAGATTATTCATAGAGAATCACCACATAGTAATATTCAACAGTGCTATAGCGCATAAAACTGAAATGACTTTGTTCTGTTTGTTGGGGGGAGGTTAAAGAAAGCTTAGCTTAGACTAAGACAAACATATTTAGCCGAGTATACACAAAAACACCAAGCCAACCCTGGAGCTTGAACTTGAATAAGAAAACAGCCCAGCCCCCTGGACTGAATGGTGGTTACCATGGAGAGTTAAAAAGAGTTGGGCAGTTGGAACTCCTCTCGTATGAGGAAAGACCATGATTGAAGTCTACAAAATCCTGAGTGGTGTCGAACGGGTACAAGTGGATCAATATTTTACTGTATCAAGATTTACAAAGACTAGGGGACATTTGAAGTTACAGAGTAATACTTTTAAAACCAATAGGAGGAAATATTTTTTCACTCGGAGAATATTAAGCTCTGGAACACATTGCCAGAGGTTATGGTATGAGCAGTTAACGTAGCTGGTTTTAAGAAAGGTTTAAGTCCATAGTCTGTTATTGAGGAAGACATGGGACAAGCCACTGCTTGCCCTGGATCGGTAGCATGGAATGTTAACAGGTAACAGTGCCTAGATTGGCCACAGTGAGAACAGGCTTTGAAGGGGTGAATAAACATGTGGATAAAGGTGAGCCGGTTGATGTAGTGAATCTAGATTTTCAGAAAGCTATTGACAAAGTTCCTCATGAAAGGCTCCTGAGAAAATTAAAGAGTCATGGGATAGGTGGCAAAATTCAGTTGTGGATTAGGAGTTGGTTATCGGATAGAAAACAGGGTAGGGTTAAATGGTAATTTTTTTCAATGAAGGAGAGTAAACAGTGGAGTGCCATAGGGATCTGTACTGGGACTGGTGCTATTTAACTTATTTATAAATGATCTGGAAATTGAAACGAAAAGTGAGGTGACTACATTTACAGATGACATTAAACTGTTCAAAGTTATTAAAACGCATGCAGCTTGTGAAAAATTGCAGGCAGACCTTAGGAAATTGAAAGACTGTGCATCCAAGTGGCAGATGAAATTTAATGTGGACAGATGCAAAGTGATGCACATTGGGATGAATAACCCAAATCACAGTTACAGGATGCTTTGGGGGCTAGTACCCAAGAAAAGGATCTGGGTGTCATTGTACACAATACGATGAAACTTTCCACCCAATGTGTGACGGCAACCCCCAAGATGCTAGGAATTATTAAAAAAGAGATGGTCAACAAGATTAAGAAAGTTATAATGCCTCTGTATCGCTCCATAATATTGTGTTCAATCTGGTCTCCTTAACTCAAGAAAGATACAGCGGCACTAGAAAAGGTTCCAAGAAGAGCGACCAAGATGATAAAGAGAATGGAACTCCTCTCATATGAGGAAAGACTAAAAAGGTTAGGGCTCTTCAGCTTGAAAAAGAGACGGCCGAGGAGAGATATGATTGAACATAAGAATTGCCGCTGCTGGGTCAGACTAGTGGTTCATCGTGCTCAGCAGTCCGCTCACGTGGCAGCCCCTAGGTCAAAGACCAGTGCTCTAGCTGAGTCCAGCCTCACCTGCATATGTTCCAGTTCAGTAGGAACTTATCCAACTTTGTCTTCAATCCCTGGAGGGTGTTTTCCCCCTATAAGACTCCAGAAGAGTGTTCCAGTTTTCTACCACTCTGGGTGAAGAACTTCTTTACGTTTGTACGGAATCTATCCCCTTTCAACTTTAGAGAGTGCCCTCTTGTTCTCCCTACCTTGGAGAGGGTGAACAATCTGTCTTTATCTGCTAAGTCTATTCCCTTCAGTATTTTGAATGTTTCAATCATGTCCCCTCTCAGTCTCCTATTTTCAAGGGAGAAGAGGCCCAGTTTCTCCCATCTCTCACTGCACGGCAACTCCTCCAGCCCCTTAACCATTTTAGTCGCTCTTCTCTGGACCCTTTCGAGTAGTACTGTGCCCTTATGTACGGCGACCTGTGCATGATTCCAGGTGAGGGCGCATGGTCTGGTACAGCAGCATGATAACCTTCTCTGATCTGTTTGTGATCCCCTTTATCATTCCTAGCATTCTGTTCGCCCTGGCTGCACATTGCGCGGACGGCTTCATCGACTTGTTGATCAGAACTCCCAAGCCGCAGTGGTTCACTGAGGAGATCTCAGACCTCATCAAGGAGAAGAAAAAAGCATTCATCTCTTACAAACAACCAGGGAAACAGGACTCCAGAGCAGAGTACCTGACCAAGTCAAAAGCTGTCAAAATAGCAGTCAGGGAGGCTAAATTCCACATGGAAGAGTCTCTAGCCAAGAACATCCAGAAGGGAGATAAATCATTCTTCAGGTACATCAGTGACAGAAGTAAAACCTCAGGCGGGATAGTACGTCTTAGGAAACCTGACAGAATATGTGGAAAAGGACTCAGAAAAGGCACAACTATTAAATGAATATTTCTTTTTTTAAATTTCTTTATTCATTATTCATTTTTTCATATTACAACAAGTGTATCAGAAAAATACATATAATCTTATAAATATAATCTTATATTTCTGCTCAGTCTTCACCCAAGAAGCGCCGGGGCATGGCCCTCAGCTACAGACAAGGATTGACTCAGTTGACCCATTTAGTAAATTCAAGTTTACGCCCAGCAGTGTCTACGGTGAACTGTCAAGGCTCAAGGTTAACAAGGCTATGGGGCCTGACAACCTACACCCCAGGGTGCTCAGGGAGTTGAGTGATGTCTTGGCGGAACCGCTGTCTGTGCTCTTCAACCTCTCCCTTAGTACAGGCAGCGTCCTGTTGGACTGGAAGACGGCTAACGTCATTCCACTCCACAAGAAAGGCTCAAAGATAGAGGCAGCAAACTACAGACCAGCGAGTCTCACATCACTAGTGAGCAAACTAATGGAAACTCTAATCAAACACCAATTGGATACGTTCGTGAATGAGGAGAATCTACGGGATCCCCGTCAACATGGATTTACTAAGGGGAGATCCTGCCAATCCAACCTGATCAGCTTCTTTGACTGGGTGACAGGGAAGCTGGATGTTGGGGAGTCCCTGGACATCATATACCTGGACTTTAGCAAAGCATTCGATAGCATACCACACCGCAGGTTGCTAAGCAAGATGAGCTCTATAGGATTGGGCAAGACATTGACGAAATGGGTTGGGAACTGGCTTGGAGGTAGGCTGCAAAGGGTAATGGTGAATGGCACCCCCTCTGAAATGACAGAGGTGATCAGTGGAGTGCCCCAAGGCTCGGTCTTGGGCCCGATCTTATTTAATATCTTTATAAGAGACTTGGCAGAAGGGCTCCGAGATACAACAACATTATTCGCCGATGACGCCAAACTAAGCAATGTAGTGGGCAAAAGCACAACGGACAAAAACTCAATGCCCGACATGATGCACGATCTACTCCTACTGGAGCGTTGGTCTAGGACCTGGCAACTCAGCTTCAATGCCAAAAAATGCAAAGTTATGCACCTGGGTAGCCAAAATCCATGCAGGACTTATACCCTTAATGGCAAGATCCTAACAAGAACGGTAGCAGAGCGAGACTTAGAGGTTATCGTCAGCGAGAACATGAAGGCTGCCAATCAAGTGGAGCAAGCTTCATCCAAGGAAAGACAAATCATGGGTTGCATACGCAGGGGTTTCGTCAGGCATAAGCTGGAGGTCATTATGCCATTGTATAGATCCATGATGAGGCCACCTGGAATACTGTGTGCAATTCTGGAGGCTGCATTATCGCAAGGATGTGCTGAGATTGGAGTCGGTCCAGAGAATGGCCACCCGGATGGTCTCGGGACTCAAGGATCTCCCGTACGAAGAACGGTTAGATAAATTATAGCTATACTCGCTCAAGGAGCGCAGAGAGATAGGGGAGACATGATCAAGACGTTCAAGTATCTCAGGGGCCGCATCGAAGCAGAGGAAGATATCTTCCTTTTCAAGGGTCCCATGGCAACAAGAGGGCATCTGTGGAAAATCAGGGGTGGGAAACTGCGAGGTGACACCAGGAAATTCTTTTTTACTGAAAGGGTGGTTGATCGCTGGAATAGTCTTCCACTTCAGGTGATTGAGGCCAGCAGCGTGCCTGATCTTAAGGCCAAATGGGATCGACACGTGGGATCTATTCACAGGGTAAAGGTAGGGGAGGGTCATTAGGGTGGGCAGACTGGATGGGCCGTGGCCCTTATCTGCTGTCTTATTTCTATAAAGTCTACAAAATCCTGAGTAGAAAGGGTACAAGTGGATTGATTTTTCACTCCATCAAAAATTACAAAGACTAGGGGACACTCAATTAAATTACAGGGAAATACTTTTAAAACTAATAGGAGGAAATATTTCTTCATTCTCGGGAATGCACTGCCAGAGGTTGTGGTAAGAGCGGATAGTATAGCTGGTTATAATTAGGTTTTGGACAATTTCCTGGAGGAAAAGCCATAGTCTGCTATTGAGAAAGACATGGGGGAAGCTACTGCTTGCCCTGGATCGGTAGCATGGAATGTTGCTACTCTGGGTTCTGGCCAGGTACTAGTGACCTGAATTGGCCACTGTGAGAATGGCTTCTGGGCTTGATGGACCACTGGTCTGACTCAGTAAGGCTATTCTTATGTTCCTATGAAAGAAAACAATAGACATGCTGAAGCTAAAGACAGCAGGTAAATAAAACACAGAAAACATTTTTCCCATGCAAATACGCTCCAGCTGAGAAATGAGTGTTAAAAGGAAGTTTCCCAACGTCCTACTATAACGATGCCCGCCATCAATGACGAGGAGCCTCCAGTAGACAGAAGCAGACTGCAAATAAGCAAAAATACAGAGCACACAACCTCAATGAGCAGGAAAAAAAAGGCAAGTTACTTGCCAGGGGGAAGTCACCCACACCGGAAGTTCAAGTAAGACTAGAAGCTTTGTCCACTTTAGCTGCCATTCAGAAAGGGGTGAAGTAGTAGGGGAGGGACTCAGCACCACCAGGTGTCACCCTAGCTGGGAGATCTTCTAGAATAAACCAGCAGTTACCCCCTGCTCAACTGAAACCCAATAGAACCAGTACAGGAGCTGAGAAACAAGCCCCAAGCAGAAGCTGCATAATCCATTCACCATCCTCTTCTAGGAGACAAAGAAGACTGTCTGAATTCAAGAGGGCCTGGGATAGGCACATGGGATCTCTCAGAAAGAGAAAGAGATAATGGTACTGCGGATGGGCAGATTGGATGGGTCATTTGGCCTTTATCTGTCATCATGTTTCTAAGAGCCTTAGCCTATAGGAAGAGGAGATGCAAATGTTAAGAGCCTTAACCAATAGGGAGAGGAGAAGATAGTGGATGTTGCAGTTGGGCAGACTGGATGGGCCATTTGGCCTTTATCTGCCATCATGTTTCTATAACCAAAAAGCTCTATGACATCACAATGCAGGTGTAAAGAGCCTTAGCCTATAGGAAGAGGAGATGCAAATGTTAAGAACTTTAGCCAATAGGGAGAGAAAGAGATAATGGTTACTGCAGATGGGCAGACTAGATGTGCCATTTGGCCTTTATCTGCCGTCATGTTTCTATGGCTGCACTGCTCCCTTAAGGGATGATTATCTTGGGACTATTTTGTTCTCCGTCTCCTTCTGCTGGTAGATGGACAAGGCCCATTTGTTCTAGACGGGTCTGGTATGAAAAAAAAAACAACAACAACTAGAGTGTAACCTTTGGGTGAAAAAAAGTGCTCTTGTGGGGGAGGGGGAAAGTTGGGAATAGAACAATACCTATGACATGAAAGCATGTGAGAGGGCTCCTGGCATGAAGGGTATATTCATTTTAAGATTGGTTGCTCAGTCTTATCTGAACTATTACTGGTTCTAGGAGTGCATTAAATGGTGTGTGACCTAAAATGTTAGCATGCACACCCTGACTAATGTTCTGTTTGTCCTCAGTTCCACCTATAATAAAGTAGTGCCGGGAGAGGGGATGCCACTATCTAACAATCCCCTGCAGAAAGGGGACCTCATCATCTCTTTCAACATCAATTTCCCAGAGAGACTCTCTCAGCAAAACAAACAATTCATCAGACAAGCACTGCCGCTGTAATGCAAGGCACCTATTGGCCTGGTCTGGCCACAGCTTTTGTACACATCTCTCGTGTAATGGCTGCACAAACTTAATAAATTATATTTATATCATTAATAGATTCATACTTCTGCAGTAACTTATTGTTAAACTTCATCTTTTAGGATTATATTACCATCTTATGTAATGCAGTGTCTGAGTAATTCCCTGCCATTTTTCTTTGTGTATCTTTCCCCTCCTGTCTCATATGACCTTCTGCCAGGAAGTGTATTGTATTGTTTGCTTATTTATTGGCATCTAGTAACTGCCTTTATGGCAGTGTTCAGCAGTTACACCTTAACATAAAATGACCAAATACAAGAATAAATACAATCCATGAGATAAACTTTGAGATGGCAAATGGAATCCTTAAAATTAGAAGTACAGTTTTCCCCGCAAAGTCGCAGTCTGCTCTGACCGCTTCTTCCTGTAGTAAAATCAGGCTACACCAATCAGGATGTGCATGTCAAAGCAGCTCCTGATTGGTGTAGCCCAACTTTACTACAGGAAGAGATTGTCAGAGCAGACCGCAAGTGATTTTCTTCACCCACTGGTGCTCCAGCTGCCCTCCTTTTGAAATTCACAGGGGTTCCTGAACAACCCCCACGAATTTCAGGGAAGTACTTTATTTCAGTTGGAGGCTCAATGTCCAGAAGTTCCCACTTGTTGGGACCAGTGGCATAGTAAGAGCAGGAGGGAACAGTCCACTCCGGCTGTTTCACTTTCAATGAATACGATACAAGTTGTTATTTAAATGTATGAGTTGCATAACACCTGCATTTTTTGAGCTCTTTTGCAAATTCTTCTTCAGTTCCCTGAGGCAGGAACCAAACGTGTCCGTGTCACGTCGGAACCCGCAAGCCTAAGATAAGTTTGCGTTATTAGACTAACATATAGCGTTTGTTATTTTTCAAGTACGGTAGCTGTGTGCACGTAGATAAATATACATAACAGTGTTAAACCCTTACAGCTGGTGCTTTGAATTATGCAATGATTGGGCGGTGAGGTGGTAGTGTTGGGTGTTCCCCGTTATCACCTTCATATCTCCAAGCATATTAATTCACTATCAGTTGTATATGATGTCTATATCTGATTATTCAAATTGAGTGATTTATTTTCTATTTTTGCTAGGAGTAGTTTTAGGGCTTCTAGTGAAGAATCTCTTAAAACTGGACTAGGTTTAACAGATATGGTATGGGAGGGAATACCAAAAGGCTTAAAAACAAACAAATTGTTTAGTACCCACTGTCATCTTGCTTCAGTAATATTCTTAATTGTTTCTCCTGCTCTGAAATTATGTAGACAGACGTAAAATCTGTACCATTTTCTACATTACTACTTTTACCTAGTTACATATGATGCTCAGTTAAGTAAAAGGGAGGATGTTAACAGATGCTTCAGTAAACCAACCCAAACAGCAAAACCTGGAACATTGCTATTGCAAATATGCAAAACAATGGATCATTCCATCTTTTGCAGTTCAGTAAATATAACCTACGTTTGCCTGTGTATGTTGAACTGCTTACTGGTCTCCAGCCAAACAGAAGTGACGAGTTGCGACACCAAAGCTGATAGCAAGTCTTGATGAGACATACAGTATGTCTACCAGACTGCTGGACAGCCCAAGGAAAACAAATTGGGGGGGGGGGGGTGATAGAATTTAGAGAGGAAGCCTGCTAGTCTTGCCCCCAAGACTAAAGGGTTCTCACACATGTGATATTCTTGCATCAGTTCTCAAAGATATTCAGAGTTTGCAATCAAATGAGAAACTGTTAGAACAGACAATGATTCCAATTTTGTGAAAGCCTTCTCTGTAATTGGCCAGCCTGATAATGAACTGAAGACGCAAGTGATGAATTAGACCACATAATGTGCTTAATGACAATGAAATTATTTTTCACTCTACGGAAGTCAAAAAGACATCAGTACGACTGCAGAGCATGTTCTGAAGACTTTACGCAGAGTGAGCAATCCACCTTCTGCCAGTTCAGTGGTTAACACTTTTAGCTGTGCCGATTTCATGATTGCTCATACGCACACTTAGCTTTACTAAAAAGCAAAGTGGATTGCATCGTAGAGAAATTTGTTGGGATAAAACACATTAATAGTTGTATTCATTTGTAGTTACAATAATTTTTAACTTTGAGTAAAACATTGTCCAAAAAAAACCAAAAATTACTTCATTGTAATTTTACTGAAGTATTAAAAATGATACTTTTACTTAAGTTTGATCAAGTACTTTGTTTAAATTTGTTTTATCATCATCGATAAACAACAAACATAAGGTACAAGTCAAACATAGTGCAATACATAAGAAATATATCCACCCCTTCCCACCCTCCCCCCCCCAAAGGGAACAGCCACTATCATACATGCCTGAGTATATTCACTCCAATAATCGAGCTTTCGCTACAGGAGACAAAGTGGAACAAAAAGGTCTCCAACAACGGAGAAATAGAACCCCTTTTTTGGAATGTATGTCAAGAACATCTTGTCTTTCATAACCAGCCCAATAAATCATCTGAGTCCGCCAATGTGAGACAGTAGGCGTTTGAGGTGACAACCAGCATTGTAAAATGGTCTTTATGCCCACCAAGATAGCCCTTTGGACAAATGCATTCACTCTGGGCCAAACTGGGTCCAGTGAGAATTTCAATGTAAAGAGAAAAGTCGACGTCTGTGTCCAGGAGCAGTTCCATAGGGACTGTATTAGGAGCCCTATGCGCCGCCAGTAGGCTTGAATACCAGGGCATAGACAGAACATGTGTCCAAGAGTAGTTCTGGCTGCCGCACATCTGGGGCATCTAGCTGAAGTACTGATGTGAGCTTGGTATGCTCTTGTGGGTGCCATGTAAGTGCGAACCAAAAATTTATAGTACTGTTCCCTTTCAGTTACTGCCACCAGGATGCTTGATCTCAATTTAAAGCTCCTCTTTAATATGGATTCAGTGATTGTGGTTTGTAAGTCCAAGGACCAGGATTCAGCCAAGGTTCTATAGTCAAGGTCCCCCGCCAACCCCTGCAGGTAACGATGGTAAACACTGAGCGGGGTGGGATCTTGTGTTGTTAGACAGAGGGCTTCAGATAATGTATCTTGGACAGTGTCTGATAAAGCCAGTCTAGGTAAGGAGTTCACATAGTACAACAGTTGCCCGTAACTCAGCCAATCATTAGCAGTTAAAATATGTGCATCTATCAATTTCTGAAACGAATACAGGGTACCATCCGCGGATCAAGTACTTTAAACACTGCTCCTCTGGTTTTAAAAGAAAGCAGGATACTCAATTGTTAGTGAGTGGGATTTGCAATTTTTTGGACTAATTGAACTCTTAATAGCTGGAACTAGATACTTCTGTAGGGGGGAGCAGGGTTTGTGCTGCATGGGGACTGTTACTGGAAAGAAAAAAAGTCTCAGGTATTTGTTAACAGAAACAAGACACTATTATGGTATGATTTTAGTAAAAATTTTATTTTTAAGCAACTTTAACACACTGGCTTTGCCAGAGTTTAACAACATTTGTGTTGTCACAAGGCTAGTTATGTTCACAGCCTATCAAACGAAACATGCTCTCAGAAGAGCTTGGTTTACAATAAATGGTCAAAGAGCCTCCACTCCCCATGCTTCTCCTTTTGCATTGGAAAGGAGCATTGGAAAGCAGCCGAGAGAAATTAAGTCCCCACCCATTCAGTGCAAGAATTAAGTTTGACCTCATCCTCAGGAGTGCTGTACAGCACCCTAGCAGACAGGATGAGGTTACATGTGCAATTAACCCCTCAAATTCAAGTAAGCTTCAAAGAAAACATTTGAAGTTTTGACTAAATTCAGAAACTTTTAAAAAAGGCCATAAGAAAAATAAAGTAAAAGTAGAAGGGAGCAAAAAGGATAAAGTTTAACACCCAGAAGTGATTATCTAAAATTTTATGTATTGCACCAAAATAATTTGTAAAAAAACAACAAAACCGTGATGTAAACAAGACTAAGAGGTAGAACTTATAAATAAGCTAGAGTGTGTGCTTGGTCTAACATGGACTAGTACAACTCTGCGTGTTCACAAAGGAGCCTCCCACGACATGCGAGCTTGCATCATGGCTCTTTTCAGCTGCTCATAGGTCACAAACATTACGATGTTCCAGGACCCCAGACGAAGAAATGATGGCATGAACCTGGAAGACAGACAGCATACTGCATCAACATCTTAGCAATGCCAAATACTCTTAGAAGACAATGCATTTCTTAAGTATAAAATAAGTGATATGGAGGTCACAATCTAGTTGACGGGTTGAATATAGGCTCTTCCCTTATTTGTCTGGTTTACTGGATATCACAATGTACTTGCTACGCTAGCAAAATTTTTTTTTTTTTAACCCTTTAAAATGAGTCAACGTAAATAAGATGACACCTAAGCCCATTAGTTGAGAAAAATAAATTAGCTTTCTAAAGAGATAGCATAATGCGGGGGTGGGGGAGAGACAGAAGTGCTAAGTTTAATACTAATGCATCTTCTGAAATAAGACACTTTCTTTTCCTATCATGCAGGTTACAGATCTTAGTGTAACTGCATGTGAGACTTACCCTTTGTAGAAAGCCAGGGGTCCCTCCTTTCTGAACATGGTGAGTGCACAGTTCAAGGCACTTCTGTACTGGCCAGGGGCAGAGTTCATGTATCTTGTCTTCACTACATCAACAGGGGAGGCGATCACAGTTGTGCAGAAGCCAGCACTAAATGCCGATGTGAAATGGCATGGCAGATTGTCTGGAGGAAAACAATGTGTTACACATGACTAAAGCAGCCAGAAAAGCTGACTGGACATGAGGCATCATGCACACCTTTGGCATGTTGGAGTACTTGATATGGCATATTATACACTCTCTACCCCAAGCTCCAAGGTTGTCTCTACATTCACTAAGATATATGCTACTGAATTAGGGAATGTCCTGAAAGCCCACAGCTGGGGGGATGTCTACCCACAGATAATATGCAATGTGGACTATCAAGACTGCACCAAGCTCAGTTTAGAATTTTTTTTCCAATTCTTTATTCATAAAAGAAAAAAAAAACCTTACAATAAGTGTAACATCATTTACATCAAATGAAACTCCAATACAACACTTAATATTCTATTAAATTTCATATCAGAATTTATCCCCCCTAATTACATTCAATACAACCTATTAAACCTCATTTAATATTCAAACCATAGAACACCATCCCCCCATCTTGGATGGCATTTTTAAGGGGAAATATTCAATCATTACAATATTTTGTTAATGGCTCCCAAATTTCATGAAATTTTTAAAAATTCCCCTGCTGTGTGGCTATTATCCTTTCCATTTTATAAATTTTAGAATTTAACAATGGAAGGGCTTAAAAAGATGAGCATTTCAAGTGTTTGACATATATACACGTATAAAAATTCAAAAATGTTCACCTTAATCATAAGGTATTTTTAAATCAAATAAAACTAGAAGAAAAAGGAGTTGAATGGGCCTTACTTTATACAAGATGAAAAAATGAATAAAGAATTTGAAAAAAAAACAACAAACACAAGAAGTCTTTATATAAAACGGGTATATCTAGAACACAAGCTAAGACCCTGTAACTAGGTTGGGCCTGGGGGGGGGGGGAACAGGAGGAGGGGGGTAATAAGTGGCAACAGCATGGCACATAATTCAAATCCTGTGTTTCTGTCCATGACTGGCAACTGCCAAGGATGCAAAGCCCTGGGACTGGAAGAAAGGAGACCAAAGACCTGGGCTAACAGCAACTCTGGTATTCAGGTTTTGTTTGTGTCAAAGGTGGGGGGAACAAAATAGGGGAAAACAAAAATCACCCCACACAACCAGAACTGCAAGAGCAGTTACCTCCCCCAGAGAGGGCACTGAAGATGAGATGCAGTTTAAAAAAGGACCAATTCTTAAGGTTTATATGTTGCAGAACTGTACTGGGTCTTTTCTTGCAACCCTCCCCCCATCAATTTCTACTATGCCCAAGTTCATCCTCATTGTATTAGCTTAAAAAAATCTAATGTGTCAAGACTGACAGCTCTTGGCCTACCTGTCATAAGATTGGATTTCAGCAGCATATCCTTTATCAGATCATAGGTGACCAGTTCAGTACAGTTTACTATGGCATTGCGGGTAATATTTGGTGCTGTACCTGCAAGCATAAAAAAAAACCAGGCTAAGTTTCACAACATAAATCTAACAAAGCCAAATAAATCTAGCAGGCAGGGTGCAGTACTTTGCAAATATTAGGTTTGAAATTGCTCCTTAAGACTATCAAGACCTTAACAGTTCCTGCCCCTCTGTGATGAGTTATTTGCTCTCCCTGTGGAGCAGAGTGCTGTGGGAGAGAAAGACACCTGGAAACAAAATTCAGGCTTAATGTTAAGAGTGTACAGAGCTACACCTCAAGGTTGGTTTCTGTAGCAGGGTAGGAATGAACATCTTGAAACAGATTAGATTTACAACTGCTTGACAATCATGTTACAAGTGTGCTATGCTACATCATACCATTAAAGTCTTAGCTAACAGTAGTAATCCAGGTTGCTAGATACATTCTTGTTCACTTCTAGGAGTGAGGTGGCCCAACGCCTCTATTCCATCCCAATCCAAAGTTCTTTATTTTTCTCTTTTTACCTTCTTGCAAGAAATCCCAACTTATTTCAGGGATTTCATTTTACATGCTTTCACCATTTTTTCCAGCTACTTGTTTGATCCCTTAAGTCATATTCATCACATTTGTAATATTTTTTTTTTTTGCAAACAAGGCCACAACTCCTCCCTCAAGCCTAACCCCCCCCCCACCCCGGTTTCTCAGACTTTCTCCTACTGAATTTCTTGCCTTACGACCCCAGTCTACCTTACCCTAAAGCTCCTAAAGAACTCTAATTCTGTCAATCCTACCTTCTTCCTTTACTCTGAATGCATAAACCCCCACCTTTCCATGCACATCACTACCTCCTTCCCTGTACACATTCAAGCTGGCTCCCTATACCCCTATGGCATACTTTAACTTGTTATATATCCATACCCAAGTCTGACCCCACCAACATGATACCCTCCATGCAGTCATTCCCTCATCTCCTGGAAGATGTGAACAACTATCCACTGCCCACAGCCATCCAAAGCCCAACTGATCATTTGAGCTGAATGAAAGCCTAAAGAGCTTAAAAGCTAGGCCTAGGATAGAAAAAGATGTTGAAAACCCCATTTGCTATTCCTTTTGGAGCCACTCTACCTGAATGCACACATGTAGACAGCCAACCCTTATCCCCATTACAAGGAGGCATGGAAAATTAGTTGCAAATTATCACCAATTGGCAGGTAAGTGTAAGCTTAGCTCCTGCTAAATACTAGAACCTGCTCTTTCATGATCTAGATCAGGGGTGTCAAAGTCCTTCCTCGAGGGCCGTAATCCAGTCGGGTTTTCAGGATTTCCCCAATGAATATGCATTGAAAGCAGTGCATGCACATAGATCTCATGCATATTCATTGGGGAAATCCTGAAAACCCGACTGGATTCCGGCCCTCGATGACCGACTTTGACACCTGTGATCTAGATAGATAATCTAACCATTGTACTGACCTTTCCAAAGTCCTCGGACCCCTTCCTCCTTGGCAATGGTCTTATATGCCTCCATAGTTCCTTTGTACCTTCTGCTACTACTGCATGTATTGGCCTGAGCCTGGAAGCGAACCTTCACCACATCTGTGGGCTGAGCAATAGCTACTGCCATGGCACCAGTGGTGCATCCAGCAAGAAGTCTGCTACCAATCCCAGCATCTGAAAGAAAAAAAAGGTAATATGGTTATGTTTCAGGTTTAGATGGTCTCCACTAAAAGTAATTAAGCAATGATTGAAAGAAAGCAGTGGTTGGAATGGCGACTCGTGTTCTTTACGTTTATGTCATGTTTTTAGCATTAAATTGTCTAAATTGTATAAAGAAAACAGACCATTTATGGATACATGGAAAACTCAGATAGGTCAGTAATTTAACATCAATTCCAATCTATAAATCAACAAATCAAACTATATGGTTAAACTCCAAGATTCAAATTGGCGGATTTAAAGTCATCTGGAAGCATTGGATGATAGCAGGTATACGGATTTTAGATGATGTCATTTCAAATGACAAACTGCTTTGACTTTTCACAGCTGCAACATAAATATGGTCTTAATAAATTACAAAGCTTTAGATGGTTGCAGCTGAAACAGGCCATTCAGGCAGGGTTCCCTGAATGGAAAAATCGTAATACGCAATATACTTTAGAATTTTCAGGTGGACTTTCTGGGACACCAGGCCGCACAATGGTATAAATTGATAAACTGATTTGTAAATAAAACCCTAAAACTGGACTTGGGGACATTTGGAGCATTGAGATCAAGCATCAAATTACTGCGTCTCAATGGCCATAAATTTGGTCTTGGAGAATGAGATGTACAGTGTCCACATCTATGAGACATACTTGGTTTTTCCTTTTACATAGAGCATTTTGGACCCCAGTTAGATTACAGAAGTTAAATAGCTCTAAGTCTAATAGATGCTGGCATTGTAATCTTGAAGCTGAGACTCTAGATCACTGTTCTTCAATCGCTGGTCCGCAGGAAATTTCTGCCGGTCCATGGAGGGCCGGCAAGATTGCTGCTGCTGCTAAACCCGACAGGAAATCTGTCAGACGTCGGAGAGGACATTCTGGGTCAGCCAATTGCTGCCTGGCTGGCCCTGAACGTCCTCTCCGACGTCAGAAAGAAGATTTCCTGTCGGGTTTAGCAGCAGCAGCAGGACAGTAAGAGCAGGGGAAAGCAAGGAGGAAGGCTTTTTTTTTTTTTGCCGGCAAGGAGGGAAGGAGGTACTCAGGCAAGCAGGCTGGCTTTGGCCAAGGAGGAAGGGAAGGAGAGAGGTAGACAGGCTGGCTTCGGGGGTGGGGCACTAAGGACATGGGAAGGGGGCACTAAGGACTTGAAGGAAGCACTGGGGACACTAAAGACATAGGAAGGAAAGAGGGAGGGAATAGAAAGGGACAATTGTTGGGCCCGAGTGCAGAAAAAAAAAGAAAAGAAAGGATACACAGACAGAAGGAAACGCAACCAGAGACTCATGAAATCACCAGATAGCAAAGGTAGGAAAAATGATTTTATTTTCAGTTTAGGGTTTTTTGTTTTTTTTCCAGTTTTGAGAATTTATCTCTGCTGTCTATATTTTGCACTATATTTGTCTATTTTTCTATAGTTACTTAAGTGACCGAGCTCGGAGATGGGGCGGAAACGGGGTTTTAAAATTTTAGTCCTAGTAGTTTGCCAGTCCACGGGTGTAAAAAGGTTGAAAAACGCTGCTCTAGATCATTTGTTATACTATTGTCCCCTTATTTTGACCTTTTGGAAATCAATATGGACCCAAATAAATTGTCTATTAGAGAATCCTGTGGCTTTGTCATATGACGATTCTTTTCGTGACGTCAATGAGAAAGAGCCAAATTTCATCAAATAGGCTTTTGATTATGACAGGAGTCGCCATACAACATATCACACACAATTTTGAAAAATTGGAATAGGCTTAACTACAGTTTTTGGTGGAACTCATTGTGTCACACTTATAAGATGGAAAGAATAGCCATACAAAAAGGGAATTAACAAATTTAAAGAGATATGGGGGCCGTTAACATATTGTAATGAATAGATACCATTTTTCCATTATAAGTACAATACAAGTGAAGGGTTGGGAGGGAGGGAATTCAAAATTTCATTAAAATCTTTAGATCAGTAAAAAATAATATTTTATAAGATATATTTGATTACATATGTTATGTTAGGGGTGGGAGGGAAGGAAGGGAAGGAGTTAAATTTTATATATTGTTAAATGATAGAAATTTAAGTGATGTATCTAATTTCAATGTCAATTTATTGATACACTTGTAAGATGTAAAAATGAATAAAGATTTACAAAAAAAAGAAGAGCACAGCCACTAATTGTACTGTGGTACCTCTTATGTTCATTTCTACAGGCTGGAGGTACCAGAAACCAAATAGAGAGCTATTAAGTACAGAGTAGGAGTCCATCTACACAGTGGGTCATTAGCACATAGACTAAATTGGGTGGATCAGTAGAGTGGGCAGACTTGATGGGCTGTAGCCCTTTTCTGCCATCATCTTTCTATGTTTCTAAGGCATAGATAAGGCACACCACTCATTTATCAGAGGCCAGGCAATCACAAAAAAGCTGCAGGCAGCTTGAAAATGCAGCAAGGAGGGTACCAAAGACTGGACAAAAGTCTAACATATTAAGGCTTCTTTGATGAGATGAGAAGACACTCGACTTTAGTAAATGATTTAAGTTATCTTCTAAAGCCATGTCTATTTGGCTTCTAGTATCACTTTATAAAAAGCTAAAATTCATGCATATAATGCTGTGCTCCCTCAAAGTTTGAAGGAATAACAAGGAGAAGGGTGGGGTGGAGTTGATAACGGTGCCCTGAATTAGCAAAACAGTTAGGAATACTGGAGAATGTGTGCAGTACTCACGTTCTGATCCTTTTGTATAAAACTGTTTAACAGAATCATACAGGCCAATACGGACAGAAGCAAAACTCATCTGACGCTGCAAACCAGCAACCAGCCCATTGTACAGACTCCTTGGGCCTTCTGTCTTCACCATGGTGGCAATGGTGCCAAAGACCCCTTTATACTGTATTGCCTTCACATTGCTGTGTGTCTTGGCCTCTCCTTGGATCTGTACAGGAGAGAAGTGGGGTGAAGAGGCTTTACAGTGACTTTGGGCATAGCCCAACTCAGTAAAACCAGCTATGAAACTGCTGAGTCCTGGACTGATCCAAAAGATTCTTCCTTGGAGGGGAAACTGCACATCAGGCCCTTTATTATTAAAAAAAGAAATTGTATACAAGAGCTATGAGTTTGTATTTCTCTTAAGGATCAGACAAAAGAAAAAAAAGTATATAAAGTTGGAACTAGCCTAGATAAAAAGAGATGTTTGTATTTGTATGTGAAGTTTAGAAATACAATCTCAAAATGTTTTGGATCTAGGGGCGACGACAAAACTTGACTTTAATCAGTCAATTTTAGCAGACCAAAATAAGTACTCAGCTACTATTATCACAAGAGAAGAAAAAGATTAACAAGTTCTATAAACTTGGTTTTGTTTATTCCAACCACTGTAATTAATACCCCCTCCCCTAGTTAAAGTGGCTTATTACTAAGCCATTAAAATATTCTAATATGGCCCTCGGTACACTACAACTGTACCACAAATTTGAAGGCTAAAGAAAAACAAGCTTATCCAGTAGAGCAGCCGTCTTATTCTTTGCTGTGTCCCAGTACAACACTCAGTTAAGAGTTAACCGCAAATATGTACTGAATTTTATTCAAGCTACTTGAGCTTTGTGCTATTATGCAACAGGTAGCTTGGCTTAACACTTGGTTACAGTTCTAGTCCTTACTGTACAAAATGGAAGAATATGTGCAAAGATTCAGGCCATAATGCAATAAAAGTATTCACCTAGAAACACTCTGTAGAAATAGTGACAGTCTTCATAGGCTTGAGCAATTCAGGAAAAAGTTTTACCTGTAGTCTGACTTTAGCAGTATCCAGTGGGAAGGTGAACAGGTCAGCTATACAAGCTGCTGTCCCAGCCCCGATGAATTTCACAGCAGCAGTTGGAGGAACGTCAGTGGGCTTGAATCCAACCATTTTCACTGCTTCCAATTGGTTATTAAAAGTAAACCTGGCAAAGGTATGGTTGATGTAGTGACAAGACAAATGAACTCTGCCCAAGTCTACAGGGAAACAAAAATGAACAGTTATGAAATTGCTAATAATGTCACGTAGCATGCACTTATTATCCACCTAGCTCTGATCTTTTAAAATTTTAGTCTTTGGATAACAAGGGTCTTGGCAAAAGCCATCAGTAACTATCGCTGGGTTTTACTAACTAGTGGTAGAGGTTCAGCAAGGTAAATGCTCTGATACTCATAGAATTCCTACGAGTGTCTTGAGCATTTACCTCACAGGCCTGCAGTAGAAACCTCTACCACTGTTTAGTAAAAGGAACCCTATGTTCAGAGCTCTAACAAAGAGAACAAGTTCAAAGTGTTCTTATCCCTAGAAAAAAAAAAACACAAAAAACCAACAGCTTTAATAAGGATTAGGACCACCAAGAAATCACTCAAGACAGTGTAAAGCAAGAATAAGCAGCTTTAACATGGTACAGAATAGTGGCAAGGCCCAAGGATGCAAAGTCCTGAGACGGGGGAAAAAAAGGAGACCAAGCTGTCAAAGAATGGGCTAGAACGATTGCATGTACCAGTCTGTAGTTTAAACAGGGTGTATACAGTCACAACTGGCCCACAAGATAAAAAACAAATGTATAAAATACAAAATAACCCAATATGATAAATTACATTGGAGTCTTGTGAACTGTGCTGTTTGTAGCCTCTTTAACTACCGGTACTTGGATTTACTTTGCTGGAACATGACGCATGTTGGGTCATTTGTATTTTTATCTTGTGGGTCACTTGTGACTGTATACACCCTTTGAGGATGTTTTTAAGACTAAGTTTTGGCCACTTATTATAACTACAAACAACTGGTACCTCCAATCTTCAGTTCCACAATCTTTTTGTTGTTTTGCTGCTTCATTTCCTTTGTGGATCCTTTTGATGCCATTTGGATTTTGTTAAAGCATGGGCTAGCAGCAGCTCTAATATTCAGCTTTGTTTGTTTCAAAGGTTGGAGAGAGAAGAACAGGAACCGAGGAAGCAATTACCTCCCCAGGCATTAACATGCCTTTATTTAAGACCACTAGATACTTTACAAGCACTGCCAGCCTGATTACTAAAGTTTCCAACCATTTTTAAAACGTTGCATATACAAGTGTGTCTTATGACCACCAGAGAAGCTCTAAGCACTGGGAACTACCACCTCATCTTACCCACCAAGAAAACCTTGTGTGATGTGGCAAGCCTGTACCCTCCCCTAATATGTACCAGTTTAGTTGCTTTTAGTAATAGGAGTTAAACCTCCGCTTATCAAGCTATGTGAAACACAGGAATAGGACGGTGTGCAGTTCATTGTCTAAACTAGCCCCTCGAGTCTTGCTTTTCTCCTGGTACCCTAGTTACATAAGCTCTGAACAGATGGCTTGAATCCTGTGCAACTTCACATAAAGTACAATATTGCCCATTCCAGGAAAGGTCACCCATATCACTAGTCTTACCCAGAAGGCTGGTAGGGGACAGTAAGGTTAGATTCAAACAGCAGAATCTGAGCAAGAAGCAGAAGCCCCCCCCCCAAAAAAAAAAATAAAAAAAAAATTACAAACAAAAAACCCACACACTCAAAAGGCAAGAATCAGCTTAGCGGTATTCAACTCATGCTTCTATAGCAAACAACAAAACAACTTATCTAAACACTGGTAAAAGTAGGCATTTGATACAGTTGAACATATTTGCAATGCCACCATTTCGATTATGGTGCAATTTTGGAAAAGTTCCAGAGAAGTCTATCCTTCAAATACAGGGGCTGAGTTTTAGATATACTGAAAAGCATTTCCAAATATAGTGTGCCCTGCAATTTAAGTCTTGAGATTCTAAAGGTACAGACTAGTATTAGCAATACCACCCTGCTTTTCTGGGGGATCTTGGATAAAACTAGAGCTTTAAAGATATACCAGGTCTCAAAACAGTACAGTATTTGATAAAGGACCATTCAGTTTAAGATACACAAGCTGTGGCTGCACTTCCAAACAATTAAGTCACCTCCACCCAACATCAGTTGTACTTTTGTTTAGGGTTACTTATGATTCAATAAAAATTGTAAAAAAAAAAAAAAAAAAAGAGAGAGAATGAAGAAAAGAAAGGGGGAAACCATTTCTTGCCAAAAGGCAGAATCTCCAAAAGGAAACCAAACACTGTAGGTATCCAGTTGATGTGCATTTCCTTACGAGAGGATATGGGTGACTAAAATCATGTGTGTGGATCAACGGACTTGATGGACCGAAGGTCTGATCCGGAGATGGCAGTTCTTATGAAAGTATTTCTTTGCAAGGCGATAGGACAGCAGTTCAAAATTTCTATGCACCACTCACTGATGTGTAGAGCATTGCAGAGCACAATATTTAAGAGAAAGGAGGGGAAAAAAGCACCAATAAAGATAGCAGGTAGCTCAACTCTGGCTACAAAGATCTGAAAAGCTAGTTTCACCGTGTGACGTTATATAGCCAGAGTTCAATCTGTTTCACAGAGCCCTGTATCTCCCATCCTGCTTGAGGCTGTGAAAATCTAGCCCACTATTACACAACATGCAGAAGCACCTCAAACAGGTGAGCAGGCCTAACTATTAAAACCTATACGATGCATTAGCAGCAGCAGCCCTACCAAGCATTTAACTCTAGTTAGCAAAATACAGTGATTTATAAGTGTAGTATGATAGCCAGCAACTAAAGAGCAGGCGAATACGAGATACTCTAGGCTCTTACCTTGTCCAAGGTGCTCCAGGAGAACTGGTGCTCGATGATCAGGCGTCCCTAAAAGTGTCCCGCCCGTCAGATTTAGTAAGGGCTAGAAGCCAGTGGCCTTGGTTTTCCATAGAAAAATGTTTAGAAACGAGAGATCGAATAATCATAATACTTGTCCTACAAGAGGGGGAAAAAAGTGATAAGAGTTACACATAGGAAATCAATTCATAAAAAAGAAGCAGCTTTCAGTAATTTTGAGCACAAGGGGCCGGGCGGCTTAACAAATCCTTTTAAATGGGGCTTCTCCGAGCAGTCCTGGAGGACCACCAGGCCAATTGGGTTTTCAGGCTAGCCCTAATGAATATGCATGGAGCAGATTTGCATGCCTGTCACTTCCATTATATGCAAATCTCTCTCATGCATATTCTTTAGGGCTAGCCTGAAAACCCGATTGCCCTGGTGGACAGGACAGGACAGGACAGGGGACCCCCCCCCCCCAAAAAAAAAAAATGCTTTCATTAACAAAGTTGTATTAATAAAGAGAAGCGTTACGAGTGTGTGGCGCAGTGGTTAAAGCTACAGCCTCAGCACCCTGAGGTTGTGGGTTCAAATCCACTCTGCTCCTTGTGTCGCTGGGCAAGTCACTTAATTGCCCCAGGTACATTAGATAGATTGTGAGCCAGGACAGACAGAGAAAATGCTTAAGTAACTGAATAAATTCATGTAAACTGCTCTGAGCTCCCCTGGGAGAAAAGTACAGACAAATTGAATAAAGCAAGCAAGAAAGACCCGAGAGTTATATGTTGCACGTGGGACAGGTCCCCCCCTCCCCCCTCAAGCCACATTTCGTAGTTTCCGAGCCTCAAACGGAACTTAACCCCCCCCCCTCCCTCCCTGTGACCTATTTCCGAGAAAGCGGGTAACGGGAAAAAAAAGGGAGGTGAAGTCCGTTTCGTGGCCGATCTTTACACCGCCACCACCGAGTTATTGGGATTTATTCAGCCTTTCGATCTAAGGGAAATAAATAAAACTGTTCACAAAAAGAGAAAGTTTCAAGTTGATTTTAACGCTTGTCAGGGTTTCCTAAGCTTCGTAAAACGATCAAAATGTAGGATATTCAATTAAAAGACAAAACGACAGACGTTAAAAAAAAGACCCTAAAGGAGGAAGGACTACAATGTTTGCTTTATTTCTCCTCTTTTTCTAAAAACAAAAAACTTATCTTCAGCAACAGCTCTCTTAGCACTATTTCTTATTTTATGCTCGTTCGAACCTTGTGTCTCTCGTTAACTGTAACGAAAAGGGAGTTCAGCGAAACGAAACTCGTCCTGCGCTATTAAAGAGCGTCTCGCGAGGCCACTTTACAATCGCCCTAAAGGAATAGATTATTATAGATATTAATTTAAGCTAATTATTCCTTTAGGGCGATTGTAAAGTGGCCTCGCGAGACGCTCTTTAATAGCGCAGGACGAGTTTCGTTTCGCTGAACTCCCTTTTCGTTACAGTAACGAGAGGCACAAGGTTCGAACGAGCATAAAATAAGAAATAGTGCTAAGAAAACTATTGCTGAAGAGAACTTTTTTTGAAAAATCAGAGGAGAAATGAAAATTGTGTTTTGTTTTTTTTCTTAAAAGCCCGGGTTCTTTAAAATTCAAGGTTAGACCCTAGTAACGGAGAAGCGCGAGCGGGGGGGGGGGGGAGGGGGAGGGGCGTCTCACCTGAATAGTGAAAAAAAAGAAGAGAAGCCGGAGTGACGCCGCGAGGAGCTCAGGAGGCTTCGCAGAGGCGCGAGCGACGGAGCTGAGAAGAGTCGCTTGAGGAGGAGGAAGACTCGAAGAACGAACTGCTCGACTCTCCCCCTTTTTATAGCGCGAGGGCCAGGCGGGGTCATCTCCCTAACCGGCTCGAGCCAGCAGTGCCTCGCGAGTGGGAGGAGGAGCAAATACTCCTCCATCCTCCCCCCCCCCAGTAAAAAAGAAAGACAGGGAGGGGAGGCGCTGACTCAGCAGGTGCGCGAGGAAGACGAGGCGCGCGGTTACAGTGGGACGCGCCCTCCATAGAAACACGGAAATCGGGGGGGGGGGGATTCCCGCCTTTTTTCATAACCTCCGCTCTCCTCATTAGCATTTCAGTTTCACTGACAAAAAAAAAAAACAAAAAACCAACAACTGGTTTCTTGGCGCATCAGGGGCCCCGGGGAACGCTTCGCGCGCACAGAACCAAACGTCGCTCGCGCTTTCACTTCCCGCCTTAACGCCCCTGCCCGCAGGCGCTTCTATATACTATCATTCAAATTAACGCTTTATTATATAGATATAGAAACCACGTTTCTAGTATGGCGCCGTCGCTGTAAACTGCTGTAGAAGAGTCGGAACAGCGCGCGAGGCTTCAATTACAATTTCGCGCGGCCCGCGTGGATCAGCAAAAGCCGGCGAGTCGCACGGAGCGGCTGCGCCCCGCCCCGCCGCTCTTCTATTGGACGAGCCACCCGGCGTGTCTGCTTTCACGACCAATGGAGAAAGCTGCGTGTGATGGCCGGACCGGCTCGAGGATGGCGTGCCGGTGGCGTCATGGGTGGGGGGTGTGTGGGAGGCTCGCGCTACGAGCGAAGTGTGGGCTGGAGTTGCACAGGGGAAAGCGGCAGAGCGCGGGCGGGAACCACCTACGTCAGCCAAAATCTCCATTAGAGCGAGCTTTGAGGATATGGGAGAAGAAAAAGGAAGAAGTCGTGCAAAAAGCGGAAACTGTTGCAAGACTTCTGCTCCTCCACGCATAGGCGCTAACGTTTCAAAATAATCAGACAGATCGCCCCTTCCTGGAAACAGTGAAAGAGCTTGCTCCATACCGGGGGGAGGGGGGGGCTCATCACCCACAGAGAAGTAAAATAGCCAGCAAATTCTGGGTGGGCATGAAACCAAACTTAAAATATAAATACTGGAGCTGACAGAAATCCCCAGCTGAAGACTTCCTCCAAAGATGCCCAGAACTCCCTATAGCCAAGCTCTACCGTTGGTGGAATTGTTCTTCAGCTGCCAGCACATATTCAGTTTGCCGCTGGGTGGGCCTAAGCCCATCCAGGCCCACCTATGGTTAGGTTACTGTCACAGATCTGGCTCCTATGCCTCTACATAGGACTGGGGTACGAATGTTAGCATTCCCACTCTCCAGCTGGCAGTCAAATGCCTTAGGGGTCCTTTTATCAAGGCGCGGTAGCGGTTTAACGCGCGGAATACCGTGCCTTAAAACGCCTGCCGCGCTAGTACCTAACGCCTCCATTGACGAGGCGTTAGGATTTTAGGTTAGCGCGTGATGAAATGTCAGACGCACTAACCCCGCTAGTGCGGCTTCATAACCTTTACCTCTCATTCCTTGGAGGTTGTGATATATAAACTTACCAGTTCTGATGACCCCAATTCTTTGGAACTTCACTGGCACGCTGGATCCTGTCCTGACCTGAGGTTTTGGCCTTTGAAAGCTAATCAAAAATGTATTAAGTTTATATTTCCTTCTTGTTTTATTTCTGCTGATCACTCAAGGTCATTCTTCCCAGAAAAATCCTGTGCAAAAGGGACATCATTGTTTATATATACTATATATATATATATATTGTTTTGTTATGAGGACCATTTCCAAATGAATTTCTGGTGCAAAGAGCATAAGAATTGCCGTGTTTCCAACAGTGGCCAACCCAGGTCCCAAGTACCTAGGAAGATCCCCCCCAAGTAGTAAAACAGATTTTATGCTGCTTATCCTAATCTAATTTATAACATTTTATTGAAGAAATGCAATAAATACATAATAATATAATACAGTAAAATAGTATTACATTTAAATTTACCATATTAACTTCTAATAAATGTTTATCATTCCTTCAAAATAAATTTTTCAAATAACCTAATACATCTCTCAATATATTCCCTCAATTTCCAACCCCCCTTATCCTCTACCCCACCACATTTATCCAAATCTAAATCTTAGATTTATATTACCGTGTGATCTCCCCAAAAGGAGCTCAACTCAATTCACATAAAAATCAACAATCGAAGTGAAAGTAGTTAGATTAGAGAGAAAATAACTAATTAAGGAAGACCCTCATTCCACATCCTAGAGAGAAGGTGACTCATTTTCCTTAGAACAATTTTCTAAGAACTGTTGAAATAACAGTGTTTTCATAGATTTATGGAAAATCCTAGTATTAAGCAGTGGATTTCCCCAAACCATCTCAATAATGGCCTGTGGCCAGCAGTCTTGATAATTGGATAATGGCCCTCTCTAATTGTAGAAGGAAGGCATCGTCTATTTTTTTTTTATACCTTGAATGCAACTACTCTGCACCTACAATAGCTGTTGTTCTAGTTAAAAATAAAAGAGGAAAATCAGTTTTCAGTCCATTCTGATCGTCCAAATTTAAACAGTGTGGTTTTCATGTTTAAAAGGCAGCAGCTTGTGGGGTTTTTGGACATGAAAGATGTATTCTTTTTCAAAAAGCATGTATGATTGGTCATAAATGCATATTACAATATTGGTTACAAAAAGATCCTCCAAATTATTGGCATTGGAGGAATCAATTCCATCGTTTAATTTTATTTGAGGTTCATAAATTTCCTAAAAGAACACGATTATTTTTAAAAATCTGGGATCCTTATATACAAAAATTATCCTCGAAAGCTAGAAGTATGATTCTTAATACTTTATATTAGATTTAAATAAATGTGGTTGTTTTTTTTTTTTAATTAATTAATTTATTTTTATTTAAATATTTTTGTTTATTTGGTGTTTTGTGTCGCCTTTCATTCTGGGGTAGGGAGGGAAATTGGAATGATTTTAATATATATGTATGGAGTGGTGAGGGGGGATATAGGGGAAAAGTGGTTTAGATATATTAAAATATATTTTGGAGGAATGATAAAATGTTTAAGCAAATGTTTTATTGTGAATTTGATTGTAAAGAATGTCTTTTTGTATCATATTGTTATATATTTGTTTGATTCCTTCAATAAAATGTTATAACATAAAGATGATAAATAGAAATAAAACATGAAAAAGGAAATAAGGTAATATCTTTTGTACTGGATTAAGCTTTTGAAGGCAGAACCTTCCTCAAGTCAATCTTGCACACTGCTATTTGTTTCAGAGTGCCTGTTTGCTGAATACAGTGACCTGGGCACATATAGTCGCACTGCTTTATCAAGGTTAGACCCTAGATCAGGGGTATGGAACTCCGGTCCTCGAGAGCCGTATTCCAGTCGGGGTTTCAGGATTTCCCCAATGAATATGCATTGAAAGCAGTGCATGCAAATAGATCTCATGCAGATTCACTGGGAAAATCCTGAACACCCGACTGGAATACGGCTCTCGAGGACCGGAGTTCCCTACCCCCTGCCCTAGATGGACCTTCAGCACACCTCTCTGGTCCCCTCCCCACCCCACTTTTATTTAATATTATTATTTATTAAAAAATGTATATACCGCATACAACTATGCGGTTTCCATATCACATACATAAAATCTTGTTTCTCTACGATTATCACATATAACATAGACATGTCTCTAAACAACATCATTCATCGTCCCTGTTATAAACAGGGATAGAGTGCAAATTCAAGCAATTCAGAAATACAAGCAAGTAGAAGTGTGACTCTGGGCAGGTCAATTAACACTTCATTACCCAGGTACAAAGTAAGTACCTGTCTAAAATGTGTAAAAAAACCACACAGAAAAAGTAGTATATGACATCCCATCCCCTTTACTATATTTAATTCCTGAATTTGGTTTAGTAGCTCAATGCAATGTACAATAAATAAAGAAACAACCATATTTAATGCAAACCATAAACTGGTTTCTCTTGGGAGCTCCAGTATGAGGAGCTGCTGGGTTTGC
Source organism: Geotrypetes seraphini (assembly GCF_902459505.1). Classification (NCBI taxonomy): domain Eukaryota; kingdom Metazoa; phylum Chordata; class Amphibia; order Gymnophiona; family Dermophiidae; genus Geotrypetes; species Geotrypetes seraphini. Next base: position 10,467,962 of record NC_047089.1, on the reverse strand, counting down.
TTTACAACGTGTTTCAAGAAGAATGAAATAACAGGCCTTACTGGTTCTTCTATACTATAGCAAGGCACTGAGATTAGAGTAAGGAAGAGATTCTCCCTTCACCATGCTTGTTGCCCAACTCTATGAAAGAGGAGTGTAGCCAGGTCTAGTGTTAAGCTGGGCTCGGCAGAAGTTTGGAAGAGAGCCCCAAAGCCAGCTGGCAGGCTGTACTTTCTTCTACTTTGGTGAATGGGGTTGGAGCTCTCTGAGGCATGGAGGCCCAGGGCAATTGGTCTGCTTGCACCATCCCCCTCAAATGCCATCCCTGAATAAGGACTCGTAAGAAGCATTATTAACTGGCTGTTATTTGGCTAGCCTAGCTGTTTTGGTTTTTTTTTTTTTGGGGGGGGGGGTGTGCAGGACGGAAAACTAGTAAATGTAAGTGTTGTAAAAAGTTCTGTGGTTGAATATGGGACTGCAGAAGTGAGAAGGCACCAGGCTTAGAAAGGAGATGATTAAAGGAAGGATGAAACTCTGATTTGGGGACTGGAGAGGGGAGACAGAGGAAGAAGGGGAGCTGAAGACAAGGGCTTGAGGTAGGGACTTAGGAAGTGGGATGGGAGAGAATTAAAGAAGAACAGGGACCATGAGACTGGTAGTGGGAAAATGAAGAACAAAGATTTTCCTGATTGGGGGATAAAGTAGGGTCTTGGATTTAGTGGGAAATTGCTGTTTTGGAGATAGAGTGGAGCTGGGACAAAGCAGGGAATTTGGGATGGGATAAGTATGAATGGGGGTATGATATGGAGTAAAAGAAGGGGAAAGGAGCATGAAGCGGGTTGAGATGTGGTATGAATGACTTGTAAAACTGGTGAGAGGCAGTGAAGAGGGATGGATCTCTGAAGGGAATGAGGATGAAAATGGATCTGGGAAGACTACTACTACTACTTATCACTTATATAGTGCTGAATGGCGTACGCAGCGCTGTATACGTTGATATTTATAGGCGGTCCCTGCTTGGAAGAGCTTACAATCTAACTTGGATGGACAGACAGGGTTGGGGATGCAGAACTCAAGGTGAGAGGAGTTAGGAGTCGAAAGCACTCAAAGAGGTGGGCTTTTAACTGGGCCTTGAACATTGCCTGAGACGGAGCCCGCCGTAGGGATTCGGGCAGCTTGTTCCAAGCATACAGCGTAGCAAGGTAGAAGGGACAGAAGACTGTGAAAAACGAGTACAGTCAAACCTTGGTTTGCGAATAACACGGTGTGCGAGTGTTTGCAAGACTCGCAAAACATTTTCGCAAATCGTGACTCGCAAAACGAGCATTGGCTCGATTTGCGAGTCTCCCCGCCCTCGCAAATGCCTCCCCCACGTGAACCGGCATCCCCCGCAAGCCCAAACTAAAGGCTTATCCCCAATCTGGCACCGGCTCGCAGCACCAACCCACAAGAGGTGCCGGTGTCCGAAGATCATGCTGCTTGCCGGACTGGGCCTTGAGCATCCCGCTTCTCTCTGAGATTCTTGGAGAGAACGAGAGCCAGAAGGCCTTGAGCATGCACAGATGCTCAAGGCCCAGTCCGGGAAAAGGCAGGATCTTCGGGCACCAGCACCTCCTGTGGGTGCCTTTAGTTTGGGCGGGCGGGGGATGCCAGTTCACGGGAGGGGGGGCGGGTGTTCATGAGGGGGGTGATGCTGGTTCGCAGGGGGTGGCGTGGGTGGGGGAGCGATGTCGGTTCACGGGGTGGGATGTGGAAGTGCACCAGTGGCCTTGGGGGTGGGGGGTCTTTTAGGGATGGGGTGGGGTAGAGTGGAGCAGCGTCAGTGGCCGAGGGAGGGAAGGTGGAACAAATCAAGCGAGTTTCCCTTACTTCCTATGGGGAAACTCGCTTTGATATACAAGTAATTTGGTTTATGAGCATGCTTCTGGAATGAATTATGCTCGTAAACCAAGGCTCCCTCTGTAATTTGAAGGCTGGGTATTGGGATAAGAATGACAGATCTGTAGTTCTGCTTGTCCCACTGATTTCTCTTAAATAAATAGAGCAAGTGGTCTGTGAATGAGGGGGTGGCTCATAAAATATTTCAAGGGTGGCCTCAATAGATCTGTCTACTATGTCTAAGTTCTGCTCTAGATATGAACAGAAGGCAAAGTAGCTTCAGATGCTTACCCCTAGTTTAGGGAGATGGACTTCTATACACCTGTCCTCCTGTACTTTTTATAGTGAGTTTTCAGGCTCTAGTAACTGACTCGCTTTACAGTACACTAAGGGGTCCTTTCACTAAGGCCCGCTAAATTGGCTACCACACCTTAGTAAAAGGACTGGTGGGGTGGGGTTCTGTGTGCTCATCCTTTTTTCTAAGGTGGTGTTAAATGTCCACTTCAATCAATCTATAATCATGCCAGTAATTTTTTTCCCCAGGACTCAGGCCCGCAAAGGTGAAAGGGCATTGCCCACAGTGGATTTTATTTGGAGAAGACCACTGACTGCCTGCCTTCACAGTGTTGAGGTGGTCTCACCAGGTAAATGCTACTGAAAATCTTAGATTTAATACTTTTAACTCCCTAATGTTCTTTCCATTTATGGTTCTCCTCTGTACTTTAAAGCGTTGAATTGTAGTTTTGTCCCTTTTATAACTTGTGTATTGATTAGTCTGTAAGTCTGTTGGTCCAACCCAATATTTTAAATGGTATGTCTAAATATATGTTTATATTTTTTATTAATGTTGTATTTTGCTTAGTAAAACTAAATAAGCGATTCATCAAACTAAAATAAAACTTGAAACTTGAGGGAAGAGCCATTCCTACCTGGATAAGTCCTGCTGTATAATGACCCCGATATTATTGCTGGTCATAGAAAGAGATAGGGAGAGAGAAAGAGAGAGCTATCATTGACTCAATTCAGAGTTATGATCTGATAAATGTGCACTAAGCAGGGCTTGTCTGTCTGAGAGTCTATTGACTACTACGGCTTTTTTGGTGTGTCTTGTGAAGTATCTCTACTGCAGTTCTTTAGGGGGGGTATTGGATTGTGGTCACTTAATTTACAGGCAAGTACAAAAGTGTGCTTCTAACACCTGACTGCTATGCAAAATTAAATTGAGCTTCCATCCACAAAGAAAGCCCTTAATGCATACTTAACAGCATTATACAATATCATTTGTTTATGCCCTGCTAATAGTTCCTGGTTGCTAGTGTAAAGTTCAGTCTCCAGAAAAGCTGCTTAGCCCTCCAGCTGGGTGTTAGATTATAATGCAGCTCCTTGTGACTTGGACAACAAAATAAGACCTGCACTTTTGGCCGTAGTCACAGAAAGGCAGTGCTGTATATCAAATCTGCTTCTGTAGGAGTGTGCAAAAACCTTCTCAAATAAACTGAATCCAAAAAGTGAGCGAAAGTTCATACAATACAGGTTCAAAAACAAGGAAAAGGACCTCAAACGTCCGACTTTCACCCTCAAGCGAATGTCTTACCTAAGCACGTAGAATCCTGTTCCGTGGAAATGTTGCAAATCACTGGAGAGTGCTAACATTAATTGGAAATCTGCATAATTAACCATTCCAATGATTTGTCCCTGACGAAGCAATGAATTTGTGAAATGGTTGCGCTGCGGTCAGACTCCAAAAGGACTCTAGCAGGTTACAAGGCGCTTTTTGGATTATTGCCCTCTTATTTTAAACTGTCTTATTCAATAAAATGTACTAGAAATTCAGGTCTGTTCATCTTCCCTACCCCAAAGGCCTGTCGTTATAAGACTTTTTTGGACAGGACATTGGAGTATCAGGCGGGGAAGATGAACTCCTGGTTAAGCTCAATCCTACTCCTACTTTACATTTAGGAAATTATTAAAAATTTATTTATTTGATAAACAAGAATGCTGATTTTTAATATTTCTGATGAGGTTTTTAGTTTTTTAATCTTTTTAACTCACGTTTTAATTCATAGCAATATTTGAAATGGTATTTTAATCTAATGCTGTATTAGACTGATGTACATAGTAGATCTTTTTTGATACTGTATCTTGTGCTGAAATGTCTGTTTCCTGTTGTGAACCGCCTAGAACTGTTGGCAGGGCGGTATACAAGAAAATAAATTACAGTGGTACCTCAGAATCCGAACACCCCAGAACTCGAACGATTTGGAATCCAAACTTTTTTTTTCTTCATTTTTGCCCTGGAATCTGAACGCTGCTTTGGAATCCGAACTGCAAGCAGTGCTCAACCCAAAGCGTCCCCTCTGACGCAGCTTCCTGTTTCCGCCTGGGAGGGAAGCTTTGGGCTGAACACCACTTGCAGCTGCCGTTGCCGATCTTGCTGTCTTGCTGCTGGGGATCCCAATCTTGCTGCCTCTGCTGCTTGGGGTCCCGATCTTGCCGCCTCTGCTGCTTGGGATTCCGATCTTGCTGCCTCTGCTGCTGGGGGTCCCGATCTTGCCGCCTCTGCTGCTGGGGGTCCCCGATCATGCCACCTCTGCTGCTTGGGGTCCCGATCTTGCCGCCTCTGCTGCTTGGGATTCCGATCTTGCTGCCTCTGCTGCTGGGGGTCCCGATCTTGCTGCCTCTGCTGCTGGGGGTCCCCGATCATGCCACCTCTGCTGCTTGGGGTTCCGATCTTGCCGCCTCTGCTGCTTGGGATTCCGATCTTGCTGCCTCTGCTGCTGGGGGTCCCGATCTTGCCGCCTCTGCTGCTGGGGGTCCCGGTCTTGCCGCCTCTGCTGCTGGGGGTCCCGATCATGCCGCCTCTGCTGCTTGGGGTTCCGATCTTGCCGCCTCTGCTGCTGGGGGTCCCGGTCTTGCTGCCTCTGCTGCTGGGGGTCCCGATCATGCCGCCTCTGCTGCTTGGGGTTCCGATCTTGCCGCCTCTGCTGCTTGGGATTCCGATCTTGCTGCCTCTGCTGCTGGGGGTCCCGATCTTGCCGCCTCTGCTGCTGGGGGTCCCGATCTTGCTGTTTCTGTCAGGTAGACCTGATCTTGCAGAGTCTGTGGGACCAAGGAACGGATTAGTCCAGTTTCTATTCTTTTCAATGTGAAAAATTGTCTTGGAACTCAAACGTTTTGGAACTCAAACGGGGTTCTGGAACGGATTAAGTTCGGATTCCAAAGTACCACTGTATTATTATTATTGACTACTAGAGCACAATAAATTTAAGTGCTATTTTGGTCTTTTTCATGAATATGTGGAATTGGTTTAATGTTGTAGAGTAAAAACATTCACTTAATAAATTTTGGAATAAATAAATTAAAAAACGAGCAAGGATTTTGGACCGATGATAGAAATCATGCGCCAGAAAGACTAAACTAAACCTTAACTTTATATACCGCATCCTCCCCATAAAGATAGAGCTCGGCACGGTTCGCTTGAGGGTGAAGTTTGGGTGTTTGAGGTCCTTTTCCTTCTTTTTGAAACACAGACACTGTATTGTATGAACATTCGCTCATTTTTTGGATTTACTCGAAGTGTGCCCACAAAAAAACCCAAAACCAACAGAAAGAGCAGAGAGGATATACACCAAAAGACAGAGTTCTCACAGACTGCCAAACAACTTGGGAATTCTTTTTTTTTTTTTTTTTAATCTTTATTCATTTTATTTTCAAATAACAAGTGTACAATAAATCACATAGTAATACATCACATCACTTGAAATACATTCTTTATTCATTTTTAAAACTTCAATTGTGCACAAGAAATGATGCATTTACATAAAATATTAATATTACAGCACAATAAACTTAATAGAATAAAGACAAGACTTATTTTCCTCCACCCATTTTCCAATTAACCAACACCTCATAAAAATACCTGTAAACAACCTATCTATAACTCTTAACCCTTTCAGGACCATAAGGATCGTAGGCCAATTTTTGTGGTTTTGACGACATTTTTATGGTAAAAAGGGCTTGCAGATGCCAAAAAATTGATTTTTTTTTGTGAAATATCATTTTTTTTTTTTTTTTTTAAATCACACTTCTGGCTTATGGACAGTGTGGCAAGTGAATCTTCTCGTCAATCTGGCAACGACGCTAATGAATGAATGTCGGAACCAGTTTGTTTACATAAAGGCAGTATCATATGGAATCCGTACATATCAAATTTAGAACTGTAGACTATCCCAATCAAAATTTATAGGATTTTAAAGTTATGGGACAAATATGTCCCTTGGTCCTGAAAGGGTTAACCAGTGCCAAAACATACCCCCCTCCCTCCTCCCTGGATGTGCATGTTTTCCTCAGTTATACAAATCAATCAATCTTTACAATATTTAGTTAATGGTTCCCAAACTTCCATAAATTTTTTATAATATCCCTTCTGAATGGCCATAAACTTTTCCATTTCAAAGACATAACACAGGGATTCTTAACACATTTCCATGGCAGCTATAGTCTGAGCTGGAGTAAACCCTGAGCTAAGAGAAGCAGAGGGCCACTAAGCAGGAAAAACCTTGACTCCATTTCACAGTCGATGGATAATTAAAGGAGATACAGGAAGAAGAATTTTTTTGGTTTTGTTCAGATATGACACAAATACACACATCTGGCTGCCCTTTACCAATTGTTTAATTTTGGAAGGTCAGAGGCCAGGATTGAAGACAAAACAAGCTTAGATAGCAAGTCCACTAGGGATAGTGAAATATCTACTACTGTATACCAAAATGTAACTCACTTTGAATTACCATGGAAAGGCATGAGCTAAATAGAAAAAAAAGTAACCATACACTTGTAAAAATTGGGAGCCCTTATTAAAGGGCAGGACATTTTGCACTTACTGCAGGTTTACAGCATAATTGAAGTTATGGTACATACAGAGCCATTGTGGTAAATGCAGGGGGCATGCCCATCATCTGCCTGGCATTGATCAAAGGGCAGAGAATTACTGCACAGGCACCACTTTGCAGCTATCGAGCGCTAAATGTAGCAGGTGACACGTCAAAACAGCATGGGACAAAAACACGCCGACAATCCCGCGCAGGACTTATGCGCTCCACCTTAAAACACTTCCTGTTAGCGCTCTGAGGGTGTGTGTGGGGGGGAAGTGTTTATGCTTCCGTTGGGGGTGTGTGTGGGGGAGGGCCATCACAGTGGAAACTGCCATTTTCCTTTGTTTTTGGGAGTATTCGGCAGTTTTCAGTGTAGGGGGGGGGCTTCCCCTCCAATGGAAGTGCGAACACTTGTAAGTTTACTGGGGGGTTCCTCCCCAGACCCCCTCAGAACGCTAACAGGAACTGTATTAAGGTCGCGTGCATAAGTCCTGCGTGCGATTATTGGCGCGTTTTTGTCCCATGCTCTTTAGTTACGGTACCATCTGGCATGGTGCAGGTCTAGAAAAAATAGCTCCGTTGGCAAGGAGGTTCTGCCCCCCTCCCCCCCCCCCCCCCCGGCATATCCAGTGCTCCCATACAAAGTGCTAACTCCCTTCAATTCCTCCCCCCCAACAGTGGATGGAGTCGGTCCAGAGGAAGGCTACTAAAACGGTGCATGGTCTTTGTCAATCTGTATACGTTGTGGGAGAGGGGAGATATGATAGAGACTTTTAATATCTACGTAATGTAGTGTGCATGAGCCAAGTCTCTTTCGTTTGAAAGGAAACTCTGGAATGAGAGGGCATAGGATGAAGTTAAAATGTGATAGGCTCAGGAATAATCTAAGGAAAAAGTTTTTTTACAGAAAGGGTGATATAGGCACATGGGATCTCTTAAGAGAGAGAAAGAGATCATGGTTACTGCAGATTGGCAGACTGGAGAGGTCATCTGGCCTTTATCTGCCATCATGTTTCTATGCTAAACCACTATGGTGAGTTAGTGTCGGGGCCTAAGTTCCTTGTGACCCTGGGTAAGCCACTTAATCCCCCCATTGCTCCAGGTATATTAGATAGATTGTGAGTCCACCGGGACAGACAGGGAAAAATGCTTGAGTACCTGAATAAATTCATAAGAACATAAGAATTGCTGCTGCTGGGTCAGACCAGTGGTCCATCCTGCCCAGTAGTCCGCTCATGCGGTGGCCCCAAGGTCAAGACCAGTGCTCCAAATGAGTCCAGTCTCATCAGTTTAGCATGAACTTGTCCAACTTTGTCTTGAAACCCTGGAGGGTGTTTTCCCCTATAACAGACTCCAGAAGAGCGTTCCAGTTTTCCACCACTCTCTGGGTGAAGAAGAACCTCCTTACGTTTGTACGGAATCTATCCCCTTTCAGCTTTAGAGAGTGCCCTCTCGTTCTCTCTACCTTGGAGAGGGTGAACAACCTGTCTTTATCTACTTTGTCTTGAATCCCTGAAGGGTGTTTTCCCCTATAACAGCCTCCGGAAGAGCGTTCCAGTTTTCCACCACTCTCTGGGTGAAGAAGAACTTCCTTACGTTTGTACGGAATCTATCCCCTTTCAGCTTTAGAGAGTATCCTCTCGTTCTCTCTACCTTGGAGAGGGTGAACAACCTGTCTTTATCTACTACGTCTATTCCCTTCAGTATTTTGAATGTTTCGATCATATCCCCTCTTTTCAAGGGAGAAGAGGCCCAATTTCTCCAATCTCTCACTGTACGGCAACTCCTCCAGCCCCTACACTGAAAACTGAGTAAATAAATAAATAGTAGGCAGGCACACAGTTACATTTTGTAGTAGTGGACTTTCAATTGTAAGATTTTCAAAGGGAAAGTCTATTTATATGACACAGAAACCAACACAAGTGTATGCACGTAGTAAAGCAGTGTTTCCATCTCCACACCACCATGCAAAGTTCTTGTATTTGCTGCATGTTCTTTCTCTCTGTCCGCAGCAGTCCTTTCACACTTTCACCCATTCTTTTTCAACAATCCTATTCCACAGGGCTTAGCTTCCACCTAGCCCAGCCCCGCCTTCCTGTGACTAAAAGCCACCCCATTGGTTGGATACAGTACTACCAGGCATTGGAGAGCTAAGAGGCCTATCAAAGACTCAACTCTTTGATAGGCTGATATCTTAATGCATTGTGCTTCATTTTTTCAATCAAGTTCCTTAGATTCAACTTGATGTATTTGATCTGTTCTATGTATTACTTCTTTACCTGCCATTATATTGTAAATGCTTTCTGTCTTTATCTGTTTTTAAGTCCATTATTCTAATTTGTATTTTATCTATATCCCATGTATTAGCTCACCTTGTTGTGAACCGCCTAGAACTTTTTCGGTATGGCGGTATATAAGAATAAAATTATTATTATTATTAAAATGTGAAAAATATTCAGACACTTTAGCCATTACTCTGACTTTGAACCCTAAACAAATCTAGAGAGCTGGCAATCTAAGGCTCCTTAGTCCTCAGCATATCTGACAGACCCCCAGACCCTAAACCTTTGGACCCAAGGCAGTGCCTAGTTTACCTATGCCTTAATCCTAGGGTTACCATTTTTCAGGCCACAAAAATCCAGAAGCATGGCCCCGCCCTGTTCTGCCTCCGGCTCTGCCCCACCCTCTCCCAGTTCAGCCTCCAGCCCCTCTCCCACAAACCTCTCTTATTTCCCGACAAGCTGCGGCCGGGCCTGGAGCATGCGCAGATGCCCTCCAGATATTGATATTGAGGGTGGTAGATTCAAGAGCAACGTTAGGAAATTCTACTTTACGGAGAGGGTGGTGGATGCCTGGAATGCGCTCCTGAGAGAGGTGGTGGAGAGTAAAACAGTGATAAAGTTCAAAGAAGTGTGGGATGAACACAGAGGATCTAGAATCAGAAAAGAATAGTAAATATTGAAATAAGGCCAGTACTGGGCAGACTTGCACGGTCTGTGTCTGTATATGGCCGTTTGGGGGGAGGATGGGTTGGAGAGGGCTTCAATGGCTGGGATGGTGTAGATGGGCTGGAGTAGGTTTTGACGGAGATTTCAGTAGTTGGAACCCAAGCACAGTACTGGGTAGAGCTTTGGATTCTTGCCCAGAAATAGCTAAGAAGAAAAAAATTTAAATTGAATCAGGAAGGGCAGACTGGATGGACCATTCGGGTCTTTATCTGCCTTCATCTACTATGTTACTATGTTTTTTTTTAGATGCGTCTGGAGCTTGTCGGGGCTTTCCAAAACCCAGACAATCTGCTGGGTTTTGGAAAGTCCATCCGGGCACTGTTGAAGATATAAAGAGCAGCCTATGCAAGGAATCTGGTACGCCGTAGTGTGGGTTCGTCCTTTAGGCAGATGTTTTGGGATGTCATACCGGGGGCAGTCTGTTAAGTACCTCTGCTGAAAACTCTTCCCTGGAGAGAGAAAGTACTCTATAATTTAAAAGGAGTGTCTGAATCTTAACTGGATGATTCAGACTGAGGTATTGTTTAGAAGGCCAACCCTTCACCTTAGTCATTTGGATTTAGCTCACACCTTTCTCAGTAGTTCAAGGCGAGTTATTTTCATGCCCCAGAGGGTTTACAATCTCAAGCAATGGAAGGTCAAAAGATCACATGGATGGCAAAAGATAGATTTAGATTTGTTTATATTATATTTTGAAGAAATATTTCAATTATTACTATTATACATGTCATTTTACTGGCATATGAAAACTTTTCAATAATGATTTCAGAAAACATTGCCTCTTTGCCTTAATTTACTGCCTAGGCTATGGACTATGGCCCGGATGCACTAAACTCTCCAGTCGTCACTAAATATAGACCAATGACGTAACTGTAGCCTGGTGCGACTGCCTGATATCAACATCACCACCAAGGAGCCTCAAATACGTGGTTTCGATGCATTTAGCATTTGTTTCTGGTGGTAAGAGACTGTGAAAGCAATGATGGTCTCATTGGCAACTAGGTGTTATGGTTGAGAGTCTGAGCACTTCACAATTACACTACGGAGGTCTGTTACTAAGGGGCGCTAAATCGGCGAGCATGCCTTTGTAAAAGACCCCCTATATCACTTAATGTAGTTTGATTTATGAACATTTTAAGTTGAAGGGTGATTATTGATTAATATACTGATAACATCACTTGATGTTAGTATTGTTCCCTATTAATTAGTTAATTAAATAAAACACTAAAAGAAATGGAGATTACATAGTTTTAAGATTAACAAAGGTGGAGTGTTGCTGCCACTAGTTTGAGTGTTGCATATGCATGCATACATTTAAAAGAGAACTTAGGCTATAAGAAGAAATGGTGTGGAATCACTTTATTAAAAACAAATAGCCCTCGATGACCATGAACTGATTCTTGAAAATGTGGGCAGTCCAAAGTTCAAGAGGCTGCAGGTGGACCGTGAACAAAATGATCGCTCCGGTTCCAGTCAAAACCCTCCCCCCTTCCTCTTATTAACTTATTTCAATTTCTAGTGCAAGGTTTTACCTTTAATCCACTGTGTTTGTAAAGCACTTCCCGATGGGATAATGAGCTGCGTCAGTTCTACAGCATAATTGCATGTTCAGTTCACTAAATACAGATCTATGGCCCTGTGGTGGGTTGATGTCAACAGACTGATATTATCTGGTCCCAAGAGAATGCACAGAGTCTACCTGTCAATCAGCATTTTTTTTCAGGAATGATTTGCCCTCATATGTAAGACTTGAACAACCATTCTCTAACCTTATTACTTTTGAAAATGCACGTTTTCAGCCAGGCTTACAATAGTTTAGCTTAATTATTTTATTCTCATATTGATGGGAGAGGGGAGCAAAATCTGCAACCAGAGTATGTTTGTGAAAATATTTGTCTCTGTCCTGTTGTAATGGAGTTTCTGGTACCTCAGAATCCGAACGCCCCAGAACTTGAACGCTGTGGAATCCGAACGCCCTGCACATTGTATGTGTGTGTTTCTGCCCCTAAACTCCAGTATATTTACTGTTAAAATTTGAGTTTGTGGGACCCAGGAACGGATTAATCCTGTTTCTATTATTTTCAATGGGAAAAATTGTCTTGGAACTTGAATGGGGTTCTGGAACGGATTAAGTTCGGATTCCAAGGCATCCGTATATATATATATTTTTTTTGTTAATATGTATGCAGTTAGACCTGCATTAGCAGTACATGAGGTATAACATGTTTATAATAATAATAAAAATATTATTATTATTAAGTCTCAAGATGAGAAAGAGTTGAACAGCCCCTGTCCAGCTTTAAGGTGATTTAAAAGAGCTTGCCCTGGACTGTAGAGTTCAGAGAGATTTTATCCCATTCAGGGGAAAGCTTTATTGGACTGATGGAAATTCCATTAATACGACAAATATGGTTAGAGATAACATCATCGGAGTGTGTTGAGAATTGAGAAGTGACAACATCCTACACGATGAAGAATTGGACAGTGGAAGCAGCTTCAGAAAAAAAATTGTTCTAGGACCCCAAGGCCAAACAGTATTACTTTGCCATAACCCAGGATATAAACAAGCATTTTATCCAATAAACTGAGAACTCTCATATTTACAACTTGAAATTTTAGCACTGGAAAAGCACATTCAAATGTCTTTCTTTCTGTCAGCTTTGATAGATATATGGCACATAACAGTACAGACTCTTGTCTAAACTCAAAGGAATGCTTTCCTGGCAGTTTCTCGGCAGGTGTAGCTGTGCCACAGGCTCTGTGGGGAAAGGAAAACCACTCCAAAGAATGAAGCTGTAGACATACAACATCAGCTCAATCCATGTTGGTCTTGGGCTTATTCCATTACATCTAAGGAGCAGGAATTTCACTTGTCTAAGGAAAGCAGGGTTACGTATTCAAGAGATGCAGTAGGGGGTAAAACCAGTCTTTCCAGCTGACACAGGTTTGTGGTAACCCTAGGAGCAAATTGTGGGCACAATGAAGGCCTACGCTAGGGTTGGCTTTCTCTATACTCCTCCCCGGGAACTCCATTCATCGGGCAAGTGTCTTTTATCTGTACCCTTCTCCTCTACTGCCAACTCCAGACTATGTTCCTTCTCTCTTGATGCACCACATGCCTTGAACAGACTGCCTGTGTCAGTACGTCAAGCTCTGTCCCTAACCCCTACTCACTTGCAAATTGCCTGAGAAATGCCCTGTTGAAGATTTCAAAAGAAAAAGTGAAACCTGCTGGGTTAAAAACAGAATGGACTTTTAATGTTAACATTGACCTAAGGCATTTTTGGAAAGGAAGTCATGCGATCAACTGTGCCATTGAATTCCAAAGCATGATAATTATTACAAATGATGTCACATAGGGTATAAATCTGTTTGTCCTTGCTTTGTCCCTTTGAAGAGCACTGAAATTCTGAAGGCTTGCTCTTCCCAGACACTAGGAGCACTGTTAATAAGTTCTAATTGTTTATTACATGGCTTTTCCTCATGTCTGTTATTTGAATTCACAGAACGGAGACTCTAGCCCAGTTATGTGGGAGAGAGAATCCATTCTGGCAATTCTTCTGGCCTCGGTGTTCAAGTCTTCCAGCCTGGCTTGAACAAATTAGTGAGCACGTACTGTCTTTTGAATGTTTTAATGTACAGCGCTGCATAAGTCCAGCGGCACTATGGAAATGAAAGCGGTACTAGAAACATGACTTAACAGCATGGGGAATTAAAAAAAACACAATAATGTTCTGTCCAAAAGACAAAATTCATCTTTACTGGATATAGAAATCCGATCTGGCACAGGTATGATGGTGGTGGGAGGGGGGAGAGAATATATGAATTTTTTTTTTTTTTTACAGTCATTGCCTCCCTCCCCCCCCCAAAGTGATTTTGTCAGCATTTCTTAAGTAGGTCCCCAGCTGAAAAGTTTGGGGTACACTACGGGGTCCTTGTACTAAGGTGCGCTAGCTGTTTTAAGCGCATGCGAAGCACTACCGTGTCCATAGACTATAATGGACGCATTAGCGTTTAGCACGCACTAATATTTATCGCACGCTAAAAAGGCTAGCGCGCCTTAGTAAACGGGCCCCTACATGAGCAAAGGCCATGCAGGATAGATATTTTAACCTCAGTGTGTCAGATGGACAATGGTGATAATCCAGAGGAACAACACTCTCAGCAAAGCAACTGGTCACAAAGATACGACTTGGTTCTGGCCCAGGGCTCCATATCTGTCGGTGCATCTGTCAGTAACTCCTTTTTCTGGCAGAAGCGTGTGATTTCCTGCTAAATCTTTTCCATCTGTGGCATGCCCACCTGGGGACTTTTTTCGTTTGTGCCCTTGTAAGTGGGAGCAGTAGTTTCTTACATAAAAACATAAGACTAGCCTTACTAGGTCAGACCAATGGTCCATCAAGCCCAGTAGCCTGTTCTCACGGTGGCCAATCCAGGTCACTAGTACCTGGCCAAAACCCAAGGAGTAGCAACATTTCATGCTACTGATACAGGGCAAGCAGTGGCTTCCCCCATGTCTTTCTCAATGACAAACTATGGACTTTTCCTCCAGGAATTTGTCCAAACCTTTCTTAAAACCAGCTTTGCTTTCCACTCTTACCACAACCTCTGGCAACACGTTCCAGAGCTTAACTATTCTCTGGGTGAACATAAGAACTGCCATCTCCGGATCAGACCTTCGGTCCATCAAGTCCGGCGATCCGCACACATGGAGGCCCAGCCAGGTGTACACCTGGCGTAATTTTAGTCACCCATATCCCTCTATGCCTCTCGTAAGGAGATGTGCATCTAGTTTGCTTTTAAATCCTAGAACGGTGGATTCTGCAATAAAAGTATTTCCCTGTAACTTCATTGCGTGTCCCCTAGTCTTTGTCATTTTTGACGGAGTGAAAAATCGATCCACTTGTACCCGTTCTACTCCACTCAGTCGCCCAGAGCTTGTATAGGTTTGTGCAACTCACAAATGGAAGATTCGATTCGATTTTGTCGACTTCAATCATATCTCCCCTCAGCACTTGTAAGGTTGAGCAACTTCCTTCATCAGGTCCAGTGAGGGGTAGTCGGTGTTGAATTCAACATCCCCAGTCATTCTGAAGAGTTGGCTCTTCTCTGCTCTCTTGTGGGGCCTGCGTTACCTGATGTTTCATTTCTCATCAGGGAGGCCATCAATTTAGTTCTCAGAGCTAGCTTCTACGGATTGTCCTCTACTGTCCACAGGACATTCCCAATCCTCGTCTGTGCTGACTGCTCCAGTGGAATTTCTTACACTCTGTGTATTAGCTTTATGCATCCTTTCCACCAAAATATCGTAAAATAATTAATATAATTTACTTTTTCATCTTGCTGACCTGCAACAAGTTGTTTGAAAATTGTCATTCTGAAGCCAGTCCGTATAAAAAAATAAAAATAGGAAGTTCTTCCTTCCAAATGTCAGATCCTTCAAACATTGCTTTATCTAGTCTGGCTTGGAGACAGTAATGGTCAGGCTGTCTGGATTTCTTTTATCCCTGTCTCCTTTGTCTCTTCACTGGTACCAGAGAGGTTTGGCCCTGCTAGAAGGGAGACTCCCAAGACTTCCTAACCATCATCATGGCTCTCTTCAGCTGCTCGTAAGTTACAAACATCACAATATTCCAGGAACCCAGGCGCAGGAACGCAGGCATGAAGCTGTAAAGGGACAAAGTAAAGGACCAATGAATCAGAGGAATCTACAACGTTGTTTAAAGTGCTAGGTCAAAGTGCTTAAGTTAAGGTAAATGCATATTTTGATACTTAAATAAAAGTATAATGAAAACCAAAAATGTATTGAAATAAAAGTAATAAATTTTAGGCACTTATCTCCCCCTTTTTACAAAACCGTAGCGTAGTTTTTAGAGCTCATATGAGTGTCGGAGCTATGGCCGGCGCTAAAAACCACGCTATGGTTTTGTAAAAAGGGGGAGATAAGTGCCTAAAATAAGACTTTTTGCGTAAAAAGTAAAAGGATCGCAACTACAACATCTGTTCATCGAGAATTGCTACCAGTTTCAGCTGCAACTCCACTTTAATGTGACCCAACTCATCTAACCAGCTCAAACGCAGGCAAC
The DNA here is from genome assembly GCF_902459505.1 of Geotrypetes seraphini. Lineage (NCBI taxonomy): Eukaryota > Metazoa > Chordata > Amphibia > Gymnophiona > Dermophiidae > Geotrypetes > Geotrypetes seraphini. The sequence goes on along the minus strand of NC_047089.1, from coordinate 10,452,137 downwards.
TACTGTTCTTATAGGCTTTATTCACCAAACAGCAGCGTTTAAGATGAAACGATCCACTGTTTGCATGACGAGGTTTGTAATAGCAAAATCCTGTTCCCAGTTTTGCTCTTTCATTTGGTTTACTTGAGGATTTATCATTTACATCGTCTCCCTTCCACTTTTACTCTTTACTTTTATGTTCTAACATTTTTATTGAAGGAATAAAGTAAATACACATTTATATAATACATATAGATATTTGTTACAAATGATTTCACACATTTTGAAAATTCTAATCCATATCTATAATAATAAAATGCTAAGCACGCATGCGCACTCTTACCGCCGTGTTCCCTGATCCCTGATCTGTAGGTCCGTGGTCAGCAGGAGTGCGCATGCGCGCTTACCACGCATCTCTCTCTCTCTCTCTCTCTCACACAGCGGGCTTGCCGGCTACGGAACCCTTGCAATTGACTGACAAAGTTTATTTTTTAATTGAAAGCTGCCACTGCGGCTCCTCTCTCAAACCGCACCTGCGTCGGAGAAGGCTTCTGACACAGGAGGGGATTGAGAGAGGAGCCGCGGCGGTGACTTTGAAATAAAAAATAAACTTCACAAAACAACTAAGTATTTTTTTTTTTTAACTAAGTGCTATAATTGAGAAAGGAGATAAGTGGGCCCTTCTACTGCCCTGATTTGCTCTGCCATGTCTCTAATGATCCCCCTTCACTCACAGTAAGTCAGTTCGATGTCGGCAACCCCCCCCCCCCACCTCCTTGACTCACTCAAACCCCCGTTGACCCTCCCATCCGACCCTCCCTTCTGCAGTCTGGTCAGCTCCCTTAGTCCCTTGCCACCCCCCCTTCACTTCCCGCGGTCTCAATAAAACTGCCGACTCCAGAAATGTCCACAGCACCCTACACACGCTGCTTCGGGGCCTTCTACTGCCCTGATTTCCTCTGCCGTGTCTCTAATTACGATGTCATCAGGGACGTGTCAGAGTAAATCAGGACAGTAGAAGGCCCCGAAGCAGCGTGTGTAGAGTGCTGCGGACACTGCTGGAGTTGGCAGGTTTGTTGTGAACGCGGGAAGGGAAGGGCAGGCAGCAAGAGACTAAGGGAGCATGCCAGACCGCAGGAAGGGAAAGGGGGGTAGGGGAAAAAGCTGCTGCAGCTGCTGCACAGGGATATGGAGGGGAAGGGAAATACTGCTGCTGTTGCTGCACAGGGAAGTGGTGTGGGGGGAGGGAAATGGAAGGGGAGGGAATGCTGCTGCGGCTGTTGTACAGGGAAGTGGGGTGGGGGAGGGAAATGCTGCTGCACAGGAAAATGGACGGGGAGGGAATGCTGCTACACAGGGAAGTGGGGGGTAGGGAAATGCTGCTGATGCACAGGGAAGTGGGGTGGGGGGAAATGCTGCTGCACAGGGAAATGGAGGGGGAGGGAATGCTGCTGTGGCTACTGCACAGGGAAGTGGAGGGGGGAGAGAAATGCTGCTGCATAGGGGGCAGGGAGAGAGACAGATAGAAAGAAAGACAGATAGTGGGAGGGAGGGAAACAGAAAGAAAAGAAGAAAGACACAGGGGTAGGGAGAGAGACAGACAGAAAGAAAGAAAGACAGCGGGAGAGAGTGACAGAAAGGATGAAAGACAGACAGACATATATTCCTCATTTTTCTGAAGCCATATGGGAACCCTATCCATAGGGCAGCACCAGGCCTGGATCCACCCAACCCTGGTTTCCCTTTCCTCAGTCAGAATGTATCATTTCTGTCGCACACCCTACTCATCTTAATGGACTGCAGACCCAGTGGTGCAGTAGGGGTGGTGGGACGGACCGCCTCAGGTGCTGTCTTGATGGGGGCGTTGGCACCTCTCTGTCCCCCTCGCCACACTTGTTCCCTCCCTTCTCTGCTCCCATGCTGACCTGGCTCCTTCTGAAATAGCTTCCGGGTTACAGGGCCAGGAAGTGACATCAGAGGGAAGATTCTAAGAAGTGCGGGGTATGGGGGTGTGTGGTGAGGAAGGAGCAGGAGGATGTGGGGGAGTGCCATCACCCCAGGCTACACCATTGTGCAGACCTTAACTTTGTAGCCAATGCAGTCAGCAGTCTGGCCAAGATCCATTTCCTTATGGGATATATTTTAGGACCGTTACGTACAGACCATCACTGATGTTGCATATCTTCCAAACAGGCTAATTTACAATGATTAGAAGAAAGAACAAGAGGTTGAGAACATGAGTTTGCATAACAAACTCTACACTGTCCGCTTCACAGAAAGTCTTGATGACACGATGAATGGGTTCTACACAAAATAGCGTCAACTAGATTGTAACTGAGGAGCTACAGATAATTGTTTTCTAATTTATTGGGGTAGTTATTCTGGTACTGCCTTCCACAACTGCAGGAAAGCCAGCTCTCTCCCACTGAATAATATTCGCGGAGATGTAATCACATATCCCAGCATCATTGGGGAACTTACCCTTTATAGAAAGCCGTGGTCCCTTCATTTAACACCATGGTGAGTGCGCAGTTCAAGGCGCTGCTGTACTGGCCCGGGGTAGAGTTCATGTACCTTGTCTTCACTACGTCAACAGGGGAAGCGACTACAGTGGCACAGAAGCCGGCCCCAAAGGCCGCCAGGAAATGGCAGGGCAAATTATCTGAAACATACAGTCATCGGACTTTCGGTTAAAGATTCACGAACTTGGAAGCATCCAGAATAAGACTTAAGTTCAGAAGATCATTGACATTATACAAAAACAGATGCCCTAAAACTGAGGATGGGGCGTTGGGAAAGAGGATCCCTGCTGTAATATGGAGGCTTCCTATTTGGGGCATAAAAGAGGCTTACCACTGCCACCATCCTTTACATTATACTAGGGAATTAAGACCTCTCCCTTTTTCATTCTTCAACGATTCCTTTCTAAGGACTTTCCAGTGTTGGAAGAGATGGATGCCCCAGCACCTTGGGTCTGCATCCCCAACCCTGTATGTCATGTCTGTCTGTCCAAGTTAGATCATAAGCTCTTCCGAGCAGGGGCCATCTATAAATGTCAAAATGTACAGCACTATAGAAGTGATAAATAGTAGCAGTAGTGGTATGCAAATTTACAGGTTAGGAAAGCTATTAAAATATCAAACCTTTATTCTTCCAAATAATATCACCTGTGAAGGCACATGGTGTTGGAACAGGGGAGTGCCACATGGGTCTTGGCCCTGTCAAAATTTTCCCAACAGCTGCCCTCTTCTCTTATCTGCAGAGACCCTGTCTTTCCACTGCTGCTGTTCTGCTTGTCCAGCTAGCTTTGGCTATCATAAGAACAGCCTTACTGGGTCAGCCCAATGGTCCATCAAACCCAGTAGTCCAGTCTCACGGTGGCCAATCCAGGTCACTAGTACCTGGCCAAAACCCAAGGAGTAGCAACATTCCATGCTTCCGATCCAGGGCAAGCAGTGTCTTCCCCCCATGTCTTTCTCAATAATAGACTATGGACTTGTCCAAACCTTTCTTAAAACCAGCTACGGTATCCATTCTTACCACATCCTCTGCAACGTGTTCCAGAGCTTAACTATGGTCTAAGTGACAAAAAATTTCCTCCTATTGGTTGTTAAAATTGAAGAGTAACTACCTCCTATCGTTCTGCAATTGATTTAAAACTCCTGGTCAGGTAGAAGAAGGCGGGTGCTGGAAATAAGGCAGGGAGACAAGTCTGATCCTAGAATGGGAAATTCTATATGGGATTTTATGGGATGTTTTCCCCATTGATCGCTCTTTCTTTTAATTCTCAACAGCCTCTTTACTCCAGGGGAATTCATAAATATAAACTAGCCTTCTCTTCTATTAGGGGAATTAAAGCTTTAGGCAAGGTCTGTCAGTCTTTTGCTTTCTCTTGTGCAAAAATTTTGAATAATTTTCCTGTTGATGTTAGACTTCTCCCATGCTTAATAACTTTTCGGAAAACTTTAAAAACTCATCTATTTCAGAAATTTCTAACTGACTTCAACATAAATAAGGATTATAAATGACGATACCTGTACTTTAATATTTTGCCATCCTTGTCCTATTATTTAATCTTTGTAAACCGAATCGAGCCACATTGTCGGGATGAATTGATATATAAGACCAAGGATTGGATTGGGTGTAGGTGGGAAAAGGGAGCTAGCACTAGGAGATGGATCAGGGGCCTAACATGTGGGACAGGTGGGAAAAGTGAGCCAGGGCTTGGAGATGGGTCTGATGTAAGGGTTGAGCCTGGGAGAAGGAGCTGGGGAATGAGGCAAGGCTGGGGATGGTAAAAAGGGAGTTTATGTTGGCAGATGGTGGAGATGGCAAAGGAGGGCTGATGCTAGGGCTGGGAAAAGGGGGCTCAGTGATAACACAGGGACTAGGGACGGGGGTTGGAGGGCCGCAATCCAGTCGGCTTTTCAGGATTTCCCCAATGAATATGCATGAGATCTATGTGCATGCACTGCTTTCAATGCATATTCATTGGGGAAATCCTGAAAACCCGACTGGAATGTGGTCCTCGAGGAGAGACTTTGACACCCCTGGCCTAAGGCAATAGATGGTGACATGTCGGTAGAAGAAGCAGAATTTGAACCCTGGGCCTCAGCCCACTGCTCTAATCTTTAGACTTTGTCTCCATTAACTAAGGCCAAGGGCAGTCCCGCACTGGAGCAAGTTATCTCAGATGGTGGTGGAAGGGTATTTCAGAGCTAGTTAGACAAAGCTGGGTTGATTTAAGCAGTAAAATATGGACTAGATGACCACCTAATATTCCTTCAGGCCCTAATTTAAAATTGTATAGCCTAGGATTGTGTCCATGATTTATTAGCGCTGGGGATCTGAAGAGCTCTTTGATCTTTAAACTCCTTCATCACCAGCTCTTTTTCAAGCCTGGACATACCTGTCAGCAGGGTATGCTTCAGCAGCGCTTCCTTGATGAGGTCATAGGTCACCAGTTCTGCGCAGTTCACAATGACATTGCGGGTGATATTTGGTAAAGTTCCTGTGATGGGAGAAAAAAATGATTTGTAAGCAAAGAAAAATTCTGGTATCATTATTTATTTATTTAAAAATTTCTATACCGCATAAAAATGATGCGGTTTACAAAATTACATGCATTCATATTAAAAATGCTAAAACATGTTTCGACAGAACAAACGCAATAAAAACATTAACTAACAGGATCTTCTTTCAAATTCATCCAAGATGGAAAGACAAAATCCCATAAAAACATGACAAGATGGTAAGGCTTCAGCAGCAAATAGCATTAGCACATGAAGGCATCCTCTATAATAAAACCCTAAGTGCACATGCGCATTTATGAGACTGTGATCCCTGACAGCGTGCTGTGTCCTTCCGTGACTGAATTCTATTTGTGGCACGTGGCGGCTTGAGACGTGTGCGCTGGCTTACGTCGGCTGGTGACCTGAGGTGAGTGCATGGCGGTGGCAGTTTCACTCCCGATAGCTGGCGCCTAGAGGAACGGCTGGAGGGTGTTGTGCGGGTGCTGCGATGTGTCCCATACTGGTAAAAATTCCCTGCCGGAAGGGGTGCTGCTGGACAGGGGGGGAGGCAAGGGAGAAAGCCTACTGATGGATAGAGGTAGCAGGGAAGGGGTGCTGCTGGGTTTTGAAAAGCCGTCCGGGGAAATCCAGATGTCTGGTAACCCTATACATGACCCCCCTATATTATCCAGTAGCAGCAGTTGCTAATTCCTGTTCCACTGTTTTCCATTATACACAGTAAGAAACCAGTACCTTTCCACAGGCCTCGCATGCCTTCCTCCTTAGCAATTGTTTTATAGGCATCCATGGTGCCGTTGTACCGTCGGTCCCCGTGGATCACCTTCACATGTGCCTGAAACCGAACCTTGACCACGTCGGTGGGCTGAGCAAACGTAACAGCCAGCGCCCCAGTGGTGCAGCCAGCTAGTAGCCGACAACCAACACCAGAATCTGGACAAGAAACACGAGAAAATGCCGTCAGTTTCTTGCACTTCTAAGGCTTGGCAAAAGGCCGTGTTGGATCTGTTTTATAGAAGCACAAGCAAAAAATTGACCCTTGAAACTCCACAGGAAATGCAAATCCAGCAGAAACAAATAACACTGTGGAGATGGTGATGTTCAAGATACAGGCTTTGTTAAAAATACAATTGAATAATCCACATAAAATATATCTAGGCCCAAAACGTTGGGAACTATGGACCCAACATGGTCCGTGTTTCGACGATGATGTCTTCCTCAGGGGTCCCTAAAGATCCAGATGTAAAAACTCGTGGATTAAAAACTAAAAAAGGACATGGCAACTGAATTGGTTTTAATCCATGACTGTTTTTCTTGTAATATTATTCATAGATGTTATTTGCTTGCACAATGGTAGTTTGGAAATTCAATAAAGATATATAACCCCCCCCCAAAAAAAAAAAAAAAAAAAGCAAAAAACCCTAATGTGGCTTGATGAAACAGGGTCTACATTAGGTATGGATTTCATATTAGTGATTTTATTTTCAAGTGTCTGCTTATGTATATTATCTTAGTGAGATTGGCAGTCTTGATATTGCCAACAGGTATTGTATACTTTGCATGTCTTGCTAGCTTTATTATAAATCGCTCTACAATAACTAGAAATGGTCAATTGAAACAGACAGGTCTGAATTGCTCGTTTACTCACTTTCCGAATGACTGCAGTAAAATTGTTTCACGGAGTCATACAGTCCTATACGGACTGAAGCAAAGCTCATCTGACGCTGGAGACCAGCCACCAACCCATTGTACAGACAGATGGCCCCTTCGGTTTTCACTATAGTGGCGAGGGTGCCGAAGACACCCTTATATTGGATGGTCTTCACATTCTTTCCAGACTTGGATTCTCCTTGGATCTGTCAGAAATTCATCAGAAGGAGATGTATCACAGGAAAACGCTCCATAACACACGGTTAGAAAGACTGGGTTTGCAAGTTTACAGAATTACGGGATAATAAACTGTTCTTGTAATCCAAAACGAATTGATATGTTAATCCCAGTTGGCGTACAACATGTCCTGCAGAAGTGGAAATCCGCTTCTTTACTGAACTATACCCCATTCCACCCCCCCCATGAACCTCTCCAAGCTCGGAACCGTGTCTGTGCATGCACAGTTGTCAACGCGATGATGTCACATGCATGCATATGACATCATCACGTCGATGTTCGCGCATGCATAGACGCTCTGCCAGGTTTTAGAAATCCCTCTGGGCACTGGGACAGTCCTCTAAAAAGAGGACATGTCCGGATTTTTCCGGACGTCTGGTAATCCTAATTCTAATACTTCTGAAACATTCCCTGTAGCCACCTTTGAGGTGAAACACCTCTGTCACTTTTGGTGTTATTCGTATATAGCCGCTTGGACAGAAGTGAGAAGAGAAGATCGTGTCATTACTATGGACTCCTCAGATGAGTTTTGATATTACTTGAGATCCTCACCTGCAGTCGGACTTTAGCAGTATCCAGCGGGAAGGTGAAGAGATCAGCTATACAAGCCGCTGCCCCAGCCCCTACAAATTTCACAGCGGCAGTTGGGGGTACGTCAGTGGGCCTCAGTCCCACCATTTTCTTCACAGCCACAGTCCAGGGAAGTAGTCCTGTTCAAATTATGGCAGACAAGCCGTGGACGTCTTAGTGAAAAGAAGAAAGCACAGCAATGTAAACCTCAGTAAGCTCATTTATCCTTCACTGAGTTAACTACCATAAGATACAATAAGATGGAGGGCCATTTTTGAAAAGGACATCTAAGTCTGATTTGGAAGTTTTCCGCTATACATCCAAATTCGGAAGCACAGAAAACATCAACGTTCATAACCTGAACCACTAGACGTCCCAAAATTTTTTTTTTTTTTTTTTTAATTGTCTACTTTGACATCTAGGCTGACAGGACGTACAGCCTTAGTTTGCCTAACTTTATACCCCATTTTCGACTAAAGAACCATCCAAGTTGAAAACATCCAAATCCAGACCATTTGGACATGGGAGTGGCCACACAGACAAGCCAACAGAGCAGTGGGACAACTTAGAGGACACTACTCTGAACTTCAATAAAGAATGCCAGAAGAACATCTCACCATATATTTATTTATTTAGATTTTTATCCCGTCCTCCCAGTAGCTCAGAACGGTTTACAAGTAAACATTCACAATGGAGTGAATTGGACATACAAGATTATACAGTAGATTTAAATACTTGGACATACGAGACTGTGCAGCAGTGTAAATATAGGGACTATACAGCAAATTAAGAACAGTAGTTTAAATATAAGTAGTTTAGTTTAGATACAAGTTATTTGAGTATAGGCTGAGAGTGGACTATACAGAAATTTAGGCAGAAGATTAGAATGGAGAAAGAAGGGTAGAGGTGGGGTTTAAGGGGTTGGGTGTAGACTTTTAGTTGAAGAGGAGAGTCTTTACCATTTTTCGGAATGTCATTAGTGAGTTCTGTAGTCTGAGTTGAGGGGGGAGTTGGTTCCAGAGTTGGGGAATGAAGTGGCTGTAGGAACGTTTGCGGGCGGTTTCTGAGAGGAGGGACCTTATACCCCTTATACTTTATGGTGAGTCCTCCAAAACTCTTCCCAAACCTACTAGACCCACCTGTCTACCACCCCACTAGCCCTCATGACTGCAGGTGGCACTTATAGAGCAGAAGAGTAGGGTTTTGGTGGCTTTTAGTAGGCTCACATTTTTCACTATAAATATAGTGGTTAGAGTGGTCTGGGCCCCCCTCTCTATGATTCACCTGGATAATGCTGTACTAGGTTTTCCCACATCAAGTGCTGCTGCAGTTCTAGAGACAGGCATGTACTCTTCCATGACCTCTAGTGGCAGCCTCCTGATACTGTAGTACTAAGCTGCCACTAGAGGTCATGGCAACCATTTTAAAGAGGCTGTCACAACATGAAGGAGTGAGTGGGTGTTGCTCCTGCTCATTTCCGCAATGGACTACCATGGCAATGGGCAGGTAAGCTCAGCGGGAGAGGCCGAGAGGGGGAGGGATGTCGTGCCCTTAGGAAGATTGCGCCTGGGGCAGACTGCCCCACCTTACTAAGTCACTGGTGACAGGTTGTGGCTGCAAGTGTGCTCACTGGTCTTCTGCTATCTTGTCATGTTACTCCTGTATGAAAGGAGTTCCATTGGCTCCCAGTTTCCAATTTAACATAAGAACATAACATAAGAAACGCCTTCACCGAATCAGACCTTTGGTCCATCCAGTCCGGTGACCCGCACACGCGGAGGCCAAGCCAGGTGTTCCCCGATGAAGACCTGTTTATCCGTATCCATCAATGTGATTTGCAAGAAGGTGTGCATCCAACTTGCCCTTGAAACCCAGAATGGTGGTTTCTGTCACAACCTCCGCCGGGAGAAACAGAACTTCCTGGTATTTGTCCTGAGCCTGTCGCCTCTCAACTTCAGTCCATGGCCTCTTGTCTGATTCACATTTGACAACGTGAATAACGATGCTTCTCGCTCTATTTTGTCGAATCCTTTTATTATTTTACATAGTAACATAGTAACATAGTAGATGACGGCAGATAAAGACCCGAATGGTCCATCCAGTCTGCCCAACCTGATTCAATTTAAATTTTTTTTTTTTTTTTCTTCTTAGCTATTTCTGGACGAGAATCTAAAGCTTTACCCGGTACTGTGCTTGGGTTCCAACTGCCGAAATCTCTGTTAAGACTTACTCCAGCCCATCTACACCCTCCCAGCCACTGAAGCCCTCCACAGCCCTTCCCCCACCAAACGGCCAGACACAGACACAGACCGTACAAGTCTGCCCAGTAACTGGCCTAGTTCAATCTTTAATATTATTTTCTGATTCTAAATCTTCTGTGTTCATCCCACGATTTGAACACAGTCACAGTTTTCCTCTCCACCACCTCTCTCGGGAGCGCATTCCAGGCATCCACCACCCTCTCTGTAAAGTAGAATTTCCTAACATTGCCCCTGAATCTACCACCCCTCAACCTCAAATTGTGTCCTCTGGTTTTACCATTTTCCTTTCTCTGGAAAATATTTTGTTCTACGTTAATACCCTTTAAGTATTAACGTAGTATTTTATAGGTCTCTATCATATCCTCTCGCAGTCTTCTCTTCTCAAGGGTGAATAAGCCCAGTTTTCTGAGGCGTTCTTTGTAGCTCAAATTTTCCATACCTTCTACTAGCTTCGTAGCTCGCCTCTGCACCCTCTCCAGCAGGGTCACATCCTTCTTTAGGTAGGGAGACCAGTGCTGGACACAGTACTCCAGGTGTGGTCTGACCATTGCTCTGTAAAGTGGCATTATGACGTCTGCCGATCTACTCGTGAGTCCCTTCTTTATCATGCTCAACATCCTGTTTGCCTTGTTTGCCAGCTTTGACTCTTGCTGCTACTCTTAAAATATACCAACCTACTTGTGCATTGTGCTGTTATAATTGTATTTCTCCCCCCTCTCTGACTGGTTTAAACTTGTCTGTCTTTGTAATGCAAGCAATGCACTGGTATGTTTTAACCTATATATTACTAGAAATTTGATAGGCGATAAATCAAAATTTTTATAAAACTTGAAACTGCCTGTCGCTCCCCTCCTCTGCAATCATGATCACCCTACAACAATTCTATAAAACGCACAATTGGACGTCTTGCTTTCAAACATTAAACTTTGTTTTGCAGATAGAAGTATCTGCTGATGGTTCTCCTGAGTTTCTGTGACTGTTTTGCTTAGGCCGCAGCTGCTCTTTACTGCCCCTTAGGCTTGCCTAGTGGTTGTGCTGGCCCTGATAATGGAACGATTCCTACAGGCTGATGCTCAGAGCTCCTGCACTGTTCTGCACAACGCAGGGTAATACTGTGGGAACAGCGCTAAAAAAAATGTTCAGCACTACAGTAATAGCATGCAAATTATATGCACACTATTAGCGTTGAATATTGGGAAGTTATTTTTCGGAAACTGCCTGGCTCATGCGCACAAGAGCTACATGGTTAGCAAAGCTCTTGTGCGCATGACCGGAAGGTGGCAGGGCTGGGGGAGGAGGGCAACGAACTGGCATGGCAGGGATTACAGGAGGCGGAGGATCCATGCAAGGGGAAGATGGAAGTGTGCAGTGCTGATCCCGGCACGCAAAATGAATGGATCACCACAATAATAATACCAAAACAAGTTCTAAGCGGTTCACAATAAAGATTTTATCATAAACTGGACAGATCAATCAATCAATCAACAACAAGAAAAACAAGTACAGTAAAACCTTGGTTTGCGAGCATAATTTGTTCCAGAAGCATGCTTGTAATCCAAAACACTCCTATATCAAAGCGAATTTTCCCTTAAGAAATAATGGAAACTCCTTAACCCCAAAACTTTAATACAAAATACTATACGTACTCGTATTGCAAGACCTCGCTCGTTTAGAACAGTCACTACACTCCCGCAGCGTCAGAGAGAGAAGAACCATCAGCTCAGTTGTGATGATGTGACGCGTGTATACTGTATGTACTCGTATTGCAAGACTTTGCTCGTTTCGAACAGTCACTACACTCCTGCAGCGTCAGAGAGAGAAGAACCATCAGCTCAGTCGTGATGATGTGATGCGAATATACTCTATGTACGGTACTCATATTGCAAGACTTTGCTTGTATATCAAGTTAAAATTTAATAAAATGTTTTGCTTGTCTTGCAAAACACTTGCAAACCAAGTTACTTGCAATCCAAGGTTTTACTGTATAATAAAAAAAGAAAGAAAATAATGGGGAGTAATTTAAAATCTGTGATTAAGGCAGGACAACTTCTGCACACAACAAAGGTTAGACATATGCCTAACGCCAGCTCCAAGCCGGTGTTAGGTTTTCTGCAGTAGGGCACCGTTTCTGAGCATTGGCAGGGAATGGTTGAAGAGCTCATTTGACGGCATTGACCTGCAGATTGCAGTAATCTCGAATGTGCCCTTTGAACATGTGTGCAGCCTAGAAGCAACGCTTGCGTCAAGCGCTGGCGTTAGGTTCTGAACATCTGCCTAGCAAACTCATTTCTGTCTACGCATGAGAAGTTATGCAGATAATAACTAGACAAAATAAAAATAAGATACAATTTGAAATGGTAAAAGAAACAACATTTGAGAAAGTTACCTGATTCTGAGCAGGTTCAAAAGCTTTTGTCTCGCTCTATGAAATGTTTGTTCATAACTCTGTTTTTGTACATTTTCATAAAATGTAAAGTATGAATCCTTTGTTTTAACATAATCAGTCACAATCTGTAATGAAAAAAACAAGAGGTTGTGTGTGTTACTCTTCCCAGGAAAGCACTTCAAGGTATACGGAACGGACATCGGGATTAATTGCTCATCAGAGACTTGAAACCCTCTTCTCAAACAGGACAGTGTAGGGGGTGATGAAGTAGTTCTGTGCACGAAAGAGGAGTGGGACTTGGGTGTGGATTGTTTGAGTTGATCCTAAGGTGGCCAAACAGGTAGAAAACATGACAGGAAGGGGGCGAGGCCAGCAGGACAAAAGGAGGTGATGATGCCTCTGTAGAAGTCTCAGGCAAGACCTCATCTAGACTACTGTGTTTGGTTCTGGAGGCCACAGCTAAATAGGATGGAGTCGGTCCAGAGGAAGGCTACTAAAATCGTCATAAGTCTCGTCACTTAGACTACTGCAACGTACTTCTCTCTGGTCTCCCGCACACCCGCCTCTCGCCTCTTCAATCCATTCAAAATGCTGCTGCGCGACATATTCCGTGAGAGCTGCTATTCTCACATTACCCCTCTTCTCAAGCCGCTTCATTGGCTCCCCATCCATCTCCAAATAGAGTTTAAACTCCTCTTGCTGACTTACAAGTGCATTCGCTCTGAAGCCCCCCCCATATCTCTCTTCACTTATCTCCCCCTACATTCCTCCCTGTTATCTGTGTTCGTCAGGTGAGCCCCTCTTATCTGTACCCTTCTCTTCCACTGCCAACTCCAGACTCCGTCCCTTCTTTCTTGCGGTGCCGTATGCCTGGAACAGGCTATCTGAATTGGTACGTCATGCTCCCTCCCTAGCAGAATTAAAATGCAAGCTAAAAGCCCACTTTTAAAAATCTGTTTTCAACTCTTAACTCCCACTTGCTGCTGTCAGATACTTATACCTGCTCTATCATTTCCTCTACCATAATCTCCCCATCCCTTAAATGTCCTGTCTAAATTAGATTGCAAGCTCTTCTGAGCAGGGACCGTCTATTGCATGTTAAAATGTACAGCTCTGCATATGCCTTCCAGTGCTTTAAAAATAATAAATAGTACTAGTAGTAGACTTACAAATCTCAAGATGTAGACTTTAGATGGGAGGGGGAAATAGGATAGAGATGTTTAAATACCTCCGTGGCATAAATGCACAAGAGACGCCTCAGTGGCGTAGTGAGGGTGAGAGGTGCCCCTCGCCCATACCACTAGTTGTCCCCCGCCACGAGCTTGTGACCCCGTCGTCTCCCCCGCAGACATCACTTTCTGTGCGCGACAACTTGAAGCGATGTCACCAGGAGCACGTAAAAGTTGTTGCTCGCAACGGTGAACAACTAGAGCTGTGGGGGGAAGGAAGGGGGGGTGCGCATGCATGGCGAGGGGAGGAGTGGGAAGAAGCAGGGGCGGAGAGGAGGAGGGGTACTGGCGCCACGAGTAAGACGGCGCTCGGGGCGGACCACCCCTCCCCCTTACTGCGCCACTGGCTTGGAATGTCCGGCAAAGTGTCGGCAATGACAGTACGTGGCGTGGCAAGGTAATACGAAACAGAAGCGGAGGAGCAGCCTAGCGGTTAGTACGGCGGACTTAGAACTGGGGAATCAAGGGTTCCAAGCTCACAGATGTTCTGTGTGACCTCAGGTACAAACCTGGACCCTTATTTCCTAAGATGAACTGGCAGGTTACGTTTGATGTTTGAGGCAGCATGGAATTGTGAAACGCTGGCCTTCGTTGGTGTGCCGCTCCTCTGCATAAGGTAAGTAGTTTTGCACTATTATCTGGTTTATTTTTTTCTTTGAATTTGGCAAAAAGGAGGTGTTTTTTTAACGCCCATGAGGTTTTGCTTGGACAGGCCTTAAGCCGCTGCGGTGGCTGGCTTGCCCTAAATTTTTCTGAGGTTGGTTTGTGTTTGCTGGACTCTAGTGAAGTCTCTATCTATTGCACCATATTTGGTGAAAGTGTTATGTTATGATCGTTACTCTTTGGCATTTGCCAGGTACTTGTGATCGAGACTGACAGCTTCCAGAGGCAGGATGCTGGGTCCATCGATCCCAGTTTGACCTAGCATGGCCTTTTTTTTCCCATTCTTAAGGACACAACAGACGCAGTCTTCCATCTAACATGACGCATGGCATGTGGACACTGAGAGAGGATTCTAAGAAACTCAGGGTCCACCAGACTGCATCTGAACTTGTGAATCTGATCGAACTTGCTAGCCTATCAGGAAAACGGACTATAAGCGTCTCATTCAGACCAGCCATGGCCGGTTGAGACTGTGCAGAGGAGCTGCGCCAAGTGCACTCAAAACACATCACAAGAGTGCTCAAGCCTTAGAGTAACGCTCACAGCTGTGGCGAAGGCAGCTTGGCTTGATATCCCATTAATAGCACATTACCTTGCTTGACATCAAGTGATCTGGGGGGGGGGGGGGGGGGGGTTACTAAGGAAGACAGACGCTGTTGGTGCCCTTATTACTTGCTTACGTGTTGGTTATTCGATCCAGAGCTGATGACCTTCACTTTTAAGGAGTGTCTGTCAGACAGATCAGCCGGGTCCAAATAAACAGACTTAGCAGCCATCGCTCTCAGTAAACACAGCAGCGCATTTGGAGCCCTCTGGTCCTGATCCTACTCCCCTTGCAACGTCTAAATTCGCCACTTTCAGCTGGGATTACTAGCTGGCCTCTGGGTACATTTAAAGTTTGGGCAGAGCTTCCTAAGCCCGTCCTAGAGACCCCCATAGCTAGAGTCACCACATGGCTCCAGAAAAAGGAGGACGGATTGAGACATCCAGGTTTTACTTTCATCGAAAGCCGTGGCGTAGCGAGAGTGAGTGGCATTAGGGGCGGTGGCGCATCTCCTCCATCCCCTGCCCTCATCTCCGTCCCCTGCTCCTTCCCCATGTGCCTCTTCCTTCCCTTCCCTTTCCACAGACCTCTAGTTGATGTTGCTCGCAGCGGTCAACCACGTGCTCCTAGTGACCCCGTCAGCTCTCCCTCGGACGTCACTTCTTAGGCATGGCACCGAGAAGTGACATCAGCGGGAGGGCTGACGGCGTCGTGAAGAGCACGTTGTTGACC
Source organism: Geotrypetes seraphini (assembly GCF_902459505.1). Lineage (NCBI taxonomy): Eukaryota > Metazoa > Chordata > Amphibia > Gymnophiona > Dermophiidae > Geotrypetes > Geotrypetes seraphini. The sequence goes on along the minus strand of NC_047089.1, from coordinate 10,436,856 downwards.
GCCGCGAACAACTTCAACTAGAGCTATGGGGAAAGGGAAGGGGGCACGCACGTGGAGGGGAGGAATGGGACGAGGTGGGGGATGTAGGCGCCCCACCAACATAGCGCCCAGGGCGAACTGCCCCCCCCTTTACTACGCCACTGATTGAAAGCAATGGAAGTAAGGAGAACGGATTGAGACATTTGGGTTTTACTTCCATTGAAAGCAATGGAAGTAGCGCTACCGCTCCATGCAACCACTTGCCCTTCAATTTAGAAAAAGCGAGGATGGAGCAGGAGATGGGCTTCTGAATATCTGCCCCAGATGCAAAAAAAGGATGGAATGGACTCTGTTCCTCTTTATCAAAACTTGGTACACCTGACCCACACATTCTCTTCAAGGAAAGTTGGAAGTGGGCCTTTCTAGATGAATTTGTTAGCAGATACGAAACATGATTTTTAAGACTCTAATTCACGTCAGTGCTGTAATTGAGCCCAACCATGGCGATGCTGCTAATGGCTAAATGTGTCTGGAGTGGATGTCTCAATCCGTCCTCCTTCCCATAGCCAGTTGGGTTGTCAGGACCTTCACAACGAACAGCCTTGAGATATAGAGTCCCTACAAATTTCCGACAGATGTTTGTTGTGGATATTCTGAAATGCAGGCTAGGCTAAGAACGAGCTTCTGTGGATCAAAGACTTTCAACACCGAGCAGATGACCATCTGCTTTTTATACAAAAATCATTATTCAGCAGGAAGGGCCAATGAGATGAAAGAGAAGGCATTTCCAGATTTTACATTTGATAATCACAATTCTAGACACTTCTGTATTTATTCGATTCTGATATACCACCTTTCTGTGGTATAACCACAGCAGTTCAAATATAGGTACTTTCTCTCTAGTAGGCTCACAATCTAACTTTTTATAGAACTTGGTATGCCTGACACACAAATTACCTAAGGTAATCGAGAGTTAAGTGACTTCCCCAGGGTCAAAGGGATCCACGGTGGGTTTCATTTATAGTTTGGTATACCGACCATCAACGTGTATCTGGTCGGTTTACAATGCTAAAAATTTAAGTAATAAAATTAAATATTAAAATAGGGCAGAATGAGGACAGGACTATGACAGAGACATTGACAAAACAGATACGAAAGGTGCTGGGGGAGGGGAAGATTTCAAATTACATCACCACTCTAAGCAAGTACTTACAGTAGGTCATTTATTATTGTTCTAATTTAGATTATATAATTAGTTGAATGTGATGCTTTAATTATAAAAAAAAAATAGCTAACTGAACAAAGCACATGCAATCTGAAATATAGCGAGCAGTCTTATTCACAAAGGGATGCGCAGCAGAAACCAGGACTGAGAACAGCAGTAGGTCTTTTGAAGGATCTAAGAGGGGACGCTGAAAAGTTCTCAGCCCAACCCAAAAAGCTGGGGCAGTCTCCATCGAGGGCTATACACGTGGTCCAGTGGGTTTCCACTTTTTTCATTCCGTCGGAAAAATACAGAACAAAAAAAGAGTGGAAAATTGCTGGACTAAGTGTATTGCCCTCGATGGAGACTGCCCCAACTTTGTTGCTTGAGCTGAGAACTTTTCAACGGCCCCTCCTAGAGCAGCCCCTACGTCTCTTTAATCGTTACCTGCAGATATGAATGGCCAGTGCTATCCTTCCTCACTTTAAATCCTCTGCAGTGTTATTGTGGAGGGTGTATCACCTCAGGCACTGGTTTGGCTCCAAACACTTCTCTCTCTTGGCTGTACCTTGCTACGCTTTATTTATACCCCTGTCAGAGTGGAACCTAATCCGTGCAACGGTCAGGAGCAGCCCCTGTGACACACAGGGTTCTCCTCAGTGCAATGTATCAGTCAGGCGATGATGCACTAGAAGAGGGTCATCTGACAAGTGATGATGTGAGAAGCACTGGCCTCCCTGTACCTTCAGAGTGAGACAGACAGATGGGGGGAAGGGAGGGAGAAGGAGAGGAGATAGGGAATGAGAGAAAGAAGGGGTGGGGTGGGAGAGAGAGAGAGATTTGAATCTCCCTCTTGATGTGTACTAAAGAAAGGAAGATATAGAAAGGATGACTGGAAAATAATAACATAACAGAGGATTCCTTCTAAGAGAGGGAGGGCTGGCAACAGTGGCTCTACTTCAGTGTCCTGCAAACTTTTTGACACCACGACACACTAAACTCGGTGCTGCGGTTGACGAGCATCCGGAAACGCACGGACGTCGACGCGATGAAGTCACATTCATGTGTGATATCATCACGCTGACGTCCATGTATATGCGGAGTTCCTCCAGACGTGGCCCTGAGCATGTTATCACTAAGCCAGTAGGGGGTGCTGGAGGAAGAGAGGCACCGGCGCCAGTTGACTGCCTACAGCAGGGCTGCCCAAGTCCGGTCCTTGAGATCTACTGGCAGGCCAGGTTTTCAGGATATCCACAATGAATATGCATGAAAGAGATTTGCATATCAAGAAGGCAGTGCAGGCAAATCTCTCTCATGCATATTCATTGTGGATATCCTGAAAACCTGGCCTGCCAGTAGATCTCGAGTACCGGACTTGGGCAGCCCTGGCCTACGGGACGTGCCTCTTGACATGAGAGCAGTCAGCTGGCGCCGGCGTCTCGCGGCACACCCAGAATCTCACCACGGCATACAGTTCATGATACAGTGCCCTACCTGAAAGTAGGCATGGGTTGCTTCCATGAGAGGAAACTGACTTCAACGTACCTGAAAAGAATTTTTAAATTTATTTATCTGTTGATGTTTCCCTTGAAGGGGCACAGAATGTTTTGAAAACTGATTCCGAAGGTTTGCAAAAGGTCACCGAGTTATGACGCTGTCACCAGCCCAACGAATTAGAGCTGGAAGTCCTCAGAAACCCTCTGCCCCTCATGTAATATCCACTCCAGACACATTTAGCCATTAGCAGCATCGCCATGGTAGGGCTCAATTACAGCACTGACGTGAATTAGAGTCTTAAAGATCATGTTTCGTATCTACTAACAAATTCATCTAGAAAGGCCCACTTCCAACTTTCCTTGAAGATAATTTTTTCTTTCGTATTTGTGGGTCAGGCGTCCCAAGTTCTGATGGAGAGAAACAGAGTCCATTTCAATCTTTTTTGCATCTGGGGATTCAGAAGCACATCTCCTGCTCCGTCCTCACTTTTTTTTTAAATTTGAGGGCAAGGGGATTCATGGAGAAGTAGTGCTGATTTCCTGCAATATCTCCTGGGGCCAGAAGATCTGTCATTCGGAGGGGGAGGGGGGGGCATGGGGAGGACAGTAGGCCAGTTGCATCTGAGAACAGAAGCAATGGGGGAGGGGCAGGGGACAAGACAAACTGACATTTCTTACAGCTCCCACCCCCATTTAAACTAGGTAGAAAAACAGCGGTGGATCCCCCGTCATTCTGGCACTGGCGTAATTTGCTACATCAGCTGGTGAGCTGGGAAGCTAGGGATGCTCGAGGGACCTGGAAACAGAAATTACTGTTTATGCTTACTTGGGACCCATATCTGCAATCCACCCAGAGGACATAGTTTACTATTAAAAACAATAGCATAGCATTTAGGCCAGCCTTTCAAGTTTTTATTAATATTTGATGGATCGCTTATTCAGTTTACTAAGCGATGTACAGCTTTATAAAAACAGATTGTGAAAACAGACAAAATAACTTCGGACTTACAAATCTAAAACAGACATGAGTCGTGGCGGGTAGGGGGGAAAAGTTACAATTCTTTGTTAGAAGAGAAAAAACAGAAAGGGGAAAAATGAGAGGGGGTAAAAAATTCGGGACCTTAAAACATCTGGTCATAGGTCGAAAGATGAAAGGTTGAATGCGTCTTTAAAAAGGTAAGTTTTTAAAAAATTTTTAAATGAGGGAAGATCTTTTTCTTCTCTAATGTACTGTGGTAGTGAGTTCCACAGTTGGGGGGCCATGTCCGAAAACATATCGTGTCTTCTAATGCCTATAATTTTCAGGGATGGAACAGATAAGAGGTTTTGATATGTCGAACGAAGAGACCAGGAAGTGTTATAAGGGATAAGCATTCTGGTGACAAATTGAGGTTCATTAAAAATTAAAGTGTTCTGGCTGAAGGAGGTGTGAGGAAACTATATCTGAGGGGGGAGGTGTGGGGTCGAGGGGAAGGGATTTTGGGGTGGGGCGGAGGGAGTTTAGTGGGGAGAACATAGAGAGGCGGTGGGGTTGAAGGGGGGAAGAAGAGGGAATATACTGTATAACGTGTTGGTCTGTTGTAGTATGGTAATGCTTGGCCATCCTTTGAAGATGTTATGATTGTTTCTGGCTAGAGGAGACAGGGAGGGGATGGGAGAGGGAGGGAAAAATGTCCTTTACATATGCCTGAGTAATTTATCATTCATGATATTTTACCGTTTTTACCTTACCCCTTCCCCGATGTTTTTTTCCTTAAACAATGTAGTTCTCCCTCATAAGAACATAAGAATTGCCCCTGTCGGGTCAGACCGGAGGTCCATCGTGCCCGGCAGTCCGCTCACGCGTCGGCCCCTCAGGTCCAGGACCTGATAGTGCTCATACCCTAAAACTGTCATACGCTTTTCGCTTATGTCCTGTAGAGTGACCTTCTATCTATACCCTGCAATCCCCTTCGCTTCCAGGAAGTCATCCAGTCCCTTTTTGAACCCCAGTATTGTACTCTGTCCTATTACCTCCTTTGGAAGCGCGTTCCAGGTGTCCACCACCCTCTGAGTGAAGAAGAACTTCCTTCCATTCGTTTTGAATCTGTCCCCTCTCAGTTTTTCTGCAAGACCTCTTGTTTTTGTTGTCCCCGCTAGTCTGAAGAATCTGCCCCTCTCCACCTTCTCTATGCCTTTCATGATTTTATACGTCTGTATCATGTCACCTCTCAGTCTCCGCTTTTCCAGGGTAAGAGCCCCAGTTTGTCTAACCTTTCGGCATATGAAAGGTTCTCCATTCCTTTTATCATCCTAGTTGCTCTCCTCTGGACCCTCTCAAGCATCGCCATGTCTTTCTTAAGGTACGGTGACCAGTATTGGACACAGTATTCCAGATGTGGTCGCACCATTGCTCGATACAATGGCAAGATAACCTCCTTCGTTCTGGTAGTGATAATGCCCAGCATTCTGTTTGCTTTCTTTGAGGCCGCTGCACATTGCGCCACTGGCTTCATTGTTGTATCCACCAATACCCCCAGGTCTTTTTCTAGGGTGCCTTTCCCCAGCACCCTTCCTCCCATCGTATAGCTGTACTTGGGGTTCCCTTTCCCCATGTGCAAGACCTTACATTTCTCCACATTGAAGCTCATCTGCCATCTTTTTGCCCATTCACACAGTTTGTTCAGGTCGCTCCTTTCCTCTTGTTTTACTATCCTACCCTATGTTAAGTTAGTGGGTCCATGGTAAGCCATGTTTATTGTTTGATGTTAATTCCCCCTTTTTTTAATTGTCACGTATTACTTTAATGTACAACGCTTTGAATTTTATGTTTAGCATTTAATCAAATTTTAATAAACTCTGAAGGAGAAAGGAGGTGCTAATGCCTCTCTATAAGTCGTTGGTGAGGCCCCATTTGGCGTATTGTGTTCAATTTTATTTATTTATGTATCTGGTTAGTTTTATATTCCGTTCTCCCTAACGAGCTCCGAACATTTAGCAACGTTGACATACATGAAGCAGACAAACAAATTATTCATTTACATTTGTACAGTAATAATAGATACACAGAGTTAAGTTTAGCATACAATTTGGACTTTTTAAGTTAACGAACAGTTATTTCCATCTTCGGTTAACAACCAGAGAGGATTTAGTTCAGCATACATTAGAATACATGTGGTTGGAAGGGAGTGACTGGATTTATGGGAGGAGGTAAGTTTTTATTGTGTTCCTGAAATTCAGAAGCCCTTTGAGGGATCTGATATGAGGAGGCAGTTGATTCCAATAACTTGGTAGGAAGTGGGAGTGGGAACGGCGTTTGGTGCTCAGGAGTTGGAGGGCACAACCAGGAGATATTTGCGGACGTATTTCCTCCTAGGAGCAGAGTGGTCTGTTTGGGACGTATGGAGGAAGTTTGGTTGATATGTAGCTGGGTGCCTTGTATGTTATTACTAGGCCCTTGAAGATACAATGTTTGGTTAGAGGCAGTATCTCTCTAAGGACATAACAAAAAACTTGAGGCAGTTCAGAGGAAAGTGATAAAAATTATTAAAGTTCCAAATTCTATATGCAAAATCTGCAGAGCCACCCATAAACATATTCATCAATTCCTGGTCAACATCAACCAGAAAACTGGCGTTGCTTCATCAACGTCTTCCATCTCCTGAAGGAGTTAAATAGAAATGCGCATTTGACTTGCTCTTCACTGACCTTGGCACTAAGACCTGGAACAACCTCTCAGCTGACATTAGGATGGAAACATTCTACAAAAGATTCAGCAAAAAATTAAAAACTCTCTTTGAAAGCATACATACTTTAGACAACTATCACCTTTCTATCACCAACTACACTGGCTACCATTTGAATCTAGAATTCTTTTTAAATTTGCATGCTTCTGCTACAAATCGGTTAACGGCTCCTCCCCAAGTTACATAAACACACACTTTAACCTTTACTGCAGCAACAGGACATCACGGAGAACTCAATTGTTCGCCTTCCCTTCGCCTAAACACTGTCCTCTCAAAAGATTCCTTGATAGAACTTTTGCCTTCCAAGCAGCCAAGTCGAACCCATGGCTAGCTCAGATGATACTCGAGGCCCCCACTTACCTATCATTCAGAAAACTACTAAAAACGTACCTTTTCAGCAAACACGACCCTTAATAATCCATTCACCTCACATGACACTTACCCCACCCCTGCCCCCTTCCTCCTTCACCAGTCCCTCCCTCCACCACTCTCTACCTCCCCTACCTAGCTCGATCAAACCTGCAATTTCTGTAATATTGTTGTAAACCTGCCCTCTTTGCAGACAGTTAAGAATCGCTGTAATTCCACGGCTGACTGCGGCAAATCACTGTAATTTATCGTAATTCAGCCTGCAATTTGCTGTTAAAAATACTTCTAATTATGCTGTAAAACTGCTTCTAATTTTGTAAACCTACTTCTAATTTTGTTGTAAATCTGCTATTCAATGCAGATCATTTGCTAATTGATGTAAACCGCCTAGAACTCACTGGGTATGGCGGTATATAAGAATAAAGAATAATAATAATAAACTAACTCAAAATACCTAATCTCATTAAATCCCAACTCAAGTGTTATACCAGTACAGTTATGGAACCTCAATCCCCCCTTCCCCATTACTCCATTCATAACTTGGCCTTCCTCAAACTGCTATAATATAATGTAGCATATACATCTGCAATTCCTTATATTGTAAGTTACCTTGAACATATTTAGGACTAGTGTGACTCAGAAATACTGGATTAGATTAGATTAGGTTAGATTGTTCCAAAAGACATATGAGAAGAGACTTGAAGATCTCAATATGCAGTGCCGGATTAAAGGATAGGCCCAGTAGGCACGGGCCTAGGGCCCAAAATGGTCAGGGGAGCCCACCGATGCGGTGCTTTAGGGCCTGACATGACATATTGGATATCATCGGCATAACAGAAACATGGTGGAATGAAGAAAACAAATGGGACACAGTACTACAGGGATACAAGCTGTATAGAAGAGATCGAGTAGGGCAGAAAGGTGGAGGTATTGCTCTATATGTTAAGGAGGGAATAGAGTCTGTTGAAATGGTTACAACAGAAATGAAAGAGAAGCTTGAGTCACTCTGGATCAAGATTCCTGGTCAATATGGCGCAGATACGAAAATTGGCCTTTACTATCGTCCCCCAGGACAGGCGGAGGAAACTGACTCAGAAATGATGGAGGAAATCAAACAAGAATGCAAGACAGGCAATATAATTATATTGGGAGACTTCAATTTCCCAGGGATAGACTGGAAACTAGCAACCTCCAACTGCGGCAAGGAGGCCAAGTTCCTGGAGGTGCTAGGGGATTGCTTCCTGGAACAAATGGTAAAAGAGCCGACAAGAGGCAACGCCACCTTGGACTTGGTCCTAAATGGCCTCACGGGACCGATAACAGAAGTGGAAGTCATGGTTCCACTGGGAACGAGTGATCACAATGTAATTAACTTTAAACTTGACATCGGGAAAGGGAAACATGCCAAAACCTTAACCACCACCTTGAACTTTAAAAAGGGTAAATACGATCACATGAGAGCCATGGTAGAAAAACGACTCGAAAAGAAGGTGGACAAACTTGAAACGGTAGATCAGGCATGGTCCCTACTGAAAAATACTATCACAGAAGCACAAGATCTCTACATTCCGAGGATTTCCAAAGATCGGAGATCAAAGAGCAAAAGAGAACCGGCATGGCTTACCAAACAGGTGAAGGAAGCCATAAAAGAAAAGAAGGACTCTTTCAAAAAATGGAAATACATAAAGACAACCGAAGCCTGGAACAAACATAAAGATGATCAGAAGAAATGTCACAAGGCGGTGAGGGATGCAAAACAGGAATATGAGGAAAAAATAGCCCAGGAGGCCAAAAACTTCAAGCCCTTCTTTAGATACGTGAAAGGGAAAAAACCTGCAAAAGAGGCAGTCGGACCCTTGGACGACCAGGGAAGAAAAGGGTACATCAAGGAAGATAAACAAATCGCAGACAAACTAAATTCTTTCTTTGCGTCCGTCTTTACGAAGGAGGACACCTCAACAATACCTGAAGCGGAGAAAGTGTTTGCAGGAGAAATAGAAGACAGCCTCACCACAGTTGAAGTGGACTTAGACCAGATATACTATCAGATCGACAAACTTAAAAGTGACAAATCCCCTGGACCGGATGGAATTCACCCGAGAGTCTTAAAGGAATTGAAGGTTGAAATCGGAGAGTTATTGCAAAAACTTGCAAACCTGACAATCAGAACTGGACAGATACCGGATGACTGGAGGATAGCGAACGTCACCCCAATTTTCAAAAAAGGATCGAGAGGGGAACCGGGCAACTATAGACCTGTGAGTCTTACGTCTGTCCCCGGCAAGATGGTTGAAGCACTGATCAATAATAATAATAATAATAACTTTATTTTATTTATATCATTTATATCAAGGATATAATATTTATATTATTATATATATATATAATATTTATATTATGATATATATATATAATATTTATATCAAGGATAGCATGGTCCGGCACTTGGACGCACACGACTTGATGAAACCCAGTCAACATGGATTCAGGAAAGGGAAATCATGTTTGACGAATTTACTCCAATTTTTTGAGACCGTGAACGAGCAAATTGATAGTGGGAAGCCGGTGGACATAATATACTTGGACTTCCAGAAAGCGTTCGACAAAGTTCCACACGAAAGACTTCTCAGGAAACTACAAAGCCATGGCATAGAGGGGGATATACAAAGATGGATAGGCAAATGGCTGGAAAACCGAAAGCAGAGAGTGGGCATAAATGGGAAGTTCTCCGACTGGGAGAAAGTGACTAGTGGTGTACCCCAGGGCTCGGTACTTGGGCCGATCCTTTTTAATATTTATATCAATGACCTGGAGGAAGGAACATCCAGTGAGATCATCAAGTTTGCAGACGATACAAAACTATGCCGGGCGATCAGATCGCAGGAGGATAGAGAGAAACTCCAGAGCGACTTGTGTCGGTTAGAAACATGGGCGGAGAAATGGCAGATGAAGTTCAATGTGGAGAAATGCAAGGTAATGCATTTAGGCAATAAGAATAAGGAATACGAGTATACAATGTCAGGTGCAACTCTGGGGAAGAGTGAACAAGAAAAGGACCTGGGTGTAATGATAGATAGGACCCTGAAGCCGTCGGCACAATGCGCGGCAGCGGCAAAGAAGGCAAATAGAATGTTGGGCATGATAAAGAAAGGAATCTCGAGTAGATCGGAGAAAGTTATAATGCCGCTTTATAGGGCAATGGTCAGACCACACTTGGAATACTGCGTCCAACATTGGTCTCCCTACCTAAAGAAGGATATAAAACTGCTGGAGAGGGTGCAGAGACGAGCAACAAAACTGGTGAAGGGTATGGAGAAACTGGAATACGAGGACAGACTTATAACACTAGGATTGTTCTCCCTTGAGAAAAGGAGACTGCGTGGGGATATGATCGAGACCTTCAAAATACTGAAAGGAATCGACAAAATAGAGCAGAGAAGATTATTTACATTGTCCAATTTGACACGGACTAGAGGACATGAAATGAAGCTAAGGGGGGACAGGTTCAGGACTAATGTCAGGAAGTTCTGCTTCACTCAGAGAGTGGTTGACACCTGGAATGCCCTCCCAGATGAGATTATTGCGGAATCGACCGTCCTAGGCTTCAAGAGCAAACTAGATGCATATCTCCTTAAGAGAGGCATGTAAGGATATGGTGGACTATAAATTACGACAGGTGTACACCTGCCAGGGCCTCCGCGTGTGCGGATCGCCGGACTTGATGGACCGAAGGTCTGATCCGGAGATGGCATTTCTTATGTTCTTATGTTCTTATCTCCCTCACCCTCGCTGGATTCGCAGCAGAGTCATCACCCTGCCCCCCCCCCCCAGCGTCATCGCCCCAGGCCCCCCCTGCTGACCAACAAACCTCCCTCCAGCACTCGTCGACAGCCGCAGCACTCTAAACAGGCTGCTTTGCAAATTGCGGCCTTCTGCTGGTGATTCCCTTTGCCGCGTCACTGATGACATCATCAGCACGGCAGAGGAACACCCAGGTGTGAGAAAGCCACGATGGGGCCTGTGCTGCCGACGATGCAGTTTATTATAAGGTACTGTATTTCAGTCTCACAGTCAGGGTTTGGATGGGTGGGAGAGATAGAAGGGTCGCGGGGGGCGGGGGGGGGGGAGCGCTGCTGCTGCCGGTGACTAGGGCTTATTTTTGGGGGTAGGGCTTGTATTAAGACCTATCCCGAAAATCATGCTAGGGCTTATTTTTGGGGAAACACAGTAGTAGTAATGCTGGCATTAGGTTTTGAGCATCGCCGCCCCTCCACCCCCCAGCTTCTAACTGAAAGCTTCGAAATGTAACTCATCTCAACCTTCTTCCGGAAAAGGTAGGAACTGCATTCAGAATCCCAGTAATTCACCAATTATGATTTGAAGTAGGGTCGGATTGGTTTGAATTGATTCAACTTGCTCCTGCTGTTGTTTCATGCTTCATAAACTGGAAAGGAAAAAGAGACAGAAACAGCAGGAGAAGGCAGGATCCGACTGTAGCCGAAGCAGACGAACCGGTGCCATGTAAGAGTAACTTCAAACCGTAGCTGATGGGATCTGTTGGATTTCTCCATGTTCCAGTGTATGCTCTCCGGGACAGGGAGACCGTGCTGTTTATGAGCTCAGCCGTAATTGAGTACCGAGAAACAGTTTCACAATCCGAGGTAACAAGAATCAACACCCTAATATTATGCTGAATTAGGCTGAGGGAAAAGTGATTGATGGCAGCAATTTGAAGAGAGAGAGATGACGCATTCAAAGTAGTTTGTCTTCAACATGTCACATAAAAGAAAATCTATGACTAGCAAAACGCATCCACCAGGGTCTAGAAATCTCTAAGCCTGCCATTACATGCAGTGAAGTGGGCTGAGAACCAAGGGAACAGCTTCAATTCCCATTATGGCTCCTTGTGACCCTGGGCAAGACACGTAACCCAAGGTACAAAAAAAGACTTAGGGCTCCTTTTATTAAACCACGGAAGAGCTTCTTACTGTAGGCCGGCAAGATAAATGCTCCAATGCTCATTCAATTCCTATCAGCATCGGAGCATTTACCTCGCCGGCCTGTGGTAAGAAGCTTTTAGTAAAACCCAGTGTTAGATTGTGAGCCCATTAGGGACAGAGAAAGTACCTGCAAGACTGTGAGCTCACTGGGACAGGGAAAAATGCTCGAGTACCTAAATAAATTCATGTAAACTGTTCTGAGCTTTCCTGGGAGAACAGTATAGAAAATTTAATAAATAAATAGTGTGAATAGTTTCAGCCTCTGATAACCAGAGCTGCTATTGTGACATCATAATGCCTCATTCCACCAATGCCTAAGAGCCAACCTCATCAGTGATGTCACAATGGCTGGATTGTCCTATAGCTCATTTTTACTACATTTTGATTTATAGAGTGGCTCCGTGATTAAAGCTACAGCCTCAGCCCCCTGAGGTTGTGGGTTCAAACCCTGGATAAGCCACTTAGTCCCCTCATTGCCCCAGGTACATTAGATAGATTGTGAGCCCACTGGGAAAGACAGGGAAAAATACTTAAGTACCCGAATAAATTCATGTAAACCATTCTAAGATCCCCTGGGACAGGGGTAGGCAATTCCGGTCCTCGAGAGCAGGAGCCAGGTCAGGTTTTCAGGATATCCACCATGAATATGTATGAGATGGATTTGCATGCACTGCCTCTTTGAGATGCAAATCCATCTCATGCATATTTATTGTGGATATCCTGAAAACCTGACCTGACTCCAGCTCTCGAGGACCGGAGTTACCCACCCCTGGTATAAAGCCTATGCTCCCATGACAACCCTAGAACCAGGGGTAGGCAATTCCAGTCCTCGAGAGCAGGAGCCAGGTCAGGTTTCAGGATATCCACCATGAATATGTATGAGATGGATTTGCATGCGCTGCCTCCTTGAGATGCAAATCTATCTCATGCATATTTATTGTGGATATCCTGAAAACCTGACCTGACTCCAGCTCTCGAGGACCGGAGTTACCCACCCCTGGTATAAAGCCTATGCTCCCATGACAACCCTAGAATCAGGGGTAGGCAATTCCAGTCCTCGAGAGCAGGAGCCAGGTCAGGTTTTCAGGATATCCACCATGAATATGTATGAGATGGATTTGCATGCACTGCCTCCTTGAGATGCAAATCCATCTCATGCATATTTATTGTGGCTCTCGAGGACCGGAATTGCCTACCCCTGCCCTGGATGAACAGTATAGAATTAATTTATAAATTGCTTTGGTTATACCACAGAAAAGCAGAATATCAAATATATGACCCATACATTATTTCCATAAATACCCAAATGTAAATCCAACTGGAGCAGTTTAATGTATCAAATATTGAAATGCTGCAAACACAGATAGTAACTGCACATTATTTTTCCTTGTTTGATTTTGATGCTCCTGGTTTTCCTTTTATCATTATTGTGAACAAAACAAGGGTTTGTCCATAGTTGTTTTTCTGTTTCTGTTTATTTAAGATTTGATCTACCGCGCCTGCATTTTACTGACCTAAGCAGTTTACAAAGTCTCAAACTAAAATGAAATTAGGTACTTGAGAAAAACGACCCTATCTGTCCTGAAGGCTCACAATCTGGCTAAAGTACCTGATTAAAATAAAAATAAATAATAACAACATATAATACATTTCCAAGATCAAAAATCAAAGAGATAGAAAATAAAAAGAACGAAAGAAGATAAAAATTTAAAAATAAAATAATGCCTGTTTTCCTCCTGGGGTGGACAATGCTAGCTTTGTGCGTTGGGAAGCACAGGGGATTCGTTTTTTGTTTCATTTGGTTGATGATGAGGGTCTGATCAAACCCTTTGACCACCTTTGTGAGGAATTTGCTCTTCCTCCTACAGATGTCTGTGCCTACCTTCAGATTCGCCATTACATCTCCTCCTTGTCGAAAACCCATCTCTCGGCTTCCTGTCGAGAATTGTTGATGGAGGCCTTTTCGTTTGGTTCACAACAGCCTGTCCCCTTAAAGTTTTACCATAGACATCTGAAGGACGAGTCCCCTGTGCTTGATTGTCTCAAATTGAGGGATTTGAATATAGAATTCTCTGATGAGGTACTCTTGACCGCTATAAAAAAGTTACCTTTGTATAGTAAATATGCTGTTTACTGGGAACAACATTACAAATTGACTCTTCGCCTCTATATTTCTCCTCGGAGAGCCTACATGGCGGGACTCGGCCCGACTGCGGACTGCCGGCGCTGTGGCGCTCCGAATGCAGGTCTCGGACACATGTTTGGTCTTGTCCATCAATTCAAACTTTTTGGGATGCTGTTTTTCTTTTTGTAGATGATACTTCAGAGATCAGCCTTGGTGTTATTTGGAGCCTCTTTACACTTTCTTCCCCGTCGGCCCGGGGTCTCAGCATTCCTGCGTTGGACTGCGGTGGTGGCTGTCAAATGCATTTTGCTTAAATGGATGGAGATGATGGCTCCTGACTATTCCCTTTGGCGTAGTCACATGATTACGTTGCTTTCTTGGGAGCGGAGAGGAGTTCGGGACATTTCCTCCTTGCCTGGACGGGCCTTCCAACGTATTTGGGAGCCCTTTTGGACCACATTGTCTCCGGTGGCTCGTAGCTGCGTTTTGAACTGTTAGGCCCTTGATGTTTCCCCTTAATTTTTTTTTTTTTTTTTTTGGCATCAGTGAGAGTGGGTGGGAGGGGGGAGGAGGGGTTGTGGGTTGGGTTGGTGGGGTGGGATTGCTGGTCTTGTTGTGTGAAATATGGAGCTACCTTGTTGTTCTTTATTTTGTTTCTGTTGTTGTTTCTCTTGGTGCTCAATAAAAATATATTTTACAATAAAAAATAAAATAAAACAAATTTAAGAGATAGAAAAGCCTCTGAAGCGGCCTGATAATAAACAGACATATTTTAGTGCAGGTCTTAATACAAATCCCGGCACAGCCCACTTCACAGAGCTTGAGAGCATCAAAGAAATGAACATTTCTAAAACATATCCACTAAAACTGTTATATGAAATAAATAAACCCAAATCTACACGAATCAGTATAAATTAAGGAGCACAATATACCGCTGCTATGTCGGGTTATTGGTTACCAGAAATACAGCTTGCCAGAAAGATTAGAGTCATGTGCTGAAAAGCAGTGAGAGCAGGGTTCAAATCCCATTACTGCCAATAGCCACTGGTGATCTATGGCTACTCATAGAAACATGACAGCAGATAAAGGCCAAATTGCCCATCTAGGCTGCCCATCCACAGTAACCATTATCTCTTTATCTCTCTGAGAGATCCCGCGTGCCTATCCCAGGCACTTTTGAATTCAGACACAGTCTTTATCTCCACCACCTCTTCTGGGAGACTGTTCCATGCATCTACCACCCTTTCCGTAAAAAAGTATTTCCTTAGATTACTCCGGAGCCCGTCACCTCTTAACTTCATCCTATGCTCTCTCATTGCAGAGTTTCCTTTCAAATGAAAGAGTCGACTCAAGTGCATTTATATTACGTAGGTATTTAAACGTCTCTATCATATCTCCCCTCTCCCGCCTTTCCTCCAAAGTATACAGATTGAGATCTTTAAGTCTGTCCCCATATAACTTATGATGAAGACCACACACCATTTTAGTAGCCTTCCTCTGGACCGACTCCATCCTTTTTATATCTTTTTGAAGGTGCGGCCTCCAGAATTGTACACAATATTCTAAAAGAGGTCTCACCAAAGTCTTATACAGGGGCATCAATACCTCCTTTTTCCTACTGGCCATACCTCTTCCTATGCAACCTGGCATCCTTCTAGCTTTCACCATCACCTTTTCAACCTGTTTGGCCACCTTAAGATCATCACATACAATCACACCCAAGTGCCGCTCTTCCGTTGTGCACATAAGTTCTTCACCCCTAAACTGAACCATTCCCTCTGGTTTTTGCAGCCCAAATGCATGACCTTGCATTTCTTAGCATGAAATCTTAGCTGCCAAATTTCAGACCATTCTTCAAGCTTCGCCAGATCTTTTCTCATGTTAATCACACCATCCGGTGTATCTACTCTATTGCAGATTTTGGTATCATCCGCAAAGAGGCAAATCTTATCCGACAACCCTTCAGCAATATCATTTATAAAAATGTTAAAAAGAACAGGCCCAAGAACAGAACCTTGAGGCAACCACTGGTAACATCCCGTTCCTCAGAGCGATCTCCATTGATCATTACCCTCTGTCGCCTTCCACTCAACAATCAGTTTGTGACCCAGCCTGTCACTCTGGGACCCATCCTGAGGGCACTCAGTTTATTTATCTGTGTGGAACACTGTCAAAGGCTTTGCTAAAATCTAAATACACTACATCTAGCGCACATCCTCTATCCAATTTTCTGGTCACCCAGTCAAAGAAATTGATCAGATTTGTCTGACGAGACCTAAGAACATAAGAACATAAGAATTGCCTCTGTCGGGTCAGACCGGAGGTCCATCGTGCCTGGCAGTCCGCTCACGTGGCGGCCCCTCAGGTCCAGGACCTGATAATGCTCCTACCCTAAAACTCACATACGCTTTTCGCTTTTGTCCTTCTATCTATACCCTGCAATCCCCTTCGCTTCCAGGAAGTCATCCAGTCCCTTTTTGAAACCCAGTATTGTACTCTGTCCTATTACCTCCTTTGGAAGCGTGTTCCAGGTGTCCACCACCCTCTGAGTGAAGAAAAACTTCCTTGCATTCGTTTTGAATCTGTCCCCTCTCAGTTTTTTGAGTGACCTCTTGTTTTTGTTGTCCCCGCTAGTCTGAAGAATCTGTCCCTCTCCACCCTCTCTATGCCTTTCATGATTTTATATGTCTGTATCATGTCTCCTCTCAGTCTCCGCTTTTCCAGGGTAAAGAGCCCCAGTTTGTCTAACCTTTCGGCATATGAAAGGTTCTCCATTCCTTTTATCATCCTAGTTGCTCTCCTCTGGACCCTCTCAAGTATCGCCATGTCTTTCTTAAGGTACGGTGACCAGTATTGGACACAGTATTCCAGATGTGGTCGCACCATTGCTCGATACAATGGCAGGATAACTTCCATCGTTCTGGTAGTGATACCTTTTTTGATAATGCCCAGCATTCTGTTCGCTTTCTTTGAGGCCGCTGCACATTGCGCCACTGGCTTCATTGTTGTATCCACCAATACCCCCAGGTCTTTTTCTAGGGTGCCTTTCCCCATCACCCTTCCTCCCATCGTATAGCTGTACATGGAGTTCCCTTTCCCCATGTGCAAGACCTTACATTTCTCCACATTGAAGCTCATCTGCCATCTTTTTGCCAACTCACACAGTTTGTTCAGGTCGCTCTGCAGTTCTTTGCATTCCTCAACAGTTTTGACCTTGTTGGAGAGTTTTGTATCGTCCGCGAACTTGATAACTTCGCACTTTGTGCCCGTTTCCAGATCGTTAATGAATATATTGAACAGCAGCGGTCCCAGCACTGACCCCTGCGGGACACCATTCGTGACCCCTTTCCAGTCAGAGTAGTGTCCTTTTACTACTACCCTCTGCTTCCTATCCGCCAGCCAATTTTGGATCCATCTGTGGACGTCCCCTTCCACCCCGTGGTTCCTCAGTTTCTTCAGCTGGCGCTCATGGGGTACCTTGTCAAAGGCTTTTTGGAAATCCAGATAAACTATGTCAATGGGGTTACCTTGGTCCAAAGAAATGTAGTAGATTCGTTTGGCACGATCGTCCTTTATAGAAACCGTGCTGGTTTGTTCTCATCAGTTTATTTTTTTCTATATGCTCATTGATACCTTCCCTGATCAGTGATTCGACTATCTTTCCCGGAACTGAGGTCAAGCTCACCAGTCTATAGTTCCCCGAGTCGCCTCTCAATTTTTTTTTTTTGAAGATTGGTGTAACATTTGCTATCCTCCAATCTTCCGGGATTATCCCTGTTCTCAAGGATAGATAACTCCGCTATTTCGTCTCTGAGCTCTTTCAATATTCTCGGGTGGATCCCATCTGGGTCAGGAGATTTGTCAAATTTTAATCTATCTATCTGCCTTAGAACGTCTTCGAGGCTTACTTCCATGCATGATAATATACCCTCCTGATCCCCCTTGAAGATTTTTTCCGGTTCCAGCACGCTGGATGTGTCTTCTTTTGTAAAGACCGACGCGAAGAACTTGTTTAGTCTATCAGCCACCTCTTTTTCCTCCTTCACCACTCCTTTCTTGTCTCCCTCATCCAGAGGTCCCACCTCCTCCCTCGCTGGCTGTTTCCTTTTTACATATCTGAAAAATGGTTTAAAATTCCTTGCTTCCTTGGCTAGTCTCTCCTCGTATTCTTTCTTGGCTTTTCTGACCACTCGGTGACATTCTTTCTGATGCTTCCTGTGCTCTTTCCAATTTCCTTCAGTTTTGTCCTTCTTCCACTTCCGAAATGATGTTTTCTTGTCTCCTATCACTGTCTTTACTTCATTGTTTATCCATGCTGGGTCTTTAGTCTGATTCTTTTTGCATCCTTTCCTAAATCTGAATCCATGTTTCCTCCGGTCCAGTAATCCACAGGATTCCAGAACCTTCACCATTCTCTGTTTTAAAAAGCGTTTCCATTAATTTGCTTACCACAGAAGTCAGACTTACTGGCCTGTAATTCCCTGCTTCTTCCTTACTTCCACTTTTGTGGAGAGGGACCACATCTACCCTTTTCCAGTCCTCCGGTACCACTCCTGACTCTAGAGACTCGTTGAAAAGGTCAGTCAGCGGAGCCACCAGAACTTCCCTAAGTTCCTTCAGCACCCTCAGATGTACACCATCCGGCCCCATCGCCTTGTCTACCTTTATTCTAGCTAACTCCTCACGAACACAACCCTCTGAAAATCGATCAGGGTCTATTACTCCTCCATCCCTATTCACATTTGTCTTCTGCGGTCCCGCTCCCAGCGCTTCAGCTGTGAACACAGAACAGAAATATTTGTTAAGCAATGCGGCCTCTTCTTTATTAGCTTCTACGTATTCCTCTCCTTCACTCATGATACAACTCTCTATTGCATAGTTTGTATGTGCCCTGAGTAACAGGAAAATACACATTTCATCAAAATGTAAGTTAAACTAAATAAAACATAATCATATTACTCCATTACTAGGCTACCTCACTGATGGGCAGTTTCCATACACCACTGTCATATCAAAGAGGATGACAAAAGCTAGAAGGATGCTAGGTTGCATAGGGAGAGGTATGGCCAGTAGGAGCAAAAGAACATGAGAATAACCTTACTGGGTCAGACCAATGGTCCATCAAGCCCAGTAGCCAGTAGGAAAAAGGAGGTATCGATGCCCCTGTATAAGCCTTTGGGGAGACCTTATTTAGAATATTCTGGAATGAAGGCATAGGATGAATTTAAGAGGTGAAAGGCTGAGGAGTAATCTAAGAAAATACTTTTTTACAGCAAGTGTGGTAGATGCGTGGAACAGTCTCCCGGAAGAGGTGGTGGAGACAGAGACTGTGTCTGATTTCAAGAAAGCCTGGGATAGGCATGTGGGATCTCTTAGAGAGAGGAAGAGATAATGGTTACTGGATGGGCCATTTGGCCTTTAACTGCCATCAAATTGCTATGTTTCTATAACCATAAAGCTCTATGACCTCACAATGTAGGTATAAAGAGCCTTAGCCTATAGGAAGAGGAGATGCAAATGTTAAGAGCCTTAGCCAATAGGGAGAGGAGGAGATAGTGGATGCTGAGGATGGGCCATTTGGCCTTTATCTGCCATCATGTTTCTATGACCATAAAGCTCTATGACCTCACAGTGCAGGTTTAAAAAGCCTTAGCCTATAGGAAGAGGAGATGCAAATGTTAAGAGCCTTAGCCAATAGGGAGAGGAGTAGATAGTGGATGCTGAGGATGGGTCGTTTGGCCTTTATCTGCCATCATGTTTCTATAACCATAAAGCTCTATGACCTCACAATGCAGGAGTAAAGAGCCTTAGCCTATAGGAAGAGGAGATGAAAATGTTAAGAGCCTTAGCCAATATGGAGCGGTGGAGATAATGGTTACTGCGGATGGGCCATGTGGCCTTTATCTGCCATCAGGTTTCTGTTTCTAAACTACTGAGTGCCAATAGACTTCTGCCATGCCACGTTGCTGATTACCCGTCATATATGTAACAAAACAGTGTTTTTATGCCCCTGTTACTGATTAGCTAGTAGACCATAAAATATGCAAGTGTACAAGGTGGCCTCTTCTTCTTCTCTGCTCTCCACCCACCATCCAACTTGCTTTTGCTCCCAGTTCGGTTCTATTTTCTTACCCCTCCCTCTTCCTCAATGCCCTCGGAGCTCAGCAGCTCTGTGCCAGGGCTTTTCCTCTTTCTCCTGCAGCATTTGCTGGACTCTTTGTCAGATCTCTGGAGGGGGGGGGGGAAGTCAGCTATTTTATTTAATTTATTTGGTTAATTTTATATCCCATCGTCCCCAACGAGGTCAGAACGGGTAACAAGATTGACATACAAAATGCATAGACACAGATTATGAATTTACATGTGAATAGTAACATTAGACATAGAAAACTAGTCCCCCACCCCACCCTATTCCTGCTATACACAGTGGAACTAGTTCCCCTTGACCTGAAGGAGATTTTTGTTTGTGAAATGTATTAGTAAACATTTTTAATTCAATGTTTGGTTTATGTGGTTTGGTTGGGCAGATTGGATGGACCATTCAGGTCATTATCTGCCGTCATCTACTATGTTACTATGCACTTGAAGTAGAGTAGGTATTGTGGCGACGCCTGGAATGCCACCTTCTAGGTATCAGGACCACACCATTTAACAATTACTTAAGAGACACCTTCATGTTATGCCACGTGTTTCTAAAGTGGGAGAATCAGGGTTTTGCCATCAGCTCTCTACTGTAAGAATTGCGTGCCCCGATGGGAGGATGCTGCGCATTTGCTGCATTCCGGGAGGCTGGCACCGAACCTTCTGGAGATTGTACCCACACACGGTGTTCCCTTTCTCACCCACCCCACAGAGTTTCTCAATCAGTCAGAGCCAGGGGCTCGTCTGAACCACGTCATGCCTGGCAGTATTGAATGCCAGTCAATGGAGAAAAACATCTACATTAAAGCCACCTGTTGTCTTGCAGTGCCTGAGATTCCGGGGGGGGGGGGGGGGGGGGGGGTGGGGGTGAGGGGTCGTGGTATTCCATGCACCACTCCCAAGAGCAACAGAAAGGTATCATTTATATATCATTTCTCGCATTGAAGTAGACTGACATGCCAATATTTGATTTAGAGTGAAATTCTTAGGAAGTGCAATGATGAAACTCAACACTGACAAACTGACGTTCCCTGGTGCTATGTTTAGAACAGCGTCAGCAATTACTTCACACACCGATCGCCTCACACCTACTGCATGATCCAATTAGGTATCAGTATGGGTGATATTTTTCCCTTTACCCATGTCGTTTTGTTTTCATATGCTACTGGGCTTCTAGTTCATTCTACATAGCTGTGTGATTTTTTATTTTTTTTTTTTAATACTCCATCTGAGTAGGGTTACCATATGGCTCCAGAAAAAAAGAGGACAGATTGAGACATCCAGGTTTTACTTACATTCAAATCAATGGAAGTAAGGAGGCCAGATTGAGATATCTTACTTTTTCTGGAGTCATATGGTAACCCCAAAGAAAAGAAGAATCCAACGTAGTCTCTACAGTGAAGCAAGCAGCAAGCAAAAGACAACAAACAAACTGCAGATAATGTACAAGATGCAGGCGTTGTTTATAAGATCAACAAAAATGCAGTAAAATAAGGTATGAAACAAACCGCACAAAAGATATCAAACAAACGCCTATATGGAACAAGCATATGCTACACAATGGCAGTGGAGTAGTATATGCTTGTCTACATTCATGGTTGGTTTTAAGGTTGCATATTTTACTGCATTTTTATTGATCTGATAAACAACACCATACAGTAACCCTACATCTGAGGATCCTTGGCCAGGTGCCACACATTGCTGCTTCTTCAGGAACATAATAGCCAAAGACATCACTCAGAGCGCTTCAAGTGGCTCAGAATACCGCTACTAGGGTAATGGCTAGATTGACCCGCTATTCCCATGTCACACCTGTACTAGCAAAACTTCACTGGTTGCCGGTTATATGGAGAATACAGTACATGCAAGTTTTTAATTTTGGTATTCAAATCTGCCTAAGGCGATTGCTTCTCTTCTGCAGAATATGTGTCCTCTCATTCTCTGAGATCTCAAGACAGAGATTTTTTGGTTGTTCCCACAATTCGTACTGTCACTAAAGTTGTAAATCGATCACGTATGTTCCAAGTAGCTGGACCTTCACTATGGAACTCAGTTCCAGATGCCATCCGTTTGATTTCTGATTTCCTGGCATTTTGAAAAAGCCTGAAAGCCTATTTTTTTTTTTCAACTTGCCTCTTCAAATGTAGCCACTTTGTAATCTTGTATTTGCTTGGCTTTAATGATTTTAAGGTATAACGTAAGTTTTGTTTTGTTTTCATTAAATACGTATTGTTGTTATCCGCATAGATGTTTGATATGGGGGCTACAAGTGCTTTAAATAATAAATAAATGGTTTAGCCTATAGCAGGGGTCTCAAAGTCCCTCCTTGAGGGCCGCAATCCAGTCGGGTTTTTGGGATTTCCCCAATGAATATGCATGAGATCTATGTGCATGCACTGCTTTCAATGCATATTAACATAAGAACATAAGAACATAAGCAGTGCCTCCGCCTGGTCAGACCATAGGTCCATCCTGCCCGGCAGTCCGCTCCCGCGGCGGCCCAAACTGGTCACGACCTGTCTGTATCACTAGAAGAGGCTCTCTTGCCACCTTGGTTTCTCATTTAAGTCCTGTCTTCCTATCGAAGTCCTAACCTTCCGGTCTTGCACATGCACGACCTGGTTTGGTTTCTATACTCATTACTTGGTTAGCTTTCTATACTTGTGTTACATCCCAGCTCCTCCCTCAGTATCCCACGATCCCTTTATCCCTCAGGAATCCGTCCAATCCCTGTTTGAATCCCTGTACCGTACTCTGCCTGATCACTTCCTCCGGTAGCGCATTCCAATTGTCCACGACCCTTTGGGTGAAAAAAAACTTCCTTGCATTTGTTTTGAACTTATCTCCCTTCAGTTTCTCCGAATGCCCCCTCGTATTCGCTGTCCCTTTCAGTCTGAATAATCTGTCCCTATCCACCCTCTCTATGCCCCTCATGATCTTGAAGGTCTCTATCATATCTCCCCTGAGCCTCCTCTTCTCCAGAGAGAAGAGCCCCAGCCTATCCAACCTCTCGGCGTATGGGCAGTGTTCCAGACCTTTTACCATTTTCGTTGCTCTCCTTTGGACTCTCTCAAGTACCGCCATGTCCTTCTTGAGGTGCGGCGACCAATACTGAATGCAGTATTCCAGATGTGGACGCACCATCGCTCGATACAATGGCATGATGACTTCCCGTGTTCTGGTTGTTATGCCCCTCTTTATGATGCCCAGCATCCTGTTGGCTTTTTTCGAGGCTGCTGCGCACTGTGCAGATGGCTTCAGTGATGCATCCACCAGCACACCCAAGTCTCTCTCAAGTCTGCTGTCTCCCAACAATACCCCCCCCAATTTGTAGTTGAACAACGGGTTCTTTTTCCCTATATGCATGACCTTGCATTTGTCCACATTAAAGCGCATTTGCCATTTGTTTGCCCAGTCTTCCAGCTTGTCCAGGTCCCTTTGTAGGTCCTCACACTCCTCCCTGGTCTTAACTCTGCCGCACAGTTTGGTATCGTCTGCAAATTTTATAACCTCGCACTTTGCCTCCTTTTCCAGGTCATTGATAAATATGTTAAAGAGTAACGGCCCCAGCACCGACCCCTGTGGCACACCGCTTGTGACTCCCCGCCAGTCAGAATATTGACCCTTTACTCCGACCCTCTGCAGTCTACCCGACAACCAGTGCTTGATCCATCTGTGCACATCCCCTCCCACCCCGTGGTTCCACAGCTTCTTAAGCAGCCTTTCATGTGGCATCTTGTCGAAAGCCTTTTGAAAATCGAGGTAAATGATGTCTATGGGTTCCCACTGTCCACCCGACTGCTTATTCCCTCAAAGAAGTACAGAAGGTTCGTTAGGCACGACCTTCCCTTACAGAATCCGTGCTGGCTTGTTCTCAGTAGGCCATTCCTCTCGATGTGCTCGCAAATGCCGTCCTTGATCATAGCTTCCACCATCTTCCCTATAATTGAAGTCAGGCTCACCGGCCTGTAGTTCCCGGGGTCACCCCTCGATCCCTTCTTGAAGATAGGTGTGACATTCGCCAATTTCCAGTCCTCTGGTACCTCACCAGTTTTCAAGGATAGGTTGCAAACATGCTGGATTGTGCCCGCTATTTCTTGTCTTAGTTCCTTCAGAACCCTTGGGTGGATCCCGTCCGGGCCCGGTGATTTGCCGCATTTTAGCCTGTCTATCTGTTTGAGGACATCCTCTTTACTTACCTCTATGTGTTCCAATTTTTCAGCCTGTTCCCTACTCATGAGCTCCTCTAAGTCCGGTATATTAGATGTGTCTTCGCTCGTGAAAACCGACGAGAAGAACGTGTTCAACCTCTCAGCTACCTCTTTATCCTCCTTAATCACTCCCTTCCTATCCCCATCGTCCAACGGCCCCACCTCCTCTCTCGCTGGTCGCTTCCCCTTAACGTAACTGAAGAACGCCTCCCTGGCCAGCCCCTCTTCATATTTCCCCTTTGCTTTCCTAACCTCCCGGTGGCATTCCTTTTGGCATTTCCTGTGCGCCTGGTGATTTTCCTCCGTTGGGTCTTTTTCCATCTCTGGAAGGATACTTTTTTGTCCTTTATCGCCCTCTTTACTTCTGTTGACATCCAAACCGGGTCCTTTGATCGCTTGTTCTTGCAGCCTTTCCTGAAACTGGGGACGTACATTCTCTGTGCTTCCTGCAGGGTGTCCCTGAATAGGGTCCAGGCGCTTCCCACAGTCTCCATCCTAAAGATGTTTCTGAGCTTCCTCCCCACCATTTCCCTCATAGCAACATAGTTCCCTTTCTTGAAGTTTAGCGCAGTTGTTGCGGTCCTCCTTACTATGGGTGTCTCTCTTTCTAATGTGAATCTGATCGTGTTGTGATCACTGTTGCCTAGTGGTCCTCCCACTTCTATCCCTCTTGCAGGCCCCCCTAATCCGTTTAGGATGAGGTCAAGAGTAGTACCCCCTCGCGTCGGTTCTTTGACTAGTTGCTCCATGAAGCAGTCATTGGGGAAATCCTGAAAACCCGACTGGATTGCGGCCCTCAAGGAGGGACTTTGAGATCCCTGGCCTATAGGGAGAGGAAGAGATAGTGAATGCTGAGGATGGGCAGAATGGATGGGCCATTTGTCTTGTATCTGCCGTTATGTTTCTATGTCTCTCCTTTCTGCACCAAATGTGGGCTAGATGCATTTACATTTTTTTTTGCTGTTTTGTAAACTTGTTGATAGTTGTTGTTTTTTTTTCTGATATATTATTGGATTTTTAAAAATGAAAAGAAATGGATTTGTTCTATAAATCACCAAGATACAGGGAAGACGTCACAAGAAGCTAATTGCCTTCAGGGTGTTTTTTTTTGTGAACATTAAAATTGAGATTTGCAAACAGCAACACCCTAGGAAGAAGAATGTCAAGGGATAGTATGTCTTTCTCAGAAGCATAGAATTTAATTGAAGGGGTAGATCTGAGGTGCAGCCAATCACAGCCTGGAGTTTGGGAGGTGTGTTTCTGTTTCCTGTAATAACTTTGATATCCATAGGCTCCAGATTTCTGACAGCAGCCTCATCATTCGAAGCCTTTTTCGATATGGTCCTGTATGTCTTGCTGACTTAGACACTTTCATAACCTTCCTGCTGAAGCATGAGAAATGGATTCTCTTACTTTGATGCTCACATGGTTCCTTAAACCAGAGTTACATAAAGAATATGACATAAATTAGGGTTGAGGATGAGAGCTTTAACATTCTGCTTATGTGTCTGCACATTTTTATTTGAATTTATAATTTTTCTGTGTCATTTTTCCTCTATGCAATTCAGTGCATTTTATTTTTCTTATATGCTGGGCGAACCAAACGCCAGGTTAAGGTTCCCAGCGCTGAGCTCATCAGACCCCAGAAAGGGTGTAGTGGCAGCCATTTTGGATTGCTTCTGTCTGTGCCAGCGCCAATCTGAAAACGGCTGCTGCGACTGTCCTGCTATGGGACACGCGCAGAAGCAGACAATAGCTTGTAAACAGTCTCTGTATCAAAATGGTTTTCACTGCAAAAGACCTAATTCTGACAAAGAACTTAGTACTGCTAAAAGGTTTTAGTAACGTTCTATTTATGCTGGGAAGATATATACAAGGTTGTCTTATAAAAAATTGGGGCATCAATGCTATCTCACGTTTTGGTTCATTCTTCTTGATCCCCTTTAGACCTGATTTTAGTGTGTGATATTTAGAAGTCCAATAAATACCCTACTTTTAAGGCAATATGGGCCAGATTCTATACATGACGCCCTGGTTAGGTGCCGTATTTGAGGCCGTCTAGCGAAGCCTAACCTAAATTACTTCAATTAGCTCAAATGGCGTGGTAATTGACCCTGCCATTGAACTTAATTGAATAATGAATTAAAAAATAAAATTTAGGCACGGAATTCCGCATGGCACCTAGCAATGCCTACCTAAAAAGCAGGCGTGGTTAGGGGCGGAGAATAGGCATGGTTGACTTAGGCATGCAAATTAGGCACTGGTAAATTAGGGTCAGTAAAACCTGGCCAAATATACCAGCACCTACCTTCAGGACCCCAATCGGATGGGATGACTTCCCTATGAGGAAAGGCCAAAGTGGCTAGGGCTCTTCATCTTTGAAAAGAGATGATAAGAGGTCCATCAAATACTGAGTGGAATGGAACAGGTAGATGTGAATTGCTTATTTACTCTTTCCAAAAAGCTATGGTCAATTTAAAACAAACCAGAGAAAATATTTCTTCACTCGGCATAAAATTAAATTCTGAAATTCGTTGCCATAGAATGTGATGAAAGCAGTTAGCTTAGCAGGGTTTAGAAAAGGTTGGGATAATTTCTTAAAAGAAATGTCTATAAGTCATTATTCAGATGGACTTGTGACAATCCATTGCCTGTTTCTAGGATAAGCAGCATTTCATTTCTTAAGGTGGGGTACAAAACGCACACAGGGAGTGGAATAGAAATAGAAAAAGGCAGATAAAGACCATATGGCCTAATTATTCTGCCTAGTAGTACAGCAAAATCGGCTGTTAATTTGTGCTTAAATCAAGAACTTAGTCAAGGGAGGAGAAGAGTTCAAGTGCTCTCGGAAACAGGGCACAGCACCAGCAGCTCAGTTTAATGCTAATTAAAGCAAATTCATCACGGATAAATGAAGCTCAGCTTTGTAAAGGAGGGGGTAAGTAAAATATCTATTATAAAATTATTTTGTTAAAAATAATATAAAGGAAAGATTTTTATAACTAGTGATATCTCTAAAACTGGAAAAGGGGTTAGAATTATTCATTTTAAAAATTTATACACTGCCTAAACCTAGGCGATTTACAAAAAAAAAAAAACAACCCCACTTAAAAATAAAACAAAACTTACAATAAAAACACAGTAACTGCCCTTTGCAAAGCCCACAATCTGCCAATTGCAAATCATAACTAAGTAGGTATTAAAAATGCAGTATGGAGTTTTAAGCATTCTTTTAAAAGGACTTCTATTTGCCCACAGAAGCTATTCCACAGCTTCCCTCCTGCCACAGCAATTGTTCAGGCCCTCATATAAGCACACCCACCTTCACCATCCTTTCCTGAGACAACTTTGCTTGTTCTGACCGCAAGGTCCTACCAGGACAAGACATTTGCAGACTGCTTAAAATACAATGGCACAGCGTTCGATGTATTATAGACAAAACTTTATGTTCTAAAGCCCTGTTTCCAAGAGCACTTGAAGTCTTTTCCTCCCTTGACTAAGGGCTCCTTTTCCGAAGGTGCGCTACAATGCCGTGCACACTAGATGCTAACGCCTCCATAGAGCTGGTGTTAGTATTTTCCATGTAGTGCAAGGTTAGCACGTGCTAAAAACACTAGTGCACCTTCATTAAAGGAGCCCTAAGATATCAATAGTCGATTTTGCTGCATTACTGGGTCATTTTTGACATAAGATTACGGTATATAACACTATCTATTCTGCCTAACCATGCCGTCTACTATCTCCCTCTTCTCCCTTAGAGATCCAAACTAGAGAATGACACGGTGACAAAATTCATCACCGTTCCCGTCCCCGCGGATAACCGCGGGAAATAATCCCATGTTATTTTCTAGTGTCTGTTTCAGCCTCAGTCCTTCTACACCAGCATTCTTCAAAGCAAAGCTTATGGGTCAGTGGTTGTGGCCATTCATACTCTGATTCTTATGTGAGCCAAGGATAATGAAGCCATTATGACATCACTGATGTGATTGGCTCTTAGGCATTGGTGGAATGAAGCATTATGACATCACAATATCTGCTCTGGATACCACAGACTGTCATTCTGTTGTGTCTGTCTCAACCTCAGTCCTTCTACACCAGCATTCTTCAAAGCAAAGCTTGCGGGTCAGTGGTTGTGGCCATTCATACTCTGATTCTTATGGGAGCCAAGGATAATGACGCCATTGTGACATCACTGATGTGATTGGCTCTTAGGCACTGGTGGAATGAGGCATTATGACATCACAATATCTGGATACCAGAGACTGTCATTCTGTAGTGTCTGTTTCAACCTCAGACCTTCTACACCAGCATTCTTCAAAGCAAAGCTTGCGGGTCAGTGGTTGTGGCCATTCATACTCTGATTCTTATGTGAGCCAAGGATAATGAAGCCATTGTGACATCACTGATGTGATTGGCTCTTAGGCATTGGTGGAATGAAGCATTATGACATCACAATATCTGCTCTGGATACCAGAGACTGTCATTCTGTAGTGTCTGTTTCAACCTCGGTCCTTCTACACCAGCATTCTTCAGAGCAAAGCTTGCGGGTCAGTGGTTGTGGCCATTCATACTCTGATTCTTATGTAAGCCAAGGATAATGAAGCCATTGTGACATCACTGATGTGATTGGCTCTTAGGCACTGGTGGAATGAGGCATTATGACATCACAATCTCTGCTCTGGATACCAGAGACTGTCATTCTGTAGTGTCTGTTTCAACCTCGGTCCTTCTACAGCAGCATTCTTCAGAGCAAAGCTTGCGGGTCAGTGGTTGTGGCCATTCATCCCTTGCTCCTTAAAGAATGACATGAAGATGGTTTCCCGTGGTTATCCACTGGGACGGGAACAGTGATGAATTTTGTCACCATGTCATTCTCTAATCCAAACTATCTTGAATTCAGATACACCTTTTGTCTTCAACATCTGCACCAGGAGGCCATTCCACACATTCACTACCCTTTCTGGAAAAAAGTATTTTCTGAGGTTCCTTCTGAATCTATCCCCTCTCACCTTCATCTTATGCCCCCTCATTATATTTAAAGGGAGGGGGAATCAGATGTTGGGGGGTGGAGAGAAATTGGATATGCTGGGGTGTAGGGATCAGAGACTGGGTGTCTGGGGGAGAATTGTTAGAAGAGTAGGTGCATCACCACGGCATGCAGTATCTACTAGAGAATGACACGGGGACAAATTTTTCCTGTCCCCACAAATTCTTTTCCTATCCCTGCCCTATTCCTGCAAGCTCCGTCCTCAAGCACTTTAAAATCCTAAGTGTTCGAGGTTTGTGCGCTGAGCTTAAAGGAATGGAGCAGGAACAGCAACAGCGACAAAACTTGCGGGGATGGGATGGGGACAAATTTGTCCCCGTGCCATTCTCTAGTGTCTACCTTGTGTTGTAATTGTAGGGCCAGTCCTAGGCAAAGCCACTGCATTTATTACACAGACTTTGCACTTACTGATTTTACAACAAATGTAGTTAAGTGCAAACAAAGAGCTTAAGAGCCCTGTAGTATTTTTTCCTCCGGATCACTGTAGTATCACAAATTTCGATGCAAAGCAAACATTATTTTTTGCTAACACATAGATGTTTTATTCTGTCTTCAAATCACTGATCTACTGAAGGACATTTTCTTAATTAGCAATCACTGCTGAAATCAAAGAGATAAAAGCATTTTATTGTTTATACAAAAAAATAAATACTTCTTTTCTAACACACTAGCACATGGTTTCAATTTACAGTAGCAGTATAAAGTAATCAAAGTGACAGATTTCAGTTTTAAAAACATAAATTAATCTAAAAAAAATAGGATTCTAATTTATATCTACACAATTTTTATTATCCTAACAAAAATCACCTTGTACAAATCAATCATTCTGATTTTACAATATAAACACGCAAATATGAAAACAAGAACTTTACGCCTTTGTTTTCCGACAAAGCAATGCCCGCTGTTCCACTTCAGCTACTACTGTAGTGACGCTTGGTCCCTGGCCCTCGAGAATCGTGCATAGTTTAACTCCACAGATTGTTTCAAGGAGTGCCAAATAAAAGGGACCTAGTTCTTAACATTATACAAAGATGATATGGACTGCAATTTCTGAGCAGAATTCCTGTGGAGGCAGCGACTGCTAGAGAGTCCCAGCTATTGTGTAAAAGCAGCACCTGGGCCTGGAAAAGGTCATCATGCTCTCAAGCCCGCTGGTCAGGTATTGTTAATGTGGTAGCTGAGCTAAACTGGAGAAAAAAAAAAAGAGGAAAAATCCCCAGACAGTTGGGAATAGAGCCAACAGGGGCATATTTTGACCACACTGGAAGTCCACAAACCACCTCCTAAAATAAATTCCAGAATTTTGAGCCTGTAAAGTACTGCACTATATTGCACCAAAGTGAAATCTGCCTCTACCACTTTGGATTCAATATGAAAGTCCACCACAGGCTTTTCTGGTGGCCTCTCCTGCAATGGGGCAGAAGGGCACCGCATTCCTGCAAGTATGAAAGGTGTTCGTGAGTGGGTGTTGGAATAAAGGACAGCAAGCAATCAGACTTACAAAAAAAAAAGGAGATTGAGCTTTTTTTGCTCTGGGGTTTCATTTTATGCTCCCTTCTTCTGAACTTGACATTTTCATGCTCATTCCAGTCCCATACTCTGTTCTCAGAAGAGTTATTTATGAAACGGAAGCAGTAAGATGCAGGAATAAAGTTGCAATGCTTCAGAGATGATATGGTCCCAGTCTCAGCCTTCTAGATAAGATAATGGCGTTGGACTTGGATTTTTAATCTTTCAGCTGATGATCCAGAAACTGAAACATGAACAAGATAATGGAAAGGACATTATAGTTAGCTCCTCTTTTCTTTTCAGACTCAATCCAATGTCTCCCAGCATTAATGATCGACAGTCTCTTTAAAGGGGGGGGGGGGGGGAAAGCTGGTGCAGACGAAAGACCTTGCTGATATTGTCCTCTGGGCATATCAAATGTTAGATTTCCATTTCCTCATAGCCAGGAGGATTGAGGCCTTTATGTTTTCCTTCCAAATGTTCCAAAAGGCATACATGGTAGAAACTTTCAGGGCAGAGTTAGTCAATCGCAGAATACAAAATCCTACCTTCACTTGTATCTCTTTCACGGTAGTGTTAGATGTGGTGAAGAAAAAATGTTTGTAACAAATTATTTCACATTGAGAACACATTTTGACTATTTTGTTTACAGTCAAAAGTAATTGAATCCTTTTGACTGTTTATTTTGTACTGGAAGGTAAACGTGTGTGTCGAAAGACGGAAGATACTCTTGGCCTTACATTCTGGCTTACGCAGGTCCTTTCCATTGATTAGTTAATGGCGTATAAGCAAGTCACATTCTGAGGAATGGACCAGTTTCTGTTCCCTGTAAAGACCTGAACCTCTCTTGTTCTTTGAAAAGACAGGTTCTACTCTTTGCTGGAGAAGCGTGTAGCAAAGATCCTGGCGATTCGGTCTGTCTCCTTCTTTGGCAGCTCGGCTGATATCAAGCTGGCTTTGGGACGTGTGTGCTTTCGAAAAGAAATGCTTCTTGAGGTGGAGTCATCAGAAGTTGCATCACTTCCTTTCTGGAAAGGAGATATGATCATCACTATTAATAACTTACAGAAGTGTATGACTCGTAATGTGCATCAATGTCTTTCTTTCACACTAGAAATATATAATTCAGATAACTTCGATTTAAATTTCACTACTCACCTTTTCCAAATCTAAGCTTAAGACAAGTTAAATACATTCATTCATTAATTCTAATTTGCACTTTCCAAATACACTCAAACATCTCTCTTTATACAATAAATACATCACACATTTAAATTCACATCAGTAAGCTGCACATACATTTCAAATCTGTTAACCTACCTATTAAACATTTCCTGAAAACAACTTAAACCTTTTCTTTCCTTGTGGATCATACGTGAGCATTTTAAAAGGAAGGGGTCAACCTCATCTCTCTTAGGGATCCTTTTCTTAAGCTATCATATGCACCAACACATGCTTACTGCTATTTAAAAGAGCTGCGGTAAGTTTCAACCCATGTGCTAAACCCTTTAGGCCAAGGTGATGTGTCTCAGGGGAGGGGGAGGGGCAGAGTGAGCATTTCTGCACTAATCAGTTACTATGGCATCATTGCTGCATGTTCATTGATTAGCACAGGATTAACGAAACAGGTGGCATACTAAGACCACTTTCTACCGCAGGTTTGTAAAAGGATCCCTTAAAGAAAGTTTGGAAGGAACATCCATCGGAAGAATGCAAATGTCTCACAGGTACACAAGGAAAAATTTTTTCCTGAGATATCCTGGACTCCTCACATTAAGTAATCGAAAGACCAATGTAGCAACTTCACAATGGGACAAAACAAAGCTAAGGAACATAACCCATTAACAATCTTGCTGTCATATTTTGCATTTTCTGTAGTGGAGCTACAAATATATTACTATTCTATTAGTGACTAATGTAAGGACATAAGAATAGCCTTACTGGGTCAGACCAATGATCCATCAAGCCAAGTAGCCTGTTCTTAAGGTAGCCAAGACAGGTCACTAGTACTTGACCAAAACCCAAGGAATAGCAAAATTCCATGCTACCGATCCAGGGCAAGCAGTGGCTTCCCCCATGTCTTTCTCAATAACAGACTATGGACTTTTCCTCCAGGAACTTGTTCAAACCTTTCTTAAAACCAGCTACGCTATCTGCTCTTACCACAACCTCTGGCAACGCGTTCCAGAGCTTAACTATTCTGAGTGAAAAAAAATTTCCTCCTATTAGTTTTAAAATTATTTTCCTGTAACTTCATCGAATGTCCTCTAGTCTGTATAATTTTTGATGGAGTGAAAATTGGGATGGGGGGAGATCAGGATGGTAGAATCAGGAGATCAGGAGGGAGGTAGAATCTTGGGACAGAATAAGATGGGTAAAGGAAATTCTGAGATACTGGGGGACCTGATCCATCCCTCCTATCCCCATCCATACATACAATATCTTCTCCCAGTCCTTCTCCTCTCTCTCCTGTTCCACACAGTGATCTATTTCTTCTGTCCCCTCTCCACCTCAGTATTCTCTCTTTCCCACTGCAGGCCCCCATACATATCACCCACACTGAACCTCAGCCCCCCCCCTTTCTTAACATCTTGAACTCCAATTTCCTTTTCACACAACTGATCCTCTCCTGTTTACACAATTCTCCTGACCTTCTATCAGACCTCTTTCATATGTCACTCATCCCTGTTTTACATAACATGCAGTCTCTTTTGTAGAAACATGAAAGCAGATAAAGGCTAAAAGGCCCATCCAGCCTGCCCATCTGCATCATCCACTATCTCCTCCTCACCCTAAGAGATCCAACGTGCCTGTCCCACGCTTTCCTGAACATAATCCAACCCCAACCAAGCCTCTAGACAACCTACAGCTCTTTGGCACTGATTCTGCCGCAGGGAAGAGGGAGCAGTGGCAGCTTGTCGGGTTGCATCCTCCACTTCCTCTGCCGATGGGTTGACTGTGCTTCTGCAGTTCAAGATCATGGAAAAGCCCAAAATGCTGCCACTGATCCCCTCCTTCTCTGTCATGAAATCTTTGACATGAGGTCAGAGGGAGTTGGATCACACTGATGATCTAGCATAATTTGGCTCAGCCTGGCCCCCTAGTCACCTTTGCAACTCTACTGGGGGAATTCCATGGGAGAGGCCACATTTCACAGTTGCTCATACAGAATTATAAAATAACATTGTAACAGCAGCAGATAAAGACTAAACTGGCCCAATTAATATGGCCAACAAGATAGTCAGGGTGAGAAGTGACACTCTGTGCAGGTTACTACCTAAGCTGTCTAAAAGGGAAAGGAGAAAAGAGAAAAGAAAAAGAAACCATGTAATTCTTTAATTTGGGTCATCAAAATCCAGTCTTCAAGAGTCACAGGTCTGGTTTTCAGGATTCCCAGATTATTTAGTTGGCCTTTAACTTGGAATCATTGTACAGAAATGTAGTTAATACATTCTCATTGAAGATATTCAGAAAACAAGACCTGTTGGGTGACCCTCAAGGACAAGGATTGAAGTTGACAATCCTTTTATCAAATCAAAACATAAGGTTGTGCTTGGAATCATAAAGTGATGCGAAAAAGAGTCCCCCCGCCTCGATTTTCCCTATTACAACATATACAGTATGTCACACTGGTTCCTGATTTTTAACAGATTTTACATAATTTATTCAAACACTCTTATCTATTTGAAAAATTTAACTGCCCCCTAATGGGGGAAAGGGGACTTGAATACCATCTTTTTGTAGTTAATCAACCTATATACAGTACTTATTTTGTACCTGGGGCAATGGAGGATTGAGTGACTTGCCCAGGGTCACAAGGAGCAGCCCTGGGATTTGATCCCACGACCTCTGGGTGCAGAGGCAGCAGCTCGACCACTAGGCCACTCCTCACCTCCACTGATTGTACCACCTTTAGCAGCAATAATTTTAACCAACTGCTTCCTATAATTCATCGGGTCTTTCATATCACTGTTAAGAAATCTTGGTCCACTTTTAGAAAACTTGCTTTAATTTGGACATATTCATAGGATTTTCTGCATGATCTGTTCTTTCACAGCTCATCCCTATTGGGTTCAAGTTAGGACTTTGACTAGGCAAGTCCAAAACTCTAAATTTTGTTTCTCCTCAGCCATTCAGATATAGATTTGCTTTTGTGTTTTGGATTGCCTTGCTGCATAACCCAACTACGCTTTGGTTTCAGCTCATGGAGAGGTGACTGGTGGATATCCTCTTTAAGAATATTCTTGTATCAAGGAGAATTCATGGTTCCTTCAATAATGGCAAGTTTTCCAAGTTCTGAAGCAACACAGTATCCCTACACATCACCACCATGTTTGCTTGTTGGTACTATGGAATGGTCTATTTGCTTTACCACAGACATAACGGGACCTGAATTGTCCATAGAGTTCTACTTTTGACTCATCTGTCCATAGAAAGTCATCCCAAAAGGCATGCTGATTATCCAGGTGTGTTTCCTTAGTCTCTTTCTTATTGTGGAGTCTTGAGATTAGATAGGCCTGCAGTTTTTTGGATGTCCTTCTGGGATGTTCTGTGACTTCCTGGATGAGTTGTTGGCAGACTGGCCAGTCTTGGGAAGTCTTTTCCATTTGGAGATATTATGTTTCACTGTAGTTTGGTGGAGTACCAGAGTTTTAGAAATTGCTCTATAATCCTTTTCCAGACTGATATAGTTCAACAACTTTTTTTTTCATTTCTTCTGGAGTTTCCTTTGATTGTGGCATAGCATTCTTGTAAAAAATATATAGTGACCGCTTAACTCTTATGGTAAAGTTCAATATATAGTGAGGGTCAGAACCTACAGGGCTGGCTACAATTAAGCCTGGCTTTGTTCAGTCAACTGAATCCAATTATCAATTAAATTTGGTCAAATGATTGAGCAACTAAGGAAGCAGTTATTTATTCACATGGGTAATATCAGTGTTGGATAAACTTTGATCCTTACATAAATAGGTTATAATTTAACAACTGAAGTATCTAGGCAGCTGATCCGTACAATTCTTACTCAACAATAACTGATCCCTAGAGCTGTTAATCACTAGCTTTTAACTCTGTTAAGTTCACTCAATTTGTACCATCTTTTAATCATTGTAAACTGCTTAGAACTTCACGGTCCTGCGGATCATAAACTGTTATTATTATTAACTGTGTTATTTGTTTCCTCAGGTTCCCTTTGTCTAATTTCACCTCTTAAGTCCCTTGTAATTCCCACGGAAGTATCATATATAAATTCACCTTTATCCTCTATGACTGTCATAATTAGATTGTAAGCTCTTTCAAGCAAGGACCGGCTCTTGCGTGTTTAATGTACAGCGCTGCGTGAATCTGGCAGTGCTTTAGAAATAATAAATATTAATAGTGGAAATCAGAAGGTGAGGGGGCTAAACCATTTCAAATCATAGTTAGAAGCAACTTTTCAAAATGATTGGAGATGCTAAATTCAACTCCAGTTATGCTTTCCATCCTTCCTTTTTCCTTGTGGGTGAGGCTGGCTTCTGTTTAAACCTCCAGAGCTGATGCCTATCCCCCAAATAAAGCTAGAGATATACCAAAATGCACTACCAGTCTTTCTTTTGACACCTAAGCTCCATCCCCACCATTCTCTGCCATCCTACCTCCTCTATCCCTGAAATTTGCAAGAGATCATTAATGTGAGCATACAAAATGTGCACCTTCTTGAAACCACAGGATGCGTTTTCACACTCAATCAAAAATGGCGCTGATCACACCAATTTGATTTGAGTGTGAATGTAACAAAGCAGGCTTTAGATATTTTGGCTTGATGAAATACTGATTTCAAACTGTATATGGTTGGCGCAAACACAAAAGTGACAGCATGTTGACCCCTGAAGAAGCCGGCTTGTCTGGTGAAATGGGTCGCTGAATCAAAGGCTATAAGGAATTAGGTGCACGTTGATGCTTCATAAGGTCCTTTTTCCACTATGAACTGCTATTATTCTACAGATTTGTTATAAATACTTTGTAAGTCCAGTTTATTATCACTGCAGTGTAAATGAAGCATTTTAGTAATTTATAAACAAATCTATTTGCAATATTTATAGATATACTGAAGACAAAATGTTGTAATAAGAGTTTGATATATTGTGAGGGAGTTTTTTTTGGGATCAATGAAAGAGAACTGAACCAGATATTACAAGCTCCTTTTGGATCTTGAAATTTTAACTTGCAAGATCTCAAACACATATTTGGAGGACCCACTAATAACAACAATATTTTATATTCCCCCAAAAGATGGATTAGCGCTAAAGAAGATTTCTATGAATTTCTTGCAACTAATACATTGATAGGATCATATAATCTTTTACTGGGAGATATAAATATACACTTAAAACAAATAGAAAATTCAGAAGTAGTTGATATATTCTCTTTACTAGCTACCCTGGCATTTTCTATACCCTTGCCAGTAAAAACACATCAAAAGGGTCACCAGCTGGATCTGGTCACCTTTTTGATGAAAGAAGTAACTTGGCCTAAAATTCAGTTTATACAAGGTGGATGGAAAGAATGTATCTGGTCAGATCATTACTTATGTAATTTGAACTATGCTGGCAGGAGAAACAGCCTCTTTCAAAATTGGATAATAAAAATACAAGTGTGAAATTAATTACCAATAGAGGAATTAGAAACCCAATAGAATTTTGGTCTCATTATGAGTTAAACCCTAAAGTTGAGGAGGATTCAAATTTTCCAACAAGATGGAAAAAGTTTAGTAAACAAGTCTTAGAACAAATAGCTCCATTAAAAACGTACAAAAAGAGACAGAGACCCTCCAATGAATGGTTTGATACTGATTTATTAGTTTTTAAAGAGGAATTAAGAAAACGGGAAAGGATTTGGTTGAAATCAAATCAGGAGGAGGACAAGGTAAATTGGAGACTTAAACTAAAGCATTATAAACTTTTGATTAAAGAAAAACGTTCAAAACATTATGCACAGAACATAGGCTCAGCTAAGATAAACCGTAGAGAATCGTTTAAACTGCTCCCCGTCTCCTGATAAGCTCGCAGAGTTCTTTAATAATAAAATCTTAGACTTGAGAGCAACTTTACAATCTCCTACCTATAACGATGTTGTTTCTCAACTTAAGTTACTTGGAAGATGGCCTAAGGGCCGATAGGTTCTGGGATCATTTCCAGGCCCCAGACTGGCAACAGTTTTTAAAACTGTTCAATAAATATGTTAAATCAAACTGTCCCCCAATTGTAATGAAAAAATGCTTCATCTACCTTTAAAGCGGATCTGTTTAAATGGGCCACCTTTTCTCTGATTAAGGGACTGTTCTCTGATGAATTGGGTCAAATTTTGGTTACCTCTATTCTTAAAGAGCAGAAGGTATCAATTGCCACGAATTCCAATTACAGACCCATAGCAGGTATTCCTTTGTTTACCAAATTACTGGAAGGTTTAGTTAACTTAGGGCTCCTTTTACGAAGCCTCTTTAGCGGCTTTATCACACGCACATTTTTAGCATGCGCAAACCCCTGCGCTAGCCGAAAAACTACCGCCTGCTCAAGAGGAGGCGGTAGCGGCTAGCATGCTATTATGTGCGTTAAACCGCTAATGCGGCTTCGTAAAAGGAGCCCTTAGAATTAGTATGTTATTTTGGATAAATTTAATATCCTTAATGATCATCAGTCGGGATTTAGAAGAGGATACAGTACTGAGGCCGTCTGAACCTCAATGTTTGATTACCTTCATGGTCTATTTAGCAAAGGCACTAGTGCTTTAATTCTTCAGTTAGATCTAGTAGATCATGAAATATTGATGAGTTGTCTAGACACAATAGGACTTTCAGGAAGGGTTTGGAATAGAGAGTTTCATGGGGACAGAAATCCAACCCATCCTCGCCCGTCCCCGCCAGGATCCTCTCTGTCCCTACCCGGATCCTCTCCGTCCCCACCCATCTCCGTAAGGATCCTCTCCGTCCCCACCCGTCCCCGCAAGGATCCTCTCCGTCCCCACCCATCCCCGCCAGGATCCTCTCCGTCCCCACCCGTCCCCGCAAGGATCCTCTCCATCCCCACCCGTCCCCATCAGGATCCTCTCCATCCCCACCCGTCCCCGCCAGGATCCTCTCCATCCCCGCCCGTCCCCGCCAGGATCCTCTCCGTCCCCACCCATCCCCGTCAGGATCCTCTCCGTCCCCACCCGTCCCCGTCAGGATCCTCTCCATCCCCACCCGTCCCCGTCAGGATCCTCTCCGTCCCCACCCATCCCCGCAAGGAATTACCTCCATCCCCGCCCGTCCCCATAAAAAGCAGCAATTACTTCTGACAGGATCATCAATTCCACAGTTTCTTTTGTGTTTGCGCTGCTGTTTTCCTTGTGGAATCTCTTTGGTGGAACCCTTTTTTTGTTTTCTGTTAAGGTAATTAACTTATAAACCCCCTCTTTTACTAAGGCTGACGTGTCCATTATATTATATGGACGAACCCTGCTTCCAAAGCCTTCCATCCCCGTGGGAGTCC
Source organism: Geotrypetes seraphini (assembly GCF_902459505.1). NCBI lineage: Eukaryota > Metazoa > Chordata > Amphibia > Gymnophiona > Dermophiidae > Geotrypetes > Geotrypetes seraphini. Next base: position 10,397,543 of record NC_047089.1, on the reverse strand, counting down.
CGTTGGTTAGAGGGGGGTCCCCATGGGAGTCCCCTGTGTTAGGGTGGGATTCCCGTGGGACCCGTGGGATTCCGGTGATCCCCGTTCCCGTGCAGACCTCTAGTTCGGAACTGGTTTCAAGGTTTTCTGAAGAAAAGATCTTATCGAGTGGTTCGTGACGGTATTTTACTCTTATTCTTGGAGCAACCCATCTGGTGTGCCCCAAGGTTCTCTGCTATCGCCCACCTTATTTAACATCTACATTTCCTCTTTAGGACATTTATTGCATAGTTTAAATGTAAAATTTTATATATATGCAGATGGTATCTCTATTTTATTTCCTCTAAACAATTTTAGTACTGAAATTTTAAATCAGATATCGTCTATTATGACTCAGCTAGAACAGTGGACAATTAATTTCAAATTCAAACTTAACATGGAAAAGACCAAACTTTTTGTTGGCTAGTCCTAACGATAAAATAACAAATTCACTGCTTCATCTTAATGGTCATGACTTACCCGATAACTAAATCTATCAAAATTTTGGGAGTCACACTAGACTGGCATTTAACACTAGCAGAACATACTAACTCAGTGGTAAAAAAATGCTTTTTTGCGTTAGGGAAACTAAGCACCATAAAAAAAATTTTTGATTCTTTATCATTCAGACTATTGGTGCAGGCATTCATTTTTTCTATTTTAGACTACTGTAACATCATCTATTTAGGAGTGCCCAAAAAATTTTAAGGAAATTAAGGATAATTCAGAATACGGCTGTCCGACTGTTTTTTTGTTTAAAAAAGAATGACCATATTAGCCCATACTATTGTTTACTTCATTGGCTGCCTTTGGAGGCAAGAGTACTATTCAAATTCTCCTGTATCTGCTTTAAGCTGATATCGAGATTGTCTCGTTTACCTTTTTTCCTCATTTTGTGTTGCATAGACTATCAAGGGAAACCAGAAATTTTTACTTATTTGCTTATCATAGTAACATAGTAGATGACGGCAGATAAAAACCTGAATAATCCATCCAGTCTGCCCAACCTGATTCAATTTACATTTTTTAAAAATTTTTTCTTCTTAGCTTTTAATGGATGTACATATAAGACCTTCTTAGATAGGACCCTAGCGTTTCAAGCATGTAGACAGCAATCTTGGCTAGGTAAATGTATTCAGCAAGCTATGTCAACTTATTGCTTTTTTCAGAAATTAATTAAGACCACTCTGTTGAATAAGTTTATTACTTAGTGAGAGTTTTATTATTGAAACTGTATTTGACAAACATCTGTATTTTTACCGCATTATTGTATTTCGCTGATGTCCAGCTCTTTTTAGTGTAAACCGCCTAGAACTTTTGGTTATGGCGGTATAAAAGAATACATTTATTATTATTAGTTCACTTTTTTTGTTATACTGTAAAAGTCTTTTTGGGTTGTCATTGTGTCAGTATCATTTTTTGTGTTATATACAATTGTATAAGTTCCAGAGAAATGCATCACTAATGCAACATTTCTCTGACCTTAATTCCTCTGGTTTTATCCAGTTTAAGGAGTCTTGTATAATGAAACTAGGCTTTATGAATCGCATAAATGCTGGGAGGCAGCCATGGTGGTGTTGTCTCTGGACAGCACCCCAGAGTCTGATTGTTGGCAAAGCAGCATGTGTGTTTGAGAGGTGCTGCCAGCCTTCTGTGCTGTTTGCTTACCATGGCTTGTCTGTTTTTCTGTGAATTTACGACTCTCACACCCTTACTTTAAGCAAATTGCAGGGCAAGAAATAGGGGTGTGTTTGTATGGATTGACAGCTAGGCCTCTGCTGTTGTTTGTGCTTCTAATGAAGTTCCCGTTCTCCTTTCTAGGAATGGAACAGATAATTGGCTTCTCTGAATTTGGTCCTTCCATTCTTTTCCCCCCCACGTCATACAAAGTGTTTACATTATTCTCATAGTAAATGAAACTTCCAGATTTTTTATTTGTTCTGGGGTTTTTTTTTGTCTTGAATTGATTGTTGAGCAGAGATCGTCTCTTACATGTTTGTGTACAGTGCCGATAAATCTGATGGTGCTATAGAAATAAGCAGCAGCGTGTAAAGCGTCACGCCAGAAAGTGGCGTACAGTTTTGCGGTTAGAGCAGCAGCCAGAGAACCAGGCAAGTTGAGGGTGTAATCTCTCTTCTTCCACTGATGCTCTTTGTCACTATACCCTGGATATGATCTGAGATTGTAAACCCACTTGGCCTGAGTCAGTACGTTAAGCTCCATCCCTGGCAGTATTCGAGTCCGGGCTAAAAGCCTCCTTTTTCGAGGTTGCTTTCAACCCCTAACCCCCACTCGCTCGTAAAGTTCCCATGCCTGAGAAACTCCCTACTTGTCCTGTTTGTCTGATCAGATTGCAAGTTCTACTGAACAGGGACAGTCTCTTGAACTTTTTAATGTACAGTGCTGTGTACATCTAGCAGTGCTACAGAAATGATAAGTAGTATTAGATAAATGATTGAAAGGGATTTGATATTTTAGGTATTCAGATCTGCAGATGACACAAAATTTCTCAAAGTTGTTAGGTCATGAATCGATTGTAAGAACTTATGGGAAGACATTACAACTCTAGGGAATCGGGCATTTGAATCATGGAGGATGACTTGTGCAATGCCTCAGAAGTCCATTTTTCCATTAGCTCTTTTTAATTGGTACATCAGAACTCAACAAGTCAAGCTCCAGAGGAGGAAATTTTTTTCACTTAGAGAACAGTTAAGCTCTGGAACGCGATGGCAGAGGTTGTGGTAAGAGCGGATAGCGTAGCTGGGTTTAAGAAAGGTTTGGACAAGTTCCAGGAGGAAAAGTCCGTAGTCTGTTATTGCGAAAGACATGGGGAAGCCACTGCTTGTCCTAGATCGGTAGCATGGAACATTGCTACCCCTTGAGTTTTGGCCAGGTACTAGGGACATGGATTGGCCACCGTGAGAACGGGTTACTGGGCTTGATGGACCACTGGTCTGACCCAGTAAGGTTCTTCTTAAGTTCTTAAGCCAATATTCCCCTATACATGGAACGTTCTGAACGTGAACTCGCAGGCCTTGAGCATGCGCAAATGCTCAAGGCCCAGCAGAAGAGGAGGTCGGTCTTCAAGCACCGGCACCAAGCACAGGACATGCCGGTGCCAGTGCCCAGATGACGGTAAGAAGTGGCGGGGGGGGGGGGGTCCCCGATCGCGTCGGTGGGGGGGTGCCAGATTGTGGGGGGAGGGTGCCGGATCGCGGGGGGGTGCTCGTAAATTGAGCCACGCTCGGTTTCCGAGGCGCCCATTTTGCAAATGTTTTGCTCGTCTTGTAAAACACTCGCAAACCAGTGCACTCGTAAACCGAGGTACCACTGTACTTAGAATAAAACCCTGGATCTCTTTCTCCTGGAGTAAAGGGTTCAACAACATAGAATGGGATGATTCATCACGGCCAGTTCATCTTTTGCAGTTTAGCTCGTCCAGTTGGATGTTTCATCTCAGAACTTTCACCACTGCTATTTCATCGTGGGAAGTTTCTTTGTGGCAAGGAAGACTGTTGCATTTAAAATCATGTATAATAATAACTCATTTAACCTCATCTGCCTATCTACTGTTACCTCAACTTTCTGAGACTTTTCTCTACTTTGCCAGGAAGGTGGCTTATTTCTTGTGTGTATGAAAAAACTTCTCTGTTTTTTTCATGTATGGGGCCTACATCACTCCCCTTCACTGGCAGTGAGACTTTTCTAATGTCAGGGAGAGATACAGGCCTGGAGAAACACTTGTATTATCATACAGTCTGCCATGCTGAACCGGTCATGATTAAACAGCCGTGGTGAACTAGGAACACTGAACTTGCCATGCTGAACTGTCCGAGATAAACTGTTTGTGATGAAATGACTGTGCTGAATCAGCCAAGCTAAATCGTCCTTGACCCTCAACCGCATTTGCATTGGTCAGTAAGAGGATAGAGAGCTGCTATATAAAGCAATTCCTGATGTTGAGAGCTTAATTTTGATGTTGTTGAGGAGCAATTTGGAGGGAGTCTTTCAATTGCAGACTGTATCCCATCTGGACTATTTTCAGAATTCACCTGTCTGAGATTATGCATGAAAAGTGTGCAGCCTTCCTCCTACCGGACGGTTGTCCAGCATGGTTGCAGAGATTGAAGCTATGCTCTTTTGGAGTCAGTCAAAAGCTTGTCCCTTGTTTTGACTGGGGAGCTGGTTGAGACTTTTCGGCCCTCTACTATCTTGGGCAAGAGTGAGGTCCCTGAGCTGTCTGGGAAGAGTAGTGTGTGTGTGTGTGTGTGTGTGTGTAGGTGGTGGGTTTGAGGTTACCTAGGCCTCCATTGTCCTCTATTAAAATACCTCCTAGATGAAAAGACCAAGTTGGGTGTGGGCCTGGAGAGAGACTTCATGGTGTCTGCTTGATGAGATTAGTAGCCTCATGTACTCTCTCATCACAAAGGTTGTTATAGAGATGGAACATCAGCCAGCTTTTCCTGCACTGCTGGCTTGAAGTCGGAAGCCACTGCATAGGCCCTGAATTCCATAATAAAAATATAATAGGTGTCCCTGACCATGATTTTCCATCCTCCTGCTCTTTGGCTACTAGAGCTCGTTGGCCTTTTCTGACGGAGAATGCCTGCAAACTCTGCCATATGAGCAAAATATTCTGCAAGTGCATGCTCATTAACAGCAAATACTGTAAGTAGCTCTATGCGATGCAGGCCTGCCTGCCTCAAGTGATTAAAATTTGGCATCGAGGCACTAGAGATCTCAAGTATGTCAGGGAAGCTTCTTCCCCCCCACTCTGTAATAATAATAATAATAACAGCTTATATACCGCAATACCATAAGGCTGGAGACTGACAAAATTTGATCATGTGACTCCCCTTCTAAAGGAAAAGCATTGGTTACCTGTAAATCATAGAATTATATCTAAAATAGCATAACTTACACACAAAATTTTAACGAATAAAGCTCCAGCATTCTTAGAAAGGCTTCTAATCCCTTAAATTCCTACAAAATCCTTAAGATCGGAAGAGAAATCTCTCCTCTTAGTCCCTTCACTAAGACTCATTTATTCAAGGAGAGACACGATCTTTTCCGTCATGGCCCCATAAATCATTCGCTCCCAATCAATATAGGGGAAGAAAAATTACTTAGTAAGTTTAAAAGTCTCCTGAAAAGCTGGCTTTTTAACTGATTTATGCAAATTTTATATATTCAGGATGCGTGTTAGAGGACTAGTAATGCTGATAAGTGAAAATTGAGCGGGTAACCTTTCGCCCATCCTATTGTTTCATTACCTTGCCCTTTTTATTTGTTTACAAATTGTATTTAACCCTTTCTTTTTTTCTTTTTACCTTCTGTTTGGTTGGTCTAAAGTTGTATTAACTGTCTGGTTTGATTAATGTGTTTTTCTTTTTATCCCAATTTTATCATTATTTGTAAATTGCATTGGATTACGATTTTGCGATCAAATCAAATTTTTTATTAAACTTAAACAACAGTGCAGTGTGAACTGGTTCTGATGTATCTCAAGACCTTGATGTTGATGCTCTATATGCAGGCTATGTGTGGGCCTCCAGGATGGGCTGAATCACTTCCAGTCTTGGTATCATTGCCCTTGATGCCACAGCCTCTTGCTGCACAAAGAAGCATTCCATCTATTCCTGGATCCTGCTCATGAGTTTTTCCTTGAGGGCTAATACTGACAAAGATGGGGACTCAGCCAGTGTAGTCATGTCTTTCAGAGACACCCAAGGTGTAGAGGGCTGGGTCTTCATTTCTTGGAGGTTGGCACTCCCCATCTGATGCCAAGGAAGGCAAGCTACCCACAAGTCGGGGGGTACTTTGATGGCACTACTGATTGCAGTGCCTTGATGCTTTTAGTACCAGATCTTGAGTGGAGGAGGAATGCTGTTGTGTCTTTACCTCTGTTCTGCATTGGCATCCAATGGAACTGAGGAGAGGATGAATCCTTCCTGCTCCTTAGGTGGAGGAATTGGAGAATGAATGTCAAGAAAGGCTGATACAGCCATGAGGACTGATTCTTCTGATGCTGATTTGATGGACCAGACTTCTTGGTGCCAAAACTTTGTGACCTCTGATGCCTCTTTTCTTAACATCTACAAACATAGTATTACAAGAGGAATCCTGATCGGGTTCCAGGCACCAATTATGAATGTCTGTAATGGACACAATCCTGTTGCACCAGGTACACTCTTTGAAGCCACTGGAAGCTTTGGTCTGAGACATACACAGAAAATCAGCCTTGGCAAAATCAAAAGGCTTGATCTTGAAAACATGTAGCTGCCTGGGTGCCCAAGGCCTGAAAGGGCCTAATGGACCCTAGAAACAAAGGGAACTTAAAAAGTACCAAAACCCTTTCAAAGGGAAAATGATCAGATATAAGGCCACTTATGTCATGATAGGACTTACAGTATTGGAAATAAAATAAAAGAAGTTTCAGCACTTCAGAGCAATCTCTTGACAAGAGCTGAGGAAGACCAGGGAACACATTGGTACTGATCTGCCTACTGGGTCCCATGTGGCAACAGGAGGCAGGAAGACACATGCATGCATGGTGCAATGTTTCCAAAATCTTTGAGAAAATAGGCTGAGCAGCGTTCCGCAGGGCTTCTGTTGGGATGGCAATACACACATGTAAGAATAAGACCATCCTGCTTGTCCTTGTTCTAGTTTTGGAAGGCAAATATGGGCCTTAAACTTCTGAAATTCTAATTTAGCTAGTGCAAAAAAATATAACCAGTGATAGATTTATTTGGTTATAAATTTTATGAAGACAAGAAGGTGGATCCCACATAGTTTACAGGAAGCAGATGAAAGCTTGGCTCTTCTCCCAAGCCTTCAATGGAAACAGCAAATAATAAGCTAGTCACACGCACAAGGACTAATACCACTTGCTTATCCATTCCTACTCAAGCTGAGGTTATTTTGATATACCTTTTCTGACTCCACATGCAATTTTTCTTTAAGTTAGAAAATAAGGAGTCTTTATATATTTCACCTCAACTTATATCCTATGCTGTCCATTAAGATGTTTTAATGTTATAGTTTTGACATTGTAAGTACCATGTTATGCTATGTATACTGCCATTAGAATTTTTTTTTACTCTTATCTGTTTATTGCCTATATCCAGTTTATTCTTGCCTTGTGTGAAGTTCTTCAAAAAGCAGTAAATAAATCCTAATAAGTAAATAAACTGCACAGATCATCTAAAACCAACCAATAATCCAGTCTTTCTCATCTGTATAAAACCAAAAGTCTACATAATGAGACAGTCTGCTGTAAGTTATATTTTCCAAAATGAGACAGAATGAGGTCAGGAAATTGCAAGAGTTCTTTACTCATATTTCTTCAATTAGATGATTATACCTGTCTGAAATTCATAATTGGGCTTTTTTGATTGCATGGAGTAAACTGCCATTGGACTTAAATGATGGAGAATATACATGTAATCTGAACCTCAATTCTGTAACCTATATCAGCAATTTTTTAATGTAATGCATCCTCCTCTATTTATGTATGTAGCAGATTTCTGTAATGAATTAAATCATTTTCCCATAATAAAAATATTATTAAGAAGGGAGGGGGGTGGGTTTCATTTTATTTAATTTATCTCATAAAATATGTTATTATTTTTATTATAATTGTTATGTGTATTGGGAGGGGAGGGAAAGGAGGGGTTTAAATTTTAATAACAATTATTATACATATTAGGTAATACATATATTTCAGTTATTTTTGTTCATAAATACAGAATAATATATTGTATTTACAGTGGTATATGAAAGGAATTCAAGTGTATGTTTTATGAGATCGTTTTAAATTTCTATGTTACACTTGTGGATGTATGAAAATGAATAAAAAAAAGTTAAAACAAAAAATGCATCCTCCTGGAAATGTCCAGCTCTCTTCCACTGTAATCCGCTTTGAACCGCAACGTACAAGCGGAATATAAATCACTAATGTAGTGTAATGTAATATAACATCTCTAAGGAAACAATTGGATCCTATTATGGTAGGATTTTTGCTTTTGGCATAGTGGCATTGTAGTCTGGTGAACAGATTGTGACAGCAATTTTATTTAAGCATGTTGGCCTCCTGGCCACTCAAGCAGTGAGACTGGATAGCCAGATCTCCAAGCTCCTAATAACAACCTCAGACTACAAGTTATTCAGAAAAGAAATAAAAACCATACTCCAAGTCTTAACATCACAAACTCCTCCTTCCTCCCGACTCCCCGAAACTACCTGCCTTATTCTTTACCTTCTCTAGCCATGTCCAGGGCAGGATTAATTTGTTGAGGGCCCCTAGGCACCCAAGTACACTGGACCCCCTGCCCTGCCCCACCCCACCATGCGCCCAGGCGGAAACAGGAAGCTGCGTCAGAGGGAAGCTTTGGGCAAGCAGCACCGCTTGCACAATTACAGTTCCCGTTGCCTTTCTTACCCGCGTTGCTTGCTTGTCTTACTTTCCGTCGATGGGGGGGGGGGCCCATGTTGCTGATTGGGGGGGGGCCCGCGTTGCCGATCGATGCTGGAGGGGCCCATAGCCGTTTAGAAAAAACAATGTTGATGCCTTCCTTCATCGGGCCCCCCTGACCATTTTGGGCCCTAGGCATGTGCCTACTTGGCCTATTGGTTAATCCTGCCCTGGCCATGTCCACTAATCTCCTTCTATAACAGACCATAATTCTTTTGTAATCCGCCTTGAACCGCAAGGTAATGGCGGAATAGAAGTCTCTAATGTAATGTAATATTTCACCATTTGTTTAAAAATGCAAGTTTTAGCATGTGATAAATGTTGCATTTCCTATTTTATACCTGTTGAGTCACATGACACTTAGCTAATGTACGTTAGCTACTGTATTTGTTCTTATTGTTCTCTGCCCAGAAGTAGGGATGATTTGGACTATAAATACTTTAAATAATAAAAATACCCAAACTCTGTCTGAATCAGATCATCATTACTGAAAAGCACTGTAGGATTTGCCTATACTGGGTTAGATCAAAGGTCCATCAAGCCCAGCATCCCAGCTGTGAACAAATCCATGTCACAAGGACTTGGTACAATTCCAAGGATTTTAATCTTAATCATATACCAACCAAGTTGTGATATTAGAAACAAGCTCAAAAAATTCATCTAGGAAATTTACAAAACCACATGGCAAACCTCTTGCATTTGAAACTGTACCACCTTCTAGTAGAGTCTTTTCTAGAAGCTAACAAGGCCTGAGAAACACCTCTCTTGATGTTGGGATATAGTAATATTCAAAATTAACTAAGCAAAGGACACACAAACAATCACAATAAAGCAAAACTATGTCCTACAGGAAAAACACAGTGGGTCCCTCCTTAATACTGCAAGGCCACCAATCCACACACAACTCACAAAAAAGTAGAGAAAAAACTCCGTTTGGCTTCAGTAATAAAAAAAAACCCAAACCCTCCACTTAGCATAAAGGAAAGATTATAAAGTCACTTTCACATGAAATGTTAGTGTAGCTAGTATAATCGGTGAACAATGTAGAGCAGTGGTCTCAAACTTGCGGCCCACCAGGTGCTATTTTGAGGCCCTCGGTTTGTTTATCATAATCACAAAAGTAAAATAAAACAGTTTCTTGATCATATGCTCTTTAGCTATAAATGACAATATTATTATTAAGACTTAGCTTAAAGGAAAGATTTATAAACCCCCCCCCAATCAAGGAAGTAAAAAGAACAAAACTACACGACGGCCTCCTAGCCACTCAAGCCGCAAGGCTGGACAACCAGATCTCAAACCTTCTGATGACCACCCCAGACTATAGGACGTTCAGAAAAGAAATAAAAACTACACTTTTCAAGAAATTCCTGAAGCAGCAATAACACCACGACCTCTTAGTAACTCTAAAACTGACATTTGATCTACCCATTACTGCACTAATAATAACAAAAGAATCTCCACTATGACCACCTATTAACTCTCTTACAAACCACCCCACCCTCAACAACCCGCTAAATGTTCATAAGATCTACAACTTACCTCTCTAGCTATTCATTGTAACTCTGTTTTTTAAATTAACCTTTTGTAATCCACCTTGAACCTTCAAATCTCTTCACGGCATCCTCCCTCCCCTCTTCCCACTATCTTGGCTCTCAAGCACTCACTCCTCCAGATCCACTCAGAAATTCAAACTATCCTTCCCTTCTCTAATTGGCATCTCCCATACAGGAAAACACGGTACTTCCCTCCTCTTCAGGATCACTGAGTTGTGGAACAGCTTTACGGCCCATCTTCGGAGTTCGACCTCCCTCCAACATTTCAGAAAACATCTGAAAACCTGGCTTTTCACCAAAATGTAACCACTTCCTCCCTCTCCACTATTCTATGTACCTCCTCCGTCCTCCTCCGTCCTTGTTCACTTCACCTCTCCCTCCTTCCATTGTAGTTCCTCTTCTTTATTTTTAATCCCTGTAAACCGTGTCGAGCTCCACTTCCGTGGAGATGACGCGGTATATAAACTTAAGGTTTAGTTTAGTTTAGTTTAGTTTAGGTAATGGCGGAATAGAAATCCCTAATGTAATGTAATGTAATAAAGAGTTTTACCTCATGCAAAATTGTCCTTTCTTTAATAAGACATGAACTATTTTTTCTGTGGCCCTCCAAGTACCTACAAATCCAAAATGTGGCCCTGCAGATGGTTTGAGTTGGAGACCACTGATCTAGCAGCCCTGAGGCAAACCACTCTCATGCAACAAAGAACAGCACGTCAAAAAAAAAACTCTTGTGTGAAAAACTGCACATCCACCAAGTCTCAATAGGTTTCCTTGAATAAGTGAGCAGAGAAAAAAAACATCAAACTTAGCTGCAAATATATGTCCGGGCTTTCTTGAACCACCTCCACTGTGTGCTGCCACACCCGAACGCTGCAGCCAGTTGCACCCGACGCTGCGTCAGGGGTCGAATCCTCCTGCATTTGGAATCCACAGACCATTCACATGCAGAGCAAAAACCACTGATGTAAAATTTTCCAGTCTCTGAGAGTTCCAATAGAAGTGGGAACCAAACTTGCCTAGATCAGTATGGAGCTATGGGAAGCATGGTTTCCTGATGTTGTCTGAGTTTCAGAAGAATTTTTGCTATTACTAGAGCAGCGCTGTACAGTCACGAAGGAGACAGTCCCTGCTTGAATGAGCTTACAATCTAATCAATGAGGATAGACAAACAGGATGCTAGGGTAAGGGTTACAATTAGTGTGGGATAAAGCACATAGAGGGTTTAAACCCCCAATACAGGAGGAAGGCATCTGAGGCTAGTTTGCCGTGTACCCTCATCCTGGAAAGAACTGAGGAACTTTCGTGTTGAAAAGAGTGGTAAAAAGATCTATCTAGGGGGTATTGTTCAGGGCTCTGAGGTCTAGGTTGTTTAAAATGTTCTGCCCTACTGCCTTTTCTGTCATGCAGATTAAAGCAGTTAACAATGAAAACTCAAAATTTTAAACAGGGATAAAGAATTCCATAAGCAATAGGACAGGCACATACAACCAAAGGCACACGCATAATACTACCCATGCTTCCAGCATCAGAGGAATGGCTTCCGGGTCAGCTGTGGGCAGCGTGTAGGAACCGCTGCCTGTGGCCTTTTGAAGACTGAGTTCGGCTGCACTGAATAATGCCATACTTGGACGCCTGAAACCGGACACAGAGGCAGGTACACTGATGTCATCAGAGCAGGCAGCATTCTGGGGCCCCCTGAACTCTTTGAGCCCGAGGCACGTGCCTACTTGGCCTATCCTTTAATCCTGCCCTGGTGGCCCTTCTATGTTTTGCTTAATGGAGTATGTTAAGAATTAGGGGCTGATTTATCTTACTCTCTTCCTATTAATTTTGAGTAGACTTAAGGTGGCCCATCAACCAACAAACAGTGGTTTTGTCGTGGTTAAGGACAAGCATATGGTTCTTCAACCATTTAATCACTTTGATCACAGGTCTAACGATCTGTTCCTGGTCAGATCCAATGGCCTCTATTCTATCCTCATCCTTCTCGAACTGTCTGCTGCCTTTAACACAGTTGATCACCACCTACTTCAATATACGCTGTCCTCGCTGGAATTCCAGGGTTCTTCTGTTCTCTCCTGGTTTGCTTCCTCTCTCTGTATGTAATGGTGGATCCTCCTCTGTCTATCGGTGTACCTCAAGGCTCTGTCTTGGGCCCTCTCCTCTTCTCCACGTATACTCACTCTCTCTGTACACTGATCTTCTCCCATGGTTTTCAATATCACTTCTATGCTGATGTCTTCCAGATCATCCTTGCAATGCAGATGTGATTTCTGCCACTCACACTAGCATTTTATAAATACATAAGTGCCCAAATAGATGTCTATTTTCCCTCTAAAACTCAGCACCCCCTGTTTGTCTTTCTTGAACAGAGCTGCATATATCAAGAAGCCCCATAGAGAAGATGTTTATCAGTAGCAGTAGTGGTAGCATCTGCCACAAGGGTAATTTTACAAAGTACTTCCATGTGTAAAGCATTTTTTCACTTGTGAAAATGGACTTTTATAAAACTGACCCTTCCAATATGCGGACAAACTAATATGTATACATTTCACCAGAGTGAGCAGTGGTATTGCTGGTGGCAGGAAGTGCATGCAAACCTTTTGTCTGTATGCAGTTACTGTATAAAATGACTCCTCAAAGCAGAGCATACGTGATGGAGGAGAAAACAGACCTACAATTCAAACTATCTTATTTTTCTGCCTTAAAATGGCTGAAGAAAGAAGTTCATTTTGGCTCATTTGTGGTGAAATATTGGGATCCTGTGATAGAACATACTGTACTTCCAGATAAACCATTTATTTTTGAGTGTGAGTGGACTCTTCCTTCTGCCACTTGCAGGGAGCACTACAAGCTGGCCTTGAATAGCAACAGTAATACAAGTTTGTTCCCATGTTTAATTCTGAAAAGTTTTGCATAAACTGGAGAACTGACAAACACTCATTTTCTAAAAAGACTTGCTAAGGGGAATAAAGAGACATTGTTTTTGCCCAGTGCCAGAGCTAAAATATTTCTTAAAAAGCAGAAACAGAGGGAACAGATGGTGCAAGAGCCAACCAGGAATGGGAGTAGCTAAAGAAAAGCGCTGAGTAATTCTGTGGGCTGAATGCCAGGTCAGCATTTCTTGATCCTAGCGGAAAGCAGTATCAGGGTCTTTACAGACAGCAGCTAGCTGGAACTGGTTTCCTGACCTTTGTACAGCATTACTGGACGTCCCTGGGTTCTTCTGTAGACTCCAATGAGCAGCTTCGCAAATGGATTTCCCCAGAGCAGATCTTGTGTTGAGCTTGTAGCTGCAGGGCTGTGTTACAGGGTGCTCTGTTTATAGGGGTTGAGGTGGGGAGGGGGAGTAGCACACTGTTACTGCAGGGACAGAAATGGAATATTAAGGTGTCACCACTTTTTTGTCCCTTTTTTCTCTCATCATTAGACCTGTAAGAGGAAAATAAAAAATATTGCTCTCTTTCATACCATCCATCTTCTGCATCTACTCCCACCCTCTCTCCGTGCAAATCATTTGCATGCAAACTTAATAGTGAATCAATCGCTGTTTGAAAATCGGCCAAAGAATCGGGCAATAGCGATTGAGTTGCTATGTTTAGTGAATCTGGCCTGGACCTTCTCTCCAATGTCAGAATTGACATCAGGGGGAAGGCTTGTGGGCCAGCAGCGTGCAATCGCTGCACGCGCCTGGCCCTTCCTTTCCCGGAGTTGCAGTGGGGGATAATTAAATGGAGCTGGCGGGTGGTGATGACGGACCGGGGGGGGGGAGGAGGAATTGGGGGCAGGCAGGCTTCAGCGCAGGTTGGCTTCGGGGGAGGGAGGGCTGAAAGGCAGTGAGGGGGCATGAACTCAGGACACAGAAGGAAGGGAGGGGGCATTAATAGAGAGGCAGTGAGGAGGCACAAACTTGGGACATAGGAAAGAAAGAGGGAGGGAATAGAAAGGGACAATTGTTGAGCCTGAGTGAGAGGGAAAGAGATAGTGCTCCTGGGGAAAGGAAGAGGAAAATTGGGCATAGAGAGGAGTGAGGTAGAGATGCATGGGGAATAGAAGGATGAGAGGGAGAAATGTTGGATATGCTGGTGGAGAGGGAACAGAGGGATAGATTTAAGGGGATGCAAGGAAGAGGAATGTTGGGCATAGTGATGGAGGGAGAGATGTGGCATGTGTTGGAGAGGGGTGATAGAAGGAGAAATGGGCATGAGGCTGCTGGGCAGTGGTGAAAAATGCTGCATATGATATGGAGGATAAGAGAGGAAGAAAAGTTGGACGCCTGGAGGAACAGAGAGATATGTTGGTTGGGAATGGAATGAGGTCTGGTGGAGAGGATGCACAGTCAGAAGGAAGTGCATCTAGAAACTCATGAAAAATCACCAGACAATAAAGGTAGGAAAAATGATTTTATTTTCAATTTAGTGATCAAAATGCATCAGTTTTGAGAATTTAAATCTGCTGTCTATATTTTGCACTATATTTGTTACTGAGGTGACATTGTATATTTTAAAGTCATCTGCCTTGACATCTTTGAAAACTCCCTCCCCAAATATAAATAATAATTAACATTTTCTCTGTGTACAGTGTGCTTTGTGTGTATATGAAAAATAGATGGAAGAAATTGCATTACAATTAGTATTATTATTATGGGGGTGGAGTCGGGGCGGAGTTTGGGCAGGTCTGGGGTAGAGTTTGGGTGGGGGCACTCGGTTGGTATTTGTTTGGCTTAGGGGGTATTTGGCTTGAAAAGGTTGAGAAACACTGCCCTATATCACTATGTCAAGCTCCTTTCCTGGCTGTATTCAAATCCAGGTTCAAGGTCTACTTCTTCAAGGTTGTTTTAATGCCTACCCCCTACTTACTATAAGGTATTCATACCTAATGAACTCCCCAACTCCCTAATTGACATGTTTGTCTGTTGAGTAGGTTGTAAGCTCTTTTGAGCAGGAACCATGTCTTGAATGTTCTAATGTACAGCACTGCGTACATCTAGCAGAGCTATAGAAATGATTAGTAGGAGGAGTAGCTTAGTGGTTAGAACAACAGACTGAGACCTAGGGAAAAGCCAAGGTCCAAATCCTGCTTATCTCTCTACAACGTACAAGTCAATATTTGAACTCCATGATTGGCACTATTCATACATATTCAGCAGAGATATCTGGATAGCATTTGGCACTGAATACCTATTTAGAGCAGGAAGTGCCACCACTGTCTGAGACACTGGTGATATTTAAAATCACTAATCTGTAAAGCTAGCCAGAGAAAGCTGGGTCAGCAATTTTTCTGAATATTGCCACTCATTAGATAACTTGCTGCTCTGCCTTTGATTGCGCAAGAGCGGCCTGGCCTGTAAGGCTATTCAGCAGGACTATCTAGTATCGTTAAATACCCATAAAATAATCCAGATAATTCCTTTTGGATATCTGGCTCTTAGATTAATTTCACTTGGATAGGGAAATAACTTCTGTATCAATTTGTAATTCAGCTTAAGCACAGATCTGGGTTTGGAAAAGGCGAGCAATTAACTCTAAAATCCAAATCCAAAAATCAAGCTAATGTTGGGAAGTAAAAACTGCTTTTAAAAATACATGTTACTCTAGAACTAGAGTTATTTAAGTTAAGATTAATGAATTTTGATAATTATATGTGGTAATGATTTTTTTTTAAATTTATTTATCATTTTATATATATAGATACATATACATAGCTTGTATAAGAAATAAAGAGAGAACTTCTACAAATTTTGAAGGAAGTAATATACCTGGATAATATCCATTTCATATTTAAACTAAATTCACTCTAAATCAGTCCACATTCTAGAGGAGAAACAATTCACATTTGTGAGAGATATTTATAAAGGAATAATATCAAGATCCATAATTGTAGAGTTACATCTTCTTCTTACTTTACTTTAGGGATGATCCTACATTCCCTTCAGAGATATT
This sequence comes from Geotrypetes seraphini, assembly GCF_902459505.1. Lineage (NCBI taxonomy): Eukaryota > Metazoa > Chordata > Amphibia > Gymnophiona > Dermophiidae > Geotrypetes > Geotrypetes seraphini. Next base: position 10,381,551 of record NC_047089.1, on the reverse strand, counting down.
GGAAGTTGTTATTCCCTTTCCTTCCAAAAAAAATTGTAATTGTGAGGGCTCAAAGAATATATATGAATGTTGATCCAAGAGGATCTTACATTTTCAAGGATATCTCAATTGGTATTTGGCCCCCAATTGTATTACAAACTGTTTCAATTCAAGGAACCTTTTCCGTTTGAGTTGCTTTTGAGATGTCTGGAAACATGCTGATTAGAGAATGACACGGGGAAAAAATCTGTTCCCGTCACTGCACCGTCCCCGGCCCACCATCCTCTGCACCGCCCCGTCACCGCCGTTCCTTTCACTGCCCCGTCACCGTCATCCCTTTCACCGCCCCTGCCATCCCATTCACCGCCCCGTCACCGTCCCCGTCTAGCACCAATTTTCTTCCCTCCGCTCCCCCATAGTCTGGCATCTGTCTTCTTCCCTTCCAGCGTCTTCTCCCCACTCTGCCTTCCACATTTCCTTTCAGGGTCTGTTCCTCTCTACCCTCTTTCAATGTCTGTTCTATTCCTTTCCACCACCACCCTTCCCTCCCTCCTTTACCATCTGTTCCTTTCTACCACCCTTCTTTCATATCTTCTATCAGTCCCCCCACCATCACTAGCAGTCTCTCTTCTCCCTTACCATGAGCAAAAAGAACTTCTGAAAATTGTATTGCTGAGGCATTATTTCTAGTACGCCTTTTTTTCCAGATGGATAATGACATCAATTTTATAATTCTTACTGTCTGCTCTGATTTCATTCACAATTTGGTTTGTGTTTTGTACCTGATGATTCCATGAGGCATTTAACCTTTTCCTGTCTCTTCTGTGATTTCAAGTTGATTCCTTCAATAATGGAGTCTCAAGGCAGTAGCAGTTTTCTATTTTGGGCTCTTTTGACATTGTTTAAGGGATTTCTTGTACATTTAGTGCTGGTCTTCTTTGATGAGGTCACTTCAGAATCTATTTCCAAGGAAGAGAAACTTTTTCCCTTTCACCACCTCCTTCCTTGTGTGAGCCGGAACACGCGGTCCCCGCAAGCAAGTAATTTTATATCATTTTCATTCTATTCATTCATAGAAATTAAAGTCTAGATAATGCCAGTCACATAACAAAACATGATTTTACAAAAATAATTCCCTGCACAGTCAAGCCTGCAAGGATTACTAGATGTCTTTCAGCAGCTCCCCTCCCTCCCTCCCCCTTACCTTTGTGGCCAAGTCAAAATGATCTACCAACAATAAAATTTCAAAAACACAAAGCACGCTGTACGCAGAGAAAATGTTAATTATCATTTATATTCCGCGGGTTTTCAAAGAGGTCAAGGCAGATGACTTTATGCAATGTCACCTCAGTAACAACTATACCAAAATAGACAAATATTCCCCCTCCCTTTTTACTAAACTGTGATAGCGGTTTTTAGCGCAGGGAGCTGCACTGAATGCCCCATGCTGCTCTCGACGCTCATAGGCTCCCTGCGCTAAAAACCGCTATTGCGTTTTAGTAAAAGGGGGCCATAGTGCAAAATATAGACAGCAGATATAAATTCTCAAAACGGACACATTTTGATCACTAAGTTGAAAATAAAATCATTTTTCCTACCTTTTTGTCTGGTGATTTCATGAGTCTCTGGTCCTTCTTCTGATCCTTCTTCTTTCTTCTCCTGCCCCCCCCTCTTTCTTTCTCTCTCCCCCTGGCTCCCCTCTTTCTTTCTGCCTTTCTTTCTCTCTCCCCTTGGTCCCCCTCTTTCTTTCTGCCTTTCTTTCTCTCTCCCCCTGACCCCTCTTTATTTCTGCCTTTCTTTCTCTCTCCCCCTGCCCCCCCCTTTATTTTTTCCTTTCTTTCTCTCTCCCCCTAGCCCCCACAAAGCCATCGTGCCAATTTCTCCACTTCCACGATTCTTTCCCTACCCTCACCCCCAAGCCAGCAGCCGATTTCACCCTGCTCCTTTCTCGATGTCCTGATGTCGGGCAGCAGCAGCAGCAGCAGCATTCACAATTCACTGATGTTGCCCGCTTCAGGCCTTCCTCTCTGTCGGGTCCTGTCTTCATGAAAACAGGAAGTAGGCAGGACCCGGCAGAGAACAAGGCCTGAAGCCGGCAACAGCAGCAAATTGTAAACGCTGCTGCTGCCCGAAGAAGGTAATGGAGCACCGAGGCAGACCGCTTCTCCCCCCTCCCAGCCGAATCCCCGCTGACCCTCCTATCTCCCCCCCCCGTGAACCTTTCCGACCCTCCCAGCGAGAGCAGCAAACCTCCTTCGCGGCTTTCTCCTCCCTCTGCTGCGTCACTGATGACGTCAGCTCAAAGTTCAATCTTCTGCTCTGCTGCAACTTCCTGTTTCCGGTTGGGTCAGAGCAGAAGATTGAATACTGAGCAGCCGCACATGCGCGGCTCTTTTGAAAGCGTTCCGGTAGCCGAAAAAGAAAGCCGGCAAACTAAGGTGAGGTGGAGAGAGGAAGCTGGTTAAACGATCGAGCCGGCGTGCGGGTGGGTGGATGGGGGTGCGGGGACCGCACGATCCTTTATGCCTCACTGCGGTGACAAGACCATTCACCGCTCCACGGGGCGGTGATGGCCTTGTCCCCGTCCCCGCAGAGGCTGCTAATTTTCATTCCCCGTTTTTGGCGGGTCACCCGCGGCTAAACGCAGTAGCCGCGGGTAAACCGCCACCGTGTCATTCTCTAATGCTGATCTTACTATCCAGAAAGGTCACTTCTTTCAGCCTGAAAAACAGTCTAAGAAGTGCCTCTTTGTCTTGTTGAAAGACAAACGTCACCACAAGAGTAGAACGACAGATTATTTCATCCACTGAAGTTTCAAGGACTGCTGTTAAGTTCAAAGGATTAGGAAATTCAGAAGAAACTTCTGGACCTGAAGTTTTCTGTTTTGGTACTGGCAAATAATATATCCTATGTAGAGGAGGTAGTCCGGTCTCAGGATATTTAAATATTTCTTTTAAGTAATGATTTTGAATTAGAATAGTGATATAGATATATCAAGATTAAGTTGTTATTTTAACCAACAGTGTCCCCTCTTGAGGAAGAGTCATCGAAACTCGAGTCGGGAGGTCATTGATTTTAACATTATCGCACTTTATTGAACAGTATGGTTATTGCTAACATCTTCTATCGATCACCCTCTACACCAGATAAGTGAATTTATTACATTTTCTATAGTTTGTTCATAGCGAGTGGTTTGGGACCGTAAGGGCGATGATGGTCCCACAATAACCATAGTCTGTTGTTATCACAGATTAATTTGGTCACGGGTCTGAGCACTTAACAAATATATTTTGGAAAATATATATATTTAGAGCATAAGTATTTAAAGCTGTGATTTTGAGAGTGAACTCTAGAACTAGAACCACAGAAAAGTTCAGTATTAACTATGCTGGTTAAGAAAGTCTGATGCTCTTTTAAACAGATTATGCTACTGTGACATAAGATAAAACTTCCATAATCTCCGTCTTCTGCACCAGGCTTTGCACCATCTCTTAATCTGCTTCTTGCATAGTTTCCAGAGCACATAGCTGAGACTCCAACATGTTTACTGCATTCCTTGAAGGACAAACTAGACCCGGCAATGACTGTCAGTCACCAGCTGCCACTCAGTTCTCGATCTCCTCCTAGTCAATCTCTCCAAGCGCACGCACACAGGCATTTGGAAAGGAAGCTAAACAGCCCTAGTCTAAAAATTGTTTCAAAACTGCACTTTAGGTATAACCTAACTCTTCACTCCTTTTTTTTTGCTCAGAAGAGATTGTTCTATTTTTAACTCAAGCATTATGTCAGGAATGAGGTGGATAAGATGTGCTATACAGGGTGATGCCAAAGGTCCACTGACACCCAGATCTTGTTTCTCACAGTGACCAATCCAGGTCAAAGGTACCCCGCAGGATCCCAAGAACAGATCTGTTCCTGAAGTGGAAAAGTAGGCCAAAGGTTAGTGTAGCAGCCTGAGAACTAGGGGAACTGGGTTTGATTCCTACTCAAATTCCTGGTGCCTCTGGCCAAGTCACTTAACCTTCTGTTGCCCCAGGTACAAAAGAAGTGCCTGTATAGAATACGTAAACCACTTTGATTGTAAGCACATAAATTCAACTTAAGAATGTCAAAACACACCTGTTTACACAAACATTTGTCACTATATAATATTTCTATGACTCATCTGTTGTATCAAATTTATTTTTGTTTGTTTCAGTACCTTTTACCATAGTCTTTTTAAAGTATTTTATGTGTAAACCACCTTGATGCCTTTTCACCCCCTGTTAGCAGGAATCAAATGTAAATAAAGAAAGATATCAAATCCCATCCCCCATCCTTGCTGTTTATACCCATAAATAAGAAGGGTTTTCCCAAATCTACATGGCTAGTAGTGATTCATAGACTTTCCTCCAGAACTTATCTTTTTCATATGCAAAATGGGCTTTGATAGCATTATCCCAGGGGGTTATTCATATACTTTTATGAAACCCACATATACCGTATTTTTTGCGTCATAAGACACACCTGACCATAAGACGCACCCTAGATTTAAAGGAGGAAAACAAGAAAAAAACCCCATTTTGAACCAAATTCTCCTTGCCAGGCTCTGCACCCAACCCCACCCACACTCCTTGCCAGGCTCTGTACCCTGTCCCCCCTCTGGTGGTCTAGTGGTAGGCTGGGACAGGGCGGGAAGAGACAGGGCACAGGGCAGACAGGCCTAGTGGCAAGAACTGATGGCAGCCATTCACGGAGTGGTGCGGGACAAGGCAGGCAAGTGAAAAGCACATGCCTGCCTTTTGCACCGCTCTGACGGGAGTCAGCAAGTGCCGCTTTTGTGCTGCTCTGTCGCTAGTCAGCTGAAGGGAAGGGCAGGACCGCCGGAGGAACTAAAATAAGGTACGGGGAAGTTCAGGGGGGGCCCTGCCTGCCTGCTTGTCTTGGGTGGGGGGTCCTGCCTGCTGCCTCAGAGTGGGGGGTCCTGCCTGCCTGCTTGCAGTGGCAGAGTTGTGTACAGTATAGTACTGGAGTAGCAGGGGGGGATGAAGTGGATTGTAGAGTTATGTGTGAGGGGGGGTCTCAGAACTGGAATCACAGGGTGTGCTTTGCAATAGGTGTGAAATGAATGAGCACTGCTGTGTGTGGAAGGGATCTAAGTACTGGAATACCAGGTGCTACTGTACGAGTGAGGTGCGTTGGCACTGCAGGGTGGTTTGTCGGAGGATCTCAGCATATAAATTGCAGGGGCTGCTGCAGAGCAGGAGTGAGGGGGTCTCAGTACTGGAATAGTTGTGAATGCTTTGGGCCAAAAGTAAAGAGAATTGGCAGAACTTGGGAAGGGGGTGGGGCTCAGTACTGAAATAACAAGGGCTGGCTGCAGCGGGCTGACAGAAACAGCATTATGAGGGAAAGCAGCGAGCTGTGCAGTACACTAAATCACTAACTCCCTCCCCTTTTATCAAACCGCGCTAGCGGTTTTTAGTGCTGGGAGCTGCGCTGAATGACCCGCGTAGTGCAGCTTCCTCAATCACTGTGCGCCTGGACTCTGAGCCTCTGTCTCAGTATTCCAGAGAGGCTTCTCCCTCCTACTCAGTAGTTCCTCGGTCTCGCACTCCTTCTCCTGAAGATGCCTCGACCTCGAAGTCTGCCTCTTTTGCTAGGTTCGTCTTCGACATGGGAAATGCTCTTCAACTGGATCTACACTCTGATTCCAAGTATACACCTGAATACTTGGCAGACATGGAGTTGCCTCATCCACCCAAGGAGACCTTGAGGCTTCCTATGACTCCAGTATTGAAGCAAACTTTCTTAAGGAATATGGAAACTTATTCTATCATAGCTATTCCATCTAAGCTGGAATCCAGGTATCACACAGTACCTTGCAAAGGCTTCGAGAAATCTCAATTATCCCATCAATCTTTGGTGGTGGAATCTTCTTTAAAGAAAGCTCATCCATCTAAGCTTTACGTTGTGGTCCCTCCAGGCAGGGACAAGTTTGGCCGCAGATTATACCAGAATTCCATGATGGCTAACAGAATTCTCAATTGTAACTACATTTTCATGGCTTATTTTAACTATTTCCTCAAATTACTGCCTAAATTCTATCCGGCTCTTTAGGAACTAAGTCTTTCAGAATTCAAACAGATCATCAGAACTCTGCCTCAACTTCGCCTCTTCATGCGATGCTTTTGAGCTCTCTTCTAGAGTTTCGGCCTTTGCAGTAGCCATGCGCCATCTCGCCTGGCTCCGCATTGTTGATATGGATCCCAATCTGCATGACCGTCTAGCGAACTTGCCTTGCCAGGGAAATGAACTCTTTGATAATTCTATTGAAGCTGCTACAAAGCGCCTCTCTGAACATGAGCGCTCTTTTGCTTCCTTGATTCGGCCGAAGCCTAAGACTCCTCCTGCTCGGCCATATATGCAACCACCGCGTTGTTATCCCCAAAAAACGACACCAGCTTTCTCCAGGCCTCTACCTAGAAGGCCTCCACAACAACGACAGTAGAAGGCCCAGACTCCTGCTGCGACTAAACCAGCTCAGTCTTTTTGACATTCCCAGTAGAGAATGACACGGTGGCGGTTTACCCGCGGCCACCGCATTTTAGCCGCGGGTCACCGCCGAAAACGGGGAAGAAAACTAGCAGTCGCTGCGGCGACGGGGACAAGGCCATTCACTGCCCGCGGGGCGGTGAATGGGTCTTGTCCCCGCAGTGAGGCATGAAGGATCGCACGGTCCCCGCAGCTCACACCCGCCTGCCCAATCTATTCTAGTGTTTAGCCAGCTCTCTCCCTTCTCCTCACCTTAGTTTGTAGATTTTCTTTTTCGGCGACCCGCACGCTATCAGAGAGCCGCGCACCCGCTGCTGCTCAGTTTCGATCTTCTGCTCTGACGCAACCGGAAACAGGAAGTTGCAGCAGAGCAGAAGATTGAACACTGAGCAGCCGCGCGTGTGCGGCTCTTTGGGAAAGCGTGCAGGTCGCTGAAAAAGAAAGCCTGCAAATTAAGGTGAGGAGAAGGGAGAGAGCTGGCTAAACACTAGGATCGATTGGGCAGGCGGGTGGGGGCTGCGAGGACCGTGCGATCGCTAGTGTTCCCGGCTCAGACTGTAAGGAGGGAGTGAAAGGGAAAAGGATTCTGGGCCAAGGTGATGAAAACGGAAAAAAAAACCCACAGCAGGAAAGAAAGGGAAGGACAGGCAGGTGAGCCAGATGCTAGAAGCAGGGGGGGGGAAGAAAGAGGGAAAAAAGCTAGATGGGGTTGAAAAGAAGAGACACACTGGTATGGAAGAGGAAGATAGGGGAAATCTGGACACAGGAAGGTAACAGAAAGAGGGGAAATTATGTGCATTGGGGCATAGGGACAGAGACAAAAAGGGGACATGCCATGTGGATGGAATATGGACACAGGGGGGGGCAATGGCAGATACATAGGGGAGATATTAGAAAAGTATATAAAATCGTACCCGTTTGAGGCTTTTATGTATGCAGCAGTGACGGTGACGGGGCGGTGAATGGGATGGCAGTGGCGGTGATGGGGCGGTGAAGAGGATGGTGAGACGGGGACGGGGCGGTGACGGGGATGGTGAGACGGGGACGGGGCGGTGACGGGGATGGTGAGACGGGGACGGGGCGGTGACGGGGACCAATTTTTTCACCGTGTCATTCTCTAATTCCCAGTCTGAGCATGCCAACCTCCCTGCACCAAAATTCTCTTCTGCCCATAGGAGGTCGTCTTCACCAATTTTATCACCAGTGGGAGATGATCACCTCAGATCTCTGGGTTCTCACCATCCTTCGGGAGGGATACTCACTTCACTTTCTTCAGGGGCCTCCAGATCGTCCTCCAAGAGAATGTCCTTCCAATTCGTCGCAACTTCCCCTTCTTCTTCAGGAAGCTCAGGCTCTTCTTTGCCTTCGAGCTGTCGAGGAGGTTCCTCTAAACCAACAGGACATGGGCTTTTATTCCTGTTATTTTCTAGTCCCAAAGAAGACAGGAGATTTGCGACCCATTCTGGACCTCAGAGCCCTCAACAAATTTCTAGTCAAAGAGAAGTTTCAGATGCTATCTTTACTAACCTTATATTCCCTGATGGATCAGGGAGATCGGCTATGCTCTCTGGATCTCAAAGAGGCTTACACTCATATCCCGATTCATCCAGCCTCTTGTAAATATCTTCGATTCAGGGTGGGGAATCTTCATTTACAATACAGAGTTCTTCCTTTTGGATTCGCCTAATCCCCCAGAGTCTTCACAAAATGTTTGGTGGTGGTGGCTGCAACCCTCCGTGCCCAGGGTCTTCAAGTGTTTCCATACCTGGACGACTGGCTTATCAAGGCCCCCTCTCAACAAGGGGTTATTGCAGCGATCCAACAGACTATTATGTTCCTCCAAAGTCTGGGGTTCGAAGTCAACTTTCCAAAATCCCAGCTGACCCCATCTCAGTCTCTCCAATTCATTGGGGCCACTCTAGACACTGTCCAGCTCAGAGCGTTTCTACCTCCACCACGTTGGGATACCCTCATTCGCCTTTGCCATCAAGTGTCTCATCTCACATCAATTTCAGCAAGACAAATGATGGTCCTGCTCGGTCACATGGCTTCTACAGTTCACGTGACTCCTTTTGCCAGACTTCACCTTCGCATACCTCAGTGGACCCTGGCATCTCAGTGGCAAAAAGCTACCGACCCGCTTTCTCAACAAATTACAGTAACTCCTTTGTTGAAGCAGTCTCTCCACTGGTGAATGCTCTCTTCCAATCTTTCCAGAGGTTTGCTGTTCCACAATCTCCCTCGTGAGAAGGTTCTCACAACAGACTCGTCAACCTACACATGGGGAGCCCATCTCGACGGACTCCATACCCAAGGTCATTGGATGCCTGCGGACCGTCTTTGTCATATCAATCTGTTGGAACTCAGAGCGATTTTCAATGCTCTCAAGGCTTTTCAACACCTTCTTCATGACAACGTAGTCCTTGTCCAGACGGACTACCAAGTCGCCATGTATTATGTCAACAAACAGGGAGGTATGGGAATCTCACTCCCTTTGTCAAGAAGCTCTGAAGCTGTGGGATTGGGCAATCCATCAGAACATCTTTCTCAGAGCTGCATATATTCAAGGTCAGCACAACTGTCTGGCGGACAAATTGAGTTGTCTTCTGCAACCTCACGAATGGACACTCAATTCCTCACCTCTACGTCAGGTGTTTGCTCAATGGGGGACCCCTCAGATAGACCTCTTTGTGTCTTCCCTCAACAACAAGCTGCCTCAGTTCTGCTCTCAAATATACTCTCCACAGCGTCTCAAGGCAGATGCTTTTCTCCTGGATTGGATGGATCACTTTCTCTATGCCTTTCCTCCATTCCCTCTGATTCTTAAGACTCTTGTCAAACTCAAGATAGAACATGCCATCATGATTCTGATAGCTCCTCGGGGGCCCAGACAACCGTGGTACTCCCTTCTACTTCAACTCAGCACCAGGGAGCCTCTGCTTCTATCAGTTTTTCCCTCTCTGCTTACTCAGAGTCAAGGATCCTTGCTACATCCCAACCTGCAGTCTCTACACTTAACAGCTTGGTACCTTTCAACCTAACAGACCCTATACAGTTCTCTCAGTCTGTACAAGATATTTTGGTAGCTTCCAGAAAGCTGTCTACTCGGCAGTGTTACGGCCAGAAATGGACTAGATTTTCTGCTTGGTGTTCCACTCGCCATATAGAGCCAATGTCTACCTCCTTGGCTTCTGTTTTGGATTATTTACTTCACTTATCACATTCGGGACTTCAGTTTACATCTATCCGAGTCCATCTCAGTGTGATTGCTGCTTTTCATCAGCCTCTTGATGGGAAACCTGTCTGCACATCCTGTGGTTTCCCACTTTATGAAAGGACTTTTTAATGTTCATCCACAACTTAAGCCACCCCCAGTGGTCTGGGATCTCAATGTTGTCTTGGCTCAATTGATGAAGCCTCCATTTGAACCAATTGACAAGGCTCATCTCAAGTACCTTATTTGGAAAGTAGTTTTCCTGATTGCCCTCATGTCTGCTCGAAGAGTCAGTGAGCTACAAGCTTTGGTTGCGGATCCACCTTTCACAGTTTTCCATCATGACAAGGTGGTCCTCCGTACTCATCCAAAATTCTTATCTAAAGTTGTTTCAGAATTTCACATCAATCAATCTATTGTTCTTCCAGTATTTTTCCCAAAGCCTCATTCTCACCCTGGAGAAGTGGCTCTCCGTACTTTGGACTGCAAGCGTGCCTTGGCTTTCTACTTGCAATGCACTCAACCTCACAAGACAGCCCCACAATTTTTCATCTCCTTCGATCCAAATAAGTTGGGGCACCCTGTCTTGAAGCGAACCATCTCCAACTAGATGGCTGCTTGCATCTCTTTCTGCTATGCTCAGGCTGGTCTCCCTCTGCAGGGTCGAGTCACGGGCCACAGAGTCAGAGCTATGGCGGCGTCTGTAGCTTTCCTCAGATCAACTCCTATTGAGGAAATCTGCAAGGCTGCCACTTGGTCCTCGGTTCATACATTCACCTCTCATTACTGTCTGGATACTTTCTCCAGAAGGGATGGCCATTTTGGCCAATCTGTTTTGCAAAATTTTTTTTCTTAACTTGCCAATTCTCCTTCCATCCCATTATGCTTAGCTTGGAGGTCACCCACTGTTGAGAATATGCTCCCTGCTTGTTCTGGGCTAAAGCACAGTTACTTACCGTAACAGTTGTTATCCAGGGACAGCAGGCAGATATTCTCACAACCCACCCTCCTCCCCTGGTTGGCTTCTTAGCTAGGTATCTGAACTGAGGTTCCTCACAAGAGACGCGTGCCCTAACTAGGGCGGGAAGGCACTTACGCATGCGCAGTGCAGCACTCAGAAGCTCTTACAAAGATCTTCAAGCAAGTCTGCTTTCGAGGCTGTCCGCTGCAGAGCTCCGTTGGTGATGTCACCCACTGTTGAGAATATCTGCCTGCTGTCCCTGGATAACAACTGTTATGGTAAGTAACTGTGCTTTTTTCTCTTTGGGATCTTGCCAGGTACTTGTAAATTAGATTGGCCACTGCTGGAAAGAGGATACTGGGCTTGATAGACCTTTGGTCTGTCCCAGGATGGTAGTTCTTATATTCTTAAGAGGGAAGGATCCAAGATGGCTGCTTCCGGTAGGACACACTTGGTTGCATGAGACCCTTATGAGAAATTCTCCTTTTGTTTCTTGAATTTAAATCTAAAAATTTACCTCCTGATCCCGAAGAGGAGAGGTAGACTCTGAAGTTATCCCTCCCAACCTCCCAAGTTTTCTACCTCGAAGTAACAATTGATAACAAGTTTTCTACCTCAAAGCAACAATTGATAAGTGTCCCAGCAACTCCACAGATGTCTCCAGCAAAGGTGCAACTAGCAGAGGAAGTTCTGGCCCAACAGCAGCTGCAGTGTTCACTTAGTCTAGAGATGCGCGAAGCCTGCTTCTTCCATTAATCTACAATCAGGCAATGCTGCAGGATACAGTGCTGACTGCCAAAGAGCATATCCGGAACTCATTGTTCAGATTGGTTTCCAGTGGTGGAATAAACCTGCTGAAGTACTCAACACCTCTTGTAGTTTCCAGTGTTGTGGTTCAGGGTCAAGAGAGGAGCTTTTGCCCTTGGAGCCGGATCAGAGGCAGTGTCCTGTTGATTCATCTGAGCATTCTGTTTCTTTCACCCAAAGACCTAGTGGACCTGCTCCCTTAATAAAACCTTCAGTGGGTACTTTAGACTCCATTTGGGTAGCTCTGGTGAGACTTGAAGCTTTAGTGACTAATAATACTTAACAGCTTGCCAGAATATTGGCAGAAGCTGAACTTAGATAAAAGAGCAGTTGAGCTCAAATGAAGGGAAGTTGGAAAAGCCTCCGAAAACAGTGGAACAGCAGTGATTCCAGCCTTGATTTAAGATAAGGCAATAATGCATCGGAAGTTGGAGGTGAGAACAAACTTAAATTTTTGAATCTAAGGTTTGTTAATTTCCCTAAAGTCCCATTTGAACTACATTGGGATGTTTTAAAGAACTATTAAGATTCCATCTAAACTACATCCTTCTGTCACTAAATGTCACTTTCTGCTTTTGAAATCTGGGCAAGGTAGTAATATAAGAACTGTACACCAATTATTTTGTGTGTTAAGAAAATCCAAACAGACTCTACTCAATACAAACTACAATATTTTTCTATATATGCTCAGAATTGTGTAGCTCCCCCAGGGGAACCCACCACCCAGTCACTACACATGAGTTGGTAATTGTTGAAAAATAATAAATATTGGAATTTTATATTTTAAATTCAATAAACTTCAATTGCAACTCAATGCTCTCAAATGTGTAATGTGTTGTGCATTTATCTGATGTAGATTTCAGGGTCTTGTGAAATCATACTGCAGACCAATGAATTGCACATAAAAACTGGCTCAGGCTGTGGATCTGACATTTGAAATAAACACAAAAACAGAGAAAAATGAAGGCACATAAATAACTTATGGCCTATACATGCCATTTACTAAATAAGAACATAAGAATAGCCCTACTGTGTCAGACAAAAAGTCCATCAAGTCCAGTAGCCTGTTCTCACGGTGGCTAATCCAGGTCACTAGTACCTGGCCAAAACCCAAAGAGTAGCCACATTCCATGCTACCGATCTAGGGCAAGCAGTGGCTTCCCCCATGTCTTTCTCAATAACAGACTATATGGACTTTTCCTCAAGGAAATTGTTCAAACCTTTCTTAAAACCAGCTACGCTATCCGCACCCATCACAACCTCTGGCAAAGCAGGGCAGAAGGAGAAGGACTCAAAAAGCTGCAAAAATGATGATTTGATTGTAAAATTCTTAACTGGTACAGGGTAAGTGTTACTGATTCCAAGAGAGACTCTGAAAACCTACAACAGGGAAGGTACAAGGTCCCTCTGAAGTTAAGCATTCACAGTCTATTGGAATCAATTCTTTTCTTAACTCTCCCTTTTAAGGATAATCATTACTAGCAATTCAGAGAAGTACATACAGTTCGAAATTCTTAGATCAGCCAAATAAGTTGGTGAAGTAATTAACAGGAGCTCTGTTTGCACTGAAAGCATGCTTCAGGTTCTTCACTACATGACGTTTACCTATAGATTACGGCATGTTATAACTGGAGATCTTTGAGGTAACACCTCAAATGAATATATTTGATTTATACTTACTTTAGAAGTAGAGAAATTAGAATATCTGAGCATTCTCATTGATGCTTCCAGATGCTGAGGCGGAAGAAAGAAATTAGGAACAAGTACTGGGTCAGATCTGCATTAAACAAGTTAAGAAATACACACTGTATATAATAATGAAGAAAAGTTGTTACCTTGAAGACATTTATACAATAGAAATTTATGTAGATGAGATATTTTGTTCTAAAAATAATAAAACAGATGCTGAACTAGGGAGAGTATCTTTTTTTCCGTAACTGAATTTATGAAGTACAGCCACATGCTCAAGCCTTCTGCAAAGTTATATATAATAAAGGGATTGGGCCAAGTTCCAAAAAGATTGCATTAACACTATAACAACTGGGGAAGGGTCTTCCAGTGAGATCTAGCTTTGCAATACTGCAAGCCTTTGCTGTCTCACAGCACACTGCTTGCTCTCTGCAAGCATTTTCAACTGCGCTAATCACATGTATTGAAAGATGAACATTGCTAGCACATTGCTCTTGACAATTACAGAAGGAAGGTTAGGGCCTGATCAAACCCAGTATCTTCGATTTCTGTTGAAGCCTAAACAAAACACAACCAAAATTGGCCACTTGGTTTTGGCAGAAACTGAAAACTAAACTGGCCAGGCCCTGCTCCCATTGCCACCACACATAGCCAGCCTCCATCCCTTCTACCACCACAAACAGCCTCCCTTCCCCCCTCCTGGACCCAAGATATATGCATTTGCAGCATGTGGCCCTGTAGGCAGGAGGGAATGAGCTTCCCTCCTGCTGTTTGTTCTTCCAAAGGTAAGGGTGGGAGGGTTCTGGGGATGTGGGAGGGGGACCCAGGAATGTTGGGGGGGTGTGGGGGGGTGGAGATGTCAGGGCATTTCAGGGGAGATCTGGGATGTTAGGAGGATGTAGGGTATTTGGGAGGATGTGGGGTATGTCAGCAGGAGGTCAGGGATGTCATGAGGATGTGGGGGATGACAGCAGGAGGTCTGGGATGTTAGGGGGAGGGGTACACTGCTCAGCTGATCCTGGCAGGGAGAATCCCCATCAGGTGAGCTGCCAGGAATTCTCAAAACTGGCTCAGCTGATGGGGATTCCTTCTGCCATGATCAGACAAGGTAGTTGGTGGGTACGTCTACAAAACTTGCTTGTGTACATTTTTCACATGGACCTTTTTAATTTTGAAAATGGGCAAAAAAGGTAGATGTCCTAAGGACCAAAACTTATACCTAGCTCATTTTCAAAAATAAAAGATAGACATTTGGCAGCTTTGAAAATGGACATTTTTCCTGCTGGGTTTGTGGGTCCAACCTCAGACTTAGGCACATTTTTGATTATGCCCTCTAGGTGCCTTCCTTCTTTAGGTATGCCGCTATAAAATTTCTCTTGTGGGGGGGATAATTTTATAACATCTATAAAAATTTCAAAATATGCAGTTGTTATATACAACCACATAAATGTTTTTATAAAAACAGGCTTTCAGAATTATTCTTAGTGGCACACAAAAGCTCTTGCACAATTTATACCTACTGCAAAACAGAACTAAATAAGTGCATATACTTGTACATGTATTGAAAGTATTCACATATATCACAATGCTGTCCCTGCTCTACGCCTATGAGTATACTGTCACCAGCAATACTACCCTTGCTAATGAGTTAGCTCAAATGATGCATATAAAAATAACATTTAAATAAATATTAGATCACTCATATACAGCATCTTTATGCACTGTTCCTTCTATGCTAAGTGGATGTCCTCTAACTGCACTGCTCCCAGTAGGGGATGGTGCTTCAATATTATGTTTTCAATCTCTAAGGCTAGGCAGGTTCCCTGGAGTCCTTCAGAACTTGCCTGTCCCTCGCTATTGAAAATGTGTTAGTGAAACAGCACCACCCACTGGCAGGACTGTAGCTGGAGGACTCCTGCTCAGCTTAGAGCAGTGTCTTGCAAACTTTGTCAAGCTGCAGCCCACTAAACATGGTGGCTGCAGCGCGAGGCATCTGGAAGTGCTTGATGTCAAGTCGATGTCCGCGCATGCGTGAAGGCCCTCCAGATGGGCCCAGAGCCATCAGTGGGGGTGCTGGAAGGGAAGAGGTGCAGAGAGGTGCTGGCGCCAGCTGACTGCCTACAGGATGTGCCTCTCCTTCTTCCTGGCGTCTCGCAGAACACCTAAAATCTCAGGTGGCACAGTAATGTGCCACAGCACACAGTTTGCGATACATTGGCTTCGAGGAAGAGTGTTTCTATAAGCAGACACTTAAAAGTGAGGTGTTTTCTCTTTCATTGGCAGTATGAGAATACTGAGTAAAAACAGGCTCTATGTTATTGGGGCACTTACTTTTAAGCAAGTATAAACCAATTCATGGCCATTTTCTACATATAACACACATGAAAAATGCCTTAGTAAAAGGAGCCCTAAGTATTAGGGGACAAAAGAAGATCAGATGATCCAATGTCATAGAGGAAAACACCCTCCAGGGATTCAAGACAAAGTTGAACAGGTTCCTGCTGAACCAGAGCGTACGCAGGTAAGGCTAGTCTCAGTTAGGGCGCTGGTCTTTGACCAGAGGGCCACCGCGTGAGTGGACTGCTGGGCACGATGGACCACTGGTCTGACCCAGCAGCGGCAATTCTTATGTTCTTACAAAATGATCCTCTTACAAGGCACTTTCCAAAGCCATTTATATGAGAAATAGAAATCTATCCAACCAACTCAGTGATCAGATCAGAACAGAAACTTGAATTGTTACAGCCTGAAGCTGTTTTGAGCTGGGGAAATAATTAGTTATTTTCATATTAGAAATGGATAAAAATTTGATTTTCCATCTCTTCTTTCATTATATTGTTGAGTGGTTAGTGCAGGTTTTAGCATATGCTAACTCATGTGCTAACAACAACCAGGATAGTAAAAATCCTGCACCAATTGCAAAGTATGGGATGGGGCGTGGGTGGAGATTGGGCATGGGCTGGACACTGGCGTTAGTGTGGGTGCACTTAATTGTAGGTGCTTGAAGCCAACACACGGCAGAAAATCTGTCTGTTCAGGGAGAATGCTAGATAGGTCCCCAACCATTACCATATGCTAGGCAGTAGTAAAAGGACCCATACTGTAATCTTGTCACATTTATTTATGCTGGTAAACAGTAATTTACCTATGCATGTTGACTGCCTGAAAATTGCCCTCCCTTAATGCTTTAAAAATTTACACATTTAAATAATAACCAATACTGAGGGAGTTTCTGCAGGGTAAAATTCTAAAGTCTTTTATTTTTCTCATATTGGGATGCATACAATACTTTTATATTGTGAGTGAGGATTTGGGTTTGCTCTTTATACCAAGACCTCATTTCCTTCTTGTTTGGTTTTTATTTCTGAATGTGAACATTTTGAATGTTGCTCCCTTAATGGTTTGCACAAGATTGCTCCCTGGTTCTTGTATGATACAGTCAAAAAGGAAGAATGCTTACTTGTCCATCCAAAAGTTGCTCCAAATTAATTTTACATGAAATACTACATTTAAAAGGGTAACTCTACATTTTAGAAGCCTGGTCAACTTTCAGATTATTTCACAAGTCAGTGATTCCCCAGCCAATCAGGGTTTCAGAATATCCACAATCAATATTCATGAGATAGATTTACACATCAAGGAGGCACTATATGCAAACTAATCTCATGCATATTCATTTTGAATATCCTGAGAAGGTGCAACCTGGACACGACTTCCATAGAGACATCATCAACTCACACCTCCAGGGGTCACACTCTTTTTGTGGCCATGACAATAGGACTGTGGCCACAGAAAGATTTCTAAGTACTGGCTTAGAATAACTAACTACAGCCCACTTGATTGGGTTGATTTCTTATTGGTTATGTTATTGCTTTACCACTAACTTTTGCTGCAGCCTTGATCTTTTGTTTGCTTCTTTTCTCGGGAGTTTTTCTTTTTAAGTTTTGCTCAAGTTCTTGCTCCCTTTTGTTTTTGTGGATATCTTTCTAGGTATACAATATCCTTTATAGTGCTTATGGTTATTTACATTTGTTTAATTTATTTACATAACTCTATGGAGTACATTTGTTTGTATCTCAAGTATTTTAAATATAATAAATTGAAAACTAAAAAGTGTACCACACTATGGAACTAACACACTCTAGATAAGGCATGAAGGATACAGCACAATCCCAGTTTTTGCAGTTTTATCTAGCGTGGTTGATAAATATCCAACAGGCTCGCCATCAGAGTTTCCATCGCATCTTGAAGATTTGGACTGCACAGATCTGTTAAAATGCAGATCTTCATTTGTGTCATCACGTTGCTTAAAGTCTGAATCTGAAGGTCCACTTTTGTTCAATGTAGTAATTCCCTGAGATACTTCACAGTCTCCACCACCTAACAAATTACTTGGTCTTCTGGAAAATGTCTGGGATCTGCATTCTGCACCTAGATTGTCTGCTTTTTCACGTTTCAAAGATTGAAACTTGTTGGAATTAATACTCTCTAATGATTTTTCTCTGAAATGGTGACTCCTTGATGACTGTGGAAGCTGAAGTGGTTCTGAATCATCTGTCTCAATATCGCCATCTGAACCTCTTAGATCTTCTCTCTCTAGAGATGCTATACTATCTTCACCAGACTGAAAATCACTGGCTTTAGCAGCACTGATCATATTTTCATGGTCATCTCGCAATAAACTGACAACTTGCTTTTCTCTGAATAGACTTTTGGTACTTGCCGATTGTTGCTCAAAGCTTCCTCTAGGCTCCTGCCCAGATTCTGATAAAATACTGGACCAAGGGCTGGTTTTATCTGTCATGGCTGTTACTTCATTCAGAGTTCTTGGTTCTATGATATTCTCTTCATAATCCTCTTCACTACATGACTGGATTTCATTCTCTGGCTCCTCGGTCAGGGTTTCCTCCCCAGGAACTATTTGATTTAGAAATTCATCAAGCATGCCTCTTCTACCACTAGAGATTTCAAGAGAGGGAAAAGCAGACGTATCTTCATGAGAACATGCCACCTTTAATGTGCACTCATTTTGGCTCACCATAGGCCACACATCTACATCTTTTTGACAAGGTATACCTGAAGATTTGCACAACTGGACAGAAGTATTTGAAGACTTCTTTGACTGGTTCTGCCCTTTTGGCAGATAAGTTTCATTTCTAAAAACTGCTTGCTCTTCAAATGTGTCATCTGGATCCCTTCTAAAACTTGAAGATCCAAGAGAAGAGAAATGTGAAGCATTTGTGTGGCTACTTTTGGCTTCCGCTGCTTGTTGCTCTTGTATTACAGGTCCAATATCTCTCTTGTATTGTGCGAATGGAGGCTTTTCATGCATTTTATTCTCAATATTACTGGAAGCCATAGTGAAAGATTCTTTGACATCTTTACTTACTGCTTGCTCTTCAAATGTGTCATCTGGATCCCTTCTAAAACTTGGAGATCCAAGAGAAGAGAAATGTGAAGTATTTGTGTGGCTGCTTTTGGCTTCCGCTGCTTGTTGCTCTTGTATTACAGGTCCAATATCTCTCTTGTATTGTGCAAATAAAGGCATATTACTGGAAGCCATAGTGAAAGATTCTTTGACATCTTTACTTACAACCTGTAGATCTAAACAAATAAGCACTGGTGTTAGTATAAGACTAGAAATAAAATTGTTTGCTGTTTTCAACGTAAATCATTTTTTGCACTTTATTGGCCTGCTCATATATTTTATATGCTGTTTATATCTGTAAAACAACAACTCATTTGAATGAAAATGTTTTGACAGAGTTCAATAAAAGATAATCATTTAATACAGTAAACCATCTTGTGTCCTGTACATTTTATCTGCTACTTTGAATTTCTTTTTATAGCAATACATTTTTATTAATATACTGTATAAAGATGCAGTACAAAAAAAGATATACCAGAAAATTTCCAAGTGGACTAGCAACATTTACCCAAATCAATTTCTTGACAAAATACCTCAATACCCTCCTACCTAGTATAACCCAACTGCATGACTCTAATGTAGAATTCCCCCTACGCTCTAAAATCCCTTTCCCCTACTTACAACACAAAGAGAAACATACGTGGAAAGCTCCATTGGTTCTTCCGGCCCTCTATCAGTTCAAACAAACTCGTCCCTGCCCCTCCCATCCCTTCCCCCTCCCAACCTCAATTATTGAAGCAACTTATCAAATATTAAAATCCAGACATTCCATTTGGGCCAGCATTTGAAGTCGTGTTCTCCATGCGCTCTCTGTGGGTGACACAACTGTCTTCCAGGTCAATGCAATTAAACAATTAGCAGCTGCAAGTCCAAGACATAATAGCTTGTAATGCCATTAAAAACATCTTTCATTAAATAGTCTCAACAAGCAACTCTGGAGAGAAGCAGCAATATCTTCCCCCAACAGTACTGATAACTGTGATACTAACATCCCCAAAATGCTTGAAGTGGAATATAATCCCAGTAGATATGTATAAAGGTTCCCTTCTGAGATTGACATCGCCAACATCTATCGGATACATGACCTTCAATCTGGCAGCAGTAAAATACAACCTGGTGAGTACCTTATAAGTATTTTCCTGAACCAATATACAAGTAGATGCCTTTTGCACTTCTGCACAGATAGGTCTCCACTTTCTCTCCTCAAATCTCAAACCCAAATCTACTTACCACTGTTTTTATAAGGACACAGCAACAACTACTGACCTCTCAAGTTATGTTTATGTTAATCAGGTTTTCTATTCCGTCTTTACTTATTCAGTTTCAAGGTCAGATTACATTACAAGAGGTTGGGTCAGTTACCCAGGAAGTTACAATGGACAGTTTTGACAGGGACATTCAATAGGGTGCAGGTAGATCAGTGCAGTTATTAATACAGTTAGGGCATAGTTACAAGTTCAATTAGGTCATCGTTGGCTCTTTGTTTTGTCCCAGGAGTTGCACTGGACAGTTTAGAAATGGGTTTTTACAATTCCTCCTTCAGGTGCTTCAGGGTTGGCTCCCTGTCTTATTAGAGAAACGCTTTTAAAATTTTTCAACCTCTTTTTATCCTCCCTTGGTTCTACCCTAGATAACCTAAATGTAACTTCATTTAGCTACTCAGATGATATCACCATACTCCTACCCTTCAATTCTCCTGACCCCACATCAACAGAAAAACTGGAAAAAACTCTACAAGCAGTGGAAAATGGATGGTAGACCACAAATTGAAGCTGAACACAGACAAAACAAAATTTCTATTGCTCGAAAAAGACAAAAACCCTTCCATCACAGAACTAGAAATTAACACCACCAAATACCCTATACAAACTGCCCTCAAACTCCTAGGAGTAACGATAGATAGATGCTGCACTATAAAGGTCCAAATCAACAAGACCACCCAGAAAGCATTTCTAACCATGCGCAACTTACGAAAAATTAGAAAATTCTTTGACAAAGAGCAATATAGGCTCATAGTCCAATCCCTAGTCCTAGGTCTGTTGGACTACTGCAATATCCTCTATCTACCATGCCCTGCAACCATGATAAAACAACTACAGACAGTCCAAAACACTGCACTCAGATTGATCTACTCGCTAAGTAAATTTGACCACATCACCACTGCCTACCTATACAAGCACAAATTCAATTCAAATTATACTGTTTACTATTCAAAGCAATAAATGGCACAGCCCCTGTTTACCTAAACAATCGCCTGAACCATAACCTCTCTACTAGACAAAGAAGAACTCAGACCCCATTTACCTACCCTCCACTCAAAGGCACTCAGTGCAAGAAGATGTTTGACAACCTACTAGTGACGCAAGCAGCAAAACTTAACCATACTATCTCCACCCTGCTGATAACAACGAGTGACTTCAAATCTTTTCAAAAAGAAATCAAAACCCTACTATTCAAAAAATTTATCCAGATATCTTAACTCTAACCATGGTCTTCCCCTCCGTATAATTCCCCTCTAACCTCCCCTCATCTCCAGCTATCCTTTCTCGTCAAAACCTCAAGTATGTCAACTGCCTCCCAAATTGTACATTTACGGGAATTGCACTATCTCCCAATTGTACAGCTCCCCAAACTGTAAATCTACTGGAATAGCCCAGTCATCTTTTCTGTATCCTATTCAATACATTGTAATTCTCCAATCTTCTTGTAATTCTCCTGGACCTGGAAATGTCCAACTGTTTCTTTTGTAATCCGCCCAGAACTGATAGGTACGGGCGGAATAGAAGCCATTAATGTAATGTAATGTAAAAAGTGAAATCTCTTTTTTTGAGAACAGGATTTGCACTAAGGGTATTTGAGTTTTTTTGATTATCACAGTCCCTTTGTATTTGTGAGTGTGGAGTGAACCCAACTATCTACCCTTCTCCATTGAGAATATTGACCATTTAACTCCACTCTCTGTTTTCTCTTTTAACCAGTTCTTAATCTAAAGTAGGACATTATCTCCTATCCCATGACTTTCTATATTCCTCAGGAGTCTTTCATGAGGTACTTTGTTAAATGCCTTTTGGAAATCCAGATACATATTATCAACCGACTCACCTTTATTCATCTCTTCAAACAAATGCGTGTCTTTAATCCATGCTTACATATATGTTCTACAATTTTGTTCTTTATAATAGTCTCTACCACTTTGCCTGGCACTGACTTTAGTGGTTTCAGAATGACACACCTATTGCACTGGAAACCTGTATTTAACAGATGAAAATATTTAAGCAACCAACTTATCCCATTAATTTACACTAGAGTATTCCTTACCATCAATGAAGTTACCAACTTGCGAGACCAGCTGCTTAGATTTTTCCAGAAGATTCTGTGTATTATTGTCTAGAACAGCAGTCACGGATTCTTGCTGACCACTAAGGATCTCCTGATTTTTCTTTGGTGGTCTATCATGGTCCAGGTCCATGAAAGATCTTTTCAGCTTCTGGTTGAAGTATCTCTGAATTTCGTCCAGCTCACTAAGATTCTTTCTGTAAAGGTCAATTAAAAACACCAATATGTATACAGAATTTGAAATTCTACCTGATGTCATATGCCATTCTGATGCTTACAAAATACAGTACTTGAAGGTGAAACAATCTGCTAGTTTAACTTTCCTTGATTCCTACCAGACCCTACCAGCAAATGGGGTAAAGAAGAAGATACATTCCAGTGATATCACTGACTTAAGTAATGGTGCAGCCTGGAACTTGTCAGTAAGCCCATGCCAAAGAGAAAGCATGACCAAGAGGCCTAGCCAAAAGCAATTTTGGGGAGGGCCAAGAGGTCCAGCAACTCTCTGTCCCTTCAGTCCCCCTGCAGGCCTTTCCTCTAGCCCCCCTAACCCCATGCAGGTCCAGCACCTCTCTCCTGTCCCTTCAACTTCTATCCCCCCCTTACAGGTGCAGCAACTCTCCCAGCCCCCCCTCCATGTAGGTCCAACACTATATCATCCTTTTCCTTCCCTCACCCCTGCCTCGGTGCTTCCTGTTTAAATTACAGGCTCTGGCCAGAGCCTTCCTTCTGCTGTGATCTGCCCTCTCTGATGCAACTTTCTGTTTCTGAGAGGGTGGATCATGGCAAAGGTAAGGCCCTGCAGCAGGCCTATGTGAATTACTGCTGGCCAGCACCCATACTTTAAAGCTGAAGCATTGCAGCAGGGATGAAGGAAGGAAAAGAAGATATACCTCAGCCACCTGTAATCCAACATTTCTGCACTACATTTGGGATGCCTTTGGCCAGGCCCACCCAGGTCCATCTGTGGCTACACCACTGGCATGATAATCAAGAACCACTCAAAAAAAAACCCACAGAGAAAAAATAATAACAGGCATAAATGAATAGAGTAGATCCTCAAACTAGCTGTGACACAAATCTTTAATCCTACTATTTTCTGAAGGGATACTGGCCTGGTCTAGCAGAAATCAAGGAACAGAAATAAATGGGTAAGACTAAATTTCCTTTTCCTTTTCATCTTGCTGGCCTGTCTTCTTGGTAGCAGCA
The DNA here is from genome assembly GCF_902459505.1 of Geotrypetes seraphini. Taxonomy (NCBI): domain Eukaryota; kingdom Metazoa; phylum Chordata; class Amphibia; order Gymnophiona; family Dermophiidae; genus Geotrypetes; species Geotrypetes seraphini. Next base: position 10,358,394 of record NC_047089.1, on the reverse strand, counting down.
GTGGGCAGTCCACCAAGAGACTAATCAGGTCTATGTACCAAGGATAGTGAGGCCTGTCCATAGCGACCAAAAATGTGTGAGACATAATCCTCTGAAATGCTCAGCTGATCAGAGGTCAGGGAGAAAAACATAGAGACTTCTGCCTGGCCAAGACTGAATAAGTGCCTCTGGCTGAGGTAGTCTGTCTGAGACTGGAGTAAAATGAAGCTTCACTTAGCAGCATAGCCAACAGATCTCCTGAGCCACACTGCACTTCTTATCCTCCTTGCTTGTTGATGTAAGCTACAGTTGTTGCTTTGTTGGACATCATTCGCATCAATGTTCCCTTGGAGAAATGGGAGGAAGCTCTGAAGCACCAGCTGGATAGATCTCAATTCCAGCTGATGGATGGCTCATGATCCCTCTATTGCTAACCATCTCACTTAAACGTTATAGTCCTGGGTCCCTACCTTTTGAAGCTCACATTGGTCATGATCAATGTCCAATTGGAGGGATCGAGGGGAACTCCTTTCAGTAGGTGAGATGCTGAGAGCAGAAGATAGTCCTTGACATTCTGGGATTTGGGATCCACCAGGCCAAAAAGGTTCTATGAAGAGGCTCTGTGGGCACATGGCCATGGAAACATTTCCAAGGTTGCAGCCATTGATCATAGGAGCTGGTGGCAATTCCAAGCTCTTAGGGCCTGCTTCTCGTAAAACACCTGGGTTATTCCATGTCAAGTGGCAAGAGCTCCTAAGCAACCATCTCAGAAATTGATGAATTTTTTTCAGGGGATATCCAAAGTTTGGGGTCCTATTTTGTATCCATAGGATATGTCGACTGGGGACCCTCCTTGAAACTGAACCAGTTGACATGGAATTACCCATTTTCTAAGCCTGGAACTTGATCATTAGCTAATATGTTATAAAAACCATGCCCCACCTGGTATCAAACTTGTCAACAAGATATTCCAGCACCTGTGCTAGAACCATGTAGCTTTTCAGACAGTTCTCTGCCCAGTCCTTCTGCTCCAAAAGTTGAATCACTCAAGTTACTTTGAGTTAGCGTGAATCAACCAATCACCTAAGTATGGATGTATCCAAATCCCACCCTTAAAGAGGGATTTGGGCACATTGTCTCTTTTATTTGTATTTAATGTGATTTATTTATTCAAGCTAGCTTAACCACTTGCAAACTGGAAATAGGCCTATAACTTGTGCTTTGTGCTACCTCCATTATATTCTTCTCTAAGAAAAGTATGATTGAATTTAACAGTTGTGGACAGTAACCTTCCTGTAAAAACAAATTAATAACTTAGTGCACCAGATAATAATATCTGAGGTATGCTACTATCATGGTCTTATTCATTACTGGAAACCTCCAGGTTGTATTTTGACTACATATGATGGAGGAGGCAGAATATGGGGTTAGAAGTATCACAGCGGGGGTGAGGGAGGGAAAAGACGAAGGAGGGGGCAAGACTTGGATCTATGAGTTCAGTCAGGTAGAGTTGAATGACATTTCCATAAAGTGTCCATAATCACTAAGGTAGAATAAGGTATAATTAAATAAGAAGTCAGTGGTAGATTTTTACCTTGAGAATTAAATGAAGAATAATTAGGCTCTAGAGCAGGGGTGTCAAATGTCAGTCCTCGAGGGCCGCAATCCAATTGGGTTTTCAGGATTTCTCCAATGCATATGCATGAGATCTATTAGCATACAATGAAAGCAGTGCATGCAAATAGATCTTCCTACTTGGGGCCATGAAGCTAATAGTGCTTCTCAACATTCGTTCTTATCAGAACACCTGACCTTGGTCACACAATGAACCTTATGGAAATACAAGACCACAAACTAAAAGTCCTAATATACACAACTGAAACCCATAATGCCAATCTATGCATGCAGTACACCACCAGAGAAATAGAAAGAAATGCATTTCTTCCTGAACAGTGCAAAATATAGACAGCAGATGTAAATTCTCAAAACTGACATATTGGATTGGGAGGGAATGGGTTAAAAATTTTAATGTTTGAATTGTAATAATTGAGGAAGGGTTATAATTTTTATGTTATTATGATTACATGAAAATGAATTTCAAGTGTTATATTGTAGATACTGATGATATATTAATGTACACTTGATGTCAGATTTTAAAATGAATAAAGAATTAAAAAAAAATAAAAATTAATGTTTTAATGTTGAATATGATAGAGATTCAAGTGTTGTATTCAATTCAATTTAACTGTCTATCTATTGTTACACTTGTTGTAAGATGTAAAATGAATAAAGATTAAAAAAAAAACCCCAAACTGACATATTTCAATCACGAATTGAAAATAAGTTAAATAGCACCGTTCCCAGTACAGACCTCTGTGGCACTCCACTGTTTACTCTCCTCCATTGAGAAAAATGCCCATTTAACCCTGCCCTCTGTTTTCTATCCGATAACCAATTCCTAATCTACAACTGAACTTTGCCACCTATCCCATGACACTTATGTACTTTAATTTTCTCAGGAGCCTCTCGTGAGGAACTTTATCAAAAGCTTTCTGAAAATGTAGATACACTATATCAACCGGCTCACCTTTATCCACATGTCAAGCAAATTGGTAACCCACAACAATACACTCCAAATTTGCCAAAAATCCTACTATAGAGACAACACAAAAAGGCAACCTAGTCACATCAAGGTTTGTGTGGGGAACGCTCAGGACGCCAAAATTGGCTCACAACTTACAGACCAAAATTAGATAAATATAATATAGGGTGCTCTCAGTGTGAACCATCAGTGATAGGAGCACAGCTCCGACACTTCACTTCTGGGTCAAGGCGGTAAGCCTCCACCCCCACACCATCATCGAGCACCCTAAGTGTGCTGAAATTTAAAGGGACCTAAGTCCACTAAATCAACAAATCAATCAATCAAAGTGAGTAAATCAAACTCAACACAAAAAACCTGAGCGACCCCCAAACAAACCCTGCCAGCCAGACCCCCCGAACCACACAACAAAATCAAGAATCACCATACAAAAAATGCCAAATAAATACAATACTTATCTGAAACTATCTCACAAACTAATAAACGCAAAAAAACGCGCCAGGAGAAAAGGTTCAACCGCGCTGGTTTTGGGAGGAGCCCTTCTTCAGGAACTTGACCCCCGACGGAACACAAACAAAGAGGTTCCTGAAGAAGGGCTCCTCCCGAAACCAGCGCGGTTGAACCTTTTCTCCTGGCGCGGTTTTTTGCGTTTATTAGTCTGTGAGATAGTTTCAGATAAGTATTGTATTTATTTGGCATTTTTTGTATGGTGATTCTTGATTTTGTTGTGTGGTTCAGGGGGTCTGGCTGGCAGGGTTTGTTTGGGGGTCGCTCAGGTTTTTTGTGTTGAGTTTGATTTACTCACTTTGATTGATTGATTTGTTGATTTAGTGGACTTAGGTCCCTTTAAATTTCAGCACACTTAGGGTGCTCGATGATGGTGTGGGGGTGGAGGCTTACCGCCTTGACCCAGAAGTGAAGTGTCGGATCTGTGCTCCTATCACTGATGGTTCACACTGAGAGCACCCTATATTATATTTATTTAATTTTGGTCTGTAAGTTGTGAGCCAATTTTGGCGTCCTGAGCGTCCCCCACACAAACCTTGATGTGACTAGGTTGCCTTTTTGTGTTATCTCTAAAGCAAATTGGTAAGGCAAGATCAATGAAGTCTGGGATCTCCTGATGTAGCATTTCTACAGTGTCCTTTGCATGATGTGATGGGGCATTGTCCTGTTGGAAGATAAAATAGTCTCCCGACATGCGATGGATCACTGGCAACAGCTTTTATGTCCTGAGGACATCCCAGTAGTATGCACCATTGATCTTAACCACAGGATCGATGAAGAACAGATCTGTGAATCTGAGCTTCGATATAGCGACCGAGACCATCACAGAGTTGTGGGTGAGGTTCTGGTCAGCTTGATGGGCAGTCTGGCTGGATATTGAGGGTGTTTTTCTGTGTTACTGTAACCATGCTAAAGAGATGATGACCAAAGGAAAAATGTCCAGACTGTATGCAGCAGAGATAATTATAGCAAGACTCTAGAAGTAATGAGATCAGCCTCCAAAGTAGCATAAGTCCATCCTCCCTTGTTGAGGATATTTTAGGGAAATGAGAAAGAAGGTCAAAATTGAATAGTGAAAGGGAACTGCTGACACCCCCCCTCCCGTTACATTTATCTCCATGGCACATACTTTTGACTTACGTACCTGAGAGCTGTAAGAACTGAAGGACTTGATGACTGAGACTGTGCATCGTGTTCTCTGACACTGTGTGTGCTCCGTTCAGTCTGCTGTAAAGACTCATGAAATCTGCGAACATTTTGCATGTGCTCTTCATGACGTGAAATCCAGTTTCCAGGATGGATACTTCTACTAAAACAATACACCGATAACTTATTAGGCACTAAGGAATCTGAATACTGCACTCAGTAACAAAAGGGAACATTATCATTCTAGTCCAAATCCTAAAATGGTCACTGTTGGAAGATAAAACCACTTTGCAAAGAAAATCTCTGTTGCCAGTGTTAGTTTATCGCAAAGGCCTCAGACAGAAGGCTTGAAGACACAGACCACATACTCTGTGAAAATGTTCCATACTACAGTACAGTAGCAACTAACCTACTACATGTGTTAACATTGGCCATTAATGCATAGAAACATGAAGCCTGATATTCAGTGCTATTTAGAAGGCCAGGATTGGCTCCCAGTTGTCTAAATAGCACATAGCCAGCTATCCGCCGATATCCAGCAGGGGCTATCCCAGTCTCCGAATTAGCCAGTCACTGCCCATATTCAGTAGCTTGGCGGCCAAATATAACTACCTTAAAGAGTGGTATATCTTTGGCCATTGAGACTTAGTCGTCTATCCGCTGAATATTGGCACAGTCAGCTATGTCCCAACTGGTTGAAAATAGTATTTGCGGTTTTTCAAAATTCGCGGGAGTTCTGGAACGGAACCACCGTGGATTTCGGGGGAGTACTGTAGTACAATATTACCTACACATGTATTTATAAGATGAATAAAATAAACCCTCCCACCCCCCCTCTTATCAATATCTTATTATGGGAAAATTGTATCATTCATTGCAAAAATCTATTAATGGTCCCCAAATCTTCTTAAACTTATCTATATAACCTTTTTGTGTTGCAAATTTATCAATATATCTTGTTGTATTATATGCAGTGGCCAAAGGAAGGGGAGGGGATGGGTTTATAATTGAGAAATAGTTGGTATACTTATTAAATATTATATACTGTTTCAAGATTATAGTAAAAGATTATATAATGATACGTTATATATATAGTAATGTATGAAGGAATATCGAGTGTGTACGTAATGAAATTGTATAAATTTAAGTGGTACACTTGTTGTTATATGAAAAAAAAAAAAAAGAATAAAAAACTTAAAACACATGTATTTAATCTGCAGCAGCTCATCACTTCTTTCCATCGGGCAAATCACTTCCATCTCTGTTCTTGCAAACGTGCCGCTCCGTTTGCTTAGATCAGACTTTTGATTCAGAGTGAATTGACCCTTCTCTGTCCATGCTTAAGTAAAGGCTAAAATCTCGCTTTCTTCAGATTGTTTTAGGTCTTGAGTACTTCTTGTTAACATATTTTCCAAGAATCTCTTGTTGATGTATGTTTGTTTTGACTAGACTGTGAGTTCTGTTTAGTAAGGACCATCTCTTTTATGTATTTGTATGGATTTGGTACTGTTTTAGAAATAAGGAGTAGAGTACTTGTAATAGTAGGATACTAAAGCACTGCTGTCGTCTCAATTTTAATTTCATATTTTTACCTGTCAACAGTCCTTATGTCAGTATCTTGTGACATGTTATTCTTTATCAATAGTTCTGAAGATGGAGTAATATAGTTTGGGAAACAAGCATGGACTGAGCCACCAGGGAATACCAAAGGGTTCTTTCCAAAAACCTGAAAAAAGATAAAAGGGGTCAGTAGCACAGGGATCTAAGGCTCAATCTTTACAATAAACTGAAGCAGTGTCCACCAAAATAGTTCTATATCTATCATGTTCCCAGGTTTATCATAACAAATCTGTGTTCTGTTCTCAGCAGCTGCAAATATAGAAGATTGCTCCTTTTTATATTCTTTAGCATCAGAATTCAGTCCTGAATGAAAATAAAATCCAACTTTAACATAAATGAAAAATACTAAAGAATATGCCTAAGAAAGGAAAATACCAGATAAAACCTGCCAAGAGAATATGCTTCTTTAATTTAGAGTCAAGGCTGGTATCTCAATTATTGTGTAGCAGAAATCTGCTTTACACACAGGGCTAGATTCACTAAGCCGTTCAAGTCCTGACCCCTTTGCGATCCGATTTTCCTCTGACCAGATTCACTAACCTCGTGGCCAATTATCCTCCGATCAGATCTGATCCGCACATGCAAATGAGGAGAAATGGCATGCAAAGTAGGAAGGACGCGATTCACTAATAAATGCAGGCACACTGACTGGGATGGCCGATCCAAAAACAAGCGACTGCTCTCTGCCCCGACTCTCCTGCCCTTCCTTGTAGTGCAAGCCCGTGGGTTTAACCCATGGGTTTAAAGCGGATTAAAACCACGGGCTCGCGAAGTTAAGTAAAAAGGGCTCGTGAAAAGTAAAGTTAAAAAAAGAAGTTTTTTCCAGCTCTGCCAGGCATGGAGGGCTAGCGCATACACAGACCATCTACAGATGGTCTGCGCATACGTCGGGATCGCTGGAGAGGGCATGATTCCGATCGTTCTCATTTGCATGAGGATGCGTCGTGAATCAGCCCCTCGGACCCAGATCAGATCGGTAAGCCATTTTGTGAATCTGGCCCCTAGTCAACTAGAACCTGCCCTAATTCTGAAAAGTTCCATTTCTAGCACTGGAGTGTGAAATAGAAGAGGCATTCACGCAAAGGTAACAAGCTAATCTTCCTTTGATTCTCCCTCTTTCTCTAATTATAGCCAATACATAATGATCCTTTGATAAGCACCAAGTGTCACAGGTCCTATAGGCATTGCTGGGGTGGGGGAAGAGTGTCAGTGAACTCCACTCCATCTAAGTCCAAAGCCATTATCAGCATTAGGCATCTTTAAACAGCTGAAGCAAAGTTGTGAAGGAAGCTATATTTGGACTGTGGACTACTTACACAGCTGATTTTTATCTTGGGCTTTGGCCTTCTGCTTTCAAAAAAGATTTGTGGTGTATTTTGAGTCCTATAGGGTGAGAGGGTGGCGTTGCAAGTTAATGTTGAAGTTTGATTTAGTAGCTGAAGTATCTCTCAGTTCTATATCCAAGGAGGCTCTTTAATAAATAGTTAATTTTGCAATGGGACATATGGTGCACTTTAAAGGTGCATTTATTACTTTTAAAATTCTAAATGGTATCTTTATCCCTCTTGTCCCTTTATTAAGGAATGCTTATAGATTCTCCTATGCAAGAGGCACCCAACAATTCAAACTCTCCCTCCCTTCAGTGAAAGGAATCAAGAATTTCAGTCAATTCTTGGTTTTAAAATTTTCTCAACTATGGAACGAACTTCCTCTTATCTTAAGGGGTCCTGGTCCTTTTCAACTTTTTCGCATATCTTTAAAAACGATTTTAGAGGGGCGTGGCTTAGCGCGAGCACGGATGGAGGTGTGATCCTGAAGCTCCTCACCAACCAGGCAATGAAATAAAGAAAAAATCATTTTCCTTCAAACAATTTTATAAAAAATATATAAATGGAAAGCTGAATAAAAACTACAAAACAAAATCCTAAATTGCGATATTTGAAGAAGGATATGTGCAGACAGGAGACGGAAAAGCGGAGTGCCGTTTGAGCTGACGGTTAAAAAAAAAAAAAATTGAATACAGCGCTGAGGTATATATTCATATATATTCATATTCTGACCAAATATAAAATTTGATAGAAATCGGGAAAGCAGTCTGTGTCTACGGAGGTTTTAGAGTAGCTTGAAAGCAGAGAGAGACTGAGAGACGAACGTGAACTGAAATTGAAAAAAAAGCTGACAGGAGTTGGTAAGCAGAGAGCGTTCACTGTCGGCGAATTCAAAAGACTATAAGATATATGTTTGAATGAGAAGATGTAAAGAATGGATATGTTTCTGACAAAATATAATTAAAGTAAAAAAGCTGAATTGATATATTTGAAACGTGATTTGTGCTGATTAGAATTGGGAAGGCATATAACCGTTTGTGCTGGCGGTTTACTGATGTTTGAATGCTGAAACCGCGAGATAGATGTGATTGAACAGTTTGGCAAAATAGAAAAAAAGAGGAGAAAAGTATTTACTCTGAACAAATATTTACTGAAACAAAAAAGTCAAGAAAGCTGAGAACTGTCTGTATTTCAACTAATTCGGGAGACTTTGGAACAGTACTGATGCTGATGGATGTGAAAGATCAGAAAATCAGATAGTGATCCGTTCAAAAAATAGCCAAAAAAAAAAAATATATAACCTGAATTGTGGCAATTGAAGTGAGATAGGTGCAGACAAGAAACGGGAAGAAAACCATTGGTGATTTTGACGGTTTCATTGAACTTGAGTGCAGTATTGAAACCGCGAAATATAAGTGAAAGATCAGATTGATTGGAAAAATTGTGAAAAGGAATTGGTGTTCTGACCAGCTATATTGAAAAAAAAAAGATTATTCTTTGATAAAAAAGGGGACTTGCATTTTTTCACAGAAATTGGGTGCTGAAGCACTGAAGACAAATAAACACTGAACATCACTTTCCTCTGACAAAGCTGCGATTGGGCTTGTGAGAGAGGAGACAGAGAAAAGGTTCAACTGAATTTAAAAAAAAAAAAAAAAAAAAACTGAAACAGCAAGACACTGAAGAATTTGAGAGACGCTGAGAAAAAAAAAAAAAAAAAGAAGAAAATTGCCTAAAGTTGGTCAAAATAGGAAAAATACTCTAAAAAAAAAAATTTACTCTCCTTAATCAGAGCTGCGATTGGGCTTGTAAGAGGAGGGAAAAAAAATAAAAAAGAGTTCCCCTAAGAGATTAAAAACATAAGAATACCAAATATAAAAGATTTAAATACAAGAAACAATAATAACCAAGAAAAAGAGAACAATAACATGGCAAGTACAAGACAAAACAAAAATGAGGCTGGTACATCTGCAAAAAGACAGAAACAAGATCAAATAACACCTAGCAAGATACCACTTCCTATTGATGAACCAGACATATTAAGCAAAACTGAAGTCATGGAAGAATTAAAACAAATCAAACAAATGCTTAAAGAAACTATAAATAATATGTCTGAAATGAAAGAAGAAATTTTAAATATACATAGACAAATGGAAGTCAATAATAAAAAAACAGCTGAATTAGAATCAAAAATGGAAGCAATAGAATGCGAATCAAAAAGATGTAAAAACGACAGCCTGGAATTAAATAAATTAAAAGATCAACTGGAGGATTACGAGAATAGAGGAAGAAGAAAGAACATCAAACTATTTGGAATTCAAGAAAACTTAGAGGGAAAAAATACCATCCTTTTCCTTGAAAATTTAATTCCAAAAATTCTACAATTAGACTTGAAACAACCAATTGAAATTGAAAGGGCGCACAGAATTCCAACTAAAAATTTAGAAAATAAAAACAGACCAAGACCAATCATTTTCAAAATGTTGAGATACCAACAAGCACTAGAGATACTAAATGCTGCAAAAAAAGATAAAAACTTGAATTATAAAGGATCAAGATTATGGTTTCTACCAGACTTCGCCAAAAACACAGCAAGTAAAAGGAAAAAACTACTAGATATGAGACCTCTACTTAAAGAAAAAGGATTTAAATATGGTCTATACTACCCTGCGAAAATGAGAGTGTCATCCGGAGACAAATCCTTATACTTTGAGGATCCCGAAAAACTAAAAGAATTTCTCTCTAAACCAGAACCTATGATATATTAACAAAATATATTAAGATGGTTCTGAAAACTCTATGAAAAATTAGAAAATATATCACATCGAAATATTTGAAGAAATGGAGGAAAACAATATAAAGAAAAGACAATAACAATTAAATGAAAGAAAGAACAGAATATAAGAAAATTATTAAATAATACACTGCATATATGTTTAAAATAATTATATGTTGAAATCGTAATACTAAGGAAATACAAATTAACATATTATTAAATGGAAAATGATACATTAATAAAATGTTATGAAAAATGATTAAATAAATATAAAAGATCAATATAGATAGATAGAAGGGAAACTTGTTTAAAAAATTGAATATTGATTGCCTGGAATGGGGAGAATGTTGGGATTACAATTCCAATGTGTATCCTTAAGCAGCCAATGTATTGGGTGGGAAAGGGAGGGATAAGAAAAATATTTATTAGAATAATTAAGGGAGATACATTAGGGTTAAATATGTGTGTCATGAAGAAAATTTTTTGGTTATTAAATATGAAAGAGGAGAGGAAGAATAAGATAATGAAAAGTATAAAAATATATAATGTCTTTTAAAATATATTCTATCAATGTCAATGGCCTGAATCACGTAATTAAAAGGAAAAAAATATTAACATTTTTAAAAAAACAAAATGCAGATATTTATTGTCTGCAAGAGACCCATCTCAATATGAAGGAATCACAGAAATTATCAGGTGGATGGATAAAAGAATGTTTTTTTGCTCCAGCAGTGGGTAAAAAAGCAGGGGTTGCAATCCTTATAAATAAAAAATGTATGGCCAATATAAAAGTAAAAAATTCAGATCCACATGGTAGATGGATACATATCGATATAGGTATGGGAAATGATACCCTGACGTTATTTAATATATATGCCCCTAATTCGAATCAATCAGAATTTTTCAAAAAACTACAAAATATGTTATTACCACTGGCTGCCTCTAATTTAGTGGTGGCTGGAGACTTTAATGCTGTAATGGATCCATTATTGGATAAAAAACCAGGTAAAAATATTAAATCTTTAGGTCTAGATAATTTAGTTCGATCATGTGATTTGAAAGATATATGGCGTATTCTTCATTTTAATGATCAGGAGTATTCATTTTGTTCACAGGTTCATAAATCATTTTCAAGAATAGATTATATTTTTGTTTCAACAAATAAAGTGCAACAAGTGATTAAAGCCTCCATTGATCCTATTATCATTTCGGATCATGCGGGAATATGGATAGAATTACAATTAGATCAATTAGAAAATAATAGACCTCTTTGGAGATTTGATAATGCATTGCTTGTGGATGACAAATTTTTGGAAAATTTTAAAACACAAATTAATGAATTTTTTCAAATAAATTTAGTGGAAGATACATCTATAGAGAATGTATGGGATGCATTTAAAGCAACTATGAGGGGTAATATCATATCATATTCAGCTTTTATTAGGAAACAAATTAAAAAACAATATATAGAATTAGAAAAAGAAATAAAAATATTAGAAGCTAAATTGATAAGTAAATGGGAATATGAAGTTTTGCAATCTCTTTTGAAAGTAAAAGGTAAATATAATGAATTAACTTCAAAAATGATAAGAAAAGATTTGTTTTCCAAACAAACGGTGTATTATGGAAATTCTAATAAAGCAGGAAAATTATTAGCAAATTATCTTAAGGCAAAAAAAAGGAGAATTAATATTAATGGAATAAAAGATGATAATGGTATAATAACAAATCAAACAAATATAATATTAAAACAATTTTTAAATTTTTATAAGGATCTATATTCTTCCGAACCTTACTTGGAGAAACAAAAAGATGGAAAAAAATTTTTAGATTTAATAAATGGACCTAAGATTCCTGATCATATAAAACGAAGTTTAGAAGAACCTATATCATTAAAAGAATTAGAGACAGCATTGAGATCTCTTAGAGTTGGATCCGCTCCAGGTGGTGATGGTTACACAGTAGAATTTTATAAAACATTTCAAAATATCCTCTCCCCACATTTATTAAAATTATATCAGACACAATTTATAAAAGGTAATATAAAAGGTACTATGGCTGAATCAATAATAATTGTTTTGCCTAAGCCAAATAAAGATCCTACTTTGGTTTCGAACTACAGGCCTATATCTTTGATAAACGTTGATAATAAACTTTTGGCGAAAATTTTGGCTTTGAGATTAGCCAAAGCTCTCCCACATATTATAGATATGCATCAAACGGGTTTCGTTGCTAAAAGACATTCCTCCAATAACTCTAGACTATTATTTCACATGCTAAACTTATCAAAAAAAATTGATGAACCGGCATTTACAGTTTCACTAGATGCTGAGAAAGCATTTGATAGGGTGGAATGGAATTTTATGTATCAGGCTTTAGAATGGTTTGGTATAGGTTCTGGATTTATACAAATGGTAAAAACATTGTATAGCTTCCCGATTGCAAGATTAAATATTAATAATAAGATATCTGATGGTTTTCAATTGCAGAGGGGAGTTAGACAAGGTTGTCCTTTGTCTCCTTTGTTATTTGATGTTGTATTAGAACCCTTATTGTTAGCAATACAGCAAACGAGGGAGATACAAGGAATTCCATATTCAGATATGGAATATAAAATTTCGGCTTATGCTGATGATATTTTGCTTTATTTGAGAAATCCAGAGTCTACCTTATCTTCTTTATTGGAATTAATTGATAAGTTTGGCAAATTTTCAGGTTATAAAATTAATTGGAATAAATCTGAAATTATACCCTTGAATGTTTACTGTGTAAAAGGATTATTTGATACTTTTCCATTCATATGGAAAGAAGAAGGATTTAAATATCTAGGCATTCAAGTTAAAAAAACAATTGAAGATACTGTAAAAGAAAATGAAAAATATGTATTAAAAAAAGTAACGGAGTTATGTGAACAATGGAACCCATTGCATATATCTTGGTGGGGCAGAGTTCAAACTATTAAAATGATGATGTTACCTGTGGTTTGCTACCAAATGAGTATGATACCTATTTATTTTCAGGGGTCCTTTTATAAGAAGCTTAATAGAATTTTAACAAAATTTCTTTGGCTTGGTAAAACACCAAGAATAGCTTTAGTAACCTTACAAAAATCAATTAAGGAGGGAGGGGTAAATTTTCCAAATTTCTATAGGTACCATCAAGCCTATATTCTACGTCAGGGTATGTATTGGATCCTCCCAGAACTTATAGATAATGCACCAGATTGGTTATATTTGGAATGGCGCCTTATGTTTCCCCTAAATTTAGTTCATTTACCAAGTATTAATATACCTAAAAGATACAGAGAAAATAACATAATAATGGATACTTGGAAAACATTGAGATTTATTGATAAATTAACACCCATCCCAATATATAAATCAACTAATCAATCCATATGGATAAACTCCAAGATCAAAATTGGCGGAGCTCAAATCCTTTGGAAGAACTGGATTATTGCAGGAATTAGATCTCTAGATGATATTATTTCAGAAGGTAAACTGCTGGATTTTTCACAATTGCAACATAGATTTGGTCTTAATAAAACACAAAGTTTTAAATGGTTGCAATTGAGGCAGGCCATTCAGGTTGGGTTCCCTGAATGGAAATCATTAAACAATCAATATAGTTTAAAGTTCTTATGCTTTAAAGCAGACTTCCTAGGACATCAAGCCGCATTGTGGTATAAATTAATATCTGAATATTTGAATAAAAAACCAAAAAATGGTCTAAGAGACATTTGGAGCATTGAGATTGGACATCAAATTAATGCATCTCAATGGCCACTAATTTGGTCTTGGAGAATGGGATGTACAGTGTCAGCATCTATGAGACAAACATGGTTCTTTTTATTACATAGAGCTTTTTGGACCCCTACTCGTTTACAAAAACTAGATAGTTCTAAGTCTAATAGATGTTGGCACTGTAATCTAGAACCAGGGACATTAGATCATTTATTATATTACTGTCCTTATATTAAAATATTTTGGAATTCAATTTGGCCACAAATTAATAAATTAATGGAAAATCATATTGCAATATCATATGATACAATTTTATTTGGAACAATGATGAGAAAAAAAAGTCAAATTTCACCAGAAAACAATAAACTTTTATTAATTATGACAGGGGTTGCCATTCAACATATAACTAACAATTGGAAAAATTACAACAACCTAAACTACACATTTTGGTGGAATACAATATGCCATGTTTTTAAAATGGAAAGAACAATATCAATACAAAAGGGGACATATGATAAATTTATAAAAATATGGGGGCCATTGACAAAATACTGTAATGATTAAATAATAGAATACTTTTTCTTCCTTTCTTCTTTTAGAGATTTTCTTATGACACACATATAGGGGGGGTAAGGAAAACAATTTATATATAGTATATTATAATATATTATACAAAATGTAACAAATGATTAAGGGATAATAGAAGGGTGGGGGGAGGGAAAATGAATAAAATTTATCCAAAATATATTGTATTAGATATAAATATGTTTATTGAACAATTGTATTCCAATATGTTATATACTTTTATAAAATTTGAAAATATTATATTAAAATGGTGAAGGGGTGGGGGGAGGGTGAAGGGGAAAATCAAATTCAGACATACATTGTGTTAGATATAAAAGTGATACCATGCATGTATCAAATGTATTTTATTATTGTTTACACTTTTTGTGAAATTTGAAAATAAAAATATAATGAAAAAAAAAAAAAAAAAAAAAAAACGATTTTATTTGCCAAACACTTTGGAAATCAGTCACATTAATATTTTCTGACCGTTACTTTTTTTTGTATTTTTTTAGTTACTGTTAACCGAGTCGAGCTCCATTTTGGTTGAAGACCTGGTATACAAAGCTAAGTTTTGGTTTAGACCCCTCTGGTATAGAAAGGGCTCTTTTCTTGGAGGTAATAGAAATGTTTTCCTCAATGAAACTAAGCTCTTACCCACAAGTAAACATGAACGATTTTAATGTGGGCAGGGATAAAATAAAGGATGAGGTAATAAAGTAGTTTGCAACAGGCTATCAACTAGTAGTCACCATAGGACCCCCATAACAAAGGCCACCTTCTGGGTTAGACCTTTGTTTCTGGTCTTGAGGGATGAGTTGGCACATGAAGTTTGGTTTGACCAATATTTATTACCTTTTAAAATTGTTACAACCATATTCAAAGCTGTTTACATACAGGCACTTCAAGCATTTTTCCTCTCTGTCTCGGTGGGCTCACAATCTGTCTAATGTAATAATAATAATAATTTTATTTTTGTATACCGCTATACCAAAGTGGTTTATAGGGGAAGAGACTGTACATATACAGCGAAGATACAGAGAGTAATTGTCAAGTGTATTGGTAACCAGTTTTCAATTACTAGGAGGGACAGGAAAAGGAGGAAAGATGGTTAGAGTTTGGTAGTTTGGCCGGGAGGGAAGGGGTTAGAGAAATTTATCAAAGAGGTATGATTTGAGAGATTTCCTCAAGGATAGGTAGGATGGAGCATATGAAATGAGGGTGGTCAGGCAATCATTCCATCTGCCAGCTTGGAATGAGAGCGTTTTGTCAAGGAATCTTTTGTAGATACATCCCTTTGGAGAGGGGTAGGCAGTACTTGGGGCAGTGGAGGATTAAGTGACTTGTCCAGGGTCATAAGGAGCCGTGCGGAGTTTGAACCCACAACCTCAGGGTGCTCAAGTTATAGCTCTAACCACTACATCACACGCTCCTTAGGGACAAGTATGTTGTGTACAGTAAGAGCAGGTATATTGAGTGTATTGGAAATGCTGGATCATGACTTTACTCAAAAAATGGTGAGTGAGAGGGTGGACAGTTAGATTAGTTTGCTGGAGGAGGCAATGCACCAGTGTTCAAGGACTCTGTAGTACCCAATTCTTACTAAGAAGCAGAGGCTATGGTGTAGCTGTGAGCTATTGCTATGGTGGCAGGAGCAGCAGACACAGGGAGGCTTGTGAAGAAAGATGATTAATGCAAAGAACAGGCAGATCCTAGAGAAAAATCTGCCCCAGTGTGTTTCAGACTTGAGATAGTGGAAAAGAGTTGCCTTTTCAAGAGGACATTAAAAACCAAAGCAACAATGGCCAGACCTGAACAACAGGAAAACCTGTGACTAGACTTGAAGACTACACCATAGTGTTGTGCAAAGATGGTAGATACTTATCCTAAATAACTCTTAACTTTTATTCCTGCATATTAAGACAAGAAATGTGAAGACTCGTGTGGCTTCTTAATCTTAATGATATTTTTTCAAAGCAGTATTTTTGCATGAAGAAACATATACAACAATCTTTGTGCATATATTATAATATACCCTAATACAGTGTCTTCATCAAACGTATTATTTTATAAAAATTGTATTAATTGTCTTGTTTTTTATTTTCTAGATTAACTTAATTTTTACCTAAATGTAAATCGCATTGGATTTGGATTTTGTGATCAAATTAAATATTTTAAATAAACTTGAAACTTGAAAGGGCCTAAATTTAGAAAGCAAAGAACAGCCTAGAGACAGTAACAGAAACAAATAGAAAGATCACAGATTTATGGATCTCAAACATCACTGCAGGAGTAGAGGAGAAGCCCAATGGATAGCATAGTGGGCTAAAAACTTGGGGAAATGGGTTTGATTCCCACTGCAGCTCCTCGTGACCCCAAAATATGGCATTTAACCCAGGTATAAAAACTAAGGACAGAGAAAGTACGTTAATATAATACATGAAAACTGCTTTGGTTATACAACAGAAAGGTAATATATCGAATCTATGACCCTTTGCCCCACAGTGTACTTGTATATCTTATCTTTCAAAGCATAAATGATCCATTTCATAATAACAAAAACATCCCAGTGTTCAATCAGAAGTACGCATGTCCAGAAATAAGCACTAGTTAGCTGAGATGCAAACAGACTGCCACTGTATGGAAAGATCTACCCTCTGCTAGACAATCAAGGTGCTGAAAACTTTCACCACACATACAGCCCTTCCAATCCTCCACACTGGAAAAGGACAGTAACTTCTAGAATACCTCCTTACTTATACTACATATTTCACATCATCTGCCAAGCCTCAATCTCCAGTTGCTTATCTGGTCCCCACAAATATTTCTGAAACAACTTCCAAGCATTTTCTTGATAATCTTTCAGGAGCACAAATCATGCAACTGTAGACCTTTCTTTTGTATTTGAAAATATAAGGATGTTATAATTCTCTTATAACTCAACAAATATTCTGAATGAGGTCCCTTTCCATAACTGCTCAAGGTACTTCGTCCAAGTTTAGCAGTCGGCATCTAAAGAAAAGGTGTCTGTCTTTAGAATGTTCTTCAGTAAAACCCAGGGTATGTCCTAATTTCTTATCAAGCCAACCCCAAAACCTGGCCAAATATGCTGCACGATAATACAAACATAAATTTGATATAACCAGCCCTCCACATCCCCTGAGAGACACAGAGTGTTCATTTGAATCCAAAGGGCTTTCCTGCACCAGATAAAACATGATAGGTACCCACAGAGCATCAAGAGTTCCTCTGGGACACATTAGATAGTAGATGTTAAAAAAGATATAACAAAGCCAAGTTACTCACCTGTAGCAGGTATTCTCCAAGAACAGCAGGCAACTCCCCTCCTTACTTAATTACTTTTTGAATATTTCTATAAAATAAAACCCTAAGCACGCATGCGCACTTAAGGTTTCGTGTTCCCTGCCGCCGTGGTGTGTGATCCGTGGCCGTGTTCCAACCCAGTGGCAGGGAACATTCTGGACACTCCCCTCCTCCCGCCCTCACTCACCATGGAAGCTAGGCAAGCTCTCTCCCTGCCCGGGTCCTCGGCAGGAAACATCTCCCGCCCTCACTCGCCGCTGCTGCCGCCGCTGCTGCTGATCCTCCTCTAAAGAGCAGCCTGCGAAGGTGGCCGGCTTTAGCGAACCTCGCAGGCCGCTCTCCAACCTCGGTAGCACGTTCCCTCTGACGCACAGGATCACGTCAGAGGGAACGTGCTACCGAGTTGGAGAGCGGCCTGCGAGCTTCGCTAAAGCCGGCCACCATGATCACAGGCTGCTTTGAAGAGGAGCAGGCCAGAAGACGCCAGGATGGAGGGACGGTAAGAAGCGGATCAATACCGGGGGCCAGGGGGAGAGGGAAAGGGGGCTGCTTTGGGGGGAGGGGTGTGCTGGGGGGAGAGAGAAGGGGCCATGGAGAGATAGGGAGAGGGAAAGGGGGCTGCTTTGGGGGGGAGGTGTGCTGGGGACAGACAGCTTTGCTCTGGGGGGGGAAGACAGAAGGGGCCATGGAGAGACAGGGAGAGGGAAAGGGGGCTGCTTTGGGGGGAGGGGTGTGCTTGGGGCAAACAGCTTTGCTCTGGGGGGGGAGACAGAAGAGATAGGGAGAGGGAAAGGGGGCTGCTTTGGGGGGGAGGTGTGCTGGGGACAGACAGCTTTGCTCTGGGGGGGAAGACAGAAGAGGGCCATTGAGAGACAGTTAGGGAGAGGGAAAGGGGGCTGCTTGGGGGGCAAGTGTGTGCTGGGGGCTGACAGCTTTGCTCGGGGGGGGGGGGGAGACAGAAGGACACAGACAGCGGCCAAGGAGAGAGAGATAAAGAAACACAGACACATCTATTCTAGCACCCGTTAATGTAACGGGCTTAAAGACTAGTATTTCTATAATTATACTTTCACATTGTTGAGTTCAGTTGAATAAACTCCTACTTAATGCTTTTCAAATGTATTTTTAGACAAAAGAATATGAAAAATGTACAAGGGTGTGAAGATTTTTCCAAAGAACTGTATGTAACTTGTTACCAGCATAAGCAGAAAGAGATCGTGGATTCAGCTCACACTTCTTTCAGCTGTAACTCAAGCAGACTTACATTCCAGTACAGTAGATAGTTCCTGTTCCTGGAGGGTTTACAATTTAAGTTTGTGTCTGAGACAATAAAGGATTAAGCAAGTGCCCAAGATCACAAGGAGCCTGTTGCTCTAACCATTAGGCAAATCCTTTGTTTAAGTTAAATTAAACAGGATTCCTTCCAAAAAGAGAATCCCACTTATTTTTGCTTATTTTTCTATGATGACAATTTAAGGGCTCCTTTTATCAAACCACAGTAGAGGGTTTTACTGTGGGCCAATGAGGTAAATGCTCTGACGCTCACAGAAATTGAATAAGCATTGGAGCATTTACCTCGCTGGCCCACAGTAATGCCAGCGTAAAAATGTGAAATACAAATAATTCATTCTAGGACATTTGAAAATTAAAAGGGGCCCGTGGTGTTTATACGTCTTAAAAAAACTGGAGACTTCAGTACATACCGATGTGAAGGGTTCTCTGGACTGACTTCTTGCCAGCTTTTCTTCTTTGAGATAAAGTATAGCTTCAAGAGGAGTGATGCAGACTTTAATTTGTCCTTGGCAATGCCCACTAAAGTCACTGATATTGTACCAACCACAGACAGACTGGAAACCAGACAGAAGTGGCGAAAGGTCCACAGATGCAAATCCAATTACTCGTTCAATGTCTAAAAATGAAACAAAAAGTGCTTTTATCCATCTCTATCAGGTGCACCTAAGTCTGAATCATAAACGTTTGACATCCAGTAGTATTCTGGAAGAAATTCAACTGGGCACCAGAGGAGATTCCAATCAGAATATTCACGTTACATCTGTCTTGTAAACTAGCTGATAAAAACCTTAGAATTTTATCTGTAATAGGTGTCAATAACTAACTAGTTAACTTAACAACTAGTATAATGGCCAAACTACTTTCCAATGATACTTCCATAATTTTCCTTTTTTATTCTTTCCAGTCCAATTGAATTGACCCAATGCATTTCTATAATGAAATGGGATTAAACTTGGCATATGAGGGAAAAAACAGTAAAAAGACACATCGAGTTCAAAAATGGACCAAATCAGACCACAGGCTCCAGGGAAAGGAGACCTCAAAATATGGCACAATGCATTTCTATGTGAAAAAAAAGTTTTCCATCTTCTATAACACATAAACTTAAAGTGAAATGTTGCAGTTAGGGAACAAGGTAAGGTAGTTTAAAAGGTAGAATTCTCTATTCTATGGCTTTCAGAAACAAGAGCCACTGTACCGTCACCTGGACTCTGACTGCTGTCTCTGGACTAGAGAGTTGCGTGGGGACACAAATCCCACCCATCCCCGCCCGTCCCCGCTAGGATCCTCTCCATCCCCAGAAGGATCCTCTCCGTCCTCACCCGTCCCCGCCAGGATCCTCTCCGTCCCCACCCGTCCCCACCAGGATCCTCTCCGTCCCCACCAGGATCCTCTCCGTCCCCACCAGGATCCTCTCCATCCCCACCCATCCCCGCAAGGAATTATCTCCATCCCCGCCCGTCCCCATAAAAAGCAGCAATTACTTCTGACAGCATCATCAATTCCACAGTTTCTTTTGCTGTTTTCCTTGTGGAATCTCTTTGGTGGAACCCTTTTTTTGTTTTCTGTTCAGGTAATTAACTTATAAACCCCCTCTTTTACTAAGGCTGACGTGTCCATTATATTATATGGATGAACCCTGCTTCCAAAGCCTTCCATCCCCGTGGGAGTCCCGTTGGCTAGAGGGGGGTCCCCGTGGGAGTCCCGTGTGCCAGAGGGGGAGTCCCGTGGGTTAGGGGGGATTCCTGTGGGACCCCCGCGGGAACCGCGGGATTCCCGCGATCCCCTTTCCCATGCAGACCTCTACTCTGGACATCCTCTGGGAGAGTCCACAAAGAGAACTGGCCTAAGGTAAGAGAATTCTAGCTTGTGGCCATTTTGAATGATGTCCGGCACTCACTGGTTCAAGCAATTAGCTGTCCAGGCCTCTCAGTGGACTGAAAGCAGTCCTCGTATCCAGGGCAGGTCGGTTTCTAGCCTGGCATCATTGTGGCTTCTTGGGAGCCCCTGCAGAACGTGGGGCTGCTCCTTGGGCCCATTTGGCCCTAAAGTTTTGTCTAGAGGCTTGAAACAGCCTCCGGGTATAAGATCCCATGGTGGTTTGGCAAAAAAAGTCGAGACCCTTGAAAGGAACCATGCTTAGCCCCTTCAAGAGCACATGGAGCGATATAGGCTGACGATCCACTACACTGGCCATACGCTGGTTATGTGGAAGGAGACAAAGGGTAGTGATGAATGGAGTTTGCTCAGAGGATAAGGATATTGTTAGTGGAGTGCCACAGGGATCTGTCCTTGGGCTGATTCTAACATCTTTGTGATATTGCGGAAAGACTGTCTGGCAAAGTTTGTCTTTTTGCGGATTATACCAAGCTCTGTAATAGGGTAGACATTCCGGAGGGTGTGGATAACATGAGACAGGATCTGGAGAAGCTTGAAAAATGGTCTGGTAATCTACAAGAGCTCTTAGTGGTCCAGTCAACTTATTCCACAGTGTTGCTCCTATGAAAGAGATAGAGGAGGACCTAGTGCGCTGTTGAGAAACCTGTAAGCGATAATCGTACTACCCCCTCAGATCGCAATGCTTAAAGTGGCCTATAACGTACCATAGCCTATGACAAATAATATGGGATCGTATGGGGACTTAGAGACTTTAATATGTATACTCTGGAGGAAAGAGGAGACAGAGAGGATATGATAGACATTTAAATATATCTGGGGCGTTAATGTACAGGAGGTGAGTATTTTTCAATTGAAGGAAAACTCCAGAAGGAGAGAGCATAGGAGTAATGTAAGAAAGTACTTCTTTACAGAAAGGATGGTAGATGTGTGGAATAGTCTCCCAATGGAGGTGGTGGAGTTGAAGACTGTATCTAAATTCAAGATAGCATAGCACAGGCATATGGGATCTCTCAGGGAGAAGAGGAGATAGCAAATGTTGTGGATGGGCAGACTGGATGGGCCATTTGGCCTTTATCTGCTATCATGTTCTATGTTTTCATTCAGCCTACTTACCTGTTTTGTGCCACACTTTAAAGACCAGTGTTTGCTGTGAGTCCAATAACAGGTCTTTCAATAATCTATTAGAGGAAAAAAAGATGTCATATCAATTGTGTGTGCTTTAGTCTTATCTTGCTCTTGTTAAATATTATGTTTCCTTAAGACAATGAAAAAAAAAATCCCCCAATCTGTACATACATAGATTGGATGCATGTTAACATATAAAAAAGGGCTGAATTCATACAAATGTGTAATTTGAGTAATCAAATGTTTCTAATTGACATAAAAATAGGAAAATGCATCAGCAGATAGCATTTACGGTAAGTGCATGGTACTATCTGCCGATGCAGTTACCAGAGTCCTGTGTGTGAAAAGAACCTAACTTCTTCTCCAAAAAGTATCAAGCTCAGAGGACTTTGACACTCCTCTTAACTACATTTCCAGCACTTAATAGGAGCTTTCCTGGTGATAGAGTGGAAGACAGGAGCAATCTCTGTACACTCCTGCCATCCTGGCCTCAAAATAGTTCTGACCCATTGCTATGGGTCAGAGCTGCCATTTTGAATCTGAGACCTGCTACCATACCACCAGAATGCACCTGGTGAATGCTTGGGAGAGGGAGGAGGGGAATCAGGGGAGTGATGGCAAAGCTTATTGGAAGGTATGGGAAGAGTAAGGTTTGCTGCTGGGGGGAGGGTGTTTGCAGCCATGTTAACTGTTGTTGATAACGTGTCGCATTTAGCGCCTGCTCTTGGGTGGGAGACATATTCAAGCAATGGATGAGAAGAGTTGGATTATTGTATTTTCTTCCTGCTGTATCATTGCAGCATCAATAAACACTGTCTATAAACCTAAACAAAGCCTAGAGGGATGTAACCTGCACTCCAGCTACCTACAGATTTTAAAATGAACACAATAGAGAACTGGAAGGCAATGGGAGACAGCTGCTCCCGTCATTTGCAACCAGTTAAAAGCTGTACTGCAGCACACTGAACAATCTGTCCCTGGAACAAAGCATTGCAACTTACCTTGCTTGCTGCTGAAAGTTCCACACAGGTGAGTCTGTGTTCTCAATGACTGAAGTGGTTATTGGGGTCTCACTGCCCGCCACAGCAAAAGAGACACAGCAACTTGGTGTTGCAATGGTCCGCTCCGTCAAAGGAATTCCTAAAACAGAACAGGTAGAACTCAGAGCAAGTTGAATTCTAGCAGACAGATGTCTAGATATAAGACAAGGTTAATGGTCAGTTGCTAATTATGATAAATTGGGACTGGAGACTTGTATACTGTCTTTTTGTGGCTTTGGTATTTCAAAGTGGTGGGAATTGGAGGATTAAGTGACTTGCCCAGGGTCACAAGGAGAAGCACTGGGACTTGATCTCGCAACCTCTGAGACAAAACTTCCCTCAGACTATTTGAATAATTTGATCAACTTTATGTAGCATGTATAATTGTAATATATTTAACTCTACAGAAAATTCTATGTAACAATATGTTGCCTGTAACCCGCCTAGAATTAATGAGGATTCAGCAGGATATAAGATTGCATAAAACATAAAAAATTACACTATCCTCTTCTATTAAACTGCGCTAGCAGTTTTTAGCGCAGAGAGCCGTGCTGAATGGCCCGCGCTGCTCCCGATGCTGATAGGAACTCTATGAGGGTTTGGAGCAGCGCAGTTTAATAGAAGAGGCCTATGTTATTAAAATGATCATCAAAATCCGTTTTAATCAATAGAGACAAAGAGGCTAATGAATGAACTACATGAAAAGGAATTACCTCCCCACTCCTAGATCACAATGGCAAAGAAAACGGTATTAAGAGAACAACATTGGTAGAAACATATTGAACACTGAGGAACTTTTTCAGGCTTTTTAACAAGTGCTCTATCTGATTTCTTTAAAGAAGAGACTTTGTAAAATTCTGTTCTTATACCACTGGGCTAACTAAGGTTATGTTCTGTTCTTCAGACACGCTCACACATAGAAACATACAGTACATGTATACATACAGAGGCACCTTCCTTCCACCTTTTTTTATTGAATTTTAGTATACAATCAATCATTGATACAATGCCACAGTGGTTTTCTTTCTGAATAATATTAATACCTAAGCCTGTCCCCTATCTAATCCCCTCTCCCCCCTCTTTAAAACCTTATGTTAAATCATTTTATTGAAAAAACAGAAGTCCAAAAGACGATCAAATGTGTACCATAATTTAATATTGTAAACTTTCTAAACATTCAACCACTGATCTTTGCAACTTCTCAATCTCAACCCTCCCATCCCCCCCAGGGATAGATAAACAGTAATTATGGATCACAGAAATGATGATATAACATAGTAATATAGTAGATGACGGCAGATAAAGACCCAAATGGTCCATTCAGTCTGCCCAACCTGATTCAATTTAAATTTTTTCTTCTTAGCTATTTCTGGGCAAGAATCCAAAGCTCTACCCGGTACTGTGCTTGAGTTCCTACTGCCGAAATCTCCGTTAAAACCTACTCCAGCCCAACTACACCCTCCCAACTATTGAAGCCATCCCCAGCCCATCCTCCACCAAACGGCCATATACAGACACAGACCGTGCAAGTCTGCCCAGTACTGGCCTTAGTGTCTACAGTGAGCTATCAAGGCTCAAGGTTAACAAGGCAATGGGGCCTGACAACCTACACCCCAGGGTGCTAAGGGAGCTGTGTGATGTCCTGGCGGAGCCACTGTCCAAACTCTTCAACCTCTCCCTTAGGAAAGGCAGCGTCCCGTTGGACGGCTAACGTCATTCCACTCCACAAGAAAGGCTCCAAGATGGAGACAGCAAACTACAGACCAGTGAGTCTAACATCGATAGTGAGCAAACTAATGGAAACTCTAATAAAACACCAATTGGATAAGATCCTGGATGAGGAGAATCTACGGGATCCCCGTCAACATGGATTTACAAAAGGGAGATCGTGCCAATCCAACCTGATCAGCTTCTTTGACTGGGTGACGGGGAAGCTAGATATTGGGGAGTCCCTGGACATCATGTACGATGGACATCGTTGGACGATGGGGACAGGAAGGGAGTGATTAAGGAGGATAAAGAGGTAGCTGAGAGGTTGAACACGTTCTTCTCGTCGGTTTTCACGAGAGAAGACACATCTAATATACCGGACTCAGAGGAGCTCATGAGTGGGGAACAGGCCGAAAAATTGGAGCACATAGAGGTAAGTAAGGAGGATGTCCTCAAACAGATAGACAGGTTAAAATGCGGCAAATCACCGGGCCCGGACGGGATCCACCCAAGGGTTCTGAAGGAACTAAGACAAGAAATAGCGGGCACAATCCAGCATGTTTGCAACCTATCCTTGAAAACTGGAGAGGTACCAGAGGACTGGAAATTGGCGAATGTCACACCTATTTTCAAGAAGGGATCGAGGGGTGACCCCGGGAACTACAGGCCGGTGAGCCTGACCTCAATTATAGGGAAGATGGTGGAAGCTATGATCAAGGACGGCATTTGCGAGCACATCGAGAGAAATGGCCTACTGAGAACAAGCCAGCACGGATTCTGTAAGGGAAGGTTGTGCTTAATGAACCTTCTGTACTTCTTTGAGGGAATAAGCAGTCGGGTGGACAATGGGGAACCCATAGACATCATTTACCTCGATTTTCAAAAGGCTTTCGACAAGGTGCCACATGAAAGGCTGCTTAGGAAGCTGTGGAACCACGGGGTGGGAGGGGATGTGCACAGATGGATCAAGCACTGGTTGTCGGGTAGACTGCAGAGGGTCGGAGTAAAGGGCCAATATTCTGACTGGCGGGGAGTCACGAGTGGTGTGCCACAGGGATCGGTGCTGGGGCCGTTACTCTTCAACATATTTATCAATGACCTGGAAAAGGAGGCAAAGTGCGAAGTTATAAAATTTGCAGACGATACTAAACTGTGCGGCAGAGTTAGGTCCAGGGAGGAGTGTGAGGACCTGCAAAGGGACCTGGAGAAGCTGGAAGACTGGGCAAACAAATGGCAAATGCGCTTTAACATGGAAAAATGCAAGGTCATGCATATAGGGAAAAAGAACCCGTTGTTCAACTACAAATTGGGGGGGGCATTGTTGGGAGACAGCAGACTTGAGAGAGACTTGGGTGTGCTGGTGGATGCATCACTGAAGCCATCTGCACAGTGCGCTGCAGCCTCGAAAAAAGCCAACAGGATGCTGGGCATCATAAAGAGGGGCATAACAACCAGGACGCGGGAAGTCATCATGCCATTGTATCGAGCGATGGTGCGTCCACATCTGGAATACTGCGTTCAGTATTGGTCGCCGTACCTCAAGAAGGACATGGCGGTACTTGAGAGAGTCCAAAGGAGAGCAACGAAACTGGTAAGAGGGCTGGAACACTGCCCATACGCCGAGAGGTTGGATAGGCTGGGGCTCTTCTCTCTGGAAAAAAGGAGGCTCAGGGGAGATATGATAGAGACCTTCAAGATCATGAGGGGCATAGGGACAGATTCTTCAGACTGAAAGGGACAGCGAATACGAGGGGGCATTCAGAGAAACTGAAGGGAGATAGGTTCAAAACAAATGCAAGGAAGTTTTTTTTCATCCAAAGGGTCGTGGACACTTGGAATGCGCTACCGGAGGAAGTGATCAGGCAGAGTACGGTACAGGGATTCAAACAGGAATTGGACGGATTCCTGAGGGATAAAGGGATAGTGGGATACTGAGAGAGGTATCCAGGTAATAAGTATAGAAACCCAACCAGGTCGTGCATGTGCAAGATTGGAGGGTTAGGACTTCGATGGGAAGATAGGACTTCAATGGGAAACCAAGGTGGCAAGGGGGCCCCTTCTGGTGATTCAGACAGGTCGTGACCTGTTTGGTCCGCCGCGGGAGTGGACTGCTGGGAAGGATGGACCTATGGTCTGACCCGGCAGAAGCACTGCTTATGTTCTTATTTGTACCTGGACTTTAGCAAAGCATTCGATAGCGTACCACACCGCAGGTTGCTGAGCAAGATGAGTTCTATAGGATTAGGTGACACATTGACGAAATGGGTTGGGAACTGGCTTGGAGGTAGGCTTCAAAGGGTGGTGGTGAAAGGCACACCCTCTGAAATGACGGAGGTGATCAGTGGAGTGCCACAGGGCTCGGTCTTGGGCCCAATCCTATTCAACATCTTTATAAGGGACTTGGCAGAAGGGCTTCGGGGTAAAATAACATTATTCGCCGATGACGCCAAACTAAGTAATGTAGTGGGCAAATGCACAATAGATGATGTTTCAATGCCCGACAACATGATGCACGACCTACTCCTACTGGAGCGCTGGTCTAAGTCCTGGCAACACAGCTTCAATGCCAAAAAATGCAAAGTTATGCACCTGGGCAGCCAAAATCCATGCAAGACTTACACCCTAAATGGCGAGATCCTAACAAGAACTGAAGCAGAACGTGACCTAGGGGTGATCGTCAGTGAGGACATGAAGGCTGCCAATCAAGTGGAGCAAGCTTCATCCAAAGCAAGACAAGTCATAGGTTGCATACGCAGGGGTTTCGTCAGCCGAAAGCCAGAAGTCATTATGCCATTGTATAGATCCATGGTGAGGCCCCATCTGGAATACTGTGTACAATTATGGAGGCCGCATTATCGCAAGGATGTGCTGAGACTGGAGTCGGTTCAGAGAATGGCCACCCGGATGGTCTCAGGACTCAAGGATCTCCCATACGAGGAACGGCTAAACAAATTGCAGCTATACTCACTCGAGGAGCGCAGAGAGAGGGGGGACATGATCGAGACGTTCAAATATCTCTCGGGCCGCATAGAGACGGAGGAAGATATCTTCCTTTTCAAGGGTCCCACGACAACAAGAGGGCATCCGTGGAAAATTAGGGGAGGGAAACTACGAGCTGACACCAGGAAATTCTTTTTCACAGAAAGGGTGGTTGATCGCTGGAATAGTCTTCCACTGCATGTGATCGAGGCCAGCAGCGTGCCTGATTTTAAGGCCAAATGGGATCGTCACATGGGATCTATTCAAAGGGCGAAAGTAGGGGAGGGATCTATTCACAGGGCGAAGGTAGGGGAGGGACATTAGGGTGGGCAGACTAGATGGGCCTTGGCCCTTATCTGCCGTCTATTTCTATGTTTCTATGTTTAGTTCAATTTTTAATATTATTTTCTGATTCTAGATCCTCTGTGTTCATTCCACGCTTCTTTGAACTCAGTCACAGTTTTCCTCTCCCCCACCTCTCTCGGGAGCGCATTCCAGGCATCCACTACCCTCTCCGTAAAGTAGAATTTCATAACATTGCCTTTGAATCAACTACCCCTCAATCTCAAATTATGTCCTCTGGTTTTACCATTTTCCTTTCTCTGGAGAATATTTTGTTCTACGTTAATACCCTTCAAGTATTTGAACGTCTGAATCATATCTCTCCTGTCTCTCCTTTCCTCTAGGGTATACATATTCAGGGCTTCTAGTCTCTCCTCATTCGTCTTCTGGCGCAAGCCTCCTATCATTTTCGTCGCCCTCCTCTGGACCACCTCAAGTCTTCTTACGTCCTTTGCCAGATACGGTCTCCAAAACTGAACACAATACTCCAATAAACAATAGCAGAGATCAAAGAATCCAAAAGAGACCCACCTGCCCAACCAACCCCCAAATACCCCCCTCCTCATCCATAAACAGAATCCTCCAAGCAAAACCAATTAACTAACTCCCATCCACCTTTTTTAACACTTGAAATGTATCTATTTAGGGCTTCCAGGATGGCATTTTTGAACAATATCCATGCCTCATATACATTTATGACAATTTTCCTCATTTTATCAACGTCCATAAGGCTCTCTCAAATGGTTGTAACTTCCAAATGCCAAAAATAAAGCGACCGGCACATAACTGACGCCATCACAATGCGTACTTTCAAATGGACCGCTTAGAAAAGAAGCTTTCCACTCAATAGCAATTTTCTCTTTGAGGATAGTCATCCCTGATGGTCTTAACATTGGTAATGAATGGCGTTAGACATTGTCAAGTTTCCAAGTTTATTTAATATTTGTTAAACCACTTATCATACGTCTAAGTGGGGTACAGTACTTTTGGTAAATAAAACCCAAAGGGGTAATACATTAAAAATTGACCGGAGACATAATGGAACGAAAGGGAAGGGGGAGGAACTACATCAAATACAGGGTAAAATACAATGATATCAAATCAGAACCATGGACAAATCCCTGCGGAGTTCCACAAGGATCACCTCTCTCACCTACGCTCTTCAACCTCTTTATCTCCTCCCTAGGAGCCACTTTAGATACCCTAGATGTCACATCTTTCAGCTATGCTGATGACATCACCATAATCCTCCCATTCGACCCATCAGAGACCACCACCACAACAAAGCTAGAAACAACCTTAGACACAGTAGAAAAATGGATGATGGATCACAAACTAAAACTAAATTCTGAAAAAACAAAATTCCTTTTGCTCGAAAAAGCCCAAACTCCTACCATCACTGAACTGAAAATCAAAAATACCAAATACCCAATACAACCCGAACTAAAACTCCTAGGAGTTACGATAGACAGATGTTGCACAATGCAGCCCCAGATCAACAAAACAACCCAGAAAGCTTTTCTAACCATGAGAAATCTCTGTAAAATCAGAAAATTCTTTGACCAAGCACAATTTAGACTAATCGTCCAATCCCTAGTCTTAGGTCTGCTGGATTATTGCAACTCCCTATATCTTCCTTGTCCAGCCACTATGATAAAACAACTCCAGACCATACAAAACACTGCCCTCAGATTGATCTACTCACTCAAAAAATATGATCACATAACAACTGCCTTCTTAGACTCTCACTGGCTATCCATACAAGCACGAATCCAATTCAAACTCTACTGCCTGATATTCAAAGCATTACACGGCTCTTCCCCCTCCTATCTAAATAACCGCTTAAACCAAATCTCCACCTTAAGACACAGAAGAACCTCGAACCCTTTCGCCTTCCCCCCACTCAAAGGCACACAACGCAAGAAAATGTTTGACAACCTTCTAGCAACACAAGCAGCAAAAATCAACCATTCCATCTCCAATCTTATGACAATATCAGACAACTTCAAAACATTCAGAAAAGAAATCAAAACCCTGCTTTTCAAAAAATTCATCCAAATATCTTAACCCCTCCTCTTTTACCTCCAGAAGATTCACCTATCTTCAGATAACCTTCCCCCAAATTACCCACCTTAATACCTTCCAATTAAACAAATACCATAAATAGATTGCAACCTACCCTCTCTAACTGCATTCCATATGTATTTTTCATACAGTTCTTCACTGTCAGTTTAATTTCCATCCTATAAATTCACATAGAATTTTTCTTTTTTCAACCATCTTTATTTTCTCTTCTTTATTAATTTCCAGGTACTTTAGTTAGATTGTGATCCTTCGGGACAGTAAGGGAATTTTTTAAGTACCTTCTTACTTCTCATTTATAATCTTAATGTATATTTTCTTCAAACTGCTTAGAACCTAACGGATGTAGCGGTATATAAGAAATAAATTACATTACATTACATTACATTACAAGATAGAAAAACAGATGCTCTTGGACCTGCAGGGTCACACCCCCCCTCAAGCCTCTCATGGCATCAGACACCCTGAGCTTCATCCCTTCCCCCAATCCCATAGGGGCTATCTTTAAAATTAGTGGTGGTCCAAATGGGTGTTTTTGCTTCAGTCTAGTGCCTTTAAGAAAATGTCCCCCCTAGCGGTAAATTCACACGACTGTCCTGAGGGGTATGTCAATACAGTTTTAAAGTCACAGCTGCACTCCCCCTGAGTCACTGGAGTTGGGTTCTCAGGCCCTCTTGGTGTTTTTGCTGGCTTGGGAGGTGGGAAGTGCTGTGTAGAACAGTGTTTTTCAACCTTTTTACACCTATGGACCGGCAGAAATAAAAGAATTATTCTGTGGACTGGCATCGGTCCGTGGACCGGCTGTTGAAGAACACTGGGCTAAGTCGTGGGCCATAGCCCGCCCATCTCTACCCAATCTCCACCCCAGACCCCGCCCCCATAATAGTACTAATTGCACCTTTCATGTCCAGTGCCTCATCTGGAAGCCTTCCTTCTGACGTTGCAACGTCAGAGAGAAAGCTTCCGGTTCAGGCGCAGGATGCCCGTAGGAGCCACTGCCCGTGGCTTTGTGCACTGAATCAGTTAGGAAGAGGGAGCTGGCTCGAAGATAACACCGCATCGATCGCACCGTGGACCGGCGGTTGAAGAACACTGTTTTGGGCCTGATGCACGTGCTGGCCCTGTGGACCGGCAGGAAATTTCTGTGGACCGGCACTGGTCCATGGACCGGTGGTTGAAGAACACTGGTGTAGAGGGTCGCTGTTCTTTTTTTAAAGTGCTATTGAGCATCTCTTGCTGGGCAATTCACTGAATCTCTAACTGCATGCCATCAGATAAGTGGCAGATAAGGACTATAAAGATGTTTTTTGGGTTTCTCTTTACCTATTCACAACCAGACTTTCTTGGCATTCTGTTACTGTTTCTGTCTCCATCACATCCAAGGAGAGGTTGTCTCTAGTCTTCACTACCTTCCCATGAAGGAGTGAATTTTAACAATACTAGAGAAGACAAATAAATGTATTCCTTTGTGAGAAGGTCAGTGTTATTTAAGGAGCATTTGTGCTGTGAGAAAAGCACTTCTGCTTTGCCTTGATGTCCTACAAAATAAGCTTTATCCTCAAAAAAACAAAAATGTCTATTATTCAAGAAGAGATATGAAATGGTGTTTCACAAGACGTGCTAAAAACACTCCTTGAAAAAACAAATCCTTCAAAACATTGTCACACCTGAGTTGGCTGAGCTGCTGTTTTTCTGTATTTCAATAACAATTTTGTCTTTTATCAAAGCTTAGTCTGGAAGCCGAGTTATAAACAGAGCAGTTAAAAACCTTTCTGGGAAAAACTGAGCTATCAGAAGCAATAGATACTGGTATGAACTGGTTTGACATTCTCTCTTTAATTACAATGGTCTGTGCCAAGAGAAAGTTTCCATTCTGAACAAAGTAGAAGGTCAAGTTCAGGAAAACAGCAAGAAAGAAGAGGTGGATCATTCGCACTTTCTCACACATATACAAAACATCTTTCTACGCCATCCCCATGTCTTGTGTATCTGAGCAAGGGAAAGTGGTAGCCGTGTTAATCCACTTTTAAATCAAAAACAGACAAAATAAGATGATACCACTTTTATTGGTCTAGCTCAGGGGTAGGCAATTCCGGTCCTCGAGAGCCGGAGCCAGGTCAGGTTTTCAGGATATCCACAATAAATAGGCATGAGATAGATTTGCATCTCAAGGAGGCAGTGCATGCAAATACATCTCATACATATTCATTGTGGATATCCTGAAAACCTGACCTGGCTCCGGCTCTCGAGGACCAGAATTGCCTACCCCTGAGCTAGACCAATAAAAGTGGTATCATCTTATTTTCTTTTCTATATTTTCTTTCTATTTATTAACTTTAAAACAATATTAACATATCTTTTTTTATTTTAAAATTTTTATTCGTTTTTATAACTTACATCAAGTGTAACAGGAAATAATATCATCTGAAAATCATGAAATTTAACCACCCTTTCATCCATAATACATCAAAAATATCCATATATTATATCTAATATAATAAAACCCTAAGCCGCGCATGCGCACTCCCACCTGCGTGCGTCCGTTTTCCGTGAGCTGTAGGGCACCGCAGGTGGGAGTGCGCATGCGCACGAATCTCTCTCTCTGGCCGGCAGAGAATCTGTACGCGGGACTCCCTGCTCTTCAGCTCCTCCAGGCAGTGGCAGACCAAACAGGACCCGATCGCAGAACCCAAGGTAATGTTCTTTTTTTTTTTTAATATTCTTTATTCATTTTTAATTTCTTACATCAAGTGATAAATATATAATACATATAATATTCAATAAACACTTGAATATCCAACAATAATTATTTTAATATTAACATATATAAAAAACCCCCATTGTAATAAATTATAAATCATCTATTCTTATATTTATGTACCCACCCTAACCCCTTTATATGTTCTATCCTTGTGCTATGATATCTGATCTTTAGAAAAATAAGCCAATGGTCCCCAGATTTTATTAAATTTTTTAATATACCCATGTTGTAACGCTATTGCTTTTTCCATTTTATATATATGGCAAATAGAATTCCACCAAAAAGTGAAATTTAATTTTGTATAATCTTTCCAATTTTGTGTAATTTGTTGTATGGCGACCCCTGTTAATATCAATAAAAGTTTATTATTATTTGCTGATATTGGACTCTGTGTTCTCATTGCTGTTCCAAATAAAATTGTGTCATATGTAAGTCCAACATGATTTTCTAATAATATATTAATTTGGGGCCAAATTGTTTTCCAGAAAGCATTTATACAGGGACAAAAATAGATTAAATGATCTAATGTCCCTATTTCTATCTTACAATGCCAGCATCTATTAGATTTAGAACTATCTATTTTTTGTAACCGAGTAGGGGTCCATAAAACTCTATGTAATAAAAACATCCATGTTTGACTCATAGATGCTGACATTGTAGTATGTATTCTCCAGGACCAAAATTTTTGCCATTGAGTTGCAGAAATTGTCTGTCCTATCTCAATACTCCAAATGTCCCTAAGTCCTGTTTTTTTTTTATTTAAAAAACCATATAATAATTTATACCATTTTGCGGCTTGGTGTCCTAAAAATTCTACCTGAAAGCAATGGATTTGCAAACTATACTGAGTATTTAGGTTTTTCCATTCAGGGAACCCTTCCTGAATAGCTTGCTTCAATTGTAACCATTTAAAATATTGTGTTTTGTTCAATCCAAATTTCTGTTGCAATTGTGAAAAATCAAGCAAGGATCCATTTACTATAATATCATTTAAAGATCGTATACCTGCAATTATCCATTGCTTCCATATTATTTTGAATCCACCAATTTTGATCCTGGAGTTTACCCAAATGGATTGATTTAACGATTTAGCTATTGGATCTGGTGTAATATTACTAATAAATTTTAATGTTTTCCAGGTATCTAATAGAATTCTGTGATCTTTATATTTTCAAGGTAATGTTCTGACCGAAGTTAGTTTTAAGTTGTAAGCCGCGGTGGCGGCTCCTCTCACGAGCCGCACCTGCGTCAGAAAAGGCTTCCGATGCAGGCAGGGATTGTGAGAGAAGCCGCTACCGCGGCTTACAACTTAAAAACTAACTTCGGTCAGAACTAAAGGTCGTCATTGGCGTCTTCGCTCCTCTCCCCGGCACACCCGAACCCCCGTTCAGCCTCCCATCCGACTCTACCTTCGGCTCCCTTAGTCCCTTGCCACCGTTCCTCTTCTCTTCCCGCCCCGCGGTCCCGACAAACGTCCTTACTCCAGCAGGGGCCGCAGCACTCTAAACACGCTGCTTCGCGGCCTGCTACTGCCCTGATTTGCTCTGCCCGACACGGCAGAGCAAATCAGGCCAGTAGAAGGCCGTGAAGCAGCGTGCTTACAGTGCTGCGGCCCCTGCTGGAGTAAGGACGTTTGTTGGGACCGCGGGAAGGGGGCGGCAAGGGACTAAGGGAGCTGGCCACACCGCGGGATGGGAGGGAAAGGGGGCTGCTTTGGGGGAGGGGCGTGCTGCGAGGAAGACAGCTTTGCTTGGGGGGACGGGAAGACAGAAGGGGGGCCACGGAGAGACAGTCAGGGAGGAACTGGAGGGGGAGAGGGAAAGGGGGCTGCTTTGGGGGAGGGGTGTGCTGGGAGACAGACAGCTTTGCTTGGGGGAGGGAAGACAGAAGGGGGGCCACGGAGACACAGTCAGGGAGGAACTGGAGGGGGAGAGAGAAAGGGGGCTGCTTTGGGGGTGTGTGCTGGGAGGCAGACAGCTTTGCTTGAGGGGGGAAGACAGAAGAGGGGCCACGGAGAGACAGTCAGGGAGAAACTGGAGGGGGAGAGGGAAAGGGGGCTGCTTTGGGGGAGGGGTGTGCTGGGAGGCAGACAGCTTTGCTTGGGGGGAGACAGAAGGGGGGCCACGGAGAGATAGTCAGGGAGGAACTGGAGAGGGAAAGGGGGCAGCTTTGGGGGAGGGGTGTGCTGGGAGGCAGACAGCTTTGCTTGGGGGGAAGACAGAAGGGGCCATGGAGAGACAATCAGGGAGGA
The DNA here is from genome assembly GCF_902459505.1 of Geotrypetes seraphini. Classification (NCBI taxonomy): domain Eukaryota; kingdom Metazoa; phylum Chordata; class Amphibia; order Gymnophiona; family Dermophiidae; genus Geotrypetes; species Geotrypetes seraphini. The sequence continues at coordinate 10,323,323 of NC_047089.1, read as the reverse complement.
ACTGGAGGCCGAGAGGGAAAGGAGGCTGCTTTGGGGGGGAGAGGTGTGTTGGGAGGCAGACAGCTTTGCTTGGGGGAGGGGAGACAGAAGGGGGCCACGGAGAGACAGTCAGGGAGGAACTGGAGGCCGAGAGGGAAAGGAGGCTGCTTTGGGGGGAGGGGTGTGTTGGGAGGCAGACAGCTTTGCTTGGAGGAGGGGAGACAGAAGGGGGCCACAGAGAGACAGCCAGGGAGGAACTGGAGGGGGAGAGGGAAAGGGGGCTGCTTTCTAGCACCCGTTTATGTAACAGGCTTTAACACCAGTGATTTAATAAAATATTTAAAAAAGTACCATCCCACCCACCCATTCCCATCCCCTCATTTCAATTATCTTATTGTGGGAAAATGTTTATTGCTCATTACAAAAGTCTGTTAATGGTCCCCAAACCTTTTAAAATTTACCAAAATATCCTCTCTGTATATGTTCTTTCCATTTTATATGTATGACATACAGAACTCCACCAGAAACCGTATTAACATATCCATAAAAAATTATCAAGAGACAAATTATGATGAACCTATAAATTTAATTTCTGTTAGATCTCACATTAGCTGAGACCACTAAGGCTTCTCTTTATCTATACAGGAAAAAGTAGTATGGTTAACAAGTTCATCCACTTGAATATATTGAAATAAAGGTTATTAAATAAATAATACAATTTTTCCTGACCTGAGAAAGGGATGTGTACATCCCAAAAACTACTCCAAAAAATGTAATCAGGTTCAAAGAAAAGCAACCAAGATGAAACTCCTCTTGTATGAGGAAAGACTAAAGTGGTTAGGGCTCTTCAGCTTGGAAAAGAGACTGACGTCTTAATCAATATACCCTCAATATCATATAATCCTCTCTTTTGGGAAAGTCTAAAGTCAGCGCTAGGCAAACTTCAGGAAAAAGGCCTCAGAGTTTGGAGCTTTAGCTAAGTCGTATCACTGACTGGCACTATCAGCGTAGTCAAAGTCCGTATCTGTGCTCCATAATTCAATCATTGGCCAAGAAACCTGAGCATTAGTTATTTTTTTATTTTTTTCTACTTTCTGCTTTTTTCAATTATTTCATAATATTCACTTAATATTCTCTTAAAACCTTATTGAGGAATTCAAATAATTTATAGACTTCTGCATTAGACCACCCCAACGGTTTGAAAAGTACTAACAAGTGGTTACTTATCTTTAATACTCTCTTGTCATATGTGCGACCGGAACTAAAACCGGAGCCGATGTGGCCAGCGTTTCGCAGAACATGACTTAGTCCGCTGCTTCAGGGCCAATAGCTGGGCTCAATATCTTCTACAAGTAAAAAACCATATAGGGCTCTTTTTACTAAGCTGCGTTAGGACATTAATGCGCGGAATAGCGCGTGCTAAAATGCCACACACGCTAGACGCTAACGCCAGCTTTGAGCTGGCATTAGTTCTAGCCACGTAGCGCGGGTTTAGCTTAGTAAAAGGAGCCCATAGTGACTATTTATATAAAACACTATTAAAAGCAAAACAGAGTAAAATAGAGATGTAAGTAAAATTATGTTTTGCTTTTAATAGTGTTTTATATGAACATTACTTGTAGAAGATATTGTGCCCAACTATGGGCTCTGAAGCAGCGGACTAAGTCATGTCCCGTGAAACGCTGGCCACGTCCGCTCTGGGTTTGGTTCCGGTCACTTAACAGATGACACATATGACAAGAGAGTATTAAAGATAAGTAACCACTTGTTAGTACTTTTCAAACCGTTGGGGTGGTCTAATGCAGAAGTCTATAAATTATTTGAATTCCTCAATAAGGTTTTAAGAGACTATTAAGTGAATATTATGAAATAATTGAAAAAAGTAGAAAAAAAGAAAAAAATTAAATAAAAAAATAACTAATGCTCAGGTTTCTTGGCCAATGATTGAATTATGGAGCACAGATACGGACTTTGACTACGCTGATAGTGCCAGTCAGTGATACGACTTAGCTAAAGCTCCAAACTCTGAGGCCTTTTTCCTGAAGTTTGCCTAGCGCTGACTTTAGACTTTCCCAAAAGAGTGGATTATATGATATTGAGGGTATATTGATTAAGACGTCAGTCTCTTTTCCAAGCCGAAGAGCCCTAACCACTTTAGTCTTTCCTCATACAAGAGGAGTTTCATCTTGGTTGCCACCTGTTTTTTATTTCTCACCTGCCCTTATCCAGGGCGAGTTACATATTAACCTACAAAATAAAACTTCTACATTTGTCACACAAAACACTTCAAGAACACACTGTAACAAATTTCATACTTACATATCAAATCAAACTACCGTATTTGCCGGCGTATAAGACGACTTTTCAGTACCTTAAAATCCTCCCCAAAGTCGGGGGTCGTCTTATACGCCGGGTACTGTTTACATGCCCTTACTTTACATGCCCTAACATCTCCTTCCTTACCTCCTTACGGTGCTTACAGTACTAGTAAACCTGCCGGGACATCAGCGGGGCCATGGCGGGACATCAGTGTGACAAGGGTGCCATCTCCTTCATCCTGCGCAGCGGGAAGCAGCGGCGCTCTGGCCCCACCCCTTTTCTCATTACTACATGCGGCCGTGTGTGGAGTCTAGCCCTTAAGGAAGTTGCGGGGGCGAACAGGAGGCTTTTGAAGGCTTTTAAAGGGAAACTGTCATGCCAGCAAACTTGCTAGGGACTTGCCCGGCACTTGCTCTCTCCCTCTATGTGTTATCTTCCTTCTATCATTGACAGTTTCAGTTTGGTTAACAGTTTAGAAAACAAATAGCATGGCAGCTCCCATGGGTTTATTGTTCTATTCAGCTTTAGTGAATTAATTAAAATTGTTGAAATAAATTCTGATGTTCTTTTAAGTTTTATTTGTTGTGCAGAAGGTGTGCGGAAGAAGGGGTAGTCTTATATGGCGAGTATATAACAAACTCTATATTTTAACTGTAAAAGTTGGGGGGTCGTCTTATACGCCCAGTCGTCTTATACGCCGGCAAATACGGTACATGTAGCATACACGTTACATCAATGACGAATATCAGTTAAGGCCAAAACTGGCCAAACCCACGTCTACATCAAAATATAAAATTCCATAAATCATACAAGTAAAACCCCAGACCATCGAACACCTCCGTGACCAGCACTCAAGAGTCATCACTCCTCCTCCCTCAGCCAAACTCAGACCCTATATTTCATTTTACAGAACAGATGTCTTTTCAGCAGTTTCCTGAAGTTCTGTACATTTTGCTGCTGGCGAATGTATCCTGGAAGGTTGTTCCACTCCCAGGATATTCCCTGGAAGGTTGTGTTCTCTGGTTTCCCTCCTTGCTTTACGAGGGGGCGCTGAAAAGTTCTCAGCCCAACCAAGAAGAGAATGACATGGATATGGTTCAATCAATGATCTGAAACGATGTCAAACATAGAATTTTGTTTCTGCAAATTGGCACTTAATGAAATATGATAACACTTTTCAGCTACAGTGGTAAAATGACGTTCAGAATTTAGGAAGTTGGTTGTTTGAGCTGAAAACTTTTCAGCACCTGTTGCTGCTACTTCTCTCTTGGTAGAGAAATCTGCAGGCCTATTAACTCTACTCTAAGCTGGAATCGGCCACAGTCTCTTGACAGATCTCATGAGAGGCAGCTGCAATGCAGAGGACGTTTCCTCAATGGTAATTTTTCCATATGAGTTAGTTTTGTGCATACCATGAAACTCACTCCTAAGTCAGGGCATGTGGAGTATGAACTCGGTCTCTCAAATTTGCTGCTAATGCTCACCAAAGAGAACTTCTTTCTAGAGTCCATAAGATGTAACATGTACAGGCAGTTTATCTAGGTGCTCTTGAAAATTCTTTTTTGATCAAGATGATGGGAAATATTTCTGCTACATTTTCTTAGTTTTGGACTCATTTCTTGGTACTTAAGGTTCTTCCTTCTCTCCGCATGATTCACTGAGTAATTGCTGGTGACCAACACCTCTATAATCCTGCAAGTGAGAAGGAATCTGTGTCTAAACTCCGCCTGGAACAGATGATTGATGGAGAAGGTTTAACTGAACTGAGACTGGGCATGACTCCTGTAGAAGGTTGAGGCAAATAACTTCATAAGAACAGGGTCAGACCAATGGTCCATCAAGCCCAGTTGCCCGTTCTCACGTTGGCCAATCCAGGTCATTAGTACTTGGCCAAAACCCAAAGAGCCGATCCAGGGCAAGCAGCCTTACCAGAAATTGAGTTACAAAGGCCTCCCGAGGCCATATGGTATGCAGTGTCAGAACTGGGAAAAGTTCTCTCTTTCAAATTTGCTGCTATGAACAACATCTGTGATGCCTTCAAAGCTACAACACATCAATTCTGTACCCTTGTATAACTTTCATAATCTTCTACATTATATTGTGCCTGTTTGATCGCCTCTCTTTCATTAAGGTCCATAAATGATTTGAGGAAGAGGATGATTTTACATTATAGGAGACATTTCAATATTTTCACCAGAAAACTAATGAAAGGTTATGCAAGATTAGCTCTTACCTTTCAGACTTAAATGCATTGCCCTTTCCACTGTAATGCTGACAGCAAACGTAGTTTCCAAATCTACTTCGGGAGTCTCTTGGGATGCTGGGCTCTGCACTGGAGCGTGTGCGATGGGGTTTGGGGTGCTCTGACTTTCTGAGACTGGCTTCTCTTTGTCACTAAGATCAAGACTGTTCACCTTCTCCTCATCATCAGTATAGCTGCCATCCTCAGCGTAACCGAGTTTCTGAGTAAAAGCTGCTTGGGGATAAGCAGGAGCAAGGGAAACATGAACCCGAACTGCAGCCCCAGATAGATCCAAGGCATTGCGTTTAAACAACGGATAAACACCTAGAATAGCATTAGAAAAATGAATTAGTCTCATCATAAGTTTCAAGTTCATTGAAAATTTGATATACCGCTCATCAAAACTATCTGAGTGGTTTACAATTACTATTAAGGATAATCAAAGGAAAGGATCTCAGAATTGCCACTCCGTGGATAATAATGAAATTAACCAACTATGAAATTGTGGCAGGAGTATCTCTCATAGATCCAAAAATCTTCGTACTATAAGTGTGCCAAATTATAACACATTTTAAAAAAATATTTCAAACATTAACTACTTTTTTAATTTTTAGTCTACTTGAGATATTATATGCTTTTTATTGTTTTTTAATTTATAAAATCAATAAATATGAGAACTTAATAGTGCAAAATAGCTGTAAACAGATCTCATTTGTGCAAATAGCATTCTTAGAATTATATTAAGAACAAAAGCACTTATCTTTCTAGCTTTTGTCAATAGCTAGCGGTGTAGATCAAACTACCGCTACAGCCCCTTCCAGGGTTTCCAATGGGAACCTGTTTTGCCGCTTCTCCAATGATAAAGCTACACCTTAAGCCCAACTTTGAAAACCCTGATGAAGCCGCTTGTATAGCGGCAAAACAGGTTCCCATTGGAAACCCTGGAAGGGGCTGTAGCGGTAGTTTGATCTACACCGCTAGCTATTGACAAAAGCTAGAAAGATAAGTGCTTTTGTTCTTAATATAATTCTAAGAATGCTATTTGCACAGTTCTTTGCACAAATGAGATCTGTTTACAGCTATTTTGCACTATTAAGTTCTCATATTTATTGATGTTATAAATTAAAAAACAATAAAAAGCATATAATATCTCAAGTAGACTAAAAATTAAAAAAGTAGTTAATGTTTGAAATATTTTTTTTAAATGTGTTATAATTTGGCACACTTATAGTACGAAGGTTTTTGGATCTATGAAAGATACTCCTGCCACAATTTCATAGTTGGTTAATTTCATTATTATCCACGGAGTGGCAATTCTGAGATCCTTTCCTTCGATTATCCTTAATATTTTTCTCCTGGTGGGTTAACCTTTTGAGTATATGTTTGCTGTGGTTTAACCTTTTTCCTTAATTTTTACTATTTTGGTTTACAATTACATCATATGCTATGGGGATATAACAAAAGACAAGACATAATAACGTAACAAGTAAACCAAAATTCAAAAGGAGAGGGAGGTAAAAAACAAAAAACAAACAACTGAGGGAAGGGGGTAGAACTCCATAATTTGATAGAAAAGGAAAGAGAGAAGTCATCAAAGAACAAGAACGTTTTAAGTGAATTTTTGAACCTTTCAATTGATGTTTCAATCCATGGTGTTGGGGCAGATACTGAGAATATACTTGATCTTGTGGTACAATATAATCTCATTATAACGGACTCGCTTATAACGGAACCTCGCCTATAGCGGACCAGGTACGCTGGAACCGGCTGTGCGCCTTCATAAACATGCAGAAAATCATCGTATATAACGAGCTCGCATATAACGGACTTTCGGATATAATGGACAACAAATTTGGTCCCCAGAGCTGCTTTTAGCTGTAGTTTTGTTCGGCTATAACGGACATGCAGGCTCTGCCTACAAGGCGCGTGGTGTGCCGGTGATATAGTATCAAAATGCAGCCCAGAAGAAAATGACAGATTATTTTTCTTTCCAGGACACTGTGACATAATGCTTTAGAACATCTTTTAGTGTTCTGGTTTTGCAATCGTTTCGTGCCATACCAATGTTTTGCTGAGTTTTGTTCTTGATGTTGCTGATATGGTTGTGCAGAGACTGTTGTGCATTGATTGTACATTGTTTCAAGTTGACCTAAATAAAGTTTTAAAAAATGCAACTATGGATATAACGGACTGTTTTTCCAGGTCCCTTGGAGTCCGTTATAACTAATAGATTTTGTTGAGTAGAGTGCAGTATTCTGAATGGTTCATATGGGATAAGAAGGCAATAAGTAAAGGTAATATATATACTTGTGTGGCACCTATATCTGTCTGTTATTCCCTGTGTGGTTCGCTGCCGTATCGGCCTCATCATTCCCTCTGTAATTTCCTTCCTGAGCAGTGTGTTTAGATTCACCCTTTTTGTCCTGTTTGTCTATCACAATTAGATTGTAAGCTCTCTTAAGCAGGGACCGTTTCTTCTGTGTTAATGTCCAGTGCTGCGTGCACCTGGCAGCGCTATAGAAATGATAAGTAGGAGTGCTAATAATTTGAAACAGAAAAAAACGTGAATCTTCCCAACTGTTTCAGTTTGCTATTCACTGTGCTCCACTTCACATCTGCTCAGAATCTTTAGAAAAGAGTATGAAATTAAATTGACCGAGACTCAGAAACTGAATAACAATACGGAAAGGTTTGATTTTCATATGCCAGTTTGGAAGTAAGTAGAGTTTCCATGTATTAAATGCCATTATATCCATGTTTGAAGTGATTTACAATAACAGAAACCTTACATAAAACAACTGAAAGGATGGGAGACCAATGTTGCCATCACTCTGACATGATGTGATATTTTTTTGTTGTTGCTTCAGTTAGTTACAATCATTTTAGGTTGCAGCATTATTTGGATTCTGCTATTCAGTTTCAAGAGCTTCAGCTCAAGTTTTGTTAAGACCAAAGGATATGAAGAGTAGATCTGCAAGAATTAGAAGAGTGTTCTAATAATGATTAGTTAGGTGCCATTGACTTGTGTTCAAGTCCTAGCGACTTGATAAGTTACAGATCTAAAAAGAAATCGGTTTTGTGCTAGTCCGGTAAGGTCCTCCAGTGTCATCCCAATGGTTATTTTCAATGTGTCTAGCCATCTGATTGCAGGTCACTCTCTTTGCCTGGTTCCTTCGATCTTCCCAAACATGATGTCCTTCTCCAGTGATCTCTCTCTTCCAGTGGTGTGACCAAAATAAGACAATTGTAACGTCATCATTTGGGCTTCAAGTGTCATAGCTGGTTTGATCTCTTCCAGAATCGATTCGTCCACATCATGCCTAAAATCCTTCTCCAGCACCAAAGCTCAAATGAGTCAATCTTCTTTCTGTTTAGTTTCAGTACTGTCCAGCTTTCACATCCTTAACTGACCACTGAGAAAATGAGTGCGTGGACAAGTCAGATCTTCGTTTGGAGTGTTATTTCCATGTCTTTGAATACTTTGTCGAGAGCCTTTACTGAAGAACGATCAAGTGCTAGAATATTCTGCAAAGTATTGCTTTCCTGCTAGTTGCATCTTTGTTTACAAAAAAGTCCAGGAGATAGTATAGAAGCTTTGCTCTACTTCTCCATTCTCCCCTACATCCCTTGATATATTTCCTTTGTCTTTGCTCTTTTATTAAACTCTACCATCTAATAAACACATAACTCATCTGACTACCTATTTGAACATTAAAAACACTTTTCTCATGTTTAAGAATCACATATGGTTACAAAAGAAACATATTGAACCTGTAGCATCTAGCAAGGAGCAAATAGTTCTGATATATGTTGGCTAGTTCAAGTCTGGCTGTAAGCAAGGGTTGTTCGTGCTATTTATAAACAGGTTCCTAACCAATCATGTTCATGTAGATAGCAACTTAATCAAGCCTTATATAAGTTCATGTAGAAAGGATTAAGAAGAATTTACCCAACTAAAAATGCAAACAGATAAAAATGAAAGGTTCATTTTTTCAAACAATAAGAGCAAAGATTTTAGAAAAAACTGATAATTCACTTACCACTGACTGTTAGTGTTCTTGATGATTTCTCTGCAAGAGCTACAAGGTCAACATAAGCACATCCAATGAGACGATCAGTATTTAGAGGCCTTTCCTCTTTTGTGTCCTTCCCATAAGCACGCCAAACTTGGATTTCTAGTCTTTCCTCACACAGATACCATAACAACTGTGGATGCCTTGAAAGTTCCACAGTATTAATTAGATCAAATTTTACAGTGGCTTGCTTTTCATCTTCCGTTAGCTTTGGTCTCTTGAGTCCAGACCAGACTGCTTCATTACTGTACAGCTTATATCTCAGATAACAGTAGGTACTTTTATGGATGCATTCTTGACCAGCAAATAGAAGGCAATGCATGGGAAGCCTTACCCTTGGGATGGAAACTGTACATGTCACCAAATCTCCTTTCTGTTGCCACTCATCTACATTGTCATTGTGATGTTCTTCTAAATTCCAGCACAATGTCCTTGCTGCCTCCATGACACGCTCTCTATCCATGTGATGAACAAAGGCTATGGAAAGTTCCAATCCTCCTACTACATTCTGTATTACACTTTCACATTGAGAAAGCATCAACTCTTGTGGCAGAGTTACTGGATACCAACCAGTAATACCTTAAATAAAATCCAAATATCAGTTCAAAGTACTATGCATTTGACAAAAAGCATATAGAAATCAACAGAAGTGAATTGTTACACAAACAATGAAAAATATTTGACTCATTAACATGCAAAAGGAAAAAGAGTGGAAAGTAAGAAATGCTCTTTTCTTCTCTTTCCAAACTATAAGCACTTCCAGGTCAAGGATCACCACAATAGTCTGTGCCGCATATTGTCAGGACCCTTTGATCATACTGCTACACCAGTACACCTGCATCATCTATTGGAGGCAGAGAAATACTGCCAAGCTCTAGGGCTGCACCATTCTTTATGCTGGTGATGATGTCACTAACTTGTCAGCGTTCTCTGTCTCCATCTGCTGGTGGGGAGACATAACTCACTTGTCTGGACTGGTCTAGCAGGATGATAAGCAGTTTTCAATTACCTGTCTGATCTGTTCATTAAGCACAAAACTATTATACATACAAATTTCTCCTTCACTAAAAGAACGTTCAATATATATCAAAAGAGGAAAAAATACACATAATGATTGAATTTTCAACTCACCACATGTAACTTCAAATACATATTTTGCATTTTTCTCAATAAAATAAAAAGTATGTGAGTACACACATACTAGCTACATTTCTAAATGGAAACTTCATAAGTTGCTCCTCTGTCAAATGAGTCTAAATGCTCATTTTTAAAGTAAGCACTGCTAGTAATATTATAACTGCCATCCAAGTCTGCTTTATATTACTATGCTAATTTATTTCAAGCTTTAAGTGTGCACAAAATTATTTAGCCAGAAAATACAGTATAAATCACCTAAAAAAATACAAAATAAAACTAAACAAGAAATGCAATTTAAAATTTAATGAAATTTTGTTGAATATAAATATTAAGGCTCAGCTAAGTACCAGGTAATCAACAATGCCATCTGTTAAGGCTGATCTTAACCACTGATTAGTCATGCCTCTTTCATAAACATTTAGAATTCAATTAACAAATAACACTAAAACTCTCATTCACTTTTTTTGCATCTAGACTGATAATGGAATGCTAGTGCTGGGGAATTTTAGAGCTACATTATGACCTTAAAATATCACGAGGAAGAGAAGTTTGCAAGTTAAGTTGATAGTCCAAAGGAAGAGGAAAGACAGATTTGAGAAAACACCATATGGCTAAGAAACCCCAAATATATTTGAAAAATCATTCTTTACCAAAGAACCTGCCAGTAGTGCCAACCCCTTAGAAATCAAGAACATAGGCTGGTCTGGTGGAGAGAGGATCTATGCTGAATTCCTAGGTCAAGTCTTTTTTCTCCTGGCCAGATTTATTTATTTATTTAATACTCTTATAGCCCGCATATCCAGCATCTATGCGGGTAACAGCATTACATACATAATTAAAACAAGACTTGACAAATCATAATAAAATAACAACATATAGCCCTGAACCTGTACCGTGAATAAATAAAGCCAGATAACTGCTAGATTACAAGCTGCCCTGATTTGAAAAGGCAAGTTGGAAAAAAATAGGCTTTCAAGCTTTTCCAAAATGTCAGGAAATCAGAAATTAAACTAATGTTCAAATTTAGATTGTAAGCCCTCCACCTTGAACTACTAAGGACAAGAAAGCACAGTTACTTACCGTAACAGGTGTTATCCAGGGACAGCAGGCAGCTATTCTCACATGTGGGTGATGTCATCCATGGAGCCCGGATGCAGACAGCCTTGCAAGCAGACTTGATTGAAGAAACTCAGAAGTTTAGAGTCTGCCACACCGCGTATGTGCGAGGGCCTTCCCGCCCAGCGTAGGGCGCGTCTTCTCAGTTCAGATAGCTAGCAGAGAAGCCAACTAGGTGAGGTGGGTGGGTTGTGAGAATAGCTGCCTGCTGTCCCTGGATAACACCTGTTACGGAAAGTAACTGTGCTTTATCCCAGGACAAGCAGGTAGCCTATTCTCACATGTGGGTGACCTCCAAGCTAACCAGAATGGAATGTGGGAATGTTGGCAATTCAGGAGAATAAATTTTGTAACTGCCTGGCCAAAATGGCCATCCCGTCTGGAGAAAGCATCGACAATAATAAGAGGTGAAAGTATGAACCGAGGACCAGGTGGCAACTTTGCAAATTTCCTCAATAGGAGTGGATCTGAGGAAAGCTACTGAAGCCGCCATGACTCTGACTTTATGGGCTGTGACTCAACTCTGAGCATAGCAGAAAGAGAAGCAGCCATCCAGTTGGAGATGGTTCACTTAGAAATCGGATGTCCCAACTTGTTCGGATCGAAGGAGACAAAAAGTTGGGGAGCAGATCTGTGTGGTTTGGTGAGTTCTAAGTAGAAGGCCAAAGCATGCTTACAGTCCAGGGTATGAAGAGCTGATTCTCCAGGATGAGAATGAGGCCTTGGAAAAAACACTGGAAGTACAATGGATTGATTGAGATGAAATTCTGAAACCACTTTAGGTAAGAATTTAGGATGAGTATGGAGGACCACCTTGTCATGATGGAAAACTGTGAAAGGTGGATCAGCAACTAAAGCTTGTAGCTCAATGACTCTTCGGGCAGATGTGAGGGCAATGAGAAACATCACTTTCCAAGTGAGATATCTGAGATGAGCTGACGCCATTGCTTCAAAAGGAGGCTTCATCAATTGAGCAAGAATAACATTGAGATACCAAACCACTGGAGACAGGGTTTGAGAGGAGGTTTGACATTGAAAAGTCCTTTCAGAAATCTAGAAACCATAGGATGAGCAGAAAGGGGTTTCCCTTCGATAGGCTGATGGAAAGCAGCAATTGCACTAAGACGGACTCAAATGGATGTAGACTTGAGGCCAGGAGTAGATAAGTGCAGAAGATAATCTAAGACTGAAGACAAGGAGGTATCTCGAGGCTCCTTGTCATGAGAGATGCACCACGTAGAACATCTAGTCCATTTTTGGTGGTAGCATAGTCTAGTGGCAGGCTTTCTGGAAGCCTCTAAAATGTCCTGAACAGGTTGAGAAAACTGAAAAGGAGTTATATTGAGAGGTACCAAGCTGTCAGGTGTAGAGACTGCAGGTTGGGATGAAGAAGAGATCCTTGACTCTGTGTAAGCAGAGATGTAAAAACTGGTTGAAGGTATGGCTCCCTGCTGCTGAGCTGAAGTAGAAGGGAGAACCAGGGTTGCCTGGGCCACCGAGGAGCTATTAGAATCATGGTGGCACGATTGTTCTTGAGCTTGACAAGAGTCTTGAGAATGAGAGGAAATGGAGGGAATGCATACAGGAAGAGATTTGTCCATTCCAGAAGGAAAGCATCTGCCTAGATGCGATGAGGATAGTATATCCTGGAGCAGAACTGAGGCAGTTTGTGGTTGTGGGGAGATGCAAAGAGACCTATTTGAAGAGTTTCCCACTGAGAAAAAAATGTGATGAAGAGGCGAGGAATTGAGTGTCCATTCGTGAGGTTGCAGGAGACGACTCAATTTGTCCGTCAGACAGTTTTTCTCTCCTTGAATGTAGACTGCTTTCAGGAAGGTGTTGTGATGGATCGCCCAGTCTCACACCCTTTGAGCTTCCTGACAAAGAGGGAGAGATCCCGTTCCTCCCTGCTTGTTGACGTAGTACATGGCTACTTGATTGTCTGTCCAAATAAGGACTACCTGGTCGTGAAAAAGATGCTGAAAATCATTGAGATCGCTCTGAGTTCCAACAGATTGATGTGACACTGATGATCTGTGCTGGACCAGTGGCCTTGAGTATGGAGACCATCTAGATGAGCCCCCCAAACGTAGGTCGAGGAATCTGTCGTGAGAACCTTCTGATGAGGGGGTGTCTGGAGAGACTGGAAGAGAGCATCCACCAGTGGAAAGACTGTCTCAACGAAGGAGTGACTGTAATGTGTTGAGATAGTGGGTTGCAAGCCTGCGCCCACTGAGATGCCAGGGTCCACTGAGGAATTCTGAGGTGAAATCTGGCAAAAGGAGTCACATGAACTATCGAGGCCATGTGACCGAGTAGTACCATCATGTGTCTTGCCGAAAGGGAAGACACTTTGCGGCAAAGCTGAAGGAGAGCAACCAGACGCTGCTGAGGAAGGAATGCTCTGAGTTGGATAGTGTCCAAAACAGCTCCGATGAACTGAAGATTCTGAGAGGGCTGAAGGTGGGATATGGAGAAATTGATTTCGAATCCCAAGCTTTGTAGGAACCACATAGTCCGTTGGGTTGCTACAATAAGACCCTGAGATGTTGAATCCTTGATAAGCCAGTCGTCCAGATAGGGGAATACCTGAAGACCATGGTTCTGCAGAGCTGCTGCCACTACCACCAGGCACTTGGTGAACACTCTGGGAGATGATGAAAATGCAGATTCCCCACCCGAAATCTGAGGTACTGATGGAAGGCCAGATGAATGGGGATGTGAATGTAAGCCTCCTTGAGATCTAGAGAACATAACCAATCGTTCTGATCTAGAAGGGGACAAAGGGATGCTAGGGATAGCATGCAAAATTTTTCTTTGACCAAAAATTTGTTGAGAGCCCTGAGATCAAGTATGGGCTGAAGATCGCCCATCTTCTTCGGAACTAGGAAGTAACGGGAGTAAAAACCCCTACTCTGCTGTTCCAAGGGAACTTCCTTGATAGCATGGAGACGAAGCAGAGCTTGTGCTTCCTGAAGAAGAAGGGCGGTCTGGGAAGGATACTCTCTTGGAGGAAGCTCTGGTGGAATCTGAATGAAATTAAGAGAGTATCCTTCCCTGATTATTGACAGCACCCAGAGGTCGGATGTAATGGTCTCCTATCGATGGTAAAAATGATGGAGACGACCTCTGATGAGAAGAGGAAAGGACAGAGGCAGTACAATGGAGGTTATGCTCTGTTTGAGACAGTCAAAAAGGCTTTAGTGCAGCAGAAGGCTGAGGTTTCTGTTGCTTCTGCTGTTGTTGTGGTTTCTTGGGAGGTGCTTGAGTGTAAGGAGCTGCCCTCGGAGGATAACGCCTCTGATAGGATGGAAGAGGTCGAGAAGGCTTGGAAGGAGCTGGCTTAGGCTTTGGTCTGATGATGGAAGCAAAAGATTTCTCATGCTCAGACAACTTCTTGGTGGCGGCCTCTATGGATTCATCAAAGAGGTCATTGCCTTCACAAGGAATATTGGCCAGACGATCCTGAATGTTGGGATCCATATCAATGGTGCGAAGCCAGGCAAGGCGGCGCATCGCTACTGAGAAAGCAGTGACCCTCGAGGAAAGTTCAAAGGCATCATAAGATGACTGAAGAAGTGTAACCTGAATTGTGCTAAAGTAGCAATGACTTGCTGGAACTCTAAAAGCCTGTGTTGACTAAAGTCTTTAGAAAAACCAGGGAGTATATCAATAAAATACTTGAAATGAGTAGTAAAGATAAAATTGTAATTTAAAACTCTGGAGGCCATCATCGAATTTTGATAAAGATGACGGCCAAACTTGTCCATGGGCCTGCCCTCTCTGCCAGGAGGTACGGTAGCATAGACTCTGGAAGGATGACTCCTCTTTAAGGAAGATTCCACAAGAAGGGACTGATGAGATAGTTGGGAGTTCTCAAAGCCCTAGCAATGTACAGTTCTATATCTCGATTCCAACTTGCCTGGAACAGCAAGGATGGCATAAGGAATCTCCAGGTTTCATTTGAAAGTTTGAGAAAGAAGCCTGTTAAGAGGGAGTTTGAGAGACTCCACACGAGGCCAAAGGATACTCATTTCCTCTAAATACTGATTAGAGTACTTAGAACCAGCGTCCAATTTAAGATCCAGGTCGTCAGCCATTTGATGAAGAAAGGAGGAAAAAGATAATTGATCTTCCAGAGCCTGGTTTTGAGAAGGACTCGATAACCTCGAGACGCCTCGAGTGGAGAAGGAAGGCAAAGCCTCCCTGGAGTATTGATAGCCCAGTGAATAAGCAGACTGAGACGAGGCACTGGGAGAAGTGGCGCCCTCAGGTTCTGCTATTGGTGTCATGGATCCTATGCTATTGGTGTCCTGGAGTTGGAGGCCTCGAAGAGCTGGAAGGCCTGGATGAGGAAGGCTTCTTCTGGAGGAGGACCTGCGCCTCGATGAGGGCCTTGACCGGCGATGAGAGTGCTGCTTGGAAGCAGGTCTCGTGCAAGGTCGAGGAAACTTCGCCCTATGCCTCGAAACGGGCAATGCCTTATGTGAGGATATAGGGCTTGAAGCTGTAGATCGAAGTCCCACAAACTCAGTGGTTTGGATTGAGAAATCTCGAAGCACTCCCAAAGACTCGGCTCCTTGTATGGAGTGTGAGGATTCCAGACGAGACACTCGCAAAGACTGGACTCCTTGCATATAGTGTGAAGATTCCAGACCAGACACTCGCAAAGACTGGACTCCTTCCATAGAGTGTGTAGATTCAGCTCGAAGTACAGGCAAAAACTCAACCTCTTGTGAGACTGCTGGGTGCCCAGGCTGGACTGCAGGAAGCAGAGTCGAGGCAGGACTATATTTGGTCAGTAACTGAACAAATTTCCACTCTAAAATGGTCTGGATGGTAGCCTACAATTGTGGATTCGAGTCTGAAACTGGACCACTTGCCGAAGCTAAAGTCTCCGAGGACGAAGAGGAAGAATGCTTCAACATGGAGGAATGATGTTTGGGTAGCTTGAAGACCACTGCTGGAACTGTCTGTTGAGGTATCTGACCTGAGGGAAGCTTAGGAGATTTGACAGATTTACTCAAAGTCGAGGACATTACAAATGAGGAAGGTCTGATGAGAGTCAAGGTCGAAGTAGTGGAAGCAGGAGGACACCCCGTAGCAAGCCTGACCGAATTGGAGGTTGAGGTTGAGGGCGTAGCAGGGGTTTCCATACTGAAAATCTTCTCCACTTGAACTCGACGTCATTTGATGACTCAAGGTTGAAGGGTAGTACAGCGAATGCAAGACTCCGGGCAATGGTCAGGCCCCAGACACTGAAGGAACCAGCGATGTGGGTCAGTGAGGGAGATCGCACACTGGCACTGGCTACACTTCTTGAAGCCCGTGATCGGCCGGGATACAGAAGGAAAGATAGCCGTCACAAAGTCGAAGCCCGCAGGCTGAGGGCGTGCGACAGGCTCCGCCAGTCACTCGATGAAAAAAATTAACTTTTTTTTAACAATGACTGAAAGAAAAGCACAGCGACACTGTAATAAGTAAAATAAAACACGAGCCGCGGTAAGAGAAGGCACAAAGTGAACTAAGTTCAGCGAAGAGCGTCAAAGACAGACTTTTCGGCTCTGTGGAGAACTGAGGAGCGGTGCGGCAGACTCGACACTTCTGAGTTTGTTCAAGCAAGTCTGCTTGCGCGGCTGTCCGCATCCATCTCCATGGATGACGTCACCTATATGTGAGAATAGGCTGCCTGCTTGTCCTGGGATAACATAGTGATAACAGCATATATCCAAAGGAAATAGTGGCAGCACTGGTCAGTGTCTGCCAAAAGAGAAACAAAGTAGCAATAACAGTGTTGACCTGCTTAGGCTAGAAAAAGAAGCCTTAGCTCATGTGGGCTTCATGAAGTCAGTGGCTGCATGGGCTGGGCTGGACAAGGGCCCATTCAACCTTGAAGGTGAAAGTGACTGCATTGTTATGTCAGAGAGCAGCAGAGGGTTGAACTTCAGGGAGGTGTTGGAGCTTGAGAAGTGAGGGAGAGGGGGTTAGACAGTGAGGGAGAGGGGGTTAGACAGTAGGCTGAGCCTGAAGTGAAGAGAAGAAGAAACCAAGGAGAGCAAGCAAGAAACAGTCTGGAATGGTTGGGGGTGGGGGAAGAACTTAAAGGCTAAGCTTGGATTTGGGGGGAGGGCAGGTTTCAGCCTTAGTAAGAAAGGAAGGAACCACAGCGAGCTGGGATGCAAGGGACTAAAAGGTAGAGAGCTAGGAGTGAGAATTTCAGCTTGGAAGGTATAGTTTTAAGTTGGAGAGAGGGCAGAATAGCTTGAACTTATGACATACTTTTATACTGTGGTACTCCTGTGGGAATTCTGCATAAAAATTTAATTCTGCATCTTTGAGTAATAACTTCACTGTATTGCATTTGAAATTATTACTTAGACACTAATTATATCATGTTATTTTGACAAACAATGTATGCAGAATTATTATTTATTTTTGCCTTGAATTTGACCAGGAACATAAGGGATAATGCAATAGTGACATCTAGTAGTCAGACTTAAAATTCACCTTAGCTACATTCATAAAAATGAAGGAAGGGATCTCTGCATGAAAGGGTCTTTAGATCTGAAACACACCTCACAGATGAAATTGCCACTAGAAATACTGCCTTCAAGGTCAGATCTTTAATCATAGACTTGAATAGTGCCTTCTGAAGTTCCTTGAGCATCGGGATATGGATGCACCTTGGCCGGTCATCCAGCGCAAACCTGGCATGACATAGGGATAAAAAGGCCTGAGGAGTCCATCCCAGTTGATTTTGAGCAAAATTGAGAGGTTTTGAGGCATATGGAGGCTAAAGGGAAAAAAAAGATCATTTAAAATCCAAGATGGCTGCCACCAGAAAATTCATGCCAAAAATGGCCTGTGGAGACCTCCATGAGGGAAGAAGATCACAGGGAAAGGGATTTTGGTGGTGGGGGACCTGGGGGCTCTGGGCTCAAAAACCCTGAAATTCAACTTTTAAGGAACACCCCTCCCTCCATTTTTCCCTTAGGCTTCAATAGCTTTACTCATTGTGCCATATGGTGCATTCCTGCTTCAGCATAGGATTTCAGCTGGAATCAAAGGGAGAATCTGCTAGAGAGGGTGCAGAGACAAGCAACAAAGCTAGTGAAAGGTATGAGAACCTGGACTACGAGGAATGACTTAAGAGACTGGGGTTGTTCTCCCTTGAGAATAGGAGACTGCGAGGGGATCTGATCGAGACTTTCAAAATACTGAAAGGATTCGACAAAATGGAGCAGCAGTTATTTACAATGTAACGCGGACAAGAGGACATAGACTGAAGCTGAGGGGGGACAGATCCAGGACGAATATCAGGAAGTTCTGTTTCACGCAGCGAGTGGTGGACACCTGGAATGCTCTCCCAGAGGAAGTAATTGCAGAATCCACCGTTCTAGGATTTAAGGGTAAACTAGATGCACATCTCCTTAAGAGAGGCATAGAGTGATATGGGTAAGGGTAAATTAAATGCACATCTCCCTTGAGAAGCATTCAGTGATATGGGGACTAAAACTATGCCAGGGTACACATTCAGGTACTTAAACATTTTTCCCTATCTGTCCCGGTGGGCTCACACTCTACCTGATGTACCTGGGGCAATAAGGGATAAAGTGAGTTGCCCAGGGTCACAAGTAGAGAGCTGCACGGGAACGGGGATGACGGGAATCCCGCGGGACCCACGGGCATCCCGCGGGTTCCCCCTTCGGGTCACGGGGATCCCGCGGGGACGCCCCCTAGGGTCACGGGGATCCCGTGGGGACGCCCCCTAGGGTCGCGGGGATCCCGTGGGGACGCCTCCGAGGGTCGCGGGGTTCCTGCGGGGCTGGATGTACTCAGTCACGCGGCTCTTCTTCTCTACATGCTCTGCTTGCAGCACAGAGCCGAACGGAAGTCTTCCCGACGTCAGCGCTGACGTCGGAAAGACTTCCGTTCGGCTCTGTGCTGCAGGTAAGGCAGGTAAGGAGACGGAGAGTAGCCTCGTGGTTCGAGTGGCTACCAAGGGAGGGGGGCGGTCCGCCTCGCCCCGGATGCAGCACAGCCGGCCAGGTCCCCTTACTTTTGTGGCGCTTCCCCAACAGACCGACAACAGCCCCGGTCTGACAATCCTCCCTGCCTGTAGCAGCTGTAAGAAGGTAATTTAGATTCGCGGTTAAGGGCAGGAAGGTTTGTTGGACCGGGGCTGTTGTCGGTCGGTCGGTCGGGGAAGCGCCACAAAAGTAAGGGGACCTGGCCGGCTGTGCTGCATCCGGGGCGAGGCGGACGCTGAAAGCACTGGAGAAGTCAAAGGGGTGGAGAAGGACGCTGAAAAGCCATGGGGAAGACGGGCCGGAGGGGGGGAAGGACTCTGAAAGCACTTGTGGAAGACAGAGGAGGGAGAAGGATGCTGAAAGGCCATGGGGAGGGGGGAAGGACTCTGAAAGCACTTGTGAAAGACAGAGGGGGGAGAAGGATGCTGAAAGCACATGGGGAAGACAAAGGGGTGGAGAAGGACGCTGAAAGGAGATGGGGAAGACGGGGGTGGGGTGGGGTGGAGAAGGACGCTGAAAGGCCATGGGGAAGACAGAGAGGGAGAAGGACACTGAAAGGACATGGGGAAGCAGAGGAGGGAGAAGGACGCTGAAAGCACATGTGGAAGACAGAGGGGGGAGAAGGACGCTGACAGGACATGGGGAAGATGGGGGGGAGAAGGACGTTGAAAGGAAATGGGGAAGAGAGAGTAGGGAGAAGACACTGGCAGGGAAGAAGACAGATGCCAGACTATGGGGAGAGCGGAGGGAAGAAGATGGGTGCCAGACCAATTTGGAAGGGGGAAGAAAGGGAGAGGCACAGTAACAGAGCAAATGGAAGATGCAGAAGGAAGAGAGACAGTGGATGGAAGGAATTGAATGAGAACATGAGGAAAGCAGAAACCAGGAAACAAAGGTAGGAAAAGAATTCTATTTCTTTTTTTTTTGCTTCAGGATAAAGTAGTATATTAGTTGTGTTGACAAAAATTTATAAACATTAGAGGCTCTGGTAGAAACCCATTTACAAAGTATGTATTCTTCCCAATTAATATTTCCAAATTAATAAAGTCTTTTTGCTTATTTGTAAATGGGTTTCTACCAGAGCCTTTAATTCAGTAGCATAATTAAATGAAATAACTATTTCTGAAGTTTATAGGGACGGGCGGGGATGGAGGGGATTCCTCGTGGGGACGGAGGGGATTCCTCACGGGGACGGGTGGGAATGGAGGGGATTCCTCACGGGGACGGGTGGGGATGGGTTGGAGTCCTCACGGGGACGGGTGGGGCTTTGGCGGGGACGGGTGGAGACGGGTGGGATTTCTGTCCCCACGCAACTCTCTAGTCACAAGGAGCAGCATGGGATTTGAACCTGCAACCTCAAGGTGCTGAGGCTGTAGCTCTAACCACTGTGCCACACACTCCCCATTATAATGGCTTCTGATTGGTTTGTAGCAATCAAGTGATCTGAGCCAAAAGGTCACACTATTTTTTGTTTCAACAGTCAAGAACTTAACATTTGGAAGTTCAGTGAAGGATTGTAAACAATAAGCTTATAAACTCGCTTCCCTAAAATTAAGTGGTGGCTCTAAGCATGACGTATCAGGAGCGTTTCTTCAGAGATATTAGAGCTAAGTTGCCTATTTACTAATTCATGTTTTTGGATTTGTCTGGATTATAGTGAAACTATATTTTTTCAATGAAAATAGAGACTGAGGATTGATCTCATGAGGATGATAATCTATAAACATCAATCAGAACAGTTTGTTACATTGGGAGTGTGCCAAGTGTTGCTTTTAAGGAATGCAGGGCATTATTTCTTTGGAATCCAGCCCAGTATCTTTACCTGATCTCTTGGTTAACAGGTGTTTTGTTGGAATCCTCACTATTCCTAGGAGATGATCTTGTGAAGATGGAGGTCCATTTACACCACTTCCTGTGAAACCAGCCAAAAAGTGAAAACCATGTTTTCGCATAATTATAATAACAGTTTATCCAACAAAAGACAGCAGGTCCTTCTACACAGTTTACCTTTAGATAATCTGAAGAAATTCACACATTAAGCACAATTTTATGAATTAAAAATTCTGATGGTGATGCTAATACTGCTCAAACATCAATTCTAATTACATACAACTATTTACCATAAATAGTCACAAAATAATACAAATGTATTTTTTCAGTGAAAAGGATGTATATTTTGTTGGCAGCATCAGTCTGGGAAATGTCTTCTCATTTTCTCATACCACTGTCAAGTCTAGAACCCTGAAGCCAAAGACAGGTCTAGGTTTTGGCCAAAGGTCTGCATGAAAGGCATATCTACGATGGTATGTGAAAGATCTGGTGAAAAAGAAAGATTCCAACACAGCCAAAAGAGCCCTCTTCCTTCTGTGGGGTACTATAGAGGCACTCTCATGCACTCTTTTTTTCAGAGTTTGGTTTGTACACACCTCGACGGAAATGAATATTACTTGTAAGCTATGGCATGTCAAGTAAAACCTCAGTTTCTCAAATTTACTGCTAGTGACCGTAATACTTGCATTGTGCCTAAAGAATTTCCTTCTGGAGCTCATACAATTTAATATGAATGAACATATCAAGGTGTTCTTGTAAGTTTTTTATGATCTAGCCAGAAGTGCCCAATACAAATGGAACAATTTGTACCCTTCTTCCTTAGTCTCTGATTATACTTCTTGATAGTTGAAGATCTTTTCTTTCCATATACTGTAAATAGTAGTCGCTTGATATTGACACTTCTATTAGCAGTCCCATTTTACTGTTTTTCTTCATTACCATGATGTCTGAGGTTCTTGTGTCTAGTGTTGTCTTGGTTGGAATGTGAATGCCTCAGGTGATCAAAACTTTGCTCTCCATAGTTCAATAAGGATCATAATCCCAGTATTATTCTAGTATAGTATTATATTACTGTGACAGAGTGAAGTTCCTATCATTGGCCAGCAGACAGAGCCTGAGCAGTGGAGTGTGTGGAGCTCATTTGCATAAGATCCTGCAAAGGCTGATGGGATCTGTCTACTCACCCTGAGTGAATTGGGTGCTGAAAAGCAGAGCTCCAGTACAGAGAGCTAGGAAGAACAGGTGCTCCTTTGGGGAGGAATGCTAGCTTTGGCCTAACCCTTGGTAAGCCTTAAAGATCGACCTGTCTGGTAAAACTTGGAGTTCAAGGAGGGCTTAAGCTTGATGACCGGCAGAGGGTTTGCTGGTGGTGTGAGTGACCAGGAGAGTGAGTAACTGGGAGAATCCTCATAGAGAGCGGCTGGTAGGAGTCCTCAGCAAGAGCCCTCAGAGAGAGAAACAACTGAGCAGCTGGGAAGGGTCTGGAAGAAGGAGAAGCCGGAAGGCCCAGTGGAGCTTGGAGTGATCAGCGTGGCCTCATGCTTGATGACCGTGGTGGGATTGATGAAGTACCCAGGACTGGTAGGGACTCAAGAGGCCTGGGAGCAAGGGACTGGCAGTGGCCCTGCAAGTAACTAGAAGAGCTGGAAGAGTCCAAGGTCCAAGGCTGATGGGGGACTGGAGAGTAACTGGCAGGACCAGTGGCGACCAGCAGAGAGACCGGTAAATGGTACCAGGAGTCATCATAGGACCCCCCTATGAAACAGCCTGTAGGCCCTGTGAGCATTGATCAAAAGTCTAGCGAGTGACTGGCGGAGGGACCGGCGGGGCTGGTAATGACTGGCGGAGAGATCGGTAAATGCCACAGAAAGCTGCCTGAAGACTCGGAGGGCTAATAAAGGGTCAGAGTGGACCTGAAGAACCATGGAGTCCAGGGAAGACCCAGAGATGACCTGGAAGAGTGTATCTGGAGGGACCAGGTCATGTGTTTTAGTAGTGTATAAATGATGTGAGTGCTGTTGGATTTTAACAGAAGCGCCTGGTGATGAAGCAGAGCCTGAGGAAGACCAGGAAGTGCCTGGGGACAGATGTGTAATTGGAAGTGACTGCTCAGCCCAATCACAGTTACATACAGTAGTTTTTAATGGATGAGTATGCTAATTTATTTTTCCTTGAATTATAAAGTCCTTCTGACATCAGCATGTCGCACTCAGCTACAATTCTGTTTTACTGATGTTTTAATTATGCTGGCTGTGAACCATTTCATCTGGGTTGAGTTTGATATAGTTTTATTTTGCTCTCTCTAGTAAGTGTTTTGCAATTTTGGATTTGTGAGATTAGCAGGTTTAGGAGGTATGGCTAAATACTCGTACGTAGCTCAAGGAATTAATAAGAGCACTCAGGCCAGAAAGAACAAAAATGGTAACAAGAACTTTCTATGAAATATTTCTCTAAACTAAACTAAACCTTAAGCTTATATACTGCATCTTCTCTATAAGAATAGAGCTTGGCATGGTTTATGTTAAAATGAATATAGCATAAGGGGAGGAAAAAATATACAGTGAAATTTGTAGAGAATAGAGAAAAAAGAAGTTTACAGTTTTAAAAATAACCAAGTCTTCAGATGTTTACGGAATAATTGAAAAGAGCTTAAGTCCCG
Source organism: Geotrypetes seraphini (assembly GCF_902459505.1). NCBI lineage: Eukaryota > Metazoa > Chordata > Amphibia > Gymnophiona > Dermophiidae > Geotrypetes > Geotrypetes seraphini. Next base: position 10,299,938 of record NC_047089.1, on the reverse strand, counting down.
CAACTGTAAAGGGAAATTATTCCATAGATCAGTTACTTTGAAACACAAAGAATGACAAATTGTCCTTTTCGTTATCCAGATCAGGAGCAATGGAACAACTTTCTGCTTAGGAGAGTTGAACAAGCAAACTCTGACCCAGACTCCCATCTCCTTAGTTGCTAATGCAGCATGGGCCACTTCGTTCTTCTGGCCGTGATCCAGATGAAATGTAGCTTGCCACATATTTATGGTGAAGATGTATTCTATGAAACCAGGGTTCATTCTATACATTTCAAGGCAATTTATTATCCAGAGTGGATGTGAAACTATTGAACTCTTTCATACCGGATCCATTCTATACTGAGGTATGGCTTTAAGATCACCAACTGGTCTGTGGTTCCTCTTTTGCTGGCCGATTCTGTCAACATGGTGTTTTACATTCATTTGTGGCAGTAAACAGCTTGTAGAAAGCAGTGTTAAAATAAGCTTGATAAAGCAATACAGATTGATACTGTATATTCTTAATACTGTGCCAAATGGATACCTATTGAAAATCAATGAGTAGTGTCTGCTCATCTCTTTCCCATTTTGGGGGGTAAAATAAATTTATTTATGGGTGTGACTGTGCTCAACTTTGTTAACTTTATACATTTTGCCTTCAGAAGAATGTAGAGGTCTTTTGATATAGGAGATGCGTTTAGGCGTCCCGATTGAAGTTTGATCGGATACGTTACACCCTGAGGCAGCAGACTTGTGAAACGCTGGCCACCGTCGATAAGTTGAAAGTTATTTCTCCTGTCGTTCAGCACTAACAGCCCTGTTTAAGGTTTTTACGTTTGGGAGGTTTTTGGCCAGTGAGGTTATCGCCTAACCACCTTTGTAGAGGTGGAAGGGTCTCAGTCTGAGGCTTTTTCCTCCATTTTTTAATGGCACATCATTTTTAAACCTAAGCAGTACTGTTCATGTTCCACTTGACATTATATAAATATTTTTCTTGCAAAAGTGGATTTTGGATATTACTTAGTTTTTCACAAAATCTGAGTTTCTTCAGCAGAGGTCTTAAGAGAAAACATTTGCTAGAATGCAATAAATTGCTACATCCCAAAAATCCAAATAGCACCAAAAGGTTCCACAAAGGAAATGAAGCAGCGAAACAACAAAAAGATTATGGAACAGAAGATCAGATGGACCAGTTTGTAGTTTAATAAGCATCCAAATAACTTAAAAACAATCCACAAAGGGCGTATACAGTCACAAGTGAGCCACAGGATAGAAACCAAATAATGTCTACAATACAAATGACCCAACAGGGGCTGTGTTTCAGCAGAATAAAAATGCCTTCCTAGGGGTCTTATAAAAGTCAATCTAGAAACTGGTACATCCAATCTTCTATTCCACAATCTTTTTGTTGTTTGGCTGCATCTGCATCCAAGACAGGCCCCATCTTTAATAAAATTGACTGCCCTGGTTGTCTTTGAAAACCCGAATAGACATTCAGAAGTTGGAGAGAACAAAAGGTTCAAATATATATTAAGACCACTCTCCACAGAGTCCAAGGAAAAACCAGGAGTGAAACCCCTGCAGAAACCGAAGACAGCAGGGGCTGGTGATGCAGCAACACAATTTCATTTAAGATGAACCCAATTTAACTGGGGTCCAAAATGATCTATGCAACAAAAAGTCTAATAGATGCTGGCACTGTAAACTTGAAGTAGGGACTCTAGATCATTTATTATTCTATTATCCCTTTATCATGGCCTTTTGGAAATCAATTTGGTCCCAAATTAATTGTTTAATAGAGAATCATGTAGGACTATCATATGACACGATTTTATTCGGTATGTCAATGAGAACAAAGAGTCAGATTTCGTCAAACAACAATAAACTCTTATTATGACAGGAGTCGCCATTCAGCATATTACTAGTAATTGTAAAAACTGTAGTAGATTAAATTATAACTTTTGGTGGAATTCATTGTGTCACATTTATAAAATGGAAAGCATAATTGCTATTCAAAATGGGAATTATAATAAATTTAAAAAGATCTGGGGGCCATCGACATCTTGCTGTAATGAATAGATACCATGTTCTGTTGAAAGTTTATTTGCAAATGGGGGGATGGGGGGGTTTTAAAAGTTACTGTAGGTTTATTTAATAGAAAATAAAGCACAGTTACTTACCGTAACAGGTGTTATCCAGGGACAGCAGGCAGATATTCTTGACTGATGGGTGACGGCACCGACGGAGCCCCGGTACGGACAATTTTAGAGTGATTGCACTCTAAGAACTTAGAAAGTTCTGGTAGGCCGCACCGCGCACGCGCGAGTGCCTTCCCGCCCGACAGAGGCGCGCGGTCCCCAGTTATGATAAGCCAGCTAAGAAGCCAACCCGGGGAGGAGGGAGGGACGCAAGAATATCTGCCTGCTGTCCCTGGATAACACCTGTTACGGTAAGTAACTGTGCTTTATCCCAGGACAAGCAGGCAGCTATTCTTGACTGATGGGTGACCTCCAAGCTAATAAAAGAGGGATGGAGGGAAGGTTGGCCATTAGGAAAACAAATTTTGCAAAACAGATTGGCCGAAGTGTCCATTCCGTCTGGAAAATGTGTCCAGACAATAATGAGATGTAAAAGTATGAACTGAGGACCAAGTGGCAGCTTTGCAGATTTCCTCAATGGGCGTGGATCGGAGGAAAGCTACAGATGCTGCCATAGCTCGGACTTTATGGGCTGTGACAGAACCTTCCAGTGTCAGTCCGGTCTGAGCATAACAGAATGAAATGCACGCTGCCAGCCAATTAGACAACGTACGTTTCGAAACAGGACGTCCCAATTTATTTGGATCAAAGGACAGAAAGAGTTGAGGGAATGATCTGTGAGGCTTAGTACGGTCTAAATAGTAAGCCAGAGCCCTCTTACAGTCCAAAGTATGTAAAGCCTGTTCACCAGAATGAGAGTGAGGTTTTGGAAAAAAGACAGGCAGAACAATGGATTGGTTGAGATGGAATTCAGAGACAACCTTCGGGAGAAACTTTGGATGAGTACGCAGAACCACCTTGTCATGATGAAAGACTGTAAAAGGTGGATCCGACACTAGTGCATGGAGCTCACTGACCCTCCTGGCAGAGGTAAGAGCAATAAGAAAAAGCACCTTCCAAGTGAGAAACTTGAAAGAAGCAGTAGCCAAGGGTTCAAATGGAGGCTTCATTAAAGCGGAAAGAACTACATTAAGATCCCAGATAACAGGAGGGGCTTTAAGAGGTGGTTTCACATTAAAAAGACCCCGCATGAACCTGGACACTAAGGGATGAGCTGAGAGGAGTTTTCCATGGATTGGCTCATGAAAAGCTGCTATAGCACTAAGATGGACTCTGATTGAAGTGGACTTGAGGCCAGAGTCTGACAAAGAAAGGAGATAATCCAACAATGTCTCCACTGCAAGGGAAGTGGGATCATAATGATGGAGAAAACACCATGAAGAAAACCGTGTCCACTTCTGATGGTAACATTGAAGAGTGGCCGGTTTCCTGGAGGCATCCAGAATTGAACGAACAGGCTGAGACAAGAGTGTATCATGAGAAGTCAGCCCGAGAGATACCAAGCTGTCAGGTGCAGAGACTGTAGGTTGGGGTGTAGGAGAGTTTCCTGATGCTGAGTAAGCAGAGAAGGATACAGAGGCAGAAGAAAAGGTTCCCTGGAACTGAGTTGAAGTAGAAGGGAGAACCAATGTTGCCTGGGCCACCTCGGAGCAATCAGAATCATGGTTGCTTGATCCCTCTTGAGCTTGAATAATGTTCTCAACATGAGAGGCAGAGGAGGGAAAGCGTACAGGAACAGATTGGACCAATCGAGGAGAAAAGCATCCGCTGCCAGACGGTGAGGTGAGTAGAGTCTGGAGCAGAATAGGGGCAGCTGATGATTGTGCGGAGCTGCAAAGAGGTCTATCTGAGGGGTGCCCCATTGAGCGAAGATGGATTGTAGAGTTACCGGATCGATTGTCCATTCGTGAGGTTGGAGAACTCTGCTGAGCTTGTCCGCTAAGGAATTCTCCTCTCCCTGAATGTAAATAGCTTTCAGGAATAGATGGTGATTTATGGCCCAAGTCCAGATCTTTTGGGCTTCTTGGCATAAGAGGCGAGAGCCCGTCCCACCCTGTTTGTTGATGTAGTACATCGCAACTTGATTGTCTGTGCACAACAGGACAACTTGAGGAAAAAGAAGATGTTGGAAGGCCTTGAGGGCATAAAACATCGCTCTGAGTTCCAGGAAATTGATGTGACGCTTCTTTTCCTGGGCAGTCCAAAGACCTTGAGTTTGGAACTCGTTCAAATGAGCTCCCCATGCATAAGGGGAGGCATCGGTGGTGATGACTAGTTGATGAGGAGGTTGATGGAACAGCAGACCTCTGGACAGATTTGAGGATACCAACCACCATTGTAGAGACTGACGAAGAGATGATGTCACAGATATGTGACGTGAGCAAGGATCCGTCGCTTGGGACCACTGGGTAGCTAGTGTCCATTGAGGAGTGCGCAGGTGAAGACGTGCAAGAGGCGTGACATGAACTGTGGAGGCCATGTGACCCAAGAGAATCATCATTTGCTTTGCTGTGATGGAACGCTGTGGAAGCACCTGCTGACATAGAGAGTGAAGCGTTTGAAGACGATTGGACGGCAGGAACGCTCTCATGAGGATTGTGTCCAAGACAGCTCCTATGAATTGAAGTCTCTGAGTGGGGATGAGATGAGATTTGGGTAGATTGATCTCGAACCCCAGAAGTTGAAGAAACCTGATGGTTTGGTTGGTGGCCAGGAGAACAGTCTGAGATGAATTGGCCTTTATCAACCAATCGTCCAGGTAAGGAAAGACCTGAAGGTGGTGAGATCGCAGGAAGGCAGCCACCACAATCAGACATTTGGTGAATACTCTCGGAGAGGAGGCAAGACCGAAGGGTAGCACCTTGTATTGGTAATGACAACGATTGATCATGAAGCGTAGGTATTGTCTGGAGGCCAGATTGACCGGTATATGAGTGTATGCTTCTTTGAGATCGAGAGAACATAGCCAGTCGCCTTGATTTAGAAGAGGATAAAGAGTGGCTAGAGAGAGCATTTTGAACTTTTCTTTGACCAAACATTTGTTGAGATCGCGGAGATCTAGAATTGGTCTGAGATCTCCTGTTTTTTTGGGGACTAAAAAGTAACGGGAGTAGAATCCCTGTCCCTTTTGATCTAGAGGAACCTCCTCTATGGCGTTCAAAAGGAGAAGGGATTGAACCTCCTGGAGAAGAAGGAAAGACTGATTGTGCGAAGCAGACTCTTTTGGTTGACTTGGAGGAGGTAGAGTTTGAAAGTTGAGAGAGTAGCCGTGGTGGATGATGTTCAGAACCCACTGATCTGACGTGATAAGTTCCCAACGGCTTATGAAATAAGAAAGACGTCCTCCTATAGGCTGTGGAAGTTGAGTAGGAGGGAGAAGACTGGCTATGTTCTGGAGAACCAAGTCAAAAGGGTTGAGTAGACTTTTGTGCAGGAGTAGATTTTACCTGCTGTTGTTGCTGAGGTTGTCTAGCAGCTGGACGCTGTTGCCTCTGACGCCTAGGTTGTTGAGCAGTTTGAGGCAGAGGGCGAGCCACAAATCTACGTTGGTAGGTTGATTGTGGACGAAAGGGCCTAGTTGGTGGAGGCTTCTTAGGTTTAAGAAGCGTGTCCCATCTGGTCTCATGAGCTGATAATTTCTGGGTAGTGGAGTCCATGGAATCTCCAAACAGCTCATCCCCTAAGCAAGGAGTATTGGCTAGCCTATCCTGGTGATTAACGTCCAGTTCTGAAACACGAAGCCAGGCTAGCCTTCGCATGGCCACTGAGATGGCCGTGGCTCTGGAGGTCAGCTCGAAAGTATCATAGATAGATCTTACCATGAATTTTCGAAGCTGTAAAAGAGATGAACAAGTGTGGTGAAAAGCAGACTTTTTCCTATCAGGAAGATATTTCTCAAAAGCAGTGATATTTTGTATTAAGTGCTTAAGATAAAAAGAGAAATGGAATGCATAATTTCCTGATCGATTTGCTAACATAGCATTTTGGTATAGCCTTTTACCAAACTTGTCCATAGATTTGCCCTCTCTGCCAGGAGGGACTGAGGCATATACACTAGCCCCTTTGGACTTTTTCAAAGTGGACTCAACCAAAAGGGACTCATGAGCTAATTGGGGCTTGTCAAACCCAGGAATAGGAATGACTTTATACAAGGAATCCAACTTTCTAGGCGCTCCAGGAATAGTTAAAGGAGATTCCAGATTTTTATAAAACGTCTCTCTCAATATATCATGGAGAGGGAGTTTAAGGTATTCCTTTGGAGGCTGGTCAAAGTCCAAGGCATCAAGGAAAGCCTTGGATTTCTTTGACTCAGCCTCCAAAGGAATGGAGAGAGAATCACACATTTCCTTCAAAAATGAAGAAAAGGAAGATACTTCTGGTTTAGAGGAGGCTTCTAAAAGAGACGGGTCCTCATCACCAGAAGAGCATTCTCCCTCCGAAAGAAGAGGATCCTCCGAGTCACCCCATAAGTCAGGGTCTCGAACCTGAGAACTCCGGTCTCGAGACTCTGGAGTGGAAGGCTCTAAATGCCGGGACTTGTGAAGAGACTTCCCTGACCTGCCCGATTCGGTACCGGGAGATGCTACAGTACGCACCGGAGCCGAAGTTTGTACAGCTTGATGGTGAGCTCTCGGCTCCGGCGCCAGAATCGGCATGGAGACCGAGGAAACCGACTGTACCGGTACCGATAGAGTGGACGTCGATAAAATAGGACGGTCCACTATCGGTACCGGTGGCTCAGACCGGACTGGTACCGGCAAATTCGATGCCAGGGCTGGAGGTAGGAGGTGCTGTAGCTGTTCTTTAAGTTGTTCCTTCAGAACAGCAGCTATACGCTCCTCAAGGGAAGGCACCGGTACCGTCTTTTTCTTTAATGGTACCTTCGGTGCCGCTCTACGCTCCGAGGATGAGGACCTCGATGTCGAGGGGCTCACCTCTATTGGAGCGGAGCGCTTCCGTGGGCGCCTCGAGGTCGACAGAATTGGACTCGCTGCCATCGAGACCGGAGGACGCTCCAACGGGGAAGGCTTCTTAGCCGGCTTACCTGGAGTCGACACCGCCGCGGTATCGCGTGGTGTCGATGATGTGGGTGCCGACTGCGCCGGTGCCGATGTCGGTGCCGGTGTAGAATCAGACATCTCGGCACCAAACAATAATTTTTGTTGAATCTCTCGATTTTTAAGAGTTCTCTTCTTTAAAGTTGCACAGCGGGTGCAGGTTGACGCTCGATGGTCGGGACCAAGACACTGGAGACACCAATTATGAGGATCAGTTAGTGAAATTGGTCGTGCACACCGCTGGCACTTTTTGAAGCCGGGTTGGGGGGGCATGAATGTAAAAACGGCTTCAGCCAAATCGAAGGCCGAGGCCTCGATGGTGGCTAAAGGCCCCGCCGGGGCAAGGCCGAAAAACAGGCAAAAAAACAAAAAGTTTTTTTTTTTTTTTTTAAGAAAGAAAATAAAGAAAAAAGGAAAGGAAATAATATTCCTCAAAAAGTTTACGCGAGCGGGAAGTTCACAAAAAATCCTCTCACAACAGCCGTTGAGAGAGACGCGTCTTCTTAGCTCCGCGGAAACTAAGAAACTGGGGACCGCGCGCCTCTGTCGGGCGGGAAGGCACTCGCGCGTGCGCGGTGCGGCCTACCAGAACTTTCTAAGTTCTTAGAGTGCAATCACTCTAAAATTGTCCGTACCGGGGCTCCGTCGGTGCCGTCACCCATCAGTCAAGAATAGCTGCCTGCTTGTCCTGGGATAATACTTATATTTGTATATTTTTGATTAAATGTTAAAGGAAAGGGGGGGGATGGGTATAAATTTATATTTTTGATGTTATTCTAGTAAGAAATACAAGTGATGTATTTAATTCATATGTTTTATAATTTGTTCACTTGATGTAAGATGTAAAAATGAATAAAAAATTAAAAAAAACAAATAAGATGAACCCAATTTGACCAAGTTTTGACCACAGCTTTCATCAGGGATCATCAGATTCTTCAATATACAAATAGTTTACACCAGTTTAATGCCACTTCAGCATGCGTTCTTGAACCATTCCTGCTGGCTTTGGTTTCCTTCAAATACATGTCAGATAACTTTTATTATTGGACAATATGAACAGAAGAGCTTTTCTATTGGTGCAGCATACTTAAAAGCTTCAGTATTGGGATTTTTTTCATTATTTTCAGTCAGACTTTGCAGGAGAAATCTATTCTGTTCAATTATCTTCCCCTTGTCAGAAATGCACAGCAATTACCTATTACTGACATTGCCCCCAAATCTCCCCACTTACCTTTTTGAATGTTCTGGTGATGTATAAAGAAGATGACCTCTGCAAACTGTAACAATTCTGCCAGACTACAGGCTTCTCCACTACTGCGCTGGATCACAAGATTACATGAGAACTCGGTGTGATGGTCAAACTCTGGGGAGAAAGTGCGCGCCACAGCGCGAGTACTCCGTTTCTGATCATTGGGAAGGAAGGAGAGTTGCACAGAGACAAAGGCATTCACACCCACGTCTGCAATGTACTGGAAAGACGGGTCATGTTCTGCCACAACTCTATATTTCAGAAGGAGAAATGGAGAGAACAGAGCAAGCGTTTAGATTTATAAAATGTAGAATCTGCTGGTTTTATCATTTATTAATACAAAATGAATAATTAGCCAAAGCAAATATTAGATTAATTCTTCCTGTGTGGTCATATCTGCAATACAACCTTTGTGGCCCCAGAAGTACATCTATAGCCTTGTTTTTGGATAATTCCTATATTGGCCTAAGAAAAGATATTACTTCTCTAAGACTAAATCGGCTTTAAAAAATCTGTCCTATAAACAGGTAATAATGTCTCCATACAAATCACTGATGAGTCTCCTGTGTCCAGTTCCGCAATTCACATCTCCAAAAGGATAGAATTGAGGGTGTCTAAAGGAGGACTTCCAAAATGATGTATAGACCAACATTTTACCCAACAAAAGCCACAAAATCAGAACATACAATAGCAGAGCACCTCAACTTTCAGCAGAAAAGACCCTGCCATTCCCCACCTCTCCCTTCATCCCTCCCAAAGAAAAGACTCTCTCAACCTCCTCCTTATCCCTTTGAGTCTCTCTCTTCAGTCTAACTCTACTCTCATCATAGTGAATCTCTATATCCCTATCGCCTACTGGGTCAGACCAATGGTCCATCAAATTCAGTAGCCTGTTCTTACGGTGGCCAATCCGGGTCACCAGTACCTGGCAAAAACCCAAAGAATAGCAACGTTCCATGCTACTGATCCAGGGCAAGCAATGGCTTCCCCCATGCTTTTCTCAATAACAGCCTATGGACTTTTCCTCCAGGAACTTGTCCAAACCTTTCTTAAAACCAGCTATGCTATCTACTTTTACCACAACCTCTGGCAATGCGTTTCCAGAGCTTAACTATTAGCTGAGTGAAAAAATATTTCCTCCTATTGGTTTTTCCCTGTAACTTCATTGAGTGTCCCCTAGTCTTTGTCATTTCTGATGAGTGAAAAATTGATCCACTTGTATCCGTTCTACTTCACTCAGGATTTTGTAGACTTCAATCATATCTCTCCCCTCAGCTGTCTCTTTTCCAAGCTGAAGAGCCCCAACAGTTTTAGTCTTTCCTCATACGAGAGGAGTTCCATCCCCTTTACCATCTTGGTTGCTCTTCTTTGACCCTTTTCTAGTGCTGCTATATCTTTCTTGAGATAAGGAGACCAGAATTGAACGCAATACTCCAGATGAGGTCACACCATGGAGAGATACAGGGGGCATTATGACATTCTTTGTCTTGTTAACCATCCTTTTTTTAATAATTCCTACTTAGTCTCCTTATTGTGACTGTAATTCATCAGCAAGCAGCACTTCTTCTCCGAGCCAATGATGTCTCCCTTCTGACTCCTTTTTGGCCTGTGCTGGCTGTTAAACTATTTAAACCAGAAAATAAGTTTTGAGGGTCTTTTATATTTAAATGTTGACGGTGATGCCCTTTTAAGTCCTTGTAGCAAAGTGATGCAGGGCTTGTCACAATGTTTTATTTTTATCCTGGGGGCCAGCAAGAAATGAAAGACGATCTAATTCTTCTCTCAAGCACTGCCCCCACTACTTTCTCTTCCCAGCTTTCTCCCTCTGCTTCTGCACTTGTGTCTTAGATATTAGCGACAGAATTTAAAAGTTTAATATCCTTTGCTACAACTGTCCTTTATTCAGGAGGAAAGTTAATTTTTCTGCTCAAAGACACGTACATTGCTTTTAGTCCATATTTTTATCTGTGTACACTACATTATCTGGACCTCTGAGGAAGGCAGTTTCGCTGAAACATGGACCATGTAAGGTCCGGTAGGACAATCAAACGTGTACTACAAACCCAGACTTTTATTTGTATTTTTATGTTTTTATTGTGAAGAGCGAATAATAAATCTTCTTTCAGAACATCCACTTCCACAGTTTCTTGTTTTTATCATGGGAGGAAACTCCAGCATACTTAAATGGAAACAGGTCTGCTGACAGGGTATAGCACAGAAAAAGAGTAAAGGAAAGTGCTACCATAGGCTTCCAAACTAACAGAAAGTTTGGAAAACACTGTTTTCTGCTATCTTTTGATACAGCCTTGCTAAAGGATTAGTGACAGACTCAAAGAACTAGAGACTATTATAATTCCTGAACTCAGCTGTAACAGAAGAAATTAAAATTAGAAAAGGACACCAGAAAGTTCAAGAAAGGAATAAAGACCATACTTTTCACAGTACACTTTAACAAATAAAAAAACATTTAGGGGGAGTAGCAACATGGAGGAAATAGCAGGCTATGCCCCACTTGGAATACAAAAAAATGGAAAAAGGATCCCAATGAAGAAAATAAGAAGAGACATAAGCACCGGCAAGTTAGATGTAAAGCATTGATAAAGAAAGCTAAACAAGAATATGAAGAACAACTTGCCAAAGAGGCAAAAACTCATAGTAACAAATTTTTTAGATACATCAGAAGCAGAAAACCTCTGAGGGAATCTGTAGGACTGTTGGATGATCAAGGAGTAAAAGGTGCACTCAGGGAAGATAAGGCCATAGTGGAGAGAGTGAATGAATTATTTGCTTCGGTCTTTATGGAAGAAGATGTAAGAGATCTACCTGAACCGGAAATGGTTTTCAAGGGTGTTGAGACAGAGGAACTGAAAGAAATCGCTGTGAATCTGGAAGATGTACTAAGCCAAATTGACAAGTTAAAGAGTGACAAATCACCTTGACCGGATGGTATACATCCCAGGATACTAAAAGAACTCAAACATGAAATCGCTGACCTACTGTTAGTGATCTGTAACCTGTCGTTAAAATCATATGTAGTACATGAAGATTGGAGGGTGGCCAATGTTACACCAATTTTTAAAAAGGTTTCCAAGGGAGATTTGGGAAATTACAGACTGGTAAGCCTGACCTTGGTGCAAGGCAAAATAGTGGAAAAAATTATAAAAAATAAAATAAAATTGTGGAAAATATAGACAAACATGATTTAATGAGACAGAGTCAGCCGAAGGAGATCTTGCCTCATCAATTTGCTTGATTTCATTGAAGGTGTGAATAAGCATGTGGATAAAGGTGAGCCGGCTAATATAGTGTATCTAGATTTTCAGAAGGCTTTTATAAAGTTCCTCATGAGAAGCTCCTGAGAAAATTAGAGTCATGGGCTAGGTGGCAGAGTTCACTTGTGGATTAGGAATTGGTTTTCAGTTAGATAACAGAGGGCAGTGTTAAATGGTCATTTTGCAAAATGGAGGAGAGTAAACAGTGGAGTGCCGCAGGGACCTGTACTGGGACCGGTGCTATTTTAACTTATTTATAAATGATCTGGAAATTGGAATCGCGAGTATCTCAAGTATACTTCACGATTATACTTCTAAAGTAAAGGTTTTTTTTTAAGTTCCAGTCTTACCTGGCTGCTGCTTGTAAGCCCGATGCTCTGTGCAGCTGCACAGAAATGGGAACAGTTCGAGCAGCTAACACACCCTCTACTTTTTTCAGTTTATACCTGTATTTCACGCTCACATTAAGCAAACCTAAACCAAGCCAGAGAAAGAAAAAATTTCAGTATGTAGACTCAAGGATTGGACAGAGACGGATTACTAGCTATTGATCAAAAAGGATTTTCTGTTCTAAGTATTGCTTTGGTAAATGTCATTTCACTGCCTGGCTATATACTCAATGGAAAAATTATTGTGGTTGCCATGTTAATCAACTTACTGTCATTTCTGGGTTATAAGTCGTACCTTTGTATAGGTTGCAGGGACCAAAAACGGTAAAAGAGCAAAACACAGAATTTCAAAACCCACTGAATATCAGAAAAGCAATTGCTACTCAAGGTATCGCATATGTATCCTAAAACAATTATACAAATCTACCGTACCAGTATTTTTATTTTATTCAATATCAATAACTCTACCATAGAAATTATTTAGATTATACTGTATTTTAGAGGAAGCTTATGGTAAATGAGAGCTGCAATATGTAAAACAGTTCTGTCATAGAAATTTATCGTACAAGTATATATTTTATTCATCACCATGTTCTCAAAATCCTTCAAAGCTCTCATCATTGGTGTCACTGTGAAAGAGATCAGAAATTTCTGGAGGTTCAGGTACTGGTATTTCATTTCCATTAGCATCTTCATTGCCATCATCATCTTCGGTGTTATCCTCAATTATTTTTGACTTTTTAAAGCCAGATCTGATCCTCTCACTTACTCTATTTCATTACCATCCACTGAGCCACTTCCGCAAAAGTAGCTCAGTAGCTGTGAAACTGTGTTTGCCACTGGACATCCAATTCTCCCAGAGATGAGGCAACACAGATTTGAAGCTTCTATTTACTGCGACATCTAACAGCTGATAATTGGTACCATGTTCACAGCTTTAATTTTCTGTTATAGAAACATGATGGCAGATAAAGGCCAAATGGCCCATCTAGTCTGCCCATCCGCAGTAACCATTATCTCATTAAGAAGTTGGATATCATCAGCATAAATGAAAAAGTAAAACCAAGAGACTGAAGTAATAATGTAAGTAGAGAAAGGAAGATATTAAAAAGGAGAGGTCCCAAGATTGACCCCTGGGGGACACCTGAATGAAGAGGTTTGGCTTGAAAAATACAGAATAGGACCAGTTGGAGAGGTAAGAATGAAACCATTGGAGAGCTTTGTCAGTGATATGTAAGTCTTTCAGATAGTCCATTAGAATGATGAGATCCACCAAGCCGAAAGCAGCAGACAAATTCAGTGGAAAAAGAACGACATTGCGATTACTATCTAGGATCGTTCTTACATAGTTTTTCAGTCCCAAGAGAGCATGTTCAGTTGAATGGTTTAAGTGGCAGCCTATTTGACGTGCGTGGCGTGTAGCTACGACCTTTACAGTAATTTTAGAAAGAAAAGGTAAGTTGGAAATTGGTCTGTGGTTCTGTGGCCCTGTTACCACATACGTCACCTTAAGTTTGAATTCAGCTGTATATACTGTTCTCATTTTTAGTGCCATTTCCCTAATTTCTATAGGGGATAAAAAAATAAAATTAAGAATTATGGTACTATACCAGTAAATGACCGTACTTTCACATCACACTGGTACCAGATTAACTATTGCACAGTCACCCAAGTAAGATGACGAATTGCTGCTTCACTGCCAGCACAAGCATAAGTGAGAAGATAATAAAATCTAGCGTCAAAAAGGCAAATCAAATTGAGGATGGCAACAAAGATGATGAAGATGCTAATGGAAATGAACTATTAACGGAAATTTCTGACCTCTCTTTCACACCGACAATGCGGGTGAGAACTTTGAAGGATTTTTATAAAATGTTATCGTACATCCTTTTTTTCCTGAATCAGTTTACTGCATGCAGATCAAATCAAATCATCAGCATCGGCAACAGATTACTGGTAGTATGTAAAGTTCGTATATAACAGTGGTTCTTAACCTTGTTGGAGGTACTGAACCCCACCAGTTTAATATGCGTGTTCACCGAACCCTTCTTTATTGGAAAAATAAAATATGATTTTTACAAATTCAAAACATAGGTATACAGTGAGGGAAAAAATAATATCAATTTTGAAAACAAAAAAGTTCTCCTATATTTCGAATAACAACAACATAATAATGAAATTTACTGCAAATCAGTGTGACTTCTGCTGTTGATTGATAGATCAAGAAACCGAGTACACGATCAGTCTTGATCAAAATCACTGAATAACTGATAGATGATTGAATGTGACCGAAGCGCTATATGAGTCGGAGGTGTGTTTTGACCTCCGCCGAACCCGCGAGACTGACTCACCGAACCCCTGGGGTTCGGTCGAACCCAGGTTAAGAACCACTGGTATATAAGTAGCTCCTTTGGATAAGTCACACCCACAAGTTTGTATGTAAAAAAAACCCTGAAATTATGGTGGTTGTTGTTAGACTCGTGCTCAAGTCTTAGTGAAAATATGAATCTGTTTTACTTTTCCATCTTACCATCAACATAATGATTTCTCATATGTACAACCATAGTGCTACTATTGTTACTTATAATTTCTATAGCGCTACTAGACATACGCAGCGCTGTATATCAAAACATGGAAGAGACAGTCCCTGCTCAAAAGAGCTTACAATCTGGTCAAGACAGAGAAACAGCACATGTGACGCTTTTGCTGACATAAAAACATGAGGAAAAAGCAGTGAAGTGTAGTAGATCTGAGTTACCTGAGGACGGTAGGTGGCATTCTTCTGTGCTCTCTGCCCTTGGGATTAAAGGGAGATTGAAAATCTGTATGCCCACCTCCTCATGGTGCTGCATAGTTACCATGGCACACAGCCGGGACAAAGGCAAGATCCCTTTGGCAACCATCTGGTCCCTGACATTAGGGTAATAATATCTAGAAAAGGCAGAAACATGCAATCAAATAGTGTCTCCAAGTGCTCTCAAATAAACCAAACTTATAATTAAACAACTTCTCACTATCCAATACTTATTTCCACTTTTGAAGGCATTTTGCATCACTGACTCAAAATCTGTAACTTAAAATGACTGCAAGAACATCACAATAAATGAAACTGAACTCTTCCTTCAAAAATCGCTCTCAGGTACACACAGGTTTCTTTCTTATGATCTGAAGATGCCATCCATATATAAGCAAGAACATCATGACCAGTAATACAAACATTTTCCATGATCCGAATCTTTTGGAATAAATCTCATTAATGTATGAGAGAGAACAGATAAGTACAAGGTGGCATCCATGAAAATAGAAAATGGGTCCACTAAGGAGCCAATTTCTACAAGAACTGCTCTACTAGGGGAATGAATGGTGAATTTTAAGCACAATGTAAATAGAATGGTTGGTGTATCCACTTTCAAGAAAACTACTTGCCTCTGGTGCATTTATGCCACAGAGGTATTTAAATGGTTTATGATTTATTAGAATGTGCTATAAAGCCTGATCTAACTTGCAGATTTCATTGGTTTACAATCTAAAATCACAGTTCAAGTAGGAAAGGAACTTCAATAAAAATAGGAAAGGAGACACATTCATCCCCTACAGTTCAGGGCAAAGGAGTCACTGTAGAGTTTCAGAAAAGTATAATGGGTGAAAGAGGGGAGAGGGAAGTGGAAAATATAGGAAAGGGTAGTGTGAACATAAAAATAGTCAAACTGGTCAGACCAACGGTATCCTGTTTCCAACCGTGGCCAATCTAGGTCACAATGCAACACTCCATGCTACTGGTCCCAGAGGCAGCAGTGGCTTCTCCCATGTTAGAGATGGTAGCCATATCAACCCTTCCAAAGTATACATACTGAGATCTTTTTTTTTTTAATTATTTTTATTGGTATATTATAGCAACACAAGCAAGCAAAACCAATGATCAATAAAAAGTGACATTAAAGCCGAAGGTTACTACTAACTCCTTTCCTCCACTATTCTGAGATCTTTAAGATCTGTACCTATAAGCTTTATGATGAAGAGCCCGGACTACTTTACGGGCACAAACTCCAGAGAGTTATACAGAGGTATTATAACCTCCTTTTTTCCTGCTGGCTATTCCTTTCCCTATGCAAGGAATTATTAAAAAGGGATGGTTAACAAGACTAAGAATGTCCTTTTTTTTTTTTTTTTCCAAATATTTTTTATTTTCTAATTTTTCATAAAGTGTACATAATAATTAATTACAATTTATAAATACATATTATCACTTTTATATCTAATACATTATATATCTGTATTTGATTTTCCCCCCTCACCCTCCCCCCTCCCTTTCATTACTTTAATATAATATTTTAATTTTCAAATTTTTATAAAAAGTATACAACATATTAGAATACTATTGATACATATTCTTTTTTTTTTTAACTTTATTTTTTTATTGAATTTAACATACTTTACAAGTATAACTACTTGGTTTAGAAATACAGAATCATGTTTCAAAAGAAAAACATCATTGAACATTACAATATTTAAAATAAATATATATATGAAACTTAACTCTTCCTTAGACCTCAAATTAGGAGGAGGAAAAGAAAACAAAGATATTATAGGGAGTAATATTACAATAATATAACAAAAAGGTAAAGGCTTAAACGCTACAACCCAGCAATTCCTTTAAGCTACACTCCCTCCACTAGATAAACCTTTGAGATCTAAAAAGGAACGTAGATGATCTGGTGTAAAATACACATATTTCAGACCTTTAAACTTAATAACACATTTGCATGGATAAGCTAGCAAAAAAGTAGCACCTAGCTTCCTTGTTTCTTCTCTCATGCCCAAAAATATTTTCCGTCTTTCCTGGGTTATTCTAGTTACATCATGATATAACCATAAACGTTGACCACAAAAAAGTGATCCAGACTTTTTAAAGAACAACCTCATAACTCCATTAAGATCTTGTTCAAAGATAAAGTTAACAATTAAAGTTCCTCTCTCTTTAACTTCCGTAGATGATTCCTCTAATATTGCCGTAAGGTTTTGCAAGTCTTTATCAGTGACCAAATTCTCACCTTTAGGTATATCTGAATTTCTTTTTGAAGCAGGTAAAAAGTATACTTTATTTAGAGGCGGAATCTGATCTTGCGGATAATTCAAACATTCTACCAGAAATTTTTTAAAAATCTCAATGGGTGATATTGCCAAAATCCTTGGGCAATTTAAAATTCTCAGGTTCAATCTTCTGTTAAAGTTCTCAATCATTTCTATTTTACGGGCAGTGGAATTTTGTTCTTTAACAATAGTGGTAATTGAATTTTTCAATGAAGCTGACTCAGTTTGTATTTTGTCCATGCACTCTTGCTTTACTTTCAGCAAACTTTCAGAAAAATTATCCATTTTCTTAACCATTACCTCAACATCTGAGGCAGTCTTCTCCACCTTCACATCCAGTCTCTTGATAGCCTCCAAAAGTATTTCCAGTGTCACTGCTGGGGTGCTTGTTGGTGCTCCTTCTCCTTCAGCAGCCCTTCCTCCCAGCGTTCCAGCTAGGGCAGTAGCTCCTCCCATTGCCTGCTCCGGGGTCTCCAACTCCTCTCCCTCGGGGCCAAGCTCGACACTCTGCGCCTCTGCTGGACATGGGGGCGCAGAGAGATGCGGTGGAGACAAAGATGTCATCAGATCCAGAGACCCGAGTGCTCCCTCACTCAGGTCCGACGCGGAACTCTCCCGCCGCGGGGATATCTGGGCGTCGGCTGGTCTCAGCGGCTGCAAAAACCGCTGAATTGTCTGCTGGGCAGGAGACGATGTGAGCAGCGGCAAGTGCCCCGCTCTCACACTCCCCTTCCTCTTCGTATGAGGCATTCCGTTAAAGTAAGTATCTATTTCCAGTTATTGAGATAAAGAAAAAACGCTAAGCCTGCCGAGCACAGCTACATAGCGTCCGCCATCTTGTATTCCTCCTGTCTTATTATGACTATTGATACATATTCAATAACTTTTTATATCTAATACAATATAATCTAAACAATTTTTATCCCATTTCCCTCCCCCCACCCTTTTATTACCTTTTTTTTCATACGTTACATTTTGTATAATATATTATAACATACTATGTATAAATTAATTTTTCTTACCCCCCCTTTATGTGTGTCATAAAAAAAAAAAATCCTTAAAAAAAAAAAAGAAAAGAAGAAGAAAACATCATATTATTTATTCATTATAGTATTTTGTCAATGGCCCCCATATTTTTATAAATTTAATATATGTCCCCTTTTGTACTGCTATTGTTCTTTCCATTTTAAAAATATGACATATTGTATTCCACCAAAATGTGTAATTTAGGTTGTTGTAATTTTTCCAATTGTTAGTTATATGTTGAATGGCAACCCCTGTCATAATTAATAAAAGCTTATTATTTTCTGGTGAAATTTGACTTTTTTTTCTCATCATTGTTCCAAATAAAATTGTATCATATGATATCGCAATATGATTTTCCATTAATTTATTAATTTGTGGCCAAATTGAATTCCAAAAAATTTTTATATAAGGACAATGATATAATAAATGATCTAATGTCCCTGGTTCTAGATTACAATGCCAGCATCTATTAGACTTAGAACTATCTAATTTTTGCAAACGGGTAGGGGTCCAAAAAGCTCTATGTAATAAAAAGAACCATGTTTGTCTCATAGATGCTGACACTGTACATCCCATTCTCCAAGACCAAATTAGTGGCCATTGAGATGCATTAATTTGATGTCCAATCTCAATGCTCCAAATGTCTCTTAGACCATTTTTTGGTTTTTTATTTACATATCCAGATATTAATTTATACCACAATGCGGCTTGATGTCCTAGGAAGTCTGCTTTAAAGCATAAGAATTTTAAACTATATTGATTGTTTAATGATTTCCATTCAGGGAACCCAACCTGAATGGCCTGCTTCAATTGCAACCATTTAAAACTTTGTGTTTTATTGAGACCAAATCTATGTTGCAATTGTGAAAAATCCAGCAGTTTACCTTCTGATATAATATCATCTAGAGTTCTAATGCCTGCATTAATCCAGTTCTTCCAAAGGATTTGAGCTCCGCCAATTTTGATCTTGGAGTTTATCCATATGGATTGATTAGTTGATTTGTATATTGGGATGGGTGTTAATTTATCAATAAATCTCAATGTTTTCCAAGTATCCATTATTATTTTATTTTCTTTGTATCTTTTAGGTATATTAATACTTGGTAGATGAACTAAATTTAGGGGAAACATAAGGCACCATTCCAAATATAACCAATCTGGTGCATTATCTATAAGTTCTGGGAGGATCCAATACATACCCTGACGTAGAATATAGGCTTGATGGTACCTATAAAAATTTGGAAAATTTACCCCTCCCTCCTTAATTGATTTTTGTAAGGTTACTAAAGCTATTCTAGGTGTTTTACCAAGCCAAAGAAATTTTGTTAAAATTCTATTAAGCTTTTTATAAAAGGACCCCTGAAAATAAATAGGTATCATACTCATTTGGTAGCAAACTACAGGCAACATCATCATTTTAATAGTTTGAACTCTTCCCCACCAAGAAATATGTAATGGGTTCCATTGCTCACATAACTCCGTAACTTTTTTTAATACATATTTTTCATTTTCTTTTACAGTATCTTCAATTGTTTTTTTAACTTGAATGCCTAGATATTTAAATCCTTCTTCTTTCCATATGAATGGAAAAGTATCAAATAATCCTTTTACACAGTGAACATTCAGAGGTATAATTTCAGATTTATTCCAATTAATTTTATAACCTGAAAATTTGCCAAACTTATCAATTAATTCCAATAAAGAAGATAAGGTGGACTCTGGATTTCTCAAATAAAGCAAAATATCATCAGCATAAGCCGAAATTTTATATTCCATATCTGAATATGGAATACCTTGTATCTCCCTCGTTTGCTGTATTGCTAATAATAAGGGTTCTAATACAACATCAAATAACAAAGGAGATAAAGGACAGCCTTGTCTAACTCCCCTCTGCAATTGAAAACCATCAGATATCACATTATTAATATTTAATCTTGCAATCGGGAAGCTATACAAAGTTTTTACCATTTGTATAAATCCAGAACCTATACCAAACCATTCTAAAGCCTGATACATAAAATTCCATTCTACCCTATCAAATGCTTTCTCAGCATCTAATGAAACTGTAAAAGCCGGTTCATCCATTTTTTTTGACAAGTTTAGCATGTGAAATAATAGTCTAGAGTTATTGGAGGAATGTCTTTTAGCAACGAAACCCGTTTGATGCATATCTATAATATGTGGGAGAGCTTTGGCTAATCTCAAAGCCAAAATTTTCGCTAAGAGTTTATTATCAACATTTATCAAAGATATAGGCCTGTAGTTTGAAACCAAAGTAGGATCTTTATTTGGCTTAGGCAAAACAATTATTATTGATTCAGCCATAGTACCTTTTATATTACCTTTTATAAGTTGTGTCTGATATAATTTTAATAAATGTGGGGAGAGGATATTTTGAAATGTTTTATAAAATTCTACTGTGTAACCATCACCACCTGGAGCGGATCCAACTCTAAGAGATCTCAATGCTGTTTCTAATTCTTTTAATGATATAGGTTCTTCTAAACTTCGTTTTATATGATCAGGAATTTTAGGTCCATTAATTAAATCTAAAAATTTTTTTCCATCTTTTTGTTTCTCCAAATAAGGTTCGGAAGAATATAGATCCTTATAAAAATTTAAAAATTGTTTTAATATTATATTTGTTTGATTTGTTATTATACCATTATCATCTTTTATTCCATTAATATTAGTTCTCCTTTTTTTTGCCTTAAGATAATTTGCCAATAATTTTCCCGCCTTATTGGAATTTCCATA
The DNA here is from genome assembly GCF_902459505.1 of Geotrypetes seraphini. Taxonomy (NCBI): domain Eukaryota; kingdom Metazoa; phylum Chordata; class Amphibia; order Gymnophiona; family Dermophiidae; genus Geotrypetes; species Geotrypetes seraphini. The sequence goes on along the minus strand of NC_047089.1, from coordinate 10,279,019 downwards.
ATACACTGTTTGCTTAGAAAACAAATCCCTTCTTATCATTTTTGAAGTTAATTCATTATATTTACCTTTTACTTTCAATAGAGCTTGCAAAACTTCATATTCCCATTTACTTATCAATTTAGCTTCTAATATTTTTATTTCTTTTTCTAATTCTATATATTGTTTTTTAATTTGTTTCCTAATAAAAGCTGAATATGATATAATATTACCCCTCATAGTTGCTTTAAATGCATCCCATATATTCTCTATAGATGTATCTTCCACTAAATTTATTTGAAAAAATTCATTAATTTGTGTTTTAAAATTTTCCAAAAATTTGTCATCCACAAGCAATGCGTTATCAAATCTCCAAAGAGGTCTATTATTTTCTAATTGATCTAATTGTAATTCTATCCATATTCCCGCATGATCCGAAATAATAATAGGATCAATGGAGGCTTTAATCACCTGTTGCACTTTATTTGTTGAAACAAAAATATAATCTATTCTTGAAAATGATTTATGAACCTGTGAACAAAATGAATATTCCTGATCATTAAAATGAAGAATACGCCATATATCCTTCAAGTCGCATGATCGAACTAAATTATCTAGACCTAAAGATTTAATATTTTTACCTGGTTTTTTATCCAATAGTGGATCCATTACAGCATTAAAATCTCCCGCCACCACTAAATTAGAGGCAGCCAGTGGTAATAACATATTTTGTAGCTTTTTGAAAAATTCTGATTGATTCGAATTAGGGGCATATATATTAAATAACGTCAGGGTATCATTTCCCATACCTATATCGATATGTATCCATCTTCCATGTGGATCTGAACTTTTTACCTTTATATTGGCCATACATTTTTTATTTATAAGAATTGCAACCCCTGCTTTTTTACCCACTGCTGGAGCAAAAAAACATTCCTTTATCCATCCACCTGATAATTTCTGTGATTCCTTTATATTAAGATGGGTCTCTTGCAGACAATAAATATCTGCATTTTGCTTTTTTAAAAATGTTAATATTTTTTTCCTTTTAATTACATGATTCAGGCCATTGACATTAAGAGAATATATTTTAAAAGACATTATACATTTTAATACTTTTCATTATCTTATTCTTCCTCTCCTCTTTCATTTCTAATATCCAAAAAATTTTCTTCATGACACACATATTTAACCCTAATGTATCTCCCTTAATTATTCTTTTAAATATTCTCCTTATCCCTCCCTTTCCCACCCAATACATTGGCTGCTTAAGGATACACATTGGAACTGTAATCCAAACATTCTCCCCATTCCAGGCAATCAATATTTAATATTTAAACAAATTTCCCTTCTATCTATCTATATTGATCTTTTATATCTTTAATCATTTTCCATAACATTTCATTAATGTATCATTTTCCATTTAACAATAAGTTGATTTGTATTTCCTTAGTATTATGATTTCAACATATAATTATTTTAAACATATATGTAGTGTATTATTTAATAAATTTCCTATATTTTGTTCTTTCTTTCTATTATTATTGTCTTTTCTTTGTATTGTTTTCTTCCTTTTCTTCAGATATTTCAAATATGTCATATTTTCTAATTTTTCATAGAGTCTTCAAAACCATCTTAATGTTCTATGTTAAAATATCATAGGTTCTGGTTTAGAGAGAAAATCTTTTAGTTTTTCGGGATCTTCAAAATATAAGGATTTGTCACCAGATGAAACTCTCATTTTCGCCGGGTAGTATAGACCATATTTAAATCCTTTTTCTTTTAGTAGAGGTCTCATGTCTAGTAGTCTTTTTCTTTTATTTGCTGTGTTTTTGGCAAAGTCTGGTAAAAACCATAATCTTGATCCTTTATAATTTAAGTTTTTATCTTTTTTTGCAGCATTTAGTATCTCTAGTGCTTGTTGGTATCTCAACATTTTGAAAATGATTGGTCTTGGTCTGTTTTTATTTTCTAAATTTTTAATTGGGATTCTATGCGCCCTTTCAATTTCAATTGGTTGTTTCAAGTCTAATTGTAGTATTTTTGGAATTAAATTTTCAAGGAAAAGGATAGTATTTTTTCCCTCTAAATTTTCTTGTATTCCAAAGAGTTTGATGTTCTTTCTTCTTCCTCTATTCTCGTAATCCTCCAGTTGATCTTTTAATTTATTTAATTCCAGGCTGTCGTTTTTACATCTTTTTGATTCACATTCTATAGTTTCCATTTTTGATTCTAGTTCAGTTGTTCTTTTGTTGTTAACTTCCATTTGTCTATGTATATTTAAAATTTCTTCTTTCATTTCAGACATATTAGTTATAGTTTCTTTAAGCATTTGTTTGATTTGTTTTAATTCTTCCATGACTTCAGCTTTGCTTAATATGTCTGGTTCATCAATAGGAAGTGGTATCTTGCTTGGTGTTATTTGATCTTGTTTCTGTCTTTTTGCAGATGTACCAGCCTCATTTTTGTTTTGTCTTGTACTTGCCATGTTGTTATTTTCTTTTTCTTGGTTATTCTTATTTCTTATGTTTAGTCTCTTGGTTTTATATTTGATATTTTTATGTTTTTAATTCCTTTTCTTTTTTCCCTTGTCCTTTTCTCTTTTTCAGATATCTGTCTCAATCTTAAGTACTCCTTTTTAGTGACTTTTTCTCTTTAATATTGATAAAAAGTTCTTTGGAGTAACTGTCAGTTTTAATTCCAGTTCTATATATGTAAAAAAAAATGAACTAGTATTCCTTTTTGGTTCTTTTCCTTTAAGCCCTTTCACTTTCTCAATAAAGGAGGGGGATATTTAGATCAACTACCTTTCCTTCTTTTATATCTCTCTCATACTTGTCAGGTTATTTCATAAATTACCTTTGGCATTTATTTTTTCTTATTGATATACAGTTTCAGCTCTGAACAAAAATGTTTAGTAGTCCTTTCCCCTAGCTCTCCTGTCACAAGCCCAATCGCAGCTCCGACCGAGGAGAGCAACACTTTATATAATTTTTTCCTCTTATTTGACAAATTTGAAGCTACTGTTCTCTGTTCTTTCTCAGCGTCTCTCAACTGCCTCAACTCCTTGCTGCTTCAGTTTTTTTTTTTTTTTATTCCGTTGACCTTTTTCTCTATCTCTTTCCTCACAAGCCCAATCGCAGCCCGTCAGAGAAAAGTAATTTTCAGTTACTTAGTAAGGTCATTCACAGCGTTTCTGAACTTCTTCAACGTCTTGCTGTTTCAGTTTTTTTAAAAAAGTTCCGTTGACCCTTTCCTCTATCTCCTCATTTCTCATTCTCAAGCCCAATTGCAGCCTGTCAGAGAAGAGTAATTTTCAGTGTTTCAATTACTTAGTAAGTTAACATTTATTTATTTTCCGCTCTTCTATGATTAATCATTGAAGAAAAATATTGGTATTCCTCTCTCAGTATTTCTCACTGTATTTCCCTTTCAGCGTCGCCAAAAGGTAAACTATTTCCTCTTTATGAGTTTTCTATATCTGATCGGGAAAGAAATTTTATTCAAACTCTCCCCATCAATCTTGTTATTTACTCACTTAAACCTCGCGAACTCAGTACTGCAAGTTTAAATAAACCGCCGAAATCTTAAACAGCTCTCAGATGTTTCGGCTCCCGTCAGCGCATACTTCGCCTCAACTGCAGCAAATTAGGATTTCTTTTTAGATCATTAGCTCAGCTTCTTTCATATATGCTTTCTATATGCTTTCAACAAGCTCAATGTTTGGCTGGTATCATTCACCCTAAGTTTTCTCTTCTCTCCAGCAAACCCTCTCTTCAATCTCCTTCTGTTTCAGTGAAAGTAAAAAGAAATTCTTGCCTTCAGGGTTCAGCGTCTGCCTCAAACCGCCATTGCTTTACCCTTCTTTAAATTCCCTTCTTTTCAGTTTCTTTCAGTCACGGCAGGTTAAATACTCCTTCAGACCTATTTTACCAGCTCTGCCAGTCACTCATTCTTAATATCATGCCGTTTCAGCGCCAAAAAAAAATCGGCAATCCTTTCTTCTGGCTCTCCTCTCACAAGCCCAGTCGCAGCTATGATAGAGGAGAGCAACACTCACTCTAATAATCCTTTTTTACTTCTTTTATTTCAATAATCTATTAAGCAATTAACTTTTATTTGTTCTTAGCGCCTCAGAATTCAATTTTGCCGGTATTTCTCTCTCAGCTTTTTTCTCTCTCAAGCCTCTTTAATTTCGTTTAAAGGTTGGCAACATTCAACGGTTTATTTTTATAAATTATGTTAGTCCACATCGGGACACAATCCTTCTCAATCACTGTTTCACTCGCTCTGCATTTTGTTTACTCACACAGTTCACTATTTCAGCGCTGCAGTTGAAGTCTCATAAAACCGTTGAAGAAAAAAAAAACGGCACTCTGCCTTTTCAGCTCCTATTACCTCAGGCTTCGTTTTAGCTTCAGTAAAAGAAGATATTTTCATTTGTCTTATGTTCCGTTTCTTTAGTATTTATTTCTTGATGAAAATTATTTAGAAGGGAATAATTTTTTTTATATTCTGTGCCTAGAAGATGAGGAGCTTTGCGATTACGCGTCCATTCGTGTTCGCGTTAAGCCACGCCCCCCAGACTAAGAATGTCCTAATGCCCCTGTATCTCTCCATGGTGCGACCTCGTCTGGAGTATTGCGTTCAATTCTGGTTTCCTTATCTCAAGAAAGATATAGTGGCGCTAGAAAAGTTCAAAGAAGAGCGACCAAGATGGTAAAGGGGATGGAACTCCTCTCGTATGAGGAAAGACTAAAACTGTTGGGGCTCTTCAGCTTGTAAAAGAGACGGCTGAGGGGAGATAGGATTGAAGTCTACAAAATCCTGAGTGGAGTAGAACGGGTACAAGTGGATCAATTTTTCACTCTGTCAAAAATTACAAAGACTAGGGGACACTCTTAAAACCAATAGGAGGAAATATTTTTTCACTCAGAGAATAGTTAAGCTATGGAACACATTGCTAGAGGTTGTCGTTAGAACAGTTAGTGTAGCTGGTTTTAAGAAGGGTTTGGACAAATTCTTGGAGGAAAAGTTCATAGTCTGTTATTGAGAAAGACATGTCACTACTTGCCCTGGATTGGTAGCATGGAATGTTGCTACTCCTTGGGTTTTGGCCAAGTACTAGTGACTTGGATTGGCCACAGTGAGAACGGGCTACTAGGCTTAATGGACCATTGGTCTGACCCAGTAAGGCTTTTTTTATGTTCTTATGTATCCAAGAGTCATTCTGGATTTTACTATTGCCTTTTCTACCTGTTTGGCCACCTTAGGGTCCTCTTTTGTGCACAAAAATATCTCACCTCCTATAATGTATCTCTTCCTCTGATTTTTGCAGCCAAAACACATGACACTATATTTTTTAGCATTAAATCTTAGCTGCCAAATTCTTAACCATCCTTCAAACTTTGTTAAACTCCAACTCATCACTGGCCCAGACGTGAAGTCTATAATGTTTCACAAAATAGTGCAAGGAGGACCAAGTCACTGTTCAACTCATATCCTCTGGAGCAACAGGTCTCACTGGGAAAGAAAAGACAAAGGAGGACAGAAGATACTTAATGCCCCACAAAAACCTGATGACATCCAGAAGAGCCACTAAGAACCAGCCTCACACAGGGTCCCAAAAGCAAAGCCAAGGCTACTGAAAGGATTTGAGGGCAAGACCAAGATCCATCCCTCCTGAAGAAAGGAGAGAAGTGTTGCCATATCATCTTTCCACACAAGGATTCAAAGACTTTTCAGATTTGCAAGTACGCTAGAGAAGTGGATATCTTCTGAGCCTGACGCAAGGTATCCACCACTCTTGGAGAAAAACATGATTGCACATGCCATAAACCAAAAGGAATTTGGATTTTCCACGGCAATCAAATCCTGAATGAAGACCCCCCCCCCTTTTCCCTGGGCAGGAGCAGTGGGATGTCCACCAGCAGATGCATCAGGTCTGCATACTACAGACGCTGCAGCCGTTCCAGGGTGACCAGAAAAAAACAGACCAAGTAGGCAAGCAATGCAACAACCTGCCTACCAGGGGCCATAGTGGAAAGGTGCACAGGAGAGCATGTGTGGGCCAGGTCTGTTTGTTTTGGTATTTTCTTTTGATGCATCTTGGTACATAGAAATGCTGGCATATTTATGGTGTGTTCAAAATTAGGAAAAAAAGGGATAAAAAATACTGGAATGTGCATGGGTTGCAGGTTCAAGTTCCCTGTTGAAATAGGAGGTCATCATATCTCTGTAACGCTAAATAAATTTTTCAGCTATTCTGGTAGTATTTTTCAATTATATTTCTCTGACAATAACAAGTAATTGGAAAAACTGGAGGAGACTTAACTATAGTTTTATTTATTTATTTATGCTTTTGAATACATTTACAATATCCAATAATTCAAGGAAAAAAAGAAAAATCTCTCAAAACAATTCATAATCATTCATTCATACAAAATTCTTTTTAAGCCCACATTAAAAAGAATAATGTGGGCTTAATTATAGTTTTTGGTGGAATTCATTGTGTCACATATATAAAATGGAAAAAACAATAGGGTTGTTTAAAAAATGTCAAGAGGGGGCCATTAACAAATTATTGCATTGAATAGATTTCATTTTCCCTTAATAGTATAAGTTTAAGTTAGGGGGAGGGGGGATAACTTATGAGTTTTTGTTAATGGAACGAAAACAGGAAAGTATTTATTAAAGATATAAATAAGTAATATATAAAATGAAAGGGGTGGGAGGGAAGGGGATAAAATATATAATTTGATTTATTGCTGAATATTAAGTGTTTTATTAAGTCCATTTGATTGTACCTGTTGATGCACCTATTGTAAGTTTGAAAAATGAATAAAGATTTTATATTAAAAAAAAATATATATATATATTTCTCTCCTTGCACTGTAGGTCACTAAGGAACAGAGGTCCCTTTCCAGCGTACCTGCACCAGACTTCAAAGTGAATCCCCCCTCCGCTGGTTAGCCCTTGTGTAGAGAATGCACTCAACAGCAGCCTTTGTACTGGGACATTGGTGGGCACCACAAGAGAATGAGTTCGCTTATCATTGAACACGGGATCAGGGGTGCAAAGAAGAGTAGTTGATGAGCGGACAGGCTTTAAAATAATCCCTAAAAGAAAAAAGAAAAATCTAATGCATTAAACAATAAACAATCTTAGGCCTACATACTGTATTTCAGGACAGAAACGCTTTACCTTGTATTATGTTGATTCATATTCAAAAACATTTATGTGATCAGTGGTGGCTCAGATGTTTCTTCTTTAAAATTACAGTGATATATATGGATAATTTTGGCTATTTAAAACCACTAAACAGCAATAGTTATGGTTAGGTGCTCTCTATTTAAGTAATGATATTCAGCTGCTAAATGTATAATGCTGCTGTGCAATGAGCAGGTATAAACTTAAAGGGATATTTGTCTAATTTTATACTTTAATTTTCAGTGGTTCCTCTTAGATGGTACCAATAAAAAGACACACAATTTTAAATTGAAAGCTATCCATTTAACTTTACATAATCAGTTTACAACTAAAAATTGATCTCATAGGCCATAAACATAGAAACATGATGGCAGATAAAGGCCAAATGGCCCATCTGCAACATCCACTATTTCCTCCTCTCCCTATTGGTTAAGGCTCTTAACATTTGCATCTCCTCTTCCTATTGGTTAAGGCTCTTTACACCTGCATTGTGAGGTCACAGAACTTTATGGTTATAGAAACATGATGGCAGATAAAGGCCAAATGGCCCATCCTCAACATCCACTATCTCCTCCTCTCCCTATTGGCTAAGGCTCTTAACATTTGCATCTCCTCTTCCTATAGGCTAAGGCTCTTTACACCTGCATTGTGAGGTCATAGAGCTTTATAGTTACAGAAACATGATGGCAGATAAAGGCCAAATGGCCCATCTAGTCTGCCCGAAACATCCACTATTTTCTCCTCTCCCTAAGAGATCCCATGTGCCTATCTCACACTTTCTTAAATTCAGACACAGTCTTTGTCACCATCACCTATACTGGGAAGCTATTCCACACATTTATCACCCTTTCCGTAAAAAGGTATTTCCTTAGATTACTCCTGAGCCTCTCACCTCTTACCTACATTCCATTCCCTCTCGCCCTGGAGCTTCCTTTCAACTGAAAGAAACTGGCCTCATGCCTATTTATGCCATATAGGTATTTAAACGTCTCTATCATATCTCCCCTCTCCCGCCCTTCCTCCAAAGTATACATATTCAGATCTTTAAGTCTGTCCCCATATGCCTTATGATGAAGACCACGCACCATCCTTTTTATATCTTTTTGAAGATGCAGTCTCCAGAATTGTACACAATATACCTCCTTTTTTCTACTGGCTACACCTCTCCCTATGTACCCTAGCATCCTTCTAGCGTTCATGGTCACCTTTTCAACCTGTTTGGCCACCTTAAGATCATCACATTCAATCACACCAAAGTCTCGCTCCTCTTTCGTACACAAAAGTTCTTCACCTCCTAAACTGTACTGTTCCCTCAGGTTTTTGCAGCCGAAACGCATGACCTTGCATTTCTTAGCATTAAATCTTAGCTGCTAAATTTCAGACCATTCTTCAAGCTTTGCTAGGTTCTTCTTGTTATTCACACTATCAGGGTTATCTACTCTATTGCAGATTTTGGTATCATCCGCAAAGAGGCAAATCTTACCTGACAGCCCTTCAGGAATATCACTTACAAAAATGTTAAAAAGAACAGGCCCAAGAACAGAACCTTGAGGCAACCACTGGTAACATCCCTTTCCTCAGAGCGATTTCCATTGATCACTACCCTCTGTCACCTTCCACTTAACCAGTTCCTGACCCAGTCTGTCATTTTGGGGCCCAAACCGAGGATACTCAGTTACACCTGTCAAAAGCTTTGCTAAAATCTAAATACACCACATCTAGTGCACTTCCTCTATCCAATTCTCTGGTCACCCAGTCAAAGAAATTGATCAGATTTGTCTAACAAGGCCTGCCTCTAGTGAATCCATGTGCCTCAGGTCCTGTAATCCACTGGATTCCATAAGTATTTCCATTAATTTACTTACCACAAAAGTCAGACTTGTTGGCCTGTAATTCCCTACTTCTTCCTTACTTCCACTTTTATGGAGAGGGACCACATCCACTCTTCTCTAGTCCTCCGGTACCACTCCCACCTCTAGAGAAGTATTGAAAAGATCAGCCAGCGAAGCCACCAGAACTTCCCTAAGTTCCTTCAATACCCTTGGATATACATCATCCAGCCCCATCACTTTCTCCACCTTTAGTTTAGCTAGCTCCTCATGAACGCAATCCTCTGAAAATTGACCAGGGTCTACCACCTACTTACATTTGTCTTCTGTGGTCTCACTCCCGCGCTTCAGCTGTGAACACAACAGAAATATTTGTTAAACAATTCAGCCTTATCTTTATCAGCTTCTACATATTCCTCCCCTTCACCTTTGAGTCTCACAATGCCACTTTTGCACTTCTTCCTATCACTAATATATCTAAAAAATGTCTTGTCTCCCCGTTTTACCATGTTGACTTGTTTTTCTTCCATTTGCATTTCTGCTTTCCCGAGTACTCGATCAGCCTCTCTTAACTTTTCCAGATATTTTTGCCTGTCTTTCTCTTTCTGCGACCTTTTATAGTTTATGAAAGCCAACTTTTTTTTCCTTAAACTTCTCAGCTACTACTTTGAGAACCAAAGCACCCTTCTTTTCCTCTTATGTAATGTAATGTAATTTATTTCTTATATACCGCTAAATCCGTTAAGTTCTAAGCGGTTTACAGAGAAATATACATTGAAGAGTATAATAAAATAAGATAAATGAATAAAGAATTGGTACTTTGAAATTCCCTTACTGTCCCGAAGGCTCACAATCTAACTAAAGTACCTAAGGACAAACAAATTAGCAAATAATAGAAAGGAAAAATAAAGAATAGAGTAAATGAGATATAAAGCATCCTAACAAGAATACATAGAAAACATTGATCTCATTACGGCCATATTCTTTTGAAGCAAGTGTACATCCCAGCAATAATAAAGTGGGTAAAGTAAATTAAATTAAAATTATTTGAATTAAAACTAAATATATATAATTGAATTAATTAAGAGAGAAACCAAAAAACCGTTAGACAATGGAATTCTAATGAAAATTTAAAATAAAGATGTAAAACAAAATAAATAAAAAACAGTAAAAATAAATGAAATTTTAAACACGATGTTATAAGAGTCAGGGGGGTCTCAATTTCACTTCAGTCAGATCATCATTCTCAGCGTCTCTAGTCCATCAGCCGTTTTAACCGATCAACCGCCATTATCATCCACAACACGCAACTACAGGACACCTCCTCCGATGTAAAAGAAACCTCCCTCAGTCTCCTCAACGGTCAGTGCGCTGAACAGCTCCGTTTCCACACAGATCATGCCGACTTCAGTTAACTGCTCCCTGGTCCGGACTGCGCCTCACTCTGCCAGCCCTCGCTCCCATAGACACCGCCTCTCATCACACCACTCCCATGATTGGTGAGGAATCGGGTGTGGTGAAACTTCATCAGGATGAAACAACTCTGCAGACCTCCCATCTCGCTGATGTCGCACTGCAGGCAGAATATAAGGAGCTGCATCCCTGTCGGCTTCAGAGCTTACGCTGAGCACCTCAAACATGGCGCTTTCAGGTCCCAACAGCAACCGCTCCACGATGTTTCAGTACCTCTCATCGACTTCGGCACTGATACTCTCTCGACTCTCGACTACCAGTGTCACTTGCCATGGCTCAATCGTCAGGCACAGCCCGACACTCTTCAGAAGTGCAAGGAAAATATCCGGTAGGAAGAAGGCTTTTCAACTGTTAGACCAGAAACTAACGGTCAAATCAGTAGCTGTCAGTCCATTTTCACGAATAGAGGCTCAATTCAATAATAATAATCAAAATAAGATTAATAAGGATAAATTAAATAAAGTGAGCTACTAAATGAAATGAAATTAAAATAAACAAAGCAACAGACAAAAAACCAAAAATAAAAAGTAGAGGGAGACAGTGCAATTGATGACTTAATCGGCCGCCATCTTGTTAGAATGTTTACTTACTTTCCTTACAATAGCTGCTTTCAGTTTTGACCACTGCTTTCCTACTTCTTCTAGATGTTCCCATCCAGACAACAAGTCCTTGACATAATCCCCCATCTGAACAGTTAGTTTTTCTAAAGGCTAGAACCTTTTTACTTTGAATGAACCCTCTCTACACCTAATATTAAAACACACCATATGGTGATCACTGGATGATCACCCACTGTAACATCAGAAACACTTTCCCCGTTTGTAAGCTCTCCAAGTCCAGTATGACTCCTTCCCACATGGGTTCAATTACCAACTGCTGGAATAGTTCTCCTTGTAGAGAATCCAGGATCTCCTTACTTCTGGAAAACCCTGCAATAGGGATATCCCAATCAACATCTGCATGTTAAAATCACCTATTAATAATACTTCTCCTTTTACATCTATATTGTGAATGTCTACTATTAAATCCTTGTCCACTTCTTCTGTCTATGAAGGAGGCTTGTATATCACACCAATGTATATACTTTTTCCATTCCCTCTTTCCAGACTGATCCACAGTGCCTCTTCCTTACCCTGCAAATCCTGCAATTGTGTAGCTTTAACATAATCTTTAACATATAACAACACTCCCCCTCCTTTTCTTCCTACCCTGTCTTTCCTGAACAGATTATAGCCCAGTATAACTATATCCCAATCAGGGTTCTCTGTGAACCACGTCTCTATGATAGCCACTAAATCCAACTCAGCCTCTTCCATGACAGCCTCTTTTTGAGTATTAGTATTTACTGCTTTCCAGACACTGCCATACATAGGTCTGTCACACATTGATGATCAGATACCAAAAAGAAAATAAAGAAAGAAAAGAAAACAAGTGATATAGAGGACCGGAGGGGGTATCAGATAACCCGGCACACAAAGATTGGGTGCTGGGGGCAATTCCTCATTTAACCCCACGGAACCTCCACCACCTGATATTTTTTATATATATTTTTTTTTAAAAAGTGTTGCTTGACTGTGTTGCTCATTTCTAGATACTTATTATCACTGTTGCGTTGCTACATTATATAACTAGTAACCATTACTTAGCTTTAGCTTGCTGATAACAAAATAATCTTTCCCCTGAACGCCAACATTTTATTTTGTTATCAGCAAGCTAAAGCTAAGTAATGGTTACTAGTTATATAATGTAGCAACGCAACAGTGATAATAAGTATCTAGAAATGAGCAACACAGTCAAGCAACACTTTTTAAAAAATATATATATATAAAAAATATCAGGTGGTGGAGGTTCCGTGGGGTTAAATGAGGAATTGCCCCCAGCACCCAATCTTTGTGTGCCGGGTTATCTGATACCCCCTCCGGTCCTCTATATCACTTGTTTTCTTTTCTTTCTTTATTTTCTTTTTGGTTTTCTCTGTGGATTTTGGTATCTGATTTTTACTAATAACATCACAGTAACAAGTTTGTGGAGTGGACACATTGATGATGTCATCTGATCACATAAAATCTGGATTTACGCTCCAAGAGCTCAGGTAAAAACCTAGAAGGGTTTTCTGAGGATGTGCAAGATCTCCTGTCTTTGTAATAACCATTAAATCCTTCAACTGATACTAGAGCTGATGGCAGCTTTAGACGGAGAGGACATGGCAGGGGGGTTTGTGTGGCTGATTTAGCCTGCTGTCCATGGTGAACCTCTATTACAGGTAAGCAACTCCAAGCATAACTGGATAGGTTGCCTTTACATGTTACACCTTACAAACTTCAGAGGGAAGCTCTCTTTGGCACAATGTAAATTGTATGGTGAGCATGAGCAGTAAATTTGAGAGACTGAGATCCTACTCCACTTGCCTTGGCTTAGGAGTGAGGTTCATTTCTATCACGGTATGTGCAAAACTAACCTATTTGGAGAAACTGCCCCTGAAGAAATTGCATGGGGCAGGAGATATAAATTGCTGACACTCAGTACTGAAAGAAAACTTACATACCACTATTATTTACATACAAAAATATCACCACTTCAAGTTGAAGGGTAAGAATATATGTAGTGGAATAGATATTATAAGGAGGTGGCAACAATATATTCAAGGGGAAGGCAAAATTAACCATACCCAGAAAAGTTAAGATAGTCCCTGGCCTCAGTATTACTTAGGACAGAAAAGTAAAGAAGTGAGAAGATCACTACCATGAAATTGGGTGGGTGGGATGGAGGCCTGGGGGCTATAAGAACACCAAGAATTATTTTAAATTTAATATCGAGCTGAAGACCAGGCCAGGTCATGGGAGGCAATAGACCACCTAGAAATATATATTTTAAAATTTTTCTTTAATATCAGGATCAGACAGGGAGGGAGAGAAGGGGCTGGGTTGTCTGGGGCCAAAGCATGAAGCAATCCTGGGAAGGGAGAGAAGAGCTGCTGCTCGACACCTGCCCCTCTCAATCAACCCTTCTACGCTGCCCCAGACCTGGTGTAAAATTTCCCACGTTAAATATGTGTTAGAAACATTTTTTGAGCATGGCTGTGGGATGCATAATGACCATATTAACATGTATTTAAATGCATTAAGAGTAGTCTGTGGTAATGGTTTCTGCACCAGTTAATACCCATATCACTGAAACTACTGTATTTGAGCATTGGACACACAATAGCATGCATGCACAAACCTGGTGTTAACCACATGTTAATGCTGGCGGTAATTTTGAACCTCCAGGTTTGCTGACCCTGAGATGAGTTTGTGTCTTACTTTTGTTCCACTTATTGAACCTTTATTTTTTTTTAATATGGGTTTCAATTTGGAAGCACAGTGGGGAAAGGAATAGGAACTCTTTCATACCTCAACATTATTCGGAGATATCTTATACTTGTATTTCTATACCACAACATGTAATTTACTTAAATCGTTGTAACGTAATTCTCTCGGTAATGTCCTGATCTCTTTTAACTGTAATCCGCTTAGAACCGCAAGGCACAGGCGGAATAGAAATCACAAATGTAATGTAATGTTCTCCACAATGGATCATTTTATATCTGATCTTTATGTGTTCCTGGACTCTACTTCGTATTTTCTTTTACAAGAAAAGGGATACATACATAAATCATGTTTTCTATTTTTTAAAAAGGTGCTTTTTGAAAGACCTACCACATTCCAGTAGATCTGTTTCCTTCAGCACACCAGAGTTAGTCTGTTGAAATGGAAAGCAGTACTGTACATAGCAGTCTGCCTCTCCCCACACTGTGGACTGGAGTGGAGTGAGGCCTTTAACATTTTCCACATGGATCTCAAAGATGTGCTCAGTCAGTCCATCCATGTTGCTCTCTACCTGCAGGAAAGAAAATAAATTCCTACAGGGTAAAGGAATTTATTTGATGTTGTTTCACTTAATTTCTTTTAATTATCCTGTTATTGGTGTTGTTTTTATTTTGTCATGTTTTCGTTTTCATTTTCCCTACTATATTTTAATTTGTATCTCGCTCAGAAATTAGATAAGCGACCGAATCAAATTTTAATAATTTCAAGAAAATTTGGTTATTGACTAGTTATTCTAATGATCAGATTTCATAGCACATTGGTAGTAGATATATAGGGGTGGGATGGGGAATGTATATTATATGGAAATAGGAATTGAAAAAAAGGGGAGGGATTTATTACATATGATAAGATGATTTGTTTGTAATTACAAATGTCATGTAATAATTGATTATAATATGTATAATTCACTTGTTGTAAGAATGCAAAAATGAATAAATAAAATAAAAAAAAATAAAATGTTAATAAAAACTTGAAATTATATTTCCAAAGTTTTACTGTGGCATAATGAGTTATGAATGAGTTCACAGAAAAGCACTAAGCCTCCACCCCACCATGTTCCTCAAAAGCAGGCAGTTTCACAGAACTTAAGTATACATGTGAAAGCTGCATTATACCACTCCTCTGCTTTTTTTTTTAATTCTTTATTCATTTTCATCTTACAGCAAATATATATATTAAACATTTATCAATAAATACATCATTTGAAATTCTATCATTTATGACACTAATAGATAAAAATTTTATCCCATCCCTCCCTTCATTTCAACCTAACATTCAATCAAATAAACTTTCCTAATGATCTAATCATTTAATAAATTTAAATTCCCCCTCCCATCCCTTCTATCTTAATATTGTATTTATAATTTAAAATGATGTCTACTCATTGCAATAATTTGTTAATGGTCCCCCCATCTCTTTAAATTTATTAAAATTCCCTTTTTGCACAGCTATTGTTCTCTCCATTTTGTAAATGTGACATACCGAAGTCCACCAGAAGATACCACTCCTCTTCAAATGTGTGTGTTCTAGGGGGGTGGGGAATTTTGCACAAAATCTACCCTGTGCAGTTGCACATAATTTCCCCAGAAGTAACAACTGTAATGACAATTGATGTTGTGAATATACTATTAAACTAGGACTTTTTTCATTACTGTACTTTATATCGTGGAACTAAATACACTCAGTCTCAGACACCAACCAATTCAGCTGTACTAGCGGAATTCTGATGATTCCTATCTGTTTTCCTGGACAGCACTAGAGCAATTAACAAGTGCCAGAAAAAAACACAACTGAGCAAGCCCACTGTATGGTTAGTTGAAGCAGTTCAAATGCATGAAATTGCTATCAGTTACATGGAAAACCATTTCTACAAGTGCCAAAATTATGCTAAATATGTATAATATGATTTTCCTAAACTGCACCTATTGATGAAGAACAAGATCTTTATAGAACTGGATTGTTTTGTGTATAGTCAGACCTTTGTTCAGAAAGAGTCCATAAAAGTTACGGGTGTGCATGGTAATTCAATTTAGGGCGAACTGGAAAAAAAAAAAAAAAAAGAGTGAAGAGAATGGAAAGCTAACCAAAGTTTTCTTGCTTGAGAACACCTCGCATAAAAGTAACCTTAAAAGAGTCAAGTGGAACATACCACAGGAAGAGATGTAGGCGGTAGGTCCAGAAAATGTGCCGGTCTCTGGATAAAGGACGGTACCGTTCCTTCATCATTCTTCAATCTCTGAAGTGCCATAACTTGATCACTTGAGCCCATAGCCAACAAGACTCTCAGGCTGCCGTTTCTATGACCCGTAAATACATCCATTACTGGCATATAGCTGTCTACTGCAACCACTGGATACTGAGCTTGAAGCAGGAGGCGAGAAATTTTTGGGTCACTGCGCGGGAAATAATTGTGAACAGGCTTATTTTATTCATATGCATAAACAATTTTCAAAACTTTTGGGGATAACTGAACACTTACCCTTATAAAAACGGCATCTGAAAATGATTCTCCCACAATGTGGTGATAGCACATGCACCTTGCACCTGCTGGCCCACATTTACAAAGGTAAGATTTGCAAGGATTTAACACTAAAACTGAGTTCTCTGAATCATAACATTCAAACTTTTGTACTACACAAAACAAAACAGGGATTCAACAGATGAAACATCAATCAGAAAAGAAATATAAAAAAAATGCAAAATCAGAAAAACCAAAAAAGTCTATCAGGTTCTCAGTTGGGACTTCAGATATACCTATGAAATGCCTGATTAACTGCGATATCCAAGATAAGTTTAATACTTATCTCTGTGCACTATTGCTGAGTTTGTGAGTGCTCTTTCTCCACTGCAACTTGTAAGGTTGGCCTTTTTTATGCTTATGACTGGTTTTGTCAGTATTTGTAATAAAGTGATGTTTACTTCTGCTGTTGTACTCGGAGGCTTTTATTTCCACCTGTTTAAGTGACTTTTTGCAGTATGAACTGTGGTTTCTCACTCTGGCCCAGATGCAATAAAGAGGATCGGTAAGAGGGGCAAGGGTGCAAGGGTAGAGAGCAAGGGTGAGAGGCACTCTCTTCTCTGCCCCTTCCCCATCCTCTCCTGCCACACGTACCCTTCCCTACCCCTGTACCTTTTTAACGTTTGTGGCGCAAGCAGCAACCCCAACCTGCTGCTCACGCCAGTGTTGGCTCTTCCTTTGATGTCACTTCCTAGGTGCGGGTCCAGAAAGTGACGTCAGAAGACGAGATGATGCTGGCACAAGCAGCAGGCTGAGGTTGCCGCTCATGTTAAAAAAGTATGGGGGAAGGGAAGCAGTGCGTGCGGTAGTAGGGGGGTGGGTGGAGAAGACGGGTGCTGGTGCCCCTCCCCCTACTATGCCACTGGGTAAGACTGTGTGGGTCTGCTCCGATCTGATTTTTGGCCAATTCAAAAAGATCTATTCATGCATTAAAATGTTTGCATGCAAATGATTCACGCAAAGGTTCATTGCAATCCCTGATTCTGCTGTCCAATTGAACGGTGTGAAAACGACTCTCACACATGTGCAGACCTGGAAGGGGAAGCCTGAACAGCTGAGAGGCAGGGGAAGCCCCCAAAGCAGCCTCCTGCCACTCAGCTGTTTGGGGCAGGAAACCTTTTTTTTTTTTCTTTCTTTTAATGGGCACAGATCTGCCCATTAATAAAAAGGGCTAAACTAAAGTTAGACAGGTAAGCTTTTTTTTGGATCGCTAAAAGCAATCACTTTTTTTGTGTATCGGGAAGCCATGTTAGAGCATCAATCGCTCTGCTAGTTTACATGGCATTTCAATATTAATGAGCTTATTTGCACGATCAGATCTCCTCCTTCCCAGTGTAACATTTCTCCCTCCCTCCTTTCCACCACTATCATGTTCAACAATTCTCCCTCTTTCTTCCTTTCCCCATGTATACCATCTCTCATTCTCTCCCACTCCACAAACCTATGTCCAACAATTCTCTTTTTCTCTTCCCTCATTCCCAACCCCAGTCCACCCCAGCTCTCTCAGCTGGATCTTGTGGTACAACCTCTCCCCAGTTCCTGACTCCCCCACCTACCGCCTCAAAAAGAAAGAATTACAACTATTATGATAATTTATTTATGATAAAGAGAATAAACCTACCCCCCCTCCTTTATCAAGTATCTTATTATGGGAAAAATTATATCAATCATTAACAAAATAAGGGGAGGGAAGGGAATTCATAATTGAATAATAGTTGATAAAATTATTAAATTTTATATGATGTCTAAAATTGTAGTAAGGATTATATAAGATATGTTGTATGTACAATATGTTATGGAGAGGAGATATCAAGTGTATACTTAAGGTAATTGTATGAATTTTTATGATACACTTGTTATATGAAAAAATTAATAAAAAATGTTAAACAGGAAAGAAAGAATTACAAAAAAAGAAAATATGGTTGGTATCCTAGACATTGGAATGGGGGGGGGGAGGGGGGAAGGGGCCACAGGGGCTATGGCCTCCCCAAAAATTGGCAACTGGAAGTATGGCTCTCCCCCACCTACCGCCTCCCCACTGCTGTAATTTAAAATCTTCAGACAGCCAGCAATGCAATGAAGCCAGCCTCGCACCATCGAACTGCCCTGGTCTTTCTGCAGCACTTCCTCTTCCCATGTAGGCAGGACGCTGCAGAAAGAACACTTCCAGGGCAGGCAGACGGTGGGAAACTGGCTTCATTGCACCACCGGCTGCTTGAAGATTTTAAATTATAGCCGCGGAGAGGTGGTAGGTGGGGGAGAGCCATATTTCCAATTGCCAATTTTTGGGGAGGCCATAGCCCCTGTGGCCCCTTCCCCCCCAAACATTCCAATGCCTATAATACCAACTATATTTTCTTTTTTTTGTAATTCTTTATTTTTAATCAGGAGGATAAACCAATACACAATCATAATAGCATATGCTCAGCAATAACATATCAACAGAAACAATAGCAACAAGAGAAAATATCAGACCTGCCACCCAACCCAGGATCTCAACTCCCAGATCCATACCCCCCTCTATCCCTCCGTCCACCCCATCTTCCCCAAACCTGTTCCCCATCCTCAACAACCCCCAGAAAAGAGAAGATCTGCATGACACCCCATATAGAAACATAACCTGCCTCCCACCACCCATATCTCCAACCAATCCTCTAGAAGAGGTCCCTTACGCCCTACCCTCCGATTCTACTTCCAGATATCTCCCCCACATGTTCATGAATTGGTCCATTGGCTTGACAAAATGGCCGATAGCCTATACTTAGCACACACCATACCCAATTGAATGCTCATATCCTCCAACGTAGGAGTAGTAGTTCCATGCCAATTCCAAGCCAACACCTGGCGGGCTGCTATAAAGGCCAGACTCAAAAGTCTATCAACCCATCCACTCCCACTCCCAATAATGCCCTCTCCGCCTGCATACCCACAGGAACCTGAAGGATTTGCTCATATATTGAAACACCTGCTCCCAGTAGCCCCAAATGATGGGACAGGCCCACCAAACACAGACCTGCCAACACCCATCACTAATCCCAGGAGATATCTCACTGAGTAATATTGGGGTAACATACCACTGAACTAACATTTTAAGTACATTTTCCACCAAAAGGGGAGCCCTCGCAATATAGTGCAATGAATCGCCAGATCCCCCACTCTCCTCCAATACCAACTATATTTTCAAATGGAAACACCGAGGAGATTCTATATAAAAATAAGTTTGAAGTCAGATTGCAAGTGCCGCAGGAAACATAAAGCTTTCCTTTCCCATATATTATAATCAACCAATGCAAACAGCTTAAGAACACAATACAACAAGATGACTAGAAGAAAAACATCAAAACAAAAGATAACCCATAAAAGATAACCAATAAAAATTACAAGCTCTTAAAAAGAAAGTTCTATGCAAAACTAATTAAGCCTTCTTTGCAGGACACATGTGCGCACAAGTATGCATGGATCTGTCCCCTGGATCTGGGGGAAAAAGTGTATCTTATGGAGCAAAAAATACAGTATATTTTATAAGAAATGAGTTTACACAAAAAGGGGCCTCAAATAGCAAACCATACATTAGCTGCTAAGTGTGAGACTGCCGCAAAATGGAAGCAATCTAACGGTTCCAGTCTGCAGGATTGGCAACAAAGACTGAAGGTGATCTGTGATTTGGAGCAATTGACAGATTGGTGCTAAGGCAAATCAGATTTACAAGGAGAGGAATGGATTTACTTAAAGACTATTATCACAGCTGGGGAAGGACGGCCATACTAGGAGGGGTGTTAGTTTTTACTGAAGGAACAACAGTGGATGCCACTTTTGTTGTTCTTATATATTTTATACTGGGAGGGGGTTGAAGTTGAGCATACATTTTTCAAAATGGTTTGTCTTCTTTATAAAATATTTAATAAAAATGATTTTACCTGAATGACATGTATAACTGATGCAAAGGAAGTTTCACTAGTCCCAGTAGTCTGTCCTTCCCTGGGCTCATCACCTTATTCCACACTTCAATAATCATCATATTGTTCTTCATTCTTTCCAGAAGCATGCGGGTCAGAGAAACAGGTGCCACCTAATACAGAGGAAAATTTATTACAGAAATTTACAAGTGATTAAAAGGAAAAGTAACAGAATGACTATAAAATTAAAGCATTAATTTACTAAGCCAACCAACCTGGTTAACGGGCAATGCGTAAAATTCTCGTCTGCAAAGAAGATGCAAAAGAAATGTGAAAGATGAGGATGTTAAAGGTGACAAAAAATGAAAGGATGAGGAACAAAGAAGTAAGAAAGAGTGAAGGCAGCTGAGATTACTGAAAAGAGAAAGTTGATGTGCACTGGGTATATAGAAAGAAGAGATGGAAGTTATATTAGCAGCTAGGTACTAGAAATTCAGGTGGGAGGAACAGCCAGAAATAGCCAATTTGAGGAGGAGGATTCCCATGTTCACTGCATCTTTCAAAGTGCAGTGAGGAGGGGGATTCCTATGTTCCCTGAATCTGAGATTCAGCAGGCAGGCCTCCAATGTCAGAAGTAGCAACAATGAAGCTATCATGCACACACTGTGGACTCTTCCCACTGCCAAGAGCAGAGAACTCCTATTGGCTCTTTTGAAAGAGTCAGCTTGATAAACAGTGTAGAGCATAGTTGCCAGGTCCATGGTTTTCTCGCCCAATTGGGCTGCTTTGAAACGCTGGTTGCAGGAAATTTTGAGTAGCTGTGGGTTGCAGATTTTTGGGCTGGTTTTAGATTTTGGGGTGGTAATTTGGCCTGCATCATGGCATAACTTATGTTGGATGGAAAGGAGAAGGAAAGCTGTGGACTTGTTGGAGGGCGATCTCATGAGTTTGACAGTAGGATGGAGTGGTGGTGGAAGAGTTTGAAGGAGATCGCATAAAGAGAGCGGAAGCAAGAGGGAGGGAGAGGAGACCACGGGGAGGGAAGATCAATCCCTCCCCTTGTTCACGATTTGCTGTTCTCTGCCAGGTCCTGCCTACTTCCTGTTAAAAAATGATCAGCCCTAGGTACGCCACTGTCCGATCTCTACCCGTAGACTATTAGGGAACTTCCAGATCTGTGGAGCAATTTGAATCTGATTAGAAAGTGTTTTTTGTGGCTATGAATTTTGTTTTGTATCTTCTGTGAGTTTGTTCAGACGCTACTTTGTGGAGATTGACCCAACTGAAGTTAGTTGGGCTGAGAACTTTTCAGCACCCCCTCATACATTGGGCTGTTTTTAGGCTGCTTTTTCAAGGTAATTGGGCAGGATTTTTAAAAAAGTATCTGGCAACACTAGTGTAGAGAGAAGCCCAGAAAGCAGCTGGTGGGAGAAAGGTAAGGAAGCAGTTTTGGATAGAGAGAGGCAGCTTGTTTCTCTCTGGTTAATGCTTTTGTAGGAACTGACAGAGAATTTCTCTAAGCAGCTGGCTACTTCTATACATTAGCTCTGAGGATCAGTGTCCCAGAACTCAGAATATACTGGTGAAGGGGGACTTTCTATTTGTCCAATTTACTCTCCTTTTACCTGCATCCTGTGCACATAATCAGGCCAGGGGTTACACTATTAAAAAGGACAAAAAGTGGCTGCAGAAATTACAGGAATAAGGTTAAGGGACTTAAAAACTTTATTTTTATTGCTCTTTTTAACAAATCCACAGCGTACTCTTCCTAAAGTATTATATGACCCAGTTTAGCAGCTTTATGCGTCTTAAGATGAACATGTGAGCAATACTTACTACTTGGTATAGGCTTCGTAAACAGATGTTTCCGGAATGTGTTTACTTTACCAATACACCTATTAGCTTGTCTTTTGATTTCCATCCTGGGAATGAGGACCCCATTTATTATCAATGGGTTAGGGCAGGACTGCGGACCTTGGGGCAAGTGTGAGAATCTACAAGAGGAATATGGCCTTTTGAGCCATAATTCCTTTATTTACACACAATCATGCACATTTTTGCTTAGGAAGGCATTTTGGGATCTCAGTCTAAGTGAGACACTTAGAGAAAGCATTGCTCAAGGGTGCTGGAAAAAGGGGGGGTGGGGGTTCCCAGCTCTATTTGGCCCTATTGGGAAGAGAGGCTCCCCGGGACCCTTATAGGGAACAGTGGGAGGGAGACTTGGGTTGGCAAAGACAGGATAATATTTGGCCACGGATATATAAAAATTTGTTTGTTACCCGCTTCCTCTAATTTAATAGAAAATGGATATAAACTTTATTATCAGTGGTACATGATCCCATGTAAACTATCCTGCATATATGGACTCCCGGAGGACCTCTGCTGGAGGCGTTGTGGTCAGAGAAGGGACTTCCGCCATATTTGGTGGGACTGTCCTCTAGTGTGATACTACTGTCAGTTGGTTGGCCCGCTGCTGGTGAGCATTACTGGAAAACACTTTCCTGTGCTATCAGAATGTTGTTTACTTAATGCCACCCCTCCTGGCTATACTGCTTATGAACATCGTTTGGCAATATTTGTGTTCACAGTAGCACGGATAGCGCTCACCCGTTACTGGCGCTCAAATAAGATACCAGACTATGATAGCCTCCTGGGGTGCTTGTACTATATCCAATTCATATGCTAACTTACGGAATACTTTGCCTGCCTCTCATAGAACTTGGGACTGCTATGCAACATGGAGAGCAGGAAGTGCTTCCCAGATGGGACAGATCAAGTAACTCTATGCTACCTAGCCTTTTAGGATGTGTGATGACTCTGCCCGGGGAAGGGGGGACGGGAGGGAGAATGCATAATGTATCTTAATCTTGTTGTCTGTTTTGGTTTTGAATTAAAAATGCAATAAAGAAAGTTAAAAAAAAAATTCAAAAAATGATCGTAGGAAAAGAGGCTTGAAGGGGCCTGAAGGCCAATAACAAAAATAAAGTTGGGCTAAATACTGGAACACAAGGAAATCAAAGAATTATTTTAAAAACTATAAAAAGGACAGGAAGGAACAGAAAAGTAGAAAAGTCTGAAGTGCTGAAGAGAAAATTGAAGACACAGTTTCTCAGCTCTCTGGAAAATGAAGCGCCAACGTTAGGCGGGAAAGCACTAGCATGAACACGGTATAGGCACTGCCTAAAGATTAAAGTGACAGAGTAATTGGTAGTGTCCTTACCGGGTTCCGTGGATGACGTCACCCACATGTGAGAATATTATGCCTGCATGTGTCCTTGGAGGACAGACAAAATAAAATACTAACAGACCCACCCCCTTTTACAAGACCGTGATAGCAGTTTTTAGCACAGGCCGAGTGTCGGGAGCAGCGCAGAGCATTCAAACGTGCTGGTCTGTGCTCAAAACCACTATCGCGGTTTTGAAAAAAAGGGGGGAGGGAGTAAGAAAAAAATACAAAATGACAAAAAACAAGCAACAATACAGAACAGATAACAAAAATAAAAATCCAAAATAAACAGCAGAACAAAAAGCACAAAACAAAGGAAGGCCCCCCCCCAGACACAAAATTAACAAAAAGGAAAGGTTACAAGGAAAAAGATATTGTTGCCCTTGCTCTTAAATATATTTTGGCTGGTACCCAAGTTTTTTAAAAATAGTTTTTCACAGATTAATAATAATTATTAATAATAATAAAGTGTACATTTGCAACACAAAAAGGATATATTGATAAGTTTAAGAAGATTTGTAATGTAATGTAATTTATTTCTTATATACCGCTAAACTCCGTTAGGATTCTAAGCGGTTTACAGAAAAAATAGACAATAGGGTGCATTAAAATTATAAGTAAAATAGGTACTTAGATAGTCCCTTACTGTCCCGAAGGCTCACAATCTAACTAAAGTACCTAGAAAAATGACAATTAGTAGAGTAATGAAAAAATAAAAATAGAGATAGATGAGAAAGAATAAGAAAATAAACATTCTAATAAGACTACAATGGTCTAAAGGACTTTGAAAGGTTGAAAAAAAGAGGGGAGATAGGAAATAGAAGCAGAAGGGAGAACCGTTGAAACTATAGAATTCTTGGGAAATTTAAATGAAATTTAAATAATAAAGTAGGAAACAAAAACCAAGTGGCAAAACAATGAATGAGATTTAAAAGTAAAATATCATAAACTAAAAAAGAAAGTGAAAAATAAAAGCAAACAGTCAAGACTGAAGTCCAGCTTGAAATGACTTCACTGCTTTGGCTGCGAAACTTCTCCAGATGTCATCCTTGTCAGCAAACCGGAAGCCCCAAATCCAGTGTCTCCGGTCATCAACTTGTCTAAGATATTCATTCTCTTCGCCTGCATGTCAAATTCGCTGAATCTGTCTCCTTTCAGGAGTTTAATTTGGGGACCATTAACAGATTTTTGCAATGATTGATATAATTTTTCCCATAATAAGATATTGATAAAGGGGGGGTAGGTTTATTCTTTTTATCACAAAATAAAAATAAATTATAATATTTGTTATATTGTATGCAACTATTAAAAATAAGGGGAGGGAAAGGGATTATAATTGAATAATAGTTGATATAATTATTAAATATTATATGATGTCTAAAATTATAGTAAGGACTATATAATGATATGTTGTATTTACAGTAAGTTATGGAAATATCAAGTGTATACTTAATGCAATTGTATGAATTTTTATGATACACTTGTTGATATATGAAAAATGAATTTAAAAAAATAGTTTTTCACGTTTGACCCCATAGCCAGACAATTATGAAATTACGACAGAACAAAAATACTTTTAAGCATGTACAATAACTGAAACTTACTTGTGAAAAATTAAAGGAAGGTTGTGGTGTGCCCCATATAACAGGAGATCTTGTTGCTTCCTGGGTGCTGAAAAGTTTGCAGTTCAAGTACAAATTACACGGGGAGCATGTTTCTTTTTCCCAAGCTACAAAATCCTTCCCATCAGGGACCAGCAATATCAAATGCAGTAGCATGCTGTCACTCTCTTCTGCTGAGCCACCAGCATGTCTCATTAGGCTACTTGATTCAAATGATTGCCCAGACGCTGGCTGCTGGACCATACTGGAACAGGGCACGTCTATTGCTTTCTGATCCTTTTCATTGCTCTTCATTGGAGAATCGTGGCTTATTACCTTCACAAGGGGAGGAGGTTCTGCCTGTGTGAGGTCTCTGTCAGGTTCCAGAACTTTTACCCGAGGACTTGACACAGCATATGTAGACTGTTCAGCTGTGTAAGAAGACCTTGTACTGACACTTGTAAAGTCTTTGCTATTACACGAAAGCTCCAAGGACACCTGAATGAAATACAAAGACAGTCAGATTAGAATATTTAGCAGGAATGCTGATTAGAAAAAGTAAAACAGATTACCATACATTCAATACAGGCAGTCCCCGGGTTAAGAACGAGTTCCATTTTCTGTTGTAATATACACCGTCTAATGATTGGGGGGAGGGGGAGGTATATTTTACATTTTTCTTGTTGGAGAAATAATAGAGGAATGATGGGAGGGGAGGGTGGTAATTTTATGTATTGTAAGATAAATCAGAAAGATTGTCAAGTGATGTGTTTAATTGTATTGTTTTATTGTTTGTGCACTTGATGTAAGATTGAAAACGAATAAAGAATTTAAAAAAAAAAAAACGAGTTCCGTTTTTTTAAACATTTCTTAAGTTGAATTTTATGTAACTCGGATCCTGTACAGTACACAGTCTATAAAAACATTAAGCATTAAAGAAACAGTCATCAAAATAAAGTACTGTAGTTTAAATAGAAAACTAGACAGGTTTACACTTTTTGTTCTTCACCAGTCCAACTGTTCCCTCTTCACCACCACATCCACCATTTCTCCCTCTTATCTCTCTCTTCCCCATGCATCTGTACATCATGCGTCTCTCACCACCATGTCCAATATTTCTTTCTCCCTCCCTATGCCCAACAATTCACCTGTTTTTTTCATTTCTTTCCCTCTTACTCAGACAATTCTCCCTTTCTATTCCCTCCCCACTTCAGCATCCCTTTCCCTCACTTCCTCCATTCTTCCCTCACTTCCTCCATTCTTCCATCCTATGTCACAAGTTCATGCTCCCTCCCTCACTCCATTCTGTGTCCCATGTTCATGCTCCCTCTCTCCTTTCTTCCATCCTTTGTCTGATGTTTGTGCCCCCTCCCTCCCTTCCTGTCCCAACGTGCCCCTCATCGTCCCCTTCTGTTCCGCATCCCAAATTCATGCCTCCCACGGGTGTTTACCTCCTCTGGCCGGCTCCCTCCTCCCAGTCACACTTCTGCACGAGATCCACTGAACTGGAAGGGGGATGCTATACCAGACACAATACAGCTTCTCGTTATTCTAACTTAGTATGTCCCTGAATGCAGGAGCATATTGTGCTAGTGAGGGACCTTACATAATCAATTACATAACATAAAAATCAACTTCTAGACTGCATAACCTTGCAGATCTATGTGGTTTACAAAAGATTACATCAACTTACAACTGAGCGATCACAGAATTTAATTACCCCAAAATCTAGAGAATAAGTAAATCTTGAAACACTTTCTAAATTCCAGGTATGAGAAAAATATAAGAGATAATTGTTTGAAATTTTTTGCAGCCTGATATGAATGCATGCGTTCATGAAATCTTTTGAACTTGCAACCCTTTACTGATGGAAAAGCAAAAGAAAAAGAATGAATCAAATAAGCTGGAGATAGCTCTGACAAGACTTTATAATAGGCACAATTTTCAACAGTCCTGAGTTCCTTATTCTCTACAAAGTGAAGCAGAACCAGAGAACTTCTGCAGCTGGTGGAACTGCATGTTGGACTCTTCCAAACACTGAATTGGCAAGCATGCATCTGCAATCACATATCCAGACATTCCTTCATCCATCACCCTAAAGCCACATTGCCCTAAACTCCCCATACCCACTCCCCCAGAGAGAGAGCAGCAAGTCAGAGAGTGAGGGAGTAGTTGTAGATCCCATTTACAATATCAGTGGTGCAGCTGATGAGAGAAACCCATACTATTCAAACCAAAAACACAACAACAACTTGATCAGAGATTTTGGTCTCACTGACATCTAGGCTCGAGCAGTGGAACTTGTTGAATTAAAGTGTGCAAATCACAGATCAGAGGAAGCGTCACCAAGCCTTTTCCACCTTCTTCACCCATCAAAATGGGCTCTGCTTCTGTTTGAAGCAATTGGAATCGCCTGTAACCCAAAAGAGTGGCATCTCTTCATTGACAGCTCATCCAGGAGCCATGCTGCTCCATACCAGGAACAAGTACCCATCTCTTCCACTGGCTAACTCAGTGCACCTCAAAGAGGATTACAAGCATCAAGACTTTACTAGGCACCTTGAAGTATGATGAGTACAGCTGGAAGGTCATTGGAGACTTCAAAATGGTGGCATTCCTAATGGTCTCCAGGGCGGTTTTACCAAGTTTCCTGCTATCTCTGCCTGGGACTGGCCATAGCGGACCAAGTCCTCTATGGGGAGAAACAACATGTTTAGAATAGTGTTGCAGTTGATGGTATTATCTGGTTTTGATTACTGTAGTATGGCGTTCTTGGGAGTACCTGAGTCAGTTTTGTGTGAGTTACAGGTGACCCAGAATTCGGTGGTAAGATCGTTGTTCAAACTGGGTAGATGTGAACATGTGACAGACTTTTTTATAAAGTTATATTGGTTGAAGTTAAGGGACAGGATACATCACAAGTTGGCCCCCAAACATCTGGTCCAGAGTATCATGCCACATGAGTCGACTCACTTGCTTCGGTCTACTGAGCATTTGGACTTGTCTATCCCATCTGTGCGGGACTTGAGGCTTTCAACATCTAGGAATAATGTTTTTCACTGCATTGGCCCCAGGGAATGGAACAACCTTCCAGAATATATTCGCCATCAGCAGAATTTACAGAACTTTAAGAAAACATTGAAAAGACATTTGTTCTGTATGATAAAATATGGGGTATGAGAGTGCTCTAGGGAGGAGTAGTGGTGACTTTTGAGTACAGAGTGCGGGTCACTGTTGTATTCCTTAGTCTGCTTTGTTTTATTGGTTTTAATGATACTTGTTATTGTAGTGACTTGTATATAAAAAGCATTTTTATACTCTGATGTATTCCGATGCTTGCTGTTGAAGCAATTTGTATGTTACTTGTATTTTTATACATTGCATGCTTGTGTGTATTTTGGTTAAAGTGAGGGTTGTGTTGATGTGATTTGTATGTTAAATGTAATGTATTATTTTGTATGTAAAATTGTTACTTGCCCTGGATAAGGGCGGGAGATAAGTAAACAAACATCAAATGGGAACCATTGGTGGACCGCCGGAAGGTCCTGATACCACCACTGCACATCAAACTGGGCCTAATGAAACAATTTGTCAGAGCTCTAGATAAGGAGTCGGCAGCCTTCAAGTACCTTTAAGACATCTTCCCTAATCTGTCTACGTCAAAGGTAAAAGCTGGTGTCTTCGTTGGATCACAGTTAAAGAAGATCCTGGAGTGCAAAGAATTTTCCAAGAAGCTAATTAGGAAGGAGAAAGTGGTTTAGAACAGCTTTGTTGCAGTAGTTTGGAGTTTCCTGAGCAATCACAAGGCGGAAAACTACATGGAGTTGGTTGAGAATCTGGTGAAGAATTAAAGTAAAATGGGCTATAGAATGTCTGTCAAAGTCCATGTCCTTGATGCTCATCTTGAGACATTCAAGAAGAACATAGGAACATACTCAAAGGAGCAAGGTGAGCGCTACCACAAGGATATACTGGACTTTGAACACCGCTATCAAGGACAATATAATGAGAACATGTTGGGAGACTACATCTGGAGGCTGATTCGTGAAAGTGACTAACAATATAATCACAAATCTCAAAAAACTACTCACTTCTAAATCTTCTGTGGTAATTGTTGTATAGCTTCAATATAAATACATGTTAATTGTGATTCATACGTTGCTTTGTTATGACTTTATAAAAATGAAAAGATGAAAAATTGCAAAATGTGTCTATCCTGGTCACAAAAGTAAAGTTTTATGGATATAACAGATACTTTCTATACTTTATAGGCATCAGCAATTAGGAAATTACACTTCCTGCCCAAGAACAAAAATCGTGTAACATAGTGAAATTTATTTGTAATACCTTTAATGGTCCAATTTGAGTTTTCTCATTTGTTCCCTCCACCAACTGCACCGGGAGATCACTTCTCAAGGCTAGAAGCTCGGACTGAATAACATTCCGCAGTGAGAGTGCGGCAGTGCCAATCGGCTCTGGCTGTTTAAGAGGAAAAACTGGATATAACAACATCCAAGATCTTATCAACATATGAATGAATTTCTTTGGCATTTTCAAATGGTTGTTTCCATCAGCATATTTTCTTTACACTTCTCCCTCCATATTTGCGAATACCATATCTACGGATTCGCTTATTCACAGTTTTAAATAAAAAAATGCATTTTCATTTTTCAGGCTATTTTAAGCCCTGTAAGCCCCCCTTAACCTTTTCCTATCGTGTGTCCCGGATGACGGGACATTCCAAAAAATATTGTTGCCATCGTATGTCCCATGGCATGGGACATACAGTACACCTTCTACCTATCATTTGTCCCATCTATTGGGCCATTGTGTTTACAATAGCCGTAAATGATAACGGTGAATAATACAAAACTTTGCTAAAATAATTACGATTGGAACCAGCGTAACGTAAAATCTATTACAATAGGAAAAGGTTAAGCCTTACCTGGTGGTCTAGTGGATTTTCAGGGCAGGAGCGATCTTCCCACACTCCTGCCTCGTGCAAATCGCTCACAGGAAATGGCTCGAGAGACTACGGGAGCTCAAGGCAGCCATTTCCTGTGAGCGATCAGCACGGGGCAAGAGCGTGGGAAGATCGCTCCTGCCACGAAAACCCGCTAGACCACCAGGTAAGGCTTAAGGGGGGGCTTTCAGGGCTTAAAACACATTACATTACATTAGGGATTTCTATTCCGCCATCGCCGGGGGAATAGCCGGTGGAAGCAGGGGTTAGGGGCAGAACCGGCTCGAATATTATTCGTGGTTTTTTTAATATTCACGGGCTGGCTCTGCCCCTAACCCCCTTGAATATGGAGGGGGAAGTGTATATTACTCCAACACTCTGACAGAACTGTATGCTTTTTATGTATTCTTTGTGAAACATATTAGACTAGGTTAGAATAAGTCCATCTATTTTAGTAAACAGAATGATACAAGTGCATGGTTCTGTTCGCAAAAGAATGCACCTTGGATTTCTAGGTACTCCAGAATGTAGTACACCTTTACAAACTTCTGTTATAATTATTATCAGTGCTAAAGGCACTGTAAATACCACTGTCTAAAACAAAACATTATTCCTTCTCCTCTTTAGAGAAATCCATGAGGTGCAACTGCTTCAGCTACTATGCACATTGTTTTAACAACAGACGTAGTTGTGACAATGTTAAGAAAACCTAGATACCACTGTACTGTTTTTAAATGCCATCTCACAGCAATTGGTACGTGCAATTCTCTCTTTTGGATTTAAAAAGAACGACAAACACTAAAATGCATTGGAACAGCAGTGACCGGATGACCATCCAGCTGCAAATAAAGAACAGGTGAGTCAGCGCTAGGAATTTTTTTTTTAAATTCCTGTATTCAAAGATTTGAAGCATAAGAACATAAGATTTGCCGCTGCTGGGTCAGATCAGTGGTCCATCGTGCCCAGCAGTCTGCTCATGCGGCGGCCCTTAGGTCAAAGACCAGTGCCCTATTTAAGTCTAGTCTTATTTGCGTCTGTGTCATTCCAGGAGGAACTTATCCAACCTTGTCTTGAATCCCTGAAGGGACCAAAGGTACATTAAGCCCAGTATCCTGTTTTCAACCGTGGCCAATCCAGGTTTCAAGCACCTGGCAGGATCACAAAGAGTAGGCAGATTCCATGCTACATAAGACCATAAATAAGCAGTGGCTGCCCCAGGTCTAACTTAAGGAAAAATTTCTTATCTGCCAATTTTGTTTTCTCACATCCTATTAGATTAGTGCAGAATGAATGGGTTATGCCCCTTTATCAGGAGATCAAGACAAAGCTTGTGACCCCCATATCCATGAAGTTCCAATCAACTTAGTACTTTCTATAACAAAGCATAAGGAGACAATTCTTTCCCACTCCCCATTACCTCAAGAACAGTAGGAGAGAAACTAGATCCATTTCATGACCACCTGAAACACATACCAGAAAGCCCACGAACACAGAAAAACCACAAACCACAAAATTAGCTGCAAACATAAATCAGGAGAAACCTACTGTACATCAGGATAGGACGCTGGACTAGACTGGTAGGATTAAGAATGTCTCTTTCCTTATTGTCCCACAAGACCAGTCCAGAACAAATGGGATGTAACACAGCACACCAACTAGTAAAGGAAATACTGTATATAATTTAGCAAATCATAGCTTCTTTTTTTGGCCAAATAGTGCATTGTTAGTGGATATGTTAAACACACATAATATTATAAAGGTTGTCAATGTCAGTGTAAAGGCCAAGGGACAATCCACAGCTTATTAGTGACTTTGAGAAAAGGTCAAGAAGGAAATAAACCCTACACTCCAGTCATTAATCTAGAGACCCTGAGCTAATTCCTGTTAAGATCATAAGCAAAACACCCATTTACTCTGCCTCTTTAATTAACAGACCATTAATTACATAATTGCTATTACGCTATTTTTATTTTGCGAATCGCCTTTACTTTGAAACTAGAAAGGGACTACAATATCTAACAGGACAGAAACCATACTCATATACATGGTAGGGGTAGAGGAGGGGGAAGGCTAGGGAAACAGTGATAGCAGTTAAACCCCAAATCAACTAGAATCCAAAGCATTCTGAAAAAGCCACATTTTTAAAGAAGACTTGAAACTCTTAAAGGAGAGTTCCGCTCTGATTTGGAAGGGAATTCTGGAGAAAAAGGGCCATGGAGAAGAGGGCTCAGTGTCTAGTGGATTCTGGGCAGAAGTAGACAGTGATCATTTATAGAACATAGTCTAACTGGTGAATATGAGATGAAAAGAGTAAACAGATAAAGAGGGAGACCAAGTCTGAAAGCTTTAAAACAAAGAGCAAAAAGCCAGTGATTTTTATAAAGCAAAGGTTTAACACAGGGGTGTCCAACCTGCGGCCCCGTGAAGCATTTTGTGCAGCCCCGGTTGAAGGCGATGCAGTGTTTTCCTCTGGTGCCCCCGGGTGTTTACCGTCTTGCCAGCTCCCTCCTCTGTCTTGCTGCAGCGTTTGGCCCCAGAAAGCACAGTTATTTACCGTAACAGGTGTTATCCAGGGACAGCAGGCACATATTCTTGACTGATGGGTGACGGCACTGACGGAGCCCCAGTACGGACAATTTTAGAGTGATTGCACTCTAAGAACTTAGAAAGTTCTAGCAGGCCGCACCGCGCACGCGCGAGTGCCTTCCCGCCTGACGGAGGCGCGCGGTCCCCAGTTAGGATAAGCCAGCTAAGAAGCCAACCCGGGGAGGTGGGTGGGACGCAAGAATATCTGCCTGCTGTCCCTGGATAACACCTGTTACAGTAAGTAACTGTGCTTTATCCCAGGACAAGCAGGCAGCATATTCTTAACACATGGGTGACCTCCAAGCTAACAAAAAGAGGGATGGAGGGAAGGTTGGCCATTAGGAAAATAAATTTTGTACAACAGATTGGCCGAAGTGTCCATCCCGTCTGGAGAATGCATCCAGACAATAGTGAGATGTAAAAGTATGAACTGAGGAAAGCCAAAAGGTTGGACACCCCTAGTTTAACATGATCCGATTTACGTGCATGACAGATAATTAATACATCAATTGCCAGATACAGTATATTTCAATCCTTTAATAATACATATATTGCTTAATTATCAAATATAATGATCAACTCCTTATTTTATCCATTAACAACCTGTTGCCTCAGAACTGTCTAACCTTTTCTGAAAAAAAGCTTTATTGACTTTCCAAATAACGAACAGCTTTGAAGGAAAGTCAGCAAAATTCTTGACACAATATGTAAAAGAAGCCCATTGATTTACCTTCCTCTGGGCTCCCTTCCTCAAAAAGATCCTGAAGGTTAGGTCTGAATTCCACCATTGCTCAATCATTATCCCACTAAATTGTACAGGGAATACAAAGCGCTGCTGAAAGTTTACCACTGAAAGAAAAAATCAGAGCTAATTTTGGCAGCTTTAGAGATCAGAAAGACAACTACATTTGGCATCAAAATAGTTCAAAACCAAGGAGAAAAATAAGGACAGTGTGTTCTTCCCCGGGGTTAATTTGATAAGTGGCCTGAGGGTTTTAACATGCATAAAAGTGGGCACTTGGAAAACAATGCCGATTTTTATGCAATATTCCCCAAATTCTATAAAGGTTGCCTTAATTTGGACACAATACTGAGATGTGCACACAACTTAATTAGTTAACAAGCCAATTACAGTCAATAGCTGGATGCTTTCAATTAGTGCTAATTGGAGCTAATCTGGATTTGCTCTCATATCTTCCTGTGTGCCCTAAATCCTACAGCACCTAACTCATAAGGAGGCATGTTCATGGGAGGGGATGGATGGTCAGGGGTGTTCTGAAAATTTGCATGCAGTGTTATAGAATAGCATCGTTTCTATGCACAAATCCCAGCCCAAGCAAAGATCCTGCTGCTCTCGCCAGCACTTCAGAACGATGACTCCCCAGTACAAGAAGAGGATTGACTGTATCAAGGGAAGGAATCCCCAGGCTAAGTGGAATTTTCTGCCAGCCTGTGGGAGAATCCCATGTCTCTTAACGACTCTTCATAGTAACATAGTCAGTGATGGCAGATAAAGACCCGAATGGTCCATCCAGTTTGCCCAACCACACACATTCTATAAATTAATCATTAGTCCTTTTTCTTAGATATTTCTAAGCCAGAAATCCAGAGTCCTGCCCGGTGGTGTGCTTAGGTTCCATCTACTGGAGTCTCCGTCAAAGCTCACGCCAGCCCATTTTAACCATCCCCAGCCTGTCCTCAACTAAATGTCCATATACGGGACACAGACCATGCAAGCCTGCCCAGTACTGGCCTTAGTTTCTTCAATATATACCCATTATTTTCTGATTACAGATCCTCTGTGTTCATCCTACACTTGTTTGAACCCTGTCACCATTTCCCTCTCCACCACCTCCCTCAGGAGGGCATTCCATGCATCATATTTATTTACTTAATTAAAAAATTTATATACTACTTAAAGATCTAAGCAGTTTGCAATTAATATACAAAATAGATTAAAAACAAGACATCACATGTTAAACAACAATAATCTTACTTCTTCCATTGCTAACCAAACTTATTTCATTCACATTTACTACGTTACTATGTTATGTTACATGAACGCATCAACAAACAGTTGTGTCTTCAAAGGTTTTTAAAAAAATATCTCTCTAGTTTACATATGAACTACAAGGAAGGGACTCCCTAAACCGGGGGTCGGCAACCTGCGGCTCCAGAGCCGCATGCGGCTCTTTTCCACCTTTGCTGCGGCTCCGGTAGTGTGTCACGCAGGCATGCACCTTACAAGTCCAGCGTCGCGGCGGGAAATAGCCATGCTGAGCAGTGAGCTCAGCACATACACAGATGAAAGCCTTGCTTGCTGATTGGTTCGGCGGCCCCGCCCCGCAGTGCCGCCGGACCAATCAGCAAGCAAGGCTTTCATCTGTGTAGTGCTGAGCTCACTGCTCAGCATGGCTATTTCCCGCCGCGACGCTGGACTTGTAAGGTGCACGCCTGAAAAAGAAATCATCCTGGCCGGGGTCGGTGTCATGCTCCGGAGATCTACAGCCTTCCTATCTCCCTCTCCCTTCTACCTGCTTCCGGCCACATCCCCTGCTCCGCGGCTCTCTTCGGCAACTCAGCAGCAGCGATCGACACAAGCTTCTGACGTCGGGGCCTACCCTCTGCGAGTCCCGCTTGTTTCAACTTCCTTTTTCCACAAAGGCGGGACTCGTAGAGGGAAGGCCTCGATGTCGGCAGCTTGTCTTGATCACTGCTGCTGATGAGTTGCTGAAGAGAGCCGCGGAGCAGGGGGGTGTTGCCAGGTGCAGGTAGAAGGGAGAGGGCCAGATGCAGGACTCGTGGGTGAGGGAGGAGAAGAGAGAGAGAAAGAGAGAGGGGAGGGAAACAAAAGGAAATCTTTCATACTGGGCTGGGCCGGAGTGGAGGGAGGGTGGAAAGATTCTAGCTACAGGGTGCAGTAACAAAGGAAAAGGGGGGGAAAGCTGAAAATGGAGATAGTGACACAAAGAAGAGAAAGGGTAAGCAGGACCTACTGAATAAGGATAGAGATACAGAGGGGACATGAAGAGGAGGTGAAATAGAGACATAGAAGTAATGCTGAAAAAGTGGGGGGGGGGAGATAGACATTGAAAGGACAAATGGTGAACATGGCGTAAAGATAAGGACAGAGACAAATGAAGATTCTGAAAAAGTGGTGAGATAGGGATATAGGTGAGATGGACACAAAGAAGGGTGATGCTGGAAAATAGGTGGAATGGTAATTCTGACAGACACAGAAGGGAAATGCTGGATCAAGGAGAGATGGGGCTCAGGCTGGATGGAATGAGGAGAAATGCCTTGTTGGCCCGGAACTTCCTCTCCTACGTCAGAATTGACGTCAGGGAGCGGAATGCTGGTCAGCGCAACACTTCTGCAGGGAAAGCTTGGGACGGCGGTGGCTTGGGGGCTGTTCCCCGATTGCGGTGGCAGCAAACCGAGTGGCTTGGGGGAGGGCACGGAGACAGAAAGAAGGGGGAACAGGGAGACAGAAAGAAAAAGTTGGGGGAGAGAATGAGGTCTGGAGGAGAGGAAACATACAGGAGGCTGAAAGAAAGGAAGAAAGATTGGATGCACAGTCAGAAGAAGAAAGTGCAACCAGAGACTCATGAAATCACCAAATAGCAAAGGTAGGAAAAATGATTTTATTTTCAATTTAGTGATCCTGTATATAGCATTAAGATAAGAAACAATATATGCAGTGTTAGATTTGTTTTATAATGGTTTTGCGGCTCCAAGTTTTTTTTTCTTTTCGAAAACGGGTCCAAGTGGCTCTTTATGTCTTAAAGGTTGCAGACCCCTGCCCTAAACCAAACTAGCTGCACTCTTCATCTAGGATATCAAAAGGAAAATTTCCTGCCTGCCACTTACAACAGTGGTTCCCAACCCTGTCCTGGAGGAACACCAGGCCAATTGGGTTTTCAGGCTAACCCTAATGAATATGCATGAAGCAAATTTGCATGCCTATCACTTCCATCATATGCAAATCTCTCTCATGCATATTCATTAGGGCTAGCCTGAAAACCCGATTGGCCTGATGTTCCTCCAGGACAGGGTTGGGAATCACTGACTTACAAGACAGTTTAGTATTTCATCTACTATTTCATAGAGTACATTCAAATTTCCTTGAATTTGGGCTGCAGCTAGGTGGCTTCTGTTACTCAGCCACAAGTCTCCAGTCTCTGGAACACAGAGTTAAGGGTCTGAATCCTGGAAACTTCCCATGATCCCAGTTCCCTAGGCTTTTTCCCTAGTATCCAGCCCAATCATTGCAATAACAGTCCTCTAGCTGAGAAATGCAAGGCTTTTAATTTTTTTTTTTTTTTTTTTTGCCCATTATTTTTTATTTTCAAATTTTTCATAAAGTGTACAAAATATTAAAATACAATTAATGAATACACAATATCACTTTTATATCTAATACATCATATTCTAAATATATTTTTCCCCCTCTCCCTCCCCCCACCCTTCTATTACTTTTCAATCATACATTACATATTATATATCATATTATAGTATACTATGTAAATATTATTTTCACTACCTCCCCTCTATGTGTGTCTTAAAGAAAATATTGAAAAGAAGAAAAGAAGAAGAAAAATCCTACTATTTATTCATTGCAATATTTTGTCAATGGCCCCCATATTTTTATAAATTTAGTATATGTCCCTCTTTGTATTGCTATTACTCTTTCCATTTTGAATATATGACATATTGTATTCCACCAAAATGTATAATTTAGGTTATTATAATTCTTCCAATTGTTGGTTATATGCTGAATGGCAACCCCTGTCATAATTAATAAAAGCTTATTATTTTCTGGTGAAATTTGACTTTTTTTTCTCATCATTCCAAATAACACTGTATCATATGATATTTCTATATGATTTTCCATCAATTTATTAATTTGTGGCCAAATTGCATTCCAAAAACTTTTAATGTAGGGACAATGATACAGTAAATTTTGCCAAAAGGTGCTGCTATTAGGCTACGAGGAGGCCTTCCCTCCCAGGAAGAACCTGAAGACTGGGAACTAGGTCTTAGAATCACACTTATGTTTGGGTCAAAATTAACAGATCATTACAAATCAAAAAATTACAATTTTAAAGCAGAGGATGCAGCTCATACCTCCATTTGAAATCTTGCTAGAAGCTACGCGAGTGATTTCTGTTGCTAAGGAAATCTGTCCTGCTGTATTCTTTGAAGATGCGACAGGAAAGTGATATTCTACAAAAAAAGTCCTAAAACAAAATATAATGTAAATCTTAAAAAAATAAAAATCACAGATCAGATGGTTTTCATCTCACCATCATGTTTGTTACTGTTAAATGTCCTCTGTGTACACATCCCCTCTTTCTTATAAGTATTACTATTTATAAGCATCTCTCCTATTCTTATTTTATCATTTTATTGTAAACCAGCTAGATACCAGTTGATGGTCGGTATATTAAAAATTAATAATGCAATACATTGCATAAGGTACTCATATAAATCAGGAAACTAGCTTGCCACTAATGTCACAGTGATTTAACAAAATCAAAAGCAGAATATACAGTATATGTAGGTCAAGTCCAGAACTATAAAGAAATCATATATGTTGCAAAAGGTAGGAGAGAGCCTCAGAATAATGTGGTTAATATTAATCTTACCATGTAAGCAGCTTCTTATTGCCACTAATATTTTAATTAGCTACTGCAATTGTTGGCTTACACCTCCAGTGTTAAAAGGTCCAATATGTGCCATGCCTAATGTGCTCAACTGTTCCCAACCCGAAATAAGCATCCCTGTGTCAACACCAATAAATGTGCGAAGAAATGGCAGGCCACAAAAAAGGGCTCTCAAAGTTAGGCACCATAATGGCAATTCAGGCACTTCTCTCCGGATGTGCCAACTCCCCTCAGTGTTTGACACATCAGGCTACAGAGAACATTTTTGCTCACGCAGTTTGGATGTTTACACAAATACTGTTTTTTGGGTGGTTCTATTTAATCATTTACAATTAGTGATGGGGCCCTTCCTTATTATTTCATTAGAAGAGACTGTTGTTTTGATTTGTTTTTAAATAAATCTGCTCTATTTGAAGCAGGAGGCCAATTTGGAAAGCTATTCTCAGGTAAACATATATATTTGGGGAAAAATGTATACTCAATCACTGGTTGCAGTCTTTCCCACCAACATTTTGGTACAGGAGAAATAAACTTCAGACTTTTATTTTAAAATTTGTATTCTGCTTCAGGCCTGATTGGATTACATCTAAAACAATCATAATAAAATTCACAAACTTTAACTGATATAATAGACTGCTCCACAATTTGATCACCTGCATAATACACACAACTCCTAAACTCTCAAAACAGCCATTAAAGAAATGGGCCTTCAATATCTTCCTAAAGCTCATCTTATTACTGCATAACCTCAAAACACCAGAGAGAGCATTCCACATCCTGGGTTGCAGCCACTTTAATGTTTGGACAATCATATGGGGCTACATAGTCACCAAAAAGGCAAAGTAGATTCTTATCTATTTGGAATTCTTGTCCCCCAAGGCATGTAGTCAAGTGCTGAATATGTTGCAAGAAGGGACTAAGCTCTTGGTGACACTTCTTGAGCTTACAGGTTAGGGTTATAAGATTAAAGACCCTAGATCCACATTGGACATGTATGGTAACTGGGTTTTTGGGTTTTGTTTTGGTTTTTTGGGGGGGGGTTGATATATTGTATTTGACAAGTTTATAAAAGATTTTCTTTTTTTTTTTTAAGTTTATTTATAAATTTTTGCATTCTCACAATATTTGATTCGTACATATTATATTCAATTAATACATGAAATTGTGATTACAAATAAATCATCTTATCATATAAAAATATAACCCTCCCCTTTTTCATTTCTTATTTTCACATAATATACATTCCCCTCCCCATTCTAATATAATTCTTACTAATGTGCTAAGAAATCTGATCATTAGAATATCGAGTCAATGGTTCCCAAATTTTCTTAAAATTATGAATATTCCCTTGTTGTAATGCTATTATTTTTTCCATTTTGTATATATGACAGACTGAATTCCACCAAAATGTATAATTTAATTTGGTATAATCCTTCCAATTTTGAGTTATTTGTTGCATGGCGACCCCTGTCAATATTAATAATAATTTGTTATTATTTGCTAAAATCGGACTCTGAGTTCTCATTGCTGTACCAAATAATATAGTATCATATGAGAGTCCTACATGATTTTCTAGTAATTCATTAATTTGGGGCCAAATTAGTTTCCAAAATACATTTACACAGGGACAAAAAAAAATTAAGTGATCTAATGTCCCAACTTCTACTCTGCAATGCCAGCATCTATTAGATCTAGTGCTATCTATCTTTTGTAAGCGCGTCGGGGTCCATAAAACTCTATGTAACAAAAACATCCAAGTTTGACTCATAGATGCTGACTTTGTAGATCTTAATCTCCAGGACCAAAATCGTGGCCACTGAGACGCAGAAATTGTCTGTCCAATCTCAATACTCCAAATATCCCTAAGTCCATTTTTTTTAAAAAAAATTTAAAAATCCATATATCAATTTATACCATTTTGCGGCTTGGTGTCCCAAAAACTCCGCCTGGAAACAAAGAACCTGTAAACTATATTGGGTATTAAGATCTTTCCATTCAGGGAACCCTGCCTGAATAGCTTGCTTCAATTGCATCCATTTAAAATATTGTGTTTTATTTAATCCAAATTTATTTTGCAATTGTGAAAAACTAAGCATTGATCCTTCTGAAATAACATCATTCAATGTTTGTATACCTGCAACTATCCATTGTTTCCAGACGATCTTAAATCCGCCAATCTTGATCCTGGAGTTTACCCAAATAGATTGATTTAATGATTTAGCAATTGGTTCTGGTGATAGATTACTAATATATCTTAATGTCTTCCAAGTATTCAATAGAATTCTGTTATCTTTATATTGTCTAGGCATTTTTATACTAATTAGATGTTCTAAATGTAATGGGAACAGGAGCCGCCATTCTAAATATAGCCAATCTGGTACATTCTCCATGAGATCTGGGAGGATCCAATACATACCCTGTCTTAGAATATAGGCTTGATGGTACCTATAAAAATTTGGAAAATTTACCCCTCCCTCCACAATTGGTCTTTGTAAAGATACTAAAGCAATTCTAGGTCTTTTCCCAAACCAAACAAATTTTGTAAGAATATTGTTTAACTTTTTATAGAATGACCCCTGAAAAAATATTGGTATCATACTCATTTGATAACAAACCACAGGCAATATCATCATTTTAATTGTTTGAACTCTTCTCCACCAAGAAAGATGTAAAGGATTCCATTGCTCACACATTTCTGTTATTTTTTTAAATAAAATTTTTTCATTTTCTTTGACTGTATCTTCAATTGTATTTTTGATAATAATTCCTAAATATTTTAAACCTTCCTCTTTCCAAATAAATGATAAATTATAAAAGATTTTCAAACAGAATACAACAAACTGCACTGGAATTTTACTTCAATGGAGGTACAGGAAGTACCTGTAGGGATGAGGGAACAGACTGTTGAGAAGTTAAAAGATTAGGATTCCTTTAAATATCTGGCTGAAACATAAGAAAGTGCTTCTTACCGTTTTACAGAAGAGGTTGGTCGTGGGGGTTTGCCTTTACTGGTTCGTTTGGCTTGTACAATTTGGATGTTATCTGAAGGAATTTTTAAAGATTCAATTATGACTCTAGCCAAGTGCACCCGACCCAGTAATGCTAATCTGTCCAGAGTCAGGTTCATA
This sequence comes from Geotrypetes seraphini, assembly GCF_902459505.1. Lineage (NCBI taxonomy): Eukaryota > Metazoa > Chordata > Amphibia > Gymnophiona > Dermophiidae > Geotrypetes > Geotrypetes seraphini. The sequence continues at coordinate 10,237,580 of NC_047089.1, read as the reverse complement.
ACTTGAGTTTCCTCTGTCGATTCCAGGGTATCACCACTTGATGGTCTCCTGTTGCTGCACATAAAAAAAATTTACAATGTTGTAATCTGTAGTTCATGCCTTCTGTAAAATTGTCAGTACTGTACTGAACACATAATAGCCAGAAATTTACAGAGAACCAAATTATATTAAAGCCACGGAAATACATTCTATTCCTTTCAGGAATTTCATGGCTTCAGTATTGAAAGGATGGAAACAGTGCAAGGATTGCAATCAAAACTCTCTAAATAAAAGAGGGACAGCAGAAATTAATTGCTGCAGAAATCAGGACCAACAAACAGTATGGCTTGAAAGGTATAACTGAGACCATCACCATGACCAGACAGCCCCTACCAATCATGAATGAGGGAGGCGGCCTCCTTTGACAACTTCCACCCCTAAACAAATTATTGAGAAACGGCCAGTTTACAAAAAGAATTGTCAATTTTCTCAAATATACTATATAATTATCCAGTTGGTATTGTGGCCACCACTGTAGCCCAGAGCAGGGCTCAGTAGAGATACTGGTGGCTACAAAACACAGTACCCGGCCTGGAGTCACCCTGCAGGACTGGACTGGAGTTAACCAGAAAATCAAAACTCACAAATCAGGTTCATGAAAACATAATTCAGCTTTACTGATCTCAAACATAAAGTTAAACAGTTCATCAGAAAAGATGCAAATGTCAGTAGGCCAAAACACCAGCAAAGCAAAATGCAAAAGGCAAAAAAACCAAAATAAAGTCAAAACTGGCAGCTGAGGGTTCAGTTCTCCTCAGCCAGCATAAGCCTACTCCCAAGTAGCTTGTGCAATATACAAAAATACAGTTCAGTGCACTGGTTCCAGCAATTCCACAGTGCTTAAAACTAAATAAAGCCTCTGGCAGGTTTAAGGTAATGCCAGGAATAGGAGATAGCATTAGGTTTTGCAAATTAAAGCCAATAGATAGCTTTTCAAAATTCCCTCCCAAGGTGGAAGCAAAACCTCTCCCCAATCTCTCCAAGCTTTCTCACAACAAACCAAAAACCAACAATTTAGAGAAAAGGAAAAGAAAAACAGCACACAAACAGTTCAACAGCAACCACACTCACTGTTTGTGGCAACAAGCCAAGTCCACCTGCATACTCTCAGGATAATTGGATTCCAAGCCAGAACAGGCTTCCTCAAAATCCATAGGTTCCTCGCTGAGACCGGCAAGTCCTTAGCTGGCTCAGCCTCAGTCCAATCCATGGGAACAGGACGGTTGTCCCTGTTTGGTTTAGGTGGATCTTTAGGGAGGCAAGACCCAAACTTCCTCCCTAACCGGCTTCCTTGTTTGTATGCCACTGCTGGCTTATCTACCCTAGGGGTGTGTCCTGATCTGGCAGTGTCAGCAGTAGACCAGGGACCTCTAGAGCTCCCCTGGTGGTGGCTTATATTATCTTCCTCAAACTCATCTTGGAAGATCCTGGAATTTTCCTGCCGGGTTTCTGCTTTTACCCTTGTTTTTTGTTTTTTTTATCTAGGGTTCTAGCAGGGCTTGCATCTGACTGGTCACAGTATCTATAACAGAACATATGTCAATGCAAAGTAGGAAATCACAACAAAACTAGATTTCAGAATATCTACCCTTATAACCTTCCATCCACTCAAATCCATCTAAGTTACTCTACAGTCAAGCTAAATGATCGATAATTCTCTAAACTCCCAGACTAATAGCGGCACTAACAGGAGTGAAACAAAAAAAAGATAGCATTAGGAGGCTGGACTCTGATACCACAACAACCAAGTCCACCCAGTAAAGGAAAAAAAAAAGGTGTCTCTATTACTACACTGAAACTAGACTGTATGAGGGTAGGTCAAAAAGCAAGGGCAAAATACATTTAACAACTTTAATAGAAGTAATTGGGAGCAACTGAACATATCAGAATTTCAACCTGGATTATTGGATGTAAACTCAAAAGTTGGACTAATTGAGACTCATCTTCAATCTATCAAGCTTCGGTGAAGGATGAGGCTGAGTTATTATCTTATGAGGAGCTCCAAACCAGATACAATCTATGTTCTTAGGATTGGTATCAATAATTCCAGCTCAAACATCATCTTGCTGATCTTCTCAAAATAACTCCAGAGGACTTTGTTGATTCAACTTTTGAAGAATGGTAGTCCTTACCAGTCATGCTTAAAGGTTTGACAGTCACTTGATAAATCTTAACCAATTGTTAGTGTAGTCCTTAGTCACTTCTCTCTAAATCACTAACTATTCCCTGTACTCTTTTTAAATCTCTAATATCGTAAAGCTATATGGTGCCTGTTTACCTATTGCGGCCCCATATACACTGTAAAGAGATTATTGATCTAATACTAACATACACTTCATTATATATGTTTATGTATATATATATATTAATTCTTTATTTTTTCATTTGTATGGACCTTCAGATATCAACTGGACCATAAATAGTGCCCAGAAATCTCTTGTCTTCATCAGTCCACTTTATTGTTTACTAGCTGATGCCCCGGCGTTGCATGGGTATTTAATTATAGCAATAACACTGTAAATGGATTCAAATAAAGATACTTTATAGTGGTGAATGAAATTATTTTTTTACAGCTTTATAAAAAGTACAATATTCAAATTATAATGTGAAATATTTGACAAAATGAATACAATACAACTAACACAAAACTTGATTATAAACAACATTTTTAGTTTCACCTCCAGGAGCAAGAACATATAAATTCTTGGGTGAAGAGACCCCCAGAACATATCACCCCAGGTAGTGAGGGATCTGCATATCAAGTTTCGTTCAAATCGGTCAAGCCGTTTTTGATTTACTGTGAGAATGGCAGCTGTTTACATTTTTTCCATTGACATGAATGGGTGAAATCTGATTTTCTGTTTGTAGCTCCGCCCACGTGTGCAGGTGGGCCGTGAGACCCCTAGAACATATCATCCCAGGTGGTGAGGGATCTGCATATCAAGTTTCGTTCAAATCGGTCAAGCCGTTTTTGCGTGATCGCGGCACATACACACATACATACCTCCGATTTTATATATATATAGATTTGCTCAAAATTCTAAAATTCATTTGATTTCATACTTATTCTTAATTTCATAATTCCATAGCTATTTCTTCATTGTATTTCATTTTTGTTTCCTTCATTTCCTTACTTAATGTCTTTTTCTTCTAATATAATCTTATTACTTAGTTTCGAAGTTAGCTCTCAAACGTTCATCAATGCCACCTCTCCCTCTCCAGGGAATAGTTAGTGATTTAAAGGTTTGACAGGACATTATTATGAAGGATTCATTGAAACAAGTGGCACAATCCTGGTACCATGGACTTTGCATCTTATACAGCAGAATTATTAAACAGTTTGAAGGATAGTCCACAGATAGTGGAAAGCATACAGTTATGGGAGCTACATTATATAAATTTCTACTTCAATTATACATTCATCCTTTTAGAGAGCAGAAGATTAGTCTCCTTTCAGATGGGACTTGTCTGAAGTTTGGTGCTATTGATGCTTCATAACGTCATTGTATTTGGGATTGTCTAGGAGTACTGAAGTTTTGGAATGATTTATGGCACCATCTGAAGACATAAATATCACTGCCATTGGGATGCTGTTACACAGATGAGTTTGTTGGATAATAGAACAAATGTGATGGAGGGAACTCGTATTCCTAGTATTGTCTTAGGTAAAGCTTGTCTAATTGCTAAACTGTATCTGTTTGCAGTGGATATCAAATACTCCTTCCACCTTATTAATGCAATGGTGCAACCAGATGCGTGAACTCCTTACCATGGAACATCTTGCAGTGGACTCTCAAGGTCATCCAGCTAAAGGGAAATTCTTATAAATCTGGACCCCATATTTGATTCTGCAAGTATAATCCACTCTCCTAAACATCCTAAAATTTTCAAAAATTATACTTTTTTCCTGTTTACCAAGGAAGTATTTGTTTTACCCTGTTGATTTTCCTAGAATGCTGGATGTGAGGTTTGTAGAGAAGGGATGAGAGTTTGGGATTAGGAAGGGATTTGAGGGTGGAGATTGAAAGATGTTATGGATGAAAATATTGCAGTTAATATTTTGCTATCGATCTAATATTTGCTGTATTTTCTTTATAAATGCTCAATAAAGAAACTTTAAACATAAAAAGCAAATTCTTTCTTTAGTAGCCACTAGTTGGTTCTTTTGGCTGGCACTTCCTCTGACATTTGGAAAATACAAAAACCCTTATTTTATGAAAAAAATGTATTTACAAATTATGCATTTTAAAATATTCTTAGCTTCATATATACATTAATTCGCATGTTTGCCAATGTAGCTTTTCCCCATATCTATATGACATGGGGGACAAATTTTTCCCCTTCCCCACAGGAACTAAATTTCCCCGTTCCATCCCTGCAAATTTTGTCCCTGTCCCATTCCTTAACCACACAAGCCTCGAACACTTATGATTTAAAAATGTTTGAGGCTTGTGCAGAAGAAGACAGAGCTTGCAGAGACAGGATAAGAACTCACGGGGACGAGATGGGAAGGGATTAAAGCTTGTCGTGTGGTGACAAGGAAAAATTTGTCCCTGTGTCATTCTCTAGTCTCTATGTCCTTCTGGACTGGGGAGTGTGTGGTGCAGTGATTAGAGCTACAGCCTCAGCACCCTGAGATTGTGGTTCAAATCCTACACTGTTCTTTGTGACCCTGCCCTAGGTACATTAGATAGAGTGTGAGTCCACTGAGATATATAGGGAAAAATGCTTGAGTATCTGAATGTAAACCACTTAGGCTATAAGTGGTATATAAATACTAAAAATAAATAAATACCTGGTATTCTTTTCTGCATCCATTTCTTTTAGATCATGCGCTTGTGAGTCAGATACCTTCTGGGATATAGAGAGGTCACCTGAGCCATTTCTAAGTACACTTTTCTTCATTGTTTCTCTGTTAACTTGAACTTCATCATCTTCGCCATCACTGAGAAAATCACTTAGACTGCTGTTGGATTTCTTAAAGGTTGCAGAATAAAAAAAATCATCATTGATCCTTGTTAAGTCAGTTTTATATACCTCAACAGGTCCATGCATGTTTTGTACTATTCACTTTATTCCCAATATAGAAAAAAATCTTTCCTTATTAAACAGAGATCTTGTGTGTATCAAAATACACAAACATCACTTCCTAGCTTCAAGTCTCAAGACATTATGCTCATATACAGGCTTCATAAACCAAAGGGTATTTGTTCCTTTTTTTGGCCTCCATCTTTGCTGAATGCTACTGTCAAAGTTATACCAAAGGGACCAGCCAACTGGATAAAGAATACCATTTCCCAGCTTGTGCATAGAGATCAGGCAGGTTTCATACTTGAAAAGCACAGGATGGCAGACCAAAACTAGCCCAATCAGGTCATTCTTCCCTGACCATTTGTGTCAAGTACATTTACATAATTTCGGGTCTGCCCACAGTAACTCTGCAGCTGCCCTGTCATCAGTGAAGGCGCAAAACATCCATCTTTAACCCTTTCAGGACCATAAGGATCGTAGGCCAATTTTTGTGGTTTTGACGACATTTTTATGGTAAAAAGGGCTTGCAGATGCCAAAAAATTGATTTTTTTTGTGAAATATCATTATTTTTTTTTTAAAAAATCACACTTCTGGCTTATGGACAGTGTGGCAAGTGAATCTTCTCGTCAATTTGGCAACGACGCTAATGAATGAATGTCGGAACCAGTTTGTTTACATAAAGGCAGTATCATATGGAATCCGTACATATCAAATTTAGAACTGTAGACTATCCCAATCAAAATTTATAGGATTTTAAAGTTATGGGACAAATATGTCCCTTGGTCCTGAAAGGGTTAAGCTTTCAGTGATATCACCAAAGGAAGTGCATATGGCAGAGAGTGAAGAAAGAACTATTCCAAGAGGATTCCAACCCTTGCAGCAAAGGAAAAGCAAGAATATTGGAAAGGAGCTCAACAGCTATACCAAAAGATTTGAAGTGGTAAAATGGAAAGTATTCATGGCTCTGCCACCTCGAGACAGGGATAAGCAGGACAGTGGTGGGCACCCCTGGTCCATCGTCCTAAGATCTGGTCATAAGTAACTTGGAGGGAGCACAAAGAGTGGTTAGTGCAGTAGCCTGAGAGCTTAGGGAACTGGGTTCGATTCCCACTGCAGCTTCTTGTGACCCTGAGCAAGCAACATAGCCCTCCATTACCCCAGGTACAAAATAAGCACCTATATAAAATATGTAAACCAATTTGATTGCAACCACAGAAAAGCAGTATATTAAATCCTATCCTCTTTCCTTTTCTTGTTAAAAAGAGGGATGGTGGGGGAATGAGAGAGCAGAGGGACTGGGGATAAAACTGAAAAATGTTTAGGTTGATAAAATTGCTAGTTCTTGCAAACGAAGGATGGAATTTATTAGAAACTGTGAAAAGGTTTGTTTCAAGATGTTGCTATACTTGTGACTGGCAGTGTTTATACTTTAAATCTCTCTGTTAACTGGAACGCAAGCAACCAGAAAAAGAAATCAAAGAAATATTGTAATACTTTAAATAAAATCAATTTCTGGTGGAAATTTAAGTGTAAACTTGGCACGCCACACCTGATTATACCCATGCTTTGCCTACCAAATGTCCGGCAGTTTTTCTGGAACAGTTTATGATATGGTATAGTATGGGGTATTTTTAATAGTGACTGTCAAGCAACCAGAAACTACATTTATCCAGCATCTATCAATCCCTGTGGGTGCTGGTCAATAATATATGCAGAAAGGAACAGCAATATTTGCCTCCATAGTATTTACTGAACACATCAGGACATGTAGCCAGTCAGCTCTGTCACTTCCACACAATACTTACAGGAGCAGAATAAAACAGTTTTTCTAGAAGACTCTGATCATAGTGTGGATTATTCAATTCACTGTTGTCACAAATATCACTTCCAATGGAGAGGGAATCTGGAGGTGACTCTGTTCCATTCCAATTATGCAAAGGAAAAGGATCACTGTGATGCAAACAAAAGTATTAACTAAGAACCCCATTACTTGAAATTTTTCCCTTCAGAAGTCTTTCCTTTCCTTCCCTAGATGGCATAATGCAGTGGTCTCCAACTCAAACCCTTTGCAGGGCCACATTTGCGATTTGTAGGGACTTGGAGGGCCTCAGAAAAAAATAGTTAATGTCTTATTAAAGAAATTACAATTTTGCATGAGGTAAAACTCTTTATACTTTATAAATCTTTCCTTTTGGCTAAGTCTTAATAATAATATTGTCATTTATAGCTAAAGAGACAAATGATCAAGAAACTGTTTTATTTTGCTTTTGAGATTATGATAAACATACCAAAGGCCTTGAAATAGTACCTGGCGGGACAGTTTGAGACCACTGGTGTAATGGAACAGTTCAAGGACCACTCACCAATCTGAGGACTAGAGAGCATCTCTTTCAAAATGTATCTTGTATTCAAACTGTTCCAAACAATTAACAAGTAAAGGGTCTTTGCGCTTTGGGAGATGATGTTTCAGCAGCTTTATATTTTCACATCTTACATCTCCTATTTAGCTACATTTATAGAATGAGGGCTTTTTTTTTCTTTTTTTAAGTTAGTATGAATTGTATGGGCAGACTAAATGGGCCATTTGGCCTTTATCTGCCATCATGTTTCTATGTATTTGTTAATATTTTCTATCTGGCTGAGAATTTGGGGGATCTGGGATTGAGTCACACCATGGTTCCTTGTGATCCTAGGAAAGTCATTTATGTTTAAATGTGTTTATTAAATCACTGGGTATGGCAACAATTATAGAGCAAAATAGAACTTTTTCTTTTTACATACACACATCAGAAAACTCCCCTCCCCTCCCCATTAAACATAATACAATGGAGAGGCACATAGTTAGAATGAACACAAGAAAAATCACACATTCAATAAATGGCTCCTTGCATGAGGAGTGAGATCCCTCCAGAAGCATTCCCAAATCTGATGAAATCAGTGACCCGCACAAGAGTCAATGTCCACAAATTGTCTGCGTTCCAAAGATGCTTGAACAATCATAAATGATCACCACTGACTGTAAGTCAGGGGCTCACAAGATTGTTTTTTTCCCCAACAGCCCTGCTCTGGCAACAAATGCTGACATACCTTTAGGTTTAGGCGACATAAGAACATATGAATAGCCTTACTGGGTCAGACCAATGGTCCATCAAGCCCAGTAGCCCGTTCTCACAGTGGCCAATCCAGGTCACAAGTACCTGGCCAAAATCCAAGGGGTAGCAACATTCCATGCTACCGATCTAGGGCAAGCAGTGGCTTCCCCCATGTCTTTCTCAATAACTTCCAGGAAAAATTGATTAATCTTACCATGTTAATGTAATTTTGAAAGATGTTTGTAATATCGCTATCTGTAAACAATCTTTTCCGCTCTGAACTGTTTGTGGTATTGCGGTATATAAAAATAAAGTTATTATTATTATGCCAACTTATTGTAACAACATGAGGAAGAGGGGCATGGCTCAACAGGAAATGTCTTCGGATGGCAGGGCTTTGGCATGTGCAGTACAGGGCTGGAGGGGGCTTGATTTTGTAACTATGACAAATTTAAGCTGTAAACTGTATATTATGTACATTGGTTTTAGATCCCTAGTTTGTGTCGAGTTAGGACAAAAATTTGTACTGAAAACCTTGCACTGTTACTATGGCAATTTGCAACCTGTTTATTATGTATGTAAGCCTGTAACCTGTTCTGAGCTCTTTGGGGAGAAGAAGTTAGAAAAAAAAAAAGACATAAATCAATCAATCTCAGGGGCCTAAGGACCCCCCCCATGGCTATTGCACTGGTTCCATTACCACAGGTATGAAAACTTTCTCTGTTCCAATTGTACCTACATGTAATAAATGTAAACCGCTTTCTATCACAGAAAAGCAGTATATCAAATCCATGGCCCTTTAAACAAACTTTAACATAACTACTGTTGTTCTCTCAGGATTTCCAAAGCTGGCATCAAGCTTCTTGCATGTTTCTGGGTCTTGATGCGTCTTGTCAGGCAGAACCGACGTATCCTGAAGAAAGCCACAGCATGATGGCTGAAACGTCGGTTCTACCCGACAAGGTGCAGCGAGACCCGGAAACCTGCAACAAGCATAAATACTGTTGTAGCGATATTGGTTCTAGTGGTGATCCTGTTTCAATGGTCCATAAAAAGATGTCGCACTCAAAAGGACATTTTAATCTTCTACATTCTTTTACTTAGAACATTTTTGGTCACACAAAAGAATACATATAACTAAAACATTATATATAAGACTAGTGCAATCCAGGTAACTCAAAGCATTTACCTGCCTAGTAGTAATTGTATAGCTCTGCTTTCAGAAAGTGTATCCAAATTCTGGTCTGGATCTTCTAGAGCAAATCGAAGGGGATTTTTTATAGGAGATACAATACTATTATCCAGCAGATCTTGAAAGAGTCCTTTAGATGAAGGCGGATTTACCTGGCTGAAAATGAAACAAACTACAGTTCTGATTACAATCTAAAAATATATTTGATAATGTGCATATTAGTCCCAGTCAAGAAGAAAATTATTCTGCATTTTAAACCATGATGATGATCAATAGTAAAATAATGGCTTTAAAAAAGAAATTAACAGTCAGAAGACAACCAAACACAACATGTAGGTTGTTCAGGTAATCCCACACTGTAGGCACAGGCAGTGGGACAAGGTGAGCCATCAGGGCAAGAGACCCGAGAACTTGGGAGGGCAGGGCCAGAGATTGTTTGCCCCTCCATCCAGAAAGCTGTTCCACTGTTCCTGAATGCAAGGCTAGGTTTCAGCTGCCTGCTCTAGAGTGTCATTGGCAGGAAGATCTCTCCTTTTCTATAGCTATTTGTCATCCTCCCCCCCATCTGTATTCTACCATCCTGAGAATAATTTGTTTTATAAGAACAGCCATACCGGTTCAGACCAATGGTCCATCTAAGCCCAGTATCCTGTCTTCATGGTGGCCAGATCACAAGTGCCTGGCAAAAACCCAAATAGTAGCAGCAGTCCATGCCACCGATCCAGGGCAAGCAGTGGCTTCCCCCATGTCTGGAGAAGGAGGCAGAGTTGATGTAAATTTCATCCTTCTACAACACAACTTGCAAGAAGGGGGATATCGTCTATCAGGAATCCTAGACACATTGCACCAAAAACATCTTTTAAACTCTGCTATGTTAAACACTTTTACTACATTCTCTACGTGCGAGTGAAGAAATATTTTCTCTGATTTGTTTTAAACGTGCTACTTAGTAGCTTCATTAAGTACAGTGAAAAAGCGATTCACATCTACTCCACTCAGGATTATACAGACCTCTATCCTGTCTCTCCTCAGCTATAGTCTCTTTAGCCTTTCCTCCTAGGGAAATCATTCCATCCTCCATCATTTTGATCACCCTTCTCTGTTCCTTTTCTAATTCTGCTATATCTTATTTGAGGTGGAGTAATACAAAGCCACTATAATACAGTGGTGCCTCACACAACGAACTTAATTGGTTGCAGGAGCAAGTTTGTTATGCGAAAAGTTCGTTATGTGAAACGCGTTTTCCCATAACAATACATGTTAAAAAAAATAATTCGTTCTGTAGCATAAAATATGCTAAGATGACATAAAAAAAGATAAATTTATCTTGTTAGAGCTGGTGTTAGACACAACTGGGGACTGCAAAGTCCAGGCAGAGGCTTACGGCTCTCTTTGACCAGGGGGGACAGTGCCCTAGTTGCACTACCCTAACCCTATTCCTGCTATGTGTGACTGTGGTATTCTGTTAGCATGATATTTCTGTGTAGCATTCTATAATAATTTGGCTTATTCAATTTCCTTGATAGTAGAGGGGATATATGTGAAGGGGAGGGGAGACAGGGGTTTTGTTGATCCTTGCTGTGTATTATAATCACCCCCCACATACTCCCCAGTACCTTTTTAATCATCCCCCCTCGGTACCTTTTTTAATTCCTCCCATCTTTCCCAGCCAGTGGCGTACAGGCCAGAAGCGCAGCGATCAGGAGCAATTCCTCTGCACGCCTGTGTGGGCCCATGCCGATCTCCGAATGGCTGCAGTTAGTTCTTGTGAGTCCCGCGAGAGCTGACTGCAGCCATTCAGAGATCAGCGCAGGCCCAGGCAGTAGCACAGAAGGCTTGCTCTTGATCTCTGCGCTTCTGGCTGGGAAATTTGCTAGACCACCAGTTACGAGTGAGCGGGTGAGATTAAAGTTGCAGCAGTGGTGGCTTTTTTAAAAAAATATGTGGCGGCGGGGGGAGGTTTAAAAATATGCGGTGGCGGCAGAGGCTTAAAAATATGCAGCAGCGGCGGCAGGGGGGTTTAAAATATGTAGCGCCACTGCACAGGGAGCCAGGCGGAGAGAGGGCAGTTAAGGATGCAGCTCGGGCGACTTCGTTGTGTGAAACGAAGTTCGTTGTGGAAAGCAAGACCTGAAGTTCGTTGTGCGCAGCGTTCGCTGTGCGAGGCGTCCGTTATGCGAGGCACCACTGTATTCAGTTTTCTTCTCTATTGCTTTTCTAATCATTCCTAACATTGTATTTGCTTTCTTAGCTGCTGCTGCACATTGAGCAGAGGGTTTCAACATATCACCAATGACGACACTAATCCCTTTCCTAGATGGTGATATGGAATCTTGCATCATGGAACTAGTTTGACTGCTTCTTTTGCACTTCTCATCTGCCATTTGGAGACCCAGTTGTCCAGTCTCATACGAAGTAAAGTCCTCTTGCAATTTTTGACAACCGTCCTGTGATTTAACTGAGTAACATTGAAGTTGTGGGCAAATTTGTTCACGTCACTTCTTATTCCTGTTACCAAGTCACTTATAAATACATTAAAAAGCAGTGGTCCCTGCACAGATCCCTGAGAACGTTTTGGTTTTGAAGGCAACAAATAATAAAGGTTGCACCACTGTGATTCCGAGTGTGGAAATGCTTTATTCAACTTACCTTTTGGCTGTTGTATAAATTTCTTTCTTCATCAAAGGATTCATTTCACCTGCAGTAGCGTCTAGATTAGCTTTCACTGAAGACACAACCATGGCATTTCGTAGTTTGTTGCCCTGATCGAGAAGTGCTGAAATATAAAACAAAGCAATGCATCAGAGCTCAGATACTAAGTATAAAAAAAGTTTTAAAAGTCCTTGCAAACAGATCCCTTTCTGGTGCTCCAGGTAACACACTTCAATAGAATCATCCACAATTGGGTTTTTTTTTTAAACTATATTTATTGAGAGGCTCATGATACAGATCAAACTTACCCCCCCCCCTTTAATGAAGCCTCATAGGGTTTTTTATCACTGGCTGCAGAGGTAAAAGCTCCAACACTCACAGAATTCCTATGAGCTGGGCCCTGAAAAAAGGAAAGGTCATCCCAATGGTCTAGCCACCCATTTTGTCACCTGCTTAGTCAGGGGAGAGGCTAAGTGTGGTGCTGTCGCCTCTCCCAGCTACAGGAACTTTAGAAAAAAAGATTGCTAAAATTCCAAATGGCTACCACTAAGAAATTCACACCCGAAATCGCAATTTAAACATAAAAATCAAAGTCTAAAAATGGCGATTTTACAGATGGGGGACCACAGGAGAACATGCAGAAACCCTTGAATTTTCAAATTTCAACATCCCACCCCCACAAAATCACCTCACAGGCTGTGACAGCCTTACTCACTGCGACTTGTGCTGCAGCCTGCCTCAGCTCTCTTACAGTAGCTGGAAGGAGAACTTATACATTTGAATCTAGATCTGTTTTAGAAGAATCTAAGTTGACCAGATGACCACTGCATGCTTCAAGGTAAGACACCCCCACATTCCTCCAGTTCTCATGGAACCCCTCACACCCACAAAGATCAGAATACAAACGTACATACCAGTTTCCAGAACATCAGCACCTAGTGTTGGAAAGCTTAGTACAGCTGCACACAGGTGTCTTTAATTAGCCTAGTGGGTGGGCTAGCGAACCATAAAAAAGAGATAGCTACTATTGAATTATGAAATGTAGGAAAGGAGGTAGTCAAAACAAGGGTGGAAATTACAGGGACGTCTGTTTAGGTTTTTTTTTCTTGTTTACGTTTGCTTGCAATGTCAAGCGATGAAGGACGGTTGACATAGGGTGAAGTAAGAGAAGGGGGGGTCTTAGGAACTAGGGGGAAGAGGAATCCCGGGGGGGGGGAGAGTGCAAGCTGGCACAATGAAGAAACAACCTACGTCAGGGAAAAAAGTGGAATGGTATACTTTTAATTAAAGGGGGGGAGGAGGAGGAGGAAGAAGATGTGGCACATGTATATTTTAGAGTTAAGATTAAGGAGGACTGGGTGACGTCACGATCCAGGATGGAGGGTTAGGGAATTTGCTCTGACTCTCCCCTCCAGAGCGCATTACTTTCCCGTTGCGGGACGCCGAATTTTGAGAGCCTGAGGTCGGAAGAGTGTGGGGGAAGCTCGGGGCGCTTGAGCGATGCCCTCAAAAAAACGAGCGGAGCCCGGCAGAATGTCGGAGCGTGGAGGCGAGCAGGGAGGCCCCCGCCACGTGCGCGGGACCTCGGGCTTGTCCGCGCGCGAGTCGGGAGACAGCGCGTCGGAAGAAGAGTCGGAGCGCGGTGCTTCCCCGAGGCTACGGCGAGCAGGGTCGGCGGCGGCAGTTACGAAAGCCGACCTGAAACTGTGGGCTACGGAAATTAAAGAGGAGGTGGCGGCTGTGAAAGGCAAAATAAAAGAGGCTGTAAAAGAGATCAGGCAGGACTTTGCAGACTTGCTGGGCAGAGTGGAGGACACTGAAAAGCGCCTGGGAGAGCAAGAAGAGTCGGTTCAGGGGCTCACAACTCAGGTGAAGGCAGTCCAGAAAGATCTTCTGGACTGCTGTGCACAGGTGGAAGACCTGGAAAATAGGTCCCGACGGAACAATGTTCGGATCCGGGGAGTTCCGGAAACAGCCGAGTATGGGGACGCTGTGGCAGTGGTGCAAGAGCTCAGCCGGTTCCTGCTGGCAGATGGTGGAGCCCCTGATAACACTTCTGGGGGCCTGAGAGTGGACAGGGCGCACCGAACCCTGGGTCCGAAGAATGGGGATTACCCGAGAGATATTATTGCCTGCATTCACCATTTTCCGGATAAGGATCGTCTGGTGAGGAAAGCTAGAGACCTGGGCGTTATCAATTGGAAGAATTTGAAAGTGGAGATATTTCAGGATCTCTCGAGCATCACTTTGCAGAAGAGGAGGGAGTTTCGCCCATTGCTGGAGGTGTTGAAGCAGAACAACTTGAGATATCGCTGGCTGTTCCCGTTTGGTCTACTGGTTACTTTGAATGGAGTACATAAGCGGGTGACGACCGTGGCGGAGCTGCAGGCGGTACTTCTGAAGGAGGGTCTGGTGAAAATGGGAGATTCTGTTCTAAGTAAAGTGACGGCGCAGAAGCTGGAGCGGTACCAGTGGAAAGCGGTGCCCCAGAGACGGAGAGGACGGCAGAGCGCTCGACAGGACGGAGAGGCAGCCGAGATGAGTGCAGCTGCGGCCCCGGACACTTGAGTGGCTGGCTGCGGGCGGGCGAGACTACCCGCTGCTGGGTCTTGGACCTTGATGCTGATCTGGTGGTGACTTTGGGAGTGTGACTGGGGATGTATGGGTGAGGATCTGGGGAATGAGTGGTGGGGGGTCATGGTGCATATGAGGTGTGAATGTGGGGACGGGAGGTAGCACAAAGGCGACATGGGGGGGGTGGTGAAGTCACTTGAAGTCTTGGAGGGAGTGGGGAGAATGGGAGTGTGGGTCAGGTGGGGAGGGGGGTGGGGAGAGCTGGGGAGGAGAGGGGAGGAGGGAGGGGGGGAGGGACGGGGGGGGGGGACTAGGCTATGGAGGGAGAGGGTGGGGGGAGGTGCAGAGGGGATGGGAGTGATGTCTATAGCCGGGGATGGGGGGGGATAATGTAATTAGATTGGGCAGTTTGAATGTTAAGGGGCTTAACATGCCACGTAAGCGGCAATTGTTGTTGAAAGAAGTTAAGCGCCTCCGATTTGATATATGTTTTGTTCAAGAAACACATTTTGTAAAAGCTGGGGAAAAGCTTGTACAGTTTCGGGAGTATCCCGTGAGGGTTTGGGCTTCTAATAGGGTGGAGCGGAAAAAGGCAGGGGTGGGGATTTTGTTCTCCCACAAGTTGCGGGTGGTCCCAGATAAGGAATGGAGGGATGAAGGAGGGAGGTGGATTATCTGGACTGGCACTGTTGATGGGACTCGGGTAACGTTGGTTAATTTATATGCACCTAACTCTCAACAGGGTCCCTTTTTCGACCTCCTTCTGACTAAGATCTTGTCGGTTAAGGTGGGGCCGGTGGTGGTGGGGGGGGATTTTAATTTGGTTCTTAATCCAGATTGGGATTCCACGGGTAAGGGGGGCGATAGACTTAAGAAGGATAGAAAATGTTTGGAGAGATTTCTGGAAGTTCTTAATGTGGAGGATGGGTGGCGGGTTCAACATTGGATGGGTCGGGACTACACTTTCTATTCCCCTGTACATGAGGTATACACTCGCATTGACATGGTTTGTGTGGATAAAGGGTGGGGGGGTAAAGTGATAGATACCAAGATTGATACCATTGGATGGTCAGACCATGCCCCGCTCTGGGTGGATTTGAAATGGGGAGGACCTAGGGGGGGAGATACGTACTGGAGATTGAACGATGCCCTGCTGGGAGATCCGAAAATAGTACAAAAACTGGAAACGGGGATTTATGACTTCCTAGAGTTTAATAAGGTGGATCAGTTCTCCCCCATGACGATCTGGGAAAGTTTAAAAGGGGTGTTAAGGGGGGAATTGATCTCTATAGCAGCCTATAAGAAAAAGTCCCGGCAGCAGGAGGAACTGCAGCTCCGGGAGACGCTCCGCACTCTGGTGGATCAACATAAGAGGGGACAGGGAGGACCGCAGGTGAGGCTTCGGCTTCAGGAAACCCGAATGGCCCTTGGGAAGCTGGAAGATGAGGTGATTAAGTTTAATCTTGAGAAGTTGAAGCTTAAATATTTTGAATCGGGAAATCGGGCTAGTAAGCTTTTGGCTCATAGGGTCAAATTGCAGCAGTCTAGGAGTAATATTTTGGCTATTAAGGAGCGAGATGGCACGGTACTTACGGATGAGGTAGGAATACAAAGGCGGTTTAGGGAATTTTACCAGGAGCTTTATGCACCAGAGCTTAAGGGCTCGGAGGTGGAGAGCCAAGCCTATTTGAGGGATTTAGGGTTGCCTTCCCTATCTAGCTCGGATGCACTGGGGCTGGAGGGGGATATTACAGTGGAGGAGGTGTTGCATGTTATTAGACATTTGAAGCCGGGTAAGTCACCCGGACTCGACGGGTTTACTGGGCTGTTTTATAAGAAACTTTCACCCTTGGTTGCACCTTTACTGACTAGACTGTTTAATTCCCTGAAAGAGGGAGAGCGTTTGCCGTTCTATATGCGCTTGGCAGGGATTACGATACTCCCTAAGCCAGGGAAAGATCTGTCTGTGTGTGGTAGCTATCGACCTATCTCTCTCTTGGGAATTGATACCAAAATCCTGGCTCGTATTCTGGCCGATAGGATGGCGACTCATATGCCGGACCTGATCCACCCGGATCAGGTGGGGTTCATTGGGGGGCGGCAGGCGGCGGATGGTATTAGGCGGGTGTTGAACTTGGTGTGGGAGGCCCGTAGATCAGGGGCCCCTTGGGTGGCGGTTGCGGTGGATGCCGAAAAGGCGTTCGACCGGGTGGATTGGACGTTTATGGAGGCGGTGCTACATCAGATGGGATTTGGGTCGCGATTTATCTCTTGGATTCTTACGTTGTATCATAACCCGATGGCTTGTGTCAAAGTTAATGGGGTCTATTCCAAGCCCTTTGAATTACATCGAGGGACGAGACAGGGGTGCCCGCTCTCTCCCCTGCTGTTTGCTTTGGTGATCGAGCCGTTGGCTCAAAGCATCCGTCTGTCTCGGCTTGTGAAGGGGGTGCAGGTGCAGGGGGGTGAACATAAACTGTCCCTTTTTGCGGATGATATCTTGGCCATTGTGGAGGGGTCGGAGAGGTCGCTGTTGGCTTTGCGGGATTTGATGCGGGATTATGGGCGGATTTCGGGCTTTAAAGCTAATTTGTCTAAAACGGAGATCTTGAATATTTCGGTACCAGTGGCGGAGGCCCTGGAACTGCAAAAGGGGGTACCATTCCGATGGGTGACGGGCCCTATTAAATACCTGGGGATATGGCTTGGGGTGGAGTGGGATACCCTGTTCCGCCTTAATTATCTCCCTTTGGGAGAGTCCATGAGAAGGGATCTTGATAGATGGGACCCTCTGTACCTTTCCTGGATGGGTAGAATGGAGGTGGTACGTATGATGGTCCTGCCCAGATTTCTTTATCTCTTTCAAGTGCTTCCGGTGGAGGTCCCTAAAGCTTGCTTTACGCGGTGGCATAGGTCCCTTTTGCAATTTATATGGAAGGGTAGGCGTCCTCGGGTGGCGAGATATGCCATGTTCAAATTTAAGGAGGAGGGAGGACTGGGGTTACCCAATCTGGAACTATACTACAGGGCGGCGCAGCTTAGGGCGGTTGTGGATTGGCATGCGGATCCAGCTAAATTGTGGGTTCGGGTGGAACAGGGTCTCTTGGGAGATCCTAGGGGCATACCGGCTCTGTCATATCTACCGTGGGTGGGCTTGAGGGAGACAGATATTGCTTCTATTGCTAATCCTTTTATAAGATGGACGCTACGGGTATGGAAGGGGGCGGGTAGAAAACTGGTGGGTAGGCTGCAGGGTCTACATTTTTTACCTATTAGGTTTGCAGAGGATTTTGTTCCGGGTAGGGAGGGTGGAGTTTTTTGTAGATGGGAAAGAGGTGGGCTGAGATGGTTTGGCCAACTGTTGGAGGGGGAGCGAATTCGTGGATTTCCTGAAGTCCAAGCCTCTTTCCATTTGGAGCAGCGTGATGTATTCCCCTATCTACAGGTGAAGGATTATATTATGCGCATTAAAGCGGGGGACCCTACAGCATATAAGTGCTCGAGGTTTGAGTTAATGTTGGGGGACCCAGTGCGGCGGGGCTGCATCTCACAATTATATCGCCTACTGCTTGCCGACCCGGATCGGAAGACCACATATATGAGGGCGTGGGAGGTAGACTTAGGGCACACCTATACGATTGAGGAATGGGAACAAATAGCATTAAGAATACACCATGTGGCGGTGGCTCCGCAATTGGTAGAAAACGCTCTTAAACTCCTTGTGAGATGGTATGTTACTCCTGTGGTGCTTGCAAAGATGGGTACCTCTTGTACAGGGGAGTGCTGGAGAGGGTGTGGCCTGAGGGGTACATTCTTTCATATGTGGTGGGAGTGTCCTCGTCTTGAGGACTATTGGACTCAGGTGTTCCGTTATGTGGGGGGCCTCTTGCAATGTCAATTACCATTTGGAGCAGAGACGGCCTTGCTGGGGGTACTCCCCGGGACAGTGGAGGCCACGCAGGACAAGCTGGCTAGACTGGCTTTTACAGCTGCTAGACTTGTGTTGGCGTCTCTTTGGAAGAGCCCCACGATACCTACGGTAGCGATGATGCGAGTGAAATTAGGATGGGTTTGTGAGAAATTTAGGCTTTCGGCATTACTCACCCGCCAGAGGAGACAGTTTGAGGACCTATGGGGAAGGTTCCTAGAGATGGAGGGAAACTCTGAGTAATTTGTATTACATGCTTAGCCGGTGCATCCCTGAAGGGGGACCACCATTGCATCTCTTGCATATTAGGATTCTGTTCTGCTACTTCTTCCTTTTGGATGTTACATGTGGGGGGGGGGGGGAACTAGACGTTATTGGGAGTTGGGTACTTGAGAGGGTCAGGGGGGGGTTGGGGGGGGAAAGGGGAGGGGTGGGTTGGGAATGGGACATGGGGAATCTAATGTATACACTGTATTCATGATTGTATGGTTTTGCTGTGCAGGTGTACCTGTAGTGTCTGTAACGCAGTGGTTAAATAAAGAGTTACAAAAATAAGATTAAGGAGGACTTTGTTGCACAGAACGTTGCTTAATAATTCTGTTTAACGTTGGAAAACTGGTCCTCGACATGGCAGCTGGGCTTCAACGCCAAGAAATATAAGGTCATGCATCTTGGCAGCGGAAATCCTTGCAAAACTTACACCTTAAATGGAGAAACACTAGCTAGGACTTCAGAAGAACGAGACTTGGGAGTAATCATCAGTGCAGACATGAAGGCTGCCAAACAAGTAGAGAAGGCATCAGCCAAGGCAAGGCAAATGATGGGATGTATCAATAGAAGCTTTGTCAGCCGTAAACCTGAAGTCATAATGCCACTATACAGAACCACAGTGAAACCTCATCTGGAATACTGTGTGCAATTCTGGAGGCCACATTACCGTAAAGACGTGCTCAGAATTGAGTCGGTTCAGCGCATGGCCACTAGGATGATCTCCGGGCTCAAGGGTCTCTCGTACGAAGAAAGACTAAACAAATTGCAGCTCTACACTCTAGAGGAACGCAGGGAAAGGGGAGACATGATTGAGACATTTAAATACATCACAGGACGTGTCGAGGTAGAAGATGACATCTTCTTTCTCAAAGGACCCTCAATTACAAGGGGGCACCCGCTCAAACTCAGAGGAGGGAAATTTAATGGTGACACCAGGAGGTATTTCTTCACAGAAAGGGTAGTAGATCACTGGAACAAGCTTCCAGTGCAGGTGATAAAGGCCACCAGTGTGCTTGACTTTAAGAATAAATGGGACAACCATGTGGGATCCCTACGAAGGTCGAGTTAAGGAACTAGGTCACTAGCACTCAGACTTAATGGGGTGGGGTCATTAGAGTGGGCAGACTTGATGGGCTATAGCCCTTTTCTGCCGTCATCTTTCTATGTTTCTATGTTTAAAGAAGAGGGTAGAAGAAGCTTAGGCAAACAATGTAACAGAAAACCTTTGTCTGCTGATCAATTTACAACAGCAGACAAAGGTTTTCTGTTATATTGTTTGTTAGGGACTGCAGTAAATGTGGATTTTAAGTGATAATGTTATGTTAAAATTCAATAAATGTTGCCCTTTCATATGATACTATATTATTTGGTACATCAATGAGATTTAAAAGCCCAATTTCTGCAAATAATAATAAACTTCTATTGATATTGACAGGGGTTGCCATTCAGCAGATTACAGGAAATTGGAAAGATTAAACTAAATTATACTTTTTGGTGGAATTCAGTATGCCATATTTATAAAATGGAAAGGGTGCTTGCTATGCAACAAGGAAATTATCATAAGTTTAAAAAGATTTGGGGGCCATTGATTATTTATTCTAATGATCAGACATCTTAAACACCTTAGTATTGGATAAGATATAGGGGGGGTGGGATTATGAATGATAATAATTGTTAATTATTAATATATGGGTGGGTGAGGTGGGATTCTTTTATATTTATATATTTGGAGGAATATAAATAAGATTGTCAAGTGATTAGTTAAAAATATTTCTGATTGATTATTATACACTTGTTGTAATATTTGAAAATCAATAAAGATTTACAAAAAAAAATAAAAAATTCAATAAATATTTCAGTGGTTAAAAAACAAACCAAAACCCAAAAGTAGTATTACCCTGCTCCACATGAATACCCTGGCTTAGGAGCAAGGTTCATTCCTATCGTGGTTTGTGCAAAACTAACCCATTTGGAGAAATTGCCCCCAGTAGATACAACAGAAGTTGGTTCTACTTCAACTGGAAGCCCAAAGGGAGAAACATGAAACTACTGAGCTAGCTACGTATAAATCAAGGAAAATTAACTATCTGATTTTAGCAGAGTACATCAAAACCAGTATCTACAAACCTGAAAGGAGGTCTTTTGTAACTGGACTATTCACAGGCATTGGGGGTGCGTCATTATGATTGTCTCCAGCTGCTTTAGACTGTGGCTCCTTCTCAGAACTATGAGAGAATGATATCTGCTTCATTGGATGACTTTCCTCCTGGCATTTCAAAACTTCACTTTGTGAGACTGGTCCCATGAAATAGTCTTTTATGGTCTCAGAGTTTTCCTGGAAGTATAAGTGGTCCTTTCCCCTGTTTCACAGTAAATATATAGTCAGCAAAAACATATCGACACAGCTATCTAAAGTCTGGCTTGCTTTTATCATTAGTTATGTTTCTAGGATACTACAACATCCCACCTAACATTGAATTTCCCATCTAAACATGAAATTCATTCACACTTGGCATTTTCTTTTCCTCGAATCCTGTAGACCAGTCCTGACCAATGGGCTGTGTCCCTAAACCAACAGATGGAGACAGAGAAACAGAACCCTTTCCAGTGACCTCACCGGTATATGGGCTACACCCTGGAATTCTTCAGTATGTCAATGTCAGAGCAGCACAATGTGAAAATAAGCAACCCAGAATCTGAGATCCCTTAGGGAACTACTATAGAATGTTCACAATGTAAACTTCCAGAGCAGAAAAAAGAAAACAAAGAATTGTGGAGAATCGATGTCCAAGCTGATGGCTTTATTGGAACAAACAAATATGTGGATTATTTGTTTGTTCTAATAAAGCCATCAGCTTGGACATCAATTCTCCACAATTCTTTGTTTTCTTGTGTGTGCTCCTTGTGGAGTGAATAGCATCAATTTCTTTTGTTGTTTCAAGAAACTTCCAGAGCAGGCCATGAACTAACAGGATTCAACAAAAGGAGATTAACAGATATGACTAAATTTCACCTTCATCTTGTTAGACTAATCCATACAAACGGAATATATAAAAGCAACAGCTTAATTGGTCCCCTGCATCTCCATGGCCTACAACATCAATCCTGTAATGTTTCACAATGGAATGCAACAATCATGTCATGGTGGTAGAGAGAGAGATGAGAGAGGGAGAAATATTGGATGTTGTGGTGGAGAGGGAAGGGATACAGGAGGGAGGAATATTGGATATGGTAGTGGAGGGAAGGGAGGGAGAGATGAAGCATGGTACTAGAGAGGGATGACAGAAGGACAAATGTTGGGCATGGCAGGGAGGAGTGAAAGATGCTGCACAAAGGGGGGATAAGAAAGGAAATGTTGGACGTGGCAGTAGAAGGAGTGGGAGAGATGCATACTGGATCGGTATCTCTTTTCCCACTCACTTTGCAGCAAGGGAGGGAGCGAGAGAGATGGTGGACTTGGTGGAGAGAGAGGCAGACATGTTGCACATGGGGATGGAGGAGAGAAAGGAAGAAATGCTATGCAGAAGTGAGGAGAGTAAAAAGAGGAAGATGTTGGATCCAAGGGCAGAAGGCAGTGAGGATGCTGTACAACAGGAAGGAAGGAAGAGAGAGGGAGAAATGCTAGACAATGGTAGGAGGAACAGAAGAAAGAAAGGAGGGACAGGAGGATGCTTGTGGGGGGATGGAAGGAACAGAAAGATTTCAGGCTTCGAGGGTGGCAAGGGGAGAAAGAGGGAGCAGATGCTGGGCAGGAAAGGAGAAGGGAGGGAGAAGCTAAGAATGGTGGGGGAGGCAAAGGAGAAATGAGCAGAGGATAGTGATTATAGTGGGTAATATGGTAATGGGGAGCAAACTGAAGATGAAAGAGAACAGAACATTGGGTACGTTTATTAGTATTTATAGACCACTATTCGATACATCATCATAGTGGTTTACATAGTACTAAACAAAAAGAAAAGAACTCCATAATCAATAGGAAAGTAAAATACAAAGAAAATAATTAAAAAAAAAAATAATAATAAATTCTTTATTCATTTTTACAACTTATAACAAGTGCATCAGAAAATGACATTTGAACTTGGATACATCACTTGAAAATAATAAATTAAGAAATAAATTCTAATTAAAATAAAAAAGATGATAAAACCTTAAAATAGAAGATGGAAATTTGATAGGTAGCTGAAAGTGAAGAGAAGGGGGAAGAGGGTGAAATTTTGAGTGGACTTAAGTAGAAAAGAAAAAAAGGTGGAAAGGAGGAAAGAGCTAAATGGAAAGGTTAATAGATCAGACGCAGTTGTAGTGAGGGACTGGAACAAGATATGAGAAAGTAGAAAAGACCAATGGACAGCAACTGCTTAAATTGGAACCAACTTGATAGAAAAATAAATTTCCAGACAACAAAGGTTAAAAAGCATTTTATTTTGAATTTATTGACTGAAATATGTTAGCTTTGGGAAATGTGTATAGCGGATGTCTTTGTATCGTGTTCAATAGAAAAGAAAAGCATTTCTGTTTTTAATTCTCCAGTGCTGAAGTATTTGCTGGGTTTAACTTTTCAGGGTTCCCAGTTACATTTTTGTCTACTTATGTTTGTTTCTAATTTGTGATCCCTTGTTCTGTATTTGGTGAGGGTCTGTCAGCATGATAGTAATGGCAGGCTTAAGGAGCTTGGAGCAAATGGAATAGGGGCGGGCCCTCCTTTATTTTATGCTCTGGGCACCAGCACATCCAACACTGGCCCTGACCCTTGCCATAGCTGGTAGAGATCTCCAAGCACCATCAACTGAGGACCTCCTTCAAAAGGTAGCCAGAAGTCCCTGGGCAGGTTTGCTTTCATCATTCAGTCTGTTTTTAGTTTGCCCACTTCCACCTGCTCCTGATTCCATCTTCTCTCTTGCTACAGGGTGGACAAATGCAAAGTGATGCACATTGGGAAGAATAACCTGAAACACAGTTACCGGATGCTAGAGTAAACCTTGGGGATTAGTGCCCAAGAAAAGGATCTAGGTATCATTGTAGACAATACGATGAAACCTTCTGCAGAATGTGTGGTGGCGGCCAAAAAAGTAAACAGGATGCTAGGAATTATTAAAAAAGGGATGGTTAACAAGACTAAGAATGTTATAATGCTCCTGTATCGCTCCATGGTGCGACCTCATCTGGAGTATTGCGTTCAATTCTGGTCTCCTTATCTCAAGAAAGATATAGTGGTGCTAGAAAAGGTTCAAAAAAGAGCGACCAAGATGGTAAAAGGGATGGAACTCCTCTCGTACGAGGAAAGACTAAAACGGTTAGGGCTCTTCAGCTTGGAAAAGAGACGGCTGAGGGGAGATAGGATTGAAGTCTACAAAATCCTGAGTGGAGTAGAACGGGTACAAGTGGATCGATTTTTTCACTCCGTCAGAAATTACAAAGATTAGGGGACACTCGATGAAGTTATAGGGAAATACTCTTAAAACTAATACGAGGAAATTTTTTTTCACTCAGATAATAATTAACCTCTGGAACGCGTTGCCAGAGGATGTGATAAGAGCGGATAGCGTAGCTGGTTTTTTTTTTTTTTTTCCCATTATATTTTTATTTTCAAATTTCATAAAAAGTGTACAGAATAATAAAATACATTTGATATATGCATGGTATCACTTTTATATCTAATACAATGTATGTCTGAATTTGATTTTCCCCTACACCCTCCCCCCACCCCTTCACCACTTTAATATAATATTTTCAAATTTTATAAAAGTATATAACATATTAGGATACAATTGATAATTATTCAATAACATATTTATATCTAAAATAATATATTCTGGATAAATTTTATTCATTTTCCCTCCCCCACCCTTCTATTATCTCTTAATCATTTGTTACATTTTGTATCATATATTATAATATATTATATATAAAATGTTTTCCTTACCCCCCCTATATGTGTGTCATAAGAAAATCTCTAAAAGAAGAAAGGAAGAAAAAGTATTCTATTATTTAATCATTACAGTATTTTGTCAATGGCCCCCATATTTTTATAAAATTATTATATGTCCCCTTTTGTATTGATATTGTTCTTTCCATTTTAAAAACATGGCATATTGTATTCCACCAAAATGTGTAGTTTAGGTTGTTATAATTTTTCCAATTGTTAGTTATATGTTGAATGGCAACCCCTGTCATAATTAATAAAAGTTTATTATTTTCTGGTGAAATTTGACTTTTTTTTCTCATCATTGTTCCAAATAAAATTGTATCATATGATATTGCAATATGATTTTCCATTAATTTATTAATTTGTGGCCAAATTGAATTCCAAAATATTTTAATATAAGGACAGTAGTATAATAAATGATCTAATGTTCCTGGTTCTAAATTACAGTGCCAGCATCTATTAGACTTAGAACTGTCTAGTTTTTGTAAACGAGTAGGGGTCCAAAAAGCTCTATGTAATAAAAAGAACCATGTTTGTCTCATAGATGCTGACACTGTACATCCCATTCTCCAAGACCAAATTAGTGGCCATTGAGATGCATTAATTTGATGTCCAATCTCAATGCTCCAAATGTCTCTTAGACCATTTTTTGGTTTTTTAATTAAATATCCAGATATTAATTTATACCACAATGCGGCTTGATGTCCTAGGAAGTCTGCTTTAAAGCATAAGAACTTTAAACTATATTGATTGTTTAATGATTTCCATTCAGGGAACCCAACCTGAATGGCCTGCTTCAATTGCAACCATTTAAAACTTTGTGTTTTATTAAGACCAAATCTATGTTGCAATTGTGAAAAATCCAGCAGTTTACCTTCTGAAATAATATCATCTAGAGATCTAATTCCTGCATTAATCCAGTTCTTCCAAAGGATTTGGGCTCCGCCTACTTTGATCTTGGAGTTTATCCATATGGATTGATTAGTTGATTTATATATTGGGATGGATGTTAATTTATCAATAAATCTCAATGTTTTCCAAGTATCCATTATTATTTTATTTTCTCTGTATCTTTTAGGTATATTAATACTTGGTAAATGAACTAAATTTAGGGGAAACATAAGGCGCCATTCCAAATATAACCAATCTGGTGCATTATCTATAAGTTCTGGGAGGATCCAATACATACCCTGACGTAGAATATAGGCTTGATGGTACCTATAGAAATTTGGAAAATTTACCCCTCCCTCCTTAATTGATTTTTGTAAGGTTACTAAAGCTATTCTAGGTGTTTTACCAAGCCAAAGAAATTTTGTTAAAATTTTATTAAGTTTCTTATAAAAGGACCCCTGAAAATAAATAGGTATCATACTCATTTGGTAGCAAACCACAGGCAACATCATCATTTTAATAGTTTGAACTCTGCCCCACCAAGATATATGTAATGGGTTCCATTGTTCACATAACTCCGTTACTTTTTTTAATACATATTTTTCATTTTCTTTTACAGTATCTTCAATTGTTTTTTTAACTTGAATGCCTAGATATTTAAATCCTTCTTCTTTCCATATGAATGGAAAAGTATCAAATAATCCTTTTACACAGTAAACATTCAAGGGTATAATTTCAGATTTATTCCAATTAATTTTATAACCTGAAAATTTGCCAAACTTATCAATTAATTCCAATAAAGAAGATAAGGTAGACTCTGGATTTCTCAAATAAAGTAAAATATCATCAGCATAAGCCGAAATTTTATATTCCATATCTGAATATGGAATTCCTTGTATCTCCCTCGTTTGCTGTATTGCTAACAATAAGGGTTCTAATACAACATCAAATAACAAAGGAGATAAAGGACAACCTTGTCTAACTCCCCTCTGCAATTGAAAACCATCAGATATCTTATTATTAATATTTAATCTTGCAATCGGGAAGCTATACAATGTTTTTACCATTTGTATAAATCCAGAACCTATACCAAACCATTCTAAAGCCTGATACATAAAGTTCCATTCTACCCTATCAAATGCTTTCTCGGCATCTAAAGAAACTGTAAATGCCGGTTCATCCATTTTTTTTGATAAGTTTAGCATGTGAAATAATAGTCTAGAGTTATTGGAGGAATGTCTTTTAGCAACGAAACCCGTTTGATGCATATCTATAATATGTGGGAGAGCTTTGGCTAATCTCAAAGCCAAAATTTTCGCCAAAAGTTTATTATCAACGTTTATCAAAGATATAGGCCTGTAGTTTGAAACCAAAGTAGGATCTTTATTTGGCTTAGGTAAAACAATTATTATTGATTCAGCCATAGTACCTTTTATATTACCTTTTATAAGTTGTGTCTGATATAATTTTAATAAATGTGGGGAGAGGATATTTTGAAATGTTTTATAAAATTCTACTGTGTAACCATCACCACCTGGAGCGGATCCAACTCTAAGAGATCTCAATGCTGTTTCTAATTCTTTTAATGATATAGGTTCTTCTAAACTTCGTTTTATATGATCAGGAATTTTAGGTCCATTTATTAAATCTAAAAATTTTTTTCCATCTTTTTGTTTCCCCAAATAAGGTTCGGAAGAATATAGATCCTTATAAAAATTTAAAAATTGTTTTAATATTATATTTGTTTGATTTGTTATTATACCATTATCATCTTTTATTCCATTAATATTAGTTCTTCTTTTTTTTTGCCTTAAGATAATTTGCTAATAATTTTCCCGCCTTATTAGAATTTCCATAATACACCGTTTGTTTGGAAAACAAATCTTTTCTTATCATTTTTGAAGTTAATTCATTATATTTACCTTTTACTTTCAAAAGAGCTTGCAAAACTTCATATTCCCATTTACTTATCAATTTAGCTTCTAATATTTTTATTTCTTTTTCTAATTCTATATATTGTTTTTTAATTTGTTTCCTAATAAAAGCTGAATATGATATGATATTACCCCTCATAGTTGCTTTAAATGCATCCCATACATTCTCTATAGATGTATCTTCCACTAAATTTATTTGAAAAAATTCATTAATTTGTGTTTTAAAATTTTCTAAAAATTTGTCATCCACAAGCAATGCATTATCAAATCTCCAAAGAGGTCTATTATTTTCTAATTGATCTAATTGTAATTCTATCCATATTCCCGCATGATCCGAAATGATAATAGGATCAATGGAGGCTTTAATCACTTGTTGCACTTTATTTGTTGAAACAAAAATATAATCTATTCTTGAAAATGATTTATGAACCTGTGAACAAAATGAATATTCCCGATCATTAAAATGAAGAATACGCCATATATCTTTCAAATCACATGATTGAACCAAATTATCTAGACCTAAAGATTTAATATTTTTACCTGGTTTTTTATCCAATAATGGATCCATTACAGCATTAAAATCTCCAGCCACCACTAAATTAGAGGCAGCCAGTGGTAATAACATATTTTGTAGCTTTTTGAAAAATTCTGATTGATTCGAATTAGGGGCATATATATTAAATAACGTCAGGGTATCATTTCCCATACCTATATCGATATGTATCCATCTTCCATGTGGATCTGAATTTTTTACTTTTATATTGGCCATACATTTTTTATTTATAAGGATTGCAACCCCTGCTTTTTTACCCACTGCTGGAGCAAAAAAACATTCTTTTATCCATCCACCTGATAATTTCTGTGATTCCTTCTTATTAAGATGGGTCTCTTGCAGACAGTAAATATCTGCTTTTTGTTTTTTTAAAAATGTTAATATTTTTTCCCTTTTAATTACGTGATTCAGGCCATTGACATTAATAGAATATATTTTAAGAGACATTATATATTTTAATACTTTTCATTATCTTATTCCTCCCTTCCTCCTTCATATTTAATATCCAAAAAATTTTCTTCATGACACACATATTTAACCCTAATGTATCTCCCTTAATTATTCTAATAAATATTCTACTTATCCCTCCCTTTCCCACCCAATACATTGGCTGCTTAAGGATACACATTGGAGTTGTAATCCCAACAATCTCCCCATTCCAGGCAATCAATATTCAATTGTTTAAACAAATTTCCCTTCTATCTATCTATATTGATCTTTTATATTTATTTAAATATTTTCCATAACATTTTATCAATGTATCATTTTCCATTTAACAATATATTAATTTGTATTTCCTTAGTATTATGATTTCAACATATATTTATTTTAAACATATATGCAGTGTATTATTTAATAATTTTCCTGTATTCTGTTCTTTCTTTCATATAATTATTATTGTCTTTTCTTTGTATTGTTTTCTTCCATTTCTTCAAATATTTCGATATGTTATATTTTCTGTTTTTTCATAAATTCTTCAAAACCATCTTAGTATATTATGTTAATATATCATAGGTTCTGGTTTAGAGAGAAACTCTTTTAGTTTTTCGGGATCCTCAAAATATAATGACTTGTCTCCAGATGACACTCTCATTTTCGCCGGGTAGTATAGACCATATTTAAATCCTTTTTCTTTAAGTAGAGGTCTCATATCTAGAAGTCTTTTCCTTTTAGTTGCTGTGTTTTTGGCGAAGTCTGGTAAAAACCATAATCTTGATCCTTTATAATTTAAGTTTTTATCTTTTTTTGCGGCATTTAGTATCTCTAGTGCTTGTTGGTATCTCAACATTTTGAAAATGATTGGTCTTGGTCTGTTTTTATTTTCTAAATTTTTAATTGGGATTCTATGCGCCCTTTCAATTTCAATTGGTTGTTTCAAGTCTAATTGTAGAATTTTTGGAATTAAATTTTCAAGGAAAAGGATAGTATTTTTTCCCTCTAGATTTTCTTGTATTCCAAAGAGTTTGATGTTCTTTCTTCTTCCTCTATTCTCGTAATCCTCCAGTTGATCTTTTAATTTATTTAATTCCAGGCTGTCGTCTTTACATCTTTTTGATTCACATTCTATAGTTTCCATTTTTGATTCTAGTTCAGTTGTTCTTTTGTTGTTAACTTCCATTTGTCTATGTATATTTAAAATTTCTTCTTTCATTTCAGACATATTAGTGATAGTTTCTTTAAGCATTTGTTTGATTTGTTTTAATTCTTCCATGACTTCAGCTTTGCTTAATATGTCTGGTTCATCAATAGGAAGTGGTATCTTGCTAGGTGTTATTTGATCTTGTTTCTGTCTTTTTGCAGATGTTCCAGCCTCATTTTTGTTTTGTCTTGTGCTTGCCATATTGTTGTTTTTTAATCCCTTTTCTTCCAAATTTATTTTTATCTTTTAAAGTAAAAATTTTCTTTTCCTTTTTTGCCTTTTTTTTCCCTTTCCTTTTCTCTTTCTCAGTTATCTGTCTCAATCTTATATACTCCTTTTTTAGTGTCTTTATCTCTTTAATATTGGTAAAAAGGTTTCTTTTAAGCCCCTTCACTGTTTCAATGAAAGAGGGGGATATTCAATCCAACAGAATTTCCTTCCTTAAATTTTTCGCAGACTTGTCGGGTTCTTCCACAGATTTAATTCAACGAGCGTCTCTCAACTGCCTCAATGTCTTGCCACATCAGCTTTTTTCCAAAAGTTCCTTTATCCCCTTCCTCTGTCTCCTCTCATACAAGCCCAATCGCAGCTTTATAATGGAAAAGCAATTTCAATTCAGTTTTTTGTTTATTTAGTAAGTTTATATTCTTTCTCTGTCTTCAGCGTCTCAGTGTTCAATCACTGAGAGAAAACGCCTGTATTCCTTTCACTCAGTTTTCTTCAATCAATCCCCCTTTTCAGCGTCGTCACCGAAGGGCTTTCACATATATTGTCAGCTCTTTTCCCCTCTAGTTCCGTTCAGCTTTACTCTCTCCCAATATCTATTCGTTTTAGCACAGAGGGAAAAAATTTTTTATCAGCCTTTTTCAGCGCTGGCAGGATAAGGCTGTATTAAACTGTCGCAGTTTCACAATCAACCGTCAGCAGCCTCACAATCCTCCTGCAGCTCCCCTCTCACAAGCCCAATCGCAGCTGTGAAAGAGGAGAGCGAAATTCACTCAAGTAATCAATTATTTCAATTAATTTTGAGTTATTTTAAATTGTCTCAATTGATAAATGAATCCTCCTTTTTTTTTTTTTTTTTTTGTCATCCACCTCAATGCCGATCCAGCACTAAGGGAAAACAAACAAGTATATTGGCCTCAGACAAAAGATCAATCAATCACTCAGGGCTCAGTCTCTTCACCGAACTGGAAATGGCTGCCTCAAACCGTCACATTTAAGAATTCTACTGACAACGTCCATACATCAGGAGTCAATCTTATTCAGCAATTTATATTTCCTTAGCCCCTCTTCTTCTTAATGTCAGTTATCTTTTTTAGTGCCTCGTCGTTTCAGTACCAAAGAAAGAAATCAGCAATCTTTGTCTCTGTTTTTTTTTTTTTTTTCCTCTACAAACACGCTCTCAGCCTCAGTGTAGGAAGACAACTTGCAATCCTTTATTCTCTTCACTTAAGTTCAATCACGGCAACACAAATCTCTTTCAGATCAATTCTCTCGGTTCTGTCAGTTACTCACCCCCGGTGCCTTGCCGTTTCAGTATTGAGAAATCCGACAAATTTTTTCTTTCTTTGATTTCACTTTCACGGGTCTTCTCACAACTTCGAAGAATGAAAAATCAAATCTGTCAGTTCTCAAATACTTCTCACTGCTTGTCACTCTCAATACTATGTAGATTTTCCGTTATTAGATTTTTTTTTTTCCTGTCAGTTATTAGCCCGATGCTGTGCCAATCTAACACTGAGAGAAAAAAAACCGGCAAACTCACTTCGGCTCTCTCCTCTCAGAATCTGCACCGATTTCAGTCGAGAATGTCAATTTCAGTTACCACATTTTCAATTTTCATTAGATTTGGTTTTTTTTTTCTTTTCCAGCAGTAAAGGGATTAATTATCTTTAAATCATTGCCTGTTTGAAGAGGAGCGTTTCGATCACACCTCCATCCTGTGTTCGCGTTAAGCCACGCCCCTAGCGTAGCTGGTTTTAAGAAAGGTTTGGAGGAAAAGTCCATAGTCTGTTATTAAGAAAGACATGGGGGAGGCCACTGCTTGCCCTGTATCGGTAACATGGCATACTGCTACTCCTTGAGTTTTGGCCAGGTACTGGTGATCTGGATTGGCTACAGTGAGAACGAGCTACTGGGCTTGATGGACCATTGGTCTGACCCAGGAAGGCTATTCTTATGTTCCTCTTCTGCACTGTAGCTGAGTAGCAGCTGTATCTTACCTGCAAAGTCATTAAGGATGCTTGTACTTAGCAAGTTGAATTCTTGAAGGCTGACTAATTATTCAGAAACAGGGAACACATTTTTATGCTTTCAGGTGGACTTCTTGGGTCACCAGGTTGCACAGTGGTATAAATTGATAAACGGATTTGTAAGAAAAAAACCTAAAAATGGACTTAGGGACATCTGGTGCATTGAGATAAAGCATCAAATTACTGCATTTCAATGGCCACGAATTTGGTCTTGGAGAATGAAATGTATGGTGTCCGCATCTATGAGACAAACTTGGTTTTTCCTTTTACATAGAGCATTTTGGACCCCAATTAGATTACAAAAGTTAGATAGCTCTAAGTCTAATAGATGCTGGTATTGTAATCTGGAAGCACGATGGACCTCAGGTCTGACCCAGCGGAGGCTTTGCTTATGTTATTTAATATTCTGTTGTCCCTGTATCATGGCCTTTTGGAAATCAATTTGGTCTCAAATTAATTGTTTATTAGAAAACCATGTAGCATTATCATATGATACAATTATGTTCGGTATGTCAATGAGAACAAAAAGTCAAATTTCATCATGCAATAATAAACTTTTATTGATTATGACAGGAGTCACCATACAACATATCACCAGTAATTGGAAAAATTACAGTAGACTTAACTATACCTTCTGGTGGAATTTGTTGTGTCACATTTACAAAATGGAAAGAACAATTGCCATACAAAAAGGGAATTATAATAATTTTAAAAAGATTTGGGGGCCATTGACAAGTTATTGCAATGATTAGACACCATTTTCCTCTGAAAGTACATTTATACATAGGGGGAGGGGGGATGGTATAAAGTTTTATTAAAGGTTTAATCACTAGATAAGAATATAATGTTTATACGATATTTTTTGGTTAATATTTGAAGGTAGGGTGGGTGGGGGGTATACATTTATGTATTTATGATGTTATTATAAGGAAATTCAAGTGATGTATTCAAGTTTTAACTGATATATTATTGTGTACTTGATGCAAGATGGAAAAATGAATAAAGAATTTGAAAAAAAAAAAGAAACGGAACACGAATAAGACCTCAAGGATCTTCTAGTCTTGTCATTTTGCAGTGGCGTACCAAGGGGGGGGGGGGGGGGGGGCGGTCCGACCCGGGTGCAAGGCCCGAGGGGGTGTACAGCTGGCCACTTACCAGGGAATAGGCTGCCGCCGGGGAAAGGCTGCCATTGCCGTCATCAGAAAGAAGCTGGCGCCGAACTCTCCCTCCCTGCTGCTTCTCTTCCCCGAGCTGAGCAACTCTAGCCGTCCGACGTCAATTTTGACATCGGAGAGGACGTTCTGGGCCAGCCAATCACTGCCTGGCTAGCCCGGAACGTCCTCTCCGACGTTAGAATTGACGTCAGGCAGCCAGAGTTGGTCGGCCTGCGGGAAAAGAAGGAGGCCAAATTTGGCGCCAGCCTGTTTCTGATGGCCAGTGGCAGCCTTTCCCCGGTGGTGGTGGCTGCATGGTGGTGGTAGCGGCGGTGGCATGGGGGAGGGAAGGGAGAAAGAAAGAAAGAAAGGGGGGGAGCCAGGGAGCCAGAAAGAAAGCAAGGGGGGGGGACTGGGATCCAGAAAGAAAGAAAGGGGGCAGGGTGAAAGAAAGAAAAAAAAATGGGGCATGGGGAAAGAGAGAGAAAGACAGACATAGAGAAAGAAAGGGGGCATGGAGAGAAAAAGAAAGAAGGGGGCAGGGTGAAAGAAAGAAATGGGGCACGGAGAGAGAGAGAGAAAGACAGACATACAGAAAGAAAGGGGGCATGGAAAGAGAAAGAAAGAAGGGTGAAACAAAGAAAAAGTTGGGGGAGGGAATGAAGTCTGGAGGAGAGGAAGCATACAGGAGGCTGAAAGAAGGGAAGATATTGGATGCACAGTCAGAAGAATAAAGTGCAACCAGAGACTGATGAAATTACCAAACAAAGGTAGGAAAAATGATTTTATTTTCAATTTAGTGATCAAAATGTGTCCGTTTTGAGAATTTATATATGCTGTCTATATTTTGCACTATGGGCCCCTTTTACTAAACTGCAATAGCAGTTTTTAGAGCAGGGAGCGTCGAGAGCAGCGTGGGGCATTCAGCGCAGCTCCTGTGCTAAAAAACGCTATCGCGGTTTAGTAAAAGGGGCCCATAGTGCAAAATATAGATAGCATATATAAATTCTCAAAACGGACACATTTTGATCACTAAATTGAAAATAAAATCATTTTTCCTACCTTTGTTTGGTTGTCTATTTTTGTATAGTTGTTACTGAGTGACATTGCATAAAGTCATCTGCCTTGACCTCTTTGAAAACCTGCGGAATATAAATGATAATTAACATTTTCTCTGCGTACAATGTGCTTTGTGTTTTTAAAATTTTATTGTTGGTAGATCATTTTGACTTGGCCACGAAGGTAACGAGGAGGGAGGGAGGGGAGCTGCTGAAAGACATCTAGTAATCCTTGCAGGCTTGACTGCAGGGAATTATTTTTGTAAAATCATGTTTTGTTATGTGACTGGCATTATTTA
The DNA here is from genome assembly GCF_902459505.1 of Geotrypetes seraphini. Lineage (NCBI taxonomy): Eukaryota > Metazoa > Chordata > Amphibia > Gymnophiona > Dermophiidae > Geotrypetes > Geotrypetes seraphini. The sequence goes on along the minus strand of NC_047089.1, from coordinate 10,203,095 downwards.
GACTTTAATTTCTATGAATGAAGAGAATGAAAATGATATAAAATTACTTGCTTGTTTTTATGTGCGTGCGCTGAAGGAAAGTGGAGAGAGTGGGCTGAGGACGCTGAAGGGAAATGGGGAAGAGAGAGTGGGGAGAAGACGCTGATTTATAAATTGACAATTGTACAGAATATTGTTTCTTTTTATACTTTAATATAATAAGTTCAATATAAAACAATTCAAGGCTTGTGTGGATGGAATCAGGTGGTTTGTGGGGATGAGAACCGAGCTTAAGGGGATTAGTCCAATAAAATGGTATTTTCATATTTCTCATTATTTGTTTTATTTTTATTTGTTAATTTGTAAAGTGGTGATTGTTATGTATCAGTTTTTCAAATTTACATCTACTGTATTTATATTTTGCACAGTATTAGAGGACATGTATTACTGTTTTTGTGGTGTTGCATTGTATGCAGAGTCTAGTTTCTTGACAGTTCAGTTTAACTTTTGTCTACATATTTCTATTTTTAGTTTGTGATTATTCCATATTGGGCAAAGGTGTATCTGTCTGTGTGTATGAAAGGGACATGGCTTTCTGATAGCATCAACTATACTGGATCAATTGACTGTGCAGGATCTGGTTTGTTTAGTTTTACAATGTATGTGTTGGTGTTCTAGTGCTCACTGCAGTGTTTAAGATGCTGCCTTTTCCTAGGTACACTCTTGTGCGATATGTAGATTGTTACTAAAAATCATATTTTTCATATATATGGGGGGGTGTCAAAAAATGATGGGCCCCAGGTGTCACATATGCTAAGTACGCCACTGTCATTTTGCTTTCTTGTTATGGCACTGGAAATCCTATTTGATGACCAGTTTTATCCTTGCTTGCTGATACTAAATGATCTCTCTGTGCTTATCTCACGTTGTGTACTTTACTAAACTTCAGACAAATAAAAGACAAAAAATGAAAACTTTATATGAAAAGGGTCCACAGAAGAGGATTATTACTTAACTGATTGTGAATGCTGGTATGTTGACTCTTGGATATTCTCTTTTGAATGCAGTGTTTTACTATTAAGGAACTGTATGTTAACCATTTTCAGTTCACAAAACAGTGTAACAAAAATTAAATTTAATACAAATAAATAATTTAAAATACAGAGTGAAATAAATATAATTACCTAGGAGTAGCTGTCCTGCTGCTGCTTACAGATTCTTTCCCGCTAACAGTTCCGACTAATTTCTGAAGTGCTTGTGTTGGGAAGGCTGTGTCTAAGCTTATGTCGGTACTAAGCAGGGAGCTGCTATTCTCATAGGTGTCTGACAAAGGTTCCAATGTTAGAGATACCTGGAAAAAAAACCCAAAACAGCACAACATGATAATGTATCTTACTATACCACTATTTATTATTTCTAAAGCGCTGAAAGGCGTATGCAGCGCTGTACATTTTAACATACAATAGATCAGTATTACTTTGAATGCAAGTCACAGCCACAGTCCCACACCCTGCCTTTTCCCCTGCCAGGCAATCCTCTATCTGCTCTTCTTTACCAAACCCATAAGCTGAGTCAATAATCCCACAACCAACACCCCCTCTTCCAACATTGATCAGTTTGCAGAACTAGAACAAAAAGTGGTGTCTTGGCCAAAGTCCATGTCTTCAATTGGAAAGCAGTAATAGGATCCAGAGAGAAAGAAGACTAAAAGTGGTACGTAGGGGAGAAAGTATAGTTACTCACCTGTAGCAGGTGATCTCTGAGGACGGCAGGCATATATTCTCATATGTGGGTAACAACATCTACAGAACCTGGCACAGAGTCAAAAAATGCACTGTCACTTCAAAATTTTAAGACCACCCGTCCCTTGCACATGCTTGTGCCTTCCCACCTGACGTTGGCTTACAAGGCCATCAGTTCAGTAATAAAGCTAAGAAGCCAACATTGTAAGAATATATCCCTGCTGTCCTCGGAGAACATCTGATACAGGTAACTATGCTTTCTCCGAGGACAAGCAGGCATTACACTCTCAAGGGTGGGGCACCCAAGCTGCCAGGATCATGCCTCTGAGAAGAGGGTTATTGACAACTACCATGAACCTAGTGAAACTGAAAGAGTTGGAAGAAAGTTGGCATTTATGTAGAGAATACATTTTGTAGAGCTACTTGGCCGAACCGACCATCCCATCTGGAATGATTCTCCAAACAGTATTGGGATGGGACCAGGTAGCTGTTTTACAGATGTCCAGAATGGGAGTGGAACGTCAGCCCAGCCTGAGCACAGGAAAAGGAGATATAGTCTGCCAGCCTTGTCGGGATGGTTCTCTTAGTGACAAGAGCTCCAAATCTGTTAGGACTGAATGAGAGGAACAGCTGAGTGGTAGTTCTGTGAAGTTTGGTCTGATCCAAATAAACAACAAGAGCACGCTTACAGTTCAATGTGTGGAGTGTTGCTTCACCAGGGTGAGAATATGGTCTTGGAAAGAAGACAGGTAGAACCATGGACTGGTTTACATGAAACTCTGAGACGACCTTCGAAACTCTGGATGTGTGCAAAGCACCACCCTATCGTGCTAGAAAGTAGTATAGGGTGGATCAGATATGAGTGCTTGAAGTTCATTAACCTGGATTGCCGCTGCAATAGCATCAAAGAAGGCCAATTTCCAAGTGAGATGTTTGAGATATAAAGTTGAGAGTGGTTCAAATGGAGGCTTCAACTGAGTGGAAAGTATAACATTAAAGTCCCCGGTGACAGCAGGAGGCTTAAGAGCACGGTACTGGGGTTCAAGAAAGGATTGGACAATTTCCTACTGGAAAAAGGGATAGAGGGGTATAGATAGAGGGCTACTGCACAGGTCCTGGACCTGTTGGGCCACTGCATGGGTGGACTGCTGGGCACGATGGACCTCTGGTCTGACCCAGTGGAGGCATTTCTTATGTTCTTATGGTATGGTAAAGTCTGTTCATAAATCTGTAATCCAAAGAATAAACAGATAATGTTTTTTTGCCCAGTAGCGCATAAAATGCACCGATTGCACTGAGATGTACTTAGATTGAAGTAGTCTTGAGTCCAGAATTGGATAGGTGTAGGAAATAGTCCAGAACAGATGGAAGAGGAAAAGAAATTGAGTCTAGTGAGTTGAGATTACACCAGACTGTAAAGCAAGTCCACTTGAAATGATAACATTGCTGTATTGATAGTTTTCTAGATGCTTCAATGATGGCTGATACAGATGCAGATAGTGCGAAAGCATCTAGTTGGTGGGAGAGAGATACCATGCTTTGAGTGATAATGAACGTAGATTGGGATCAAGAAGAGAAATCTCATTCTGTGTCAACAATGTTGGAAAGATTTGAATGTGGTTGGTTCTTGTACACTGAATTGTAGGAGAGGGAACCATGGTTGACGTGGCCACCAAAGTACTATGAGAATCATTGTGGTTTGCTCTTGGTGAAGTTTGAGTAGAGTCTTCCTGAGTAGAGGAATTGGAGGGAAAGCATAAAGAAACTTGCCCCACCAGTTGAGGAAGAAGGCATCCGACTCCAGACAATTGGGCATGTAGAGTCTGGAACAGAAGAGTGGAAGTTTGTGGTTGTGGAGGGAAGCAAATTGGTCCTCCATTGTCCTTCTCCAGAATACTTACTAAAGGAGGAGGTTGTAGGAGTGGACATGGATGGCGACTTGATGGTATCAGTATATTTCCTGGTGAGGTCAGCAACCTTCTCTGTCACCAAAAAGATCATCAGCCTGGAATGAGAAATCCATCAGCTTCTCCTCAACCACCGGTTCTATATTTGAGGCACACAGAAAGCACATCAAAAGCATTATAGGTTGCCTGAGCCATATGCCTTCTGCATTTCTTCTGCTTGGTTACTAGCTGTCAGAGCTCTGGAACTTTTTAAGGTGATAGAGCTTCTGCAAACCCTGCCACACTATGTATCAAGTTCCACAAGTGTGTGTTCTTGAAGGTTGATTTATGCTTGGAGGCTAGCCTAGCACTATGAAAAACTTTCTTCCCAAAGGGCTCCAAGATCCAGGCATCCCTCTCCAGGAGCACCAAGGAGTGAGCCTTGGGACTCTTGGCTCTTTAGAGTGGTTTTAACCACCACAGTATGATGTGGAAGCTGGAATTGTTCAGACCCAGGAGCCTTTTGGATTCTGTGCATAGAGTTGGCCTTCTTAAGAATAGGCTGTATAAAGAGAGGAATCTCCCACTGCTTCATCTGCATAGATTGAAGGATTCTGTGCATGGACACTATCATAGCTTTCTTAGGAGGGTCATCAAAGTCAAGGATTTCCAACATCTCATCCCTAGGCTTACCCTCAATCTCCAACTGAAATGGGATAGACTTGGCCATCTCCTGCATAAACTCAGTATAGGAGATCTCCTCTAGGGGAGATCTCCTTTCTTGGGGAAAGGAGGGGTCTGAAAGGATACCAAGGGATCCCTTCTCAGAGAGGACTTATGGATCCTGACCAGATTTCTGGAAGAAGTCTGAATCAGTCTCAAAGATGTGTTCTCATGGAAAACCTTGAATATGTACCTACCTTAGTCTACAAGGCCGCTGGCTAGATTCCGGGCGGGCATAACAAGGGATGGAAGTTCTCCTAAGCTTCAAGAGTACTTCTTCCTCCAACAGACTGAACACTGACATTGTCTCAACCAGTGCCAACTTTGACATTCTTTCATGCACTAGCGTCAAAGCATATCAAACAGACAGCACATGGACCTTCAGAATAGGTTGGGTCTCCCTCAGGACTGGCATCAATTTCCTCAATGCCTCAGCATTATGTTGAGCAAGAAAGGTTTCCATCTGCTCCAGTATGACCCAGATCCACCCCACGAGGTCTGCCATCGATAAAGGCTGGGCTCAGCTGGTACAATCACATCCCCATCAGGCATCAGTGTCAAAATGAGTTGTTCCCAGCTCAGTGGAGACTGGCATGTCCATTCTGGTGCCTTGGAGGGGAAACATAGAAACATAGAAGATGACAGCAGAAAAGGGCTACAGCCCTCAAGTCTGCCCACTCTGCTTACCCACCCCCTGTCTATGCCCTAATGACCCAATTTCCTTATCTTGACACTCATAGGGATCCCACATGGGTATCCCATTTATTCTTAAAGTCTGGCATGCTGTCTGCCTCGATCACCTGCACTGGAAGCTTGTTCCAATGATCAACCACTCTCTCTGTGAAGAAATACTTTCTGGTGTCGCCATGAAATTTTCCGCCCCTGAGTTTGAGCGGATACCCTCTTGTGGCCGAGGGTCCCTTGAGAAAGAAAATATCATCTTCCACTTCGACAAATCCCGTGAGGTACTTAAATGTTTCGATCATGTCTCCCCTCTCCCTACGTTTCTCGAGAGTGTAGAGCTGCAATTTGTTCAGTCTCTCTTCGTACGAGAGACCCTTGAGCCCCGAGATCATCCTGGTGGCTGTCCGCTGAACCGATTCAATTCTGCGCACATCTTTACTGTAATGTGGCCTACAGAATTGCACACAGTACTCCAGATGAGGTCTCACCATGGCCCTGTACAACGGCATTATGACTTCAGGCTTTCGGCTGACGAAAATTCTATTGATACAACCCAATATCTGCCTTGCCTTAGATGAAGCCTTCTCCACTTGATTGGCAGTTTTCATGTCTGCACTGATGATTACTCCTAAATCTCGTTCTGCTGAAGTCCTAGTTAAAGTTTCTCCGTTCAAGAAGTACGTCCTGCATGGATTTCCACTTCCGAGGTGCATGACCTTACATTTCTTAGCATTGAAGCCTAGCTGCCAGGTTGAGGACCAACTTTCCAATGTAAGCAGGTCCTGCGCCATATAATTCTGTAAACTGCATTCACTTACTATATTACATAGTTTGGCGTCATCGGCGAATAGTGTTATTTTACCTTGAAGCCCTTGAGTCAGATCCCCTATGAATATGTTGAAAAGGAGTGGACCCAGGACCGAGCCCTGTGGCACTCCACTGGTCACCTCCGATGTTTTAGAGAGGGTACCATTAACCACCACCCTCTGAAGTCTGCCACTCAGCCAATCATTGACCCATGCAGTTAGTGTCTCTCCTAACCCCATCGATTCCATCTTGCTTAGCAGCCTGCGGTGTGGGACACTGTCAAAAGCTTTACTGAAGTCCAGGTACACGACGTCCAAAGACTCTTCCAAGTCCAATTTTCTTGTTCTTTTGGCATGGATGTTCCTCGTGCACTGGAGCCATCGATACCCTAGAACTCCCAATGGTATGCTATGCTATGATAGGAACAAATGACATTGATTCTTGGCTTCCTCCCAACATCGGTGTCCCTTGACATCGATGAAGATGACATTGAATCCATACATAGACTCGGAGCAAGATCAGAGGATGCTTGATGCCAATGGGTTCTATCATTCTCAATGTTGAGGCAGTGCTAATGCATCCTCAGTGTCTGATGCAGCTTCCAAATCCATAGGGATCAATGCCATTGATGGACCATGCTTTTTGGTGCCAAAATATTTTTTGCACTGCTGCTCACTTAATACTTCCTGATGAAAGCTGCAATCACAGTGTATGAATATGTATGTTAAACATGCCAAGAATAAAAATATAGACATAGGAATATGACGGCAGATAAAGGCCAAATGTCCCATCTAGTCTGCCCATCCACAGTAATCATTATCTCTTTCTCTCTCCGAGAGATCTCAGGTGCCTATCCCAGGCCCTCTTGAATTCAGACACAGTCTGTTTCCACCACCTCTTCCGGGAGACTGTTCCACGCATTTACCACCCTTTACAAATTACATACCAATTGAAGAGTGCCAAAATCACACACTAACAGAGCATGCTAATATTTAGCATTGCTGCAAAATTGAAAAGCATTCAGCAAAGTTTGACAATGTGAACATGACTTAAACTTTAGAAAAAAATATACATTTCCTTCAAAAGACATTCAAATTGCCTCTCATTAGTTCTATCAAAATCAAACTTTCCTTAATTATCCCAATGAGTTACAGCATAAACACACTTCCACAACTGTTGTAAGATAACCTGGTTATTTATTTGTAATTACAGGTCTCCCCACATATTTGTGGGTTTAGCATTCATGAATTTGGTCATTCACGATTCTAAGCAGCCTCTCTCCTGATTCCCATATCCCTCCACACGTTTAAGTTTCAAGTTTATTTAGTATTTTGATTACCTCGCATAGTCCAAATACAATGCGAATTATACAAGTTCCAAATTTAAAGCCCTGTTGGTCTAGCGGTGAAGTGGGGCAGAAACAATCTTCCTACACTCCTACCCCATGCAGAGCCACAACCAAAAATGGCTACTGCAAGTTCCCATGGCAGTCTCGTGAGACTGCCGCAGGAACTCACGGCATCCATTTTTTATTAAACACAATACTTTTTCCCAACAAATAAATGATTGATGGAAATAATATATTTAAACTACAGGTACTACCTTAAGTTCCCCAAGTTTCTCTGATGTTGGTGAAACAATTGTGAAAAATCCAGCAATTGGATGAATTGGAGACAGCTGTGGCAGCCCATGGACTTGGACTTTTCCAATAGGAAGATGATCAAGCTTGGTCATCACCTCCAATACAAGCATATCCATATCTAGAGCAGATAAATAATAGGTGAAGTAATAGGTGCAGGATTTTCTCTCTTTTGACCAATAAAAAGTTTTTCTTTACCACTTGGGCCTGGCTGTGTACACAGGCCCAAACCTAAACCCCGCTTGCAATGTTATATGTGGTTTGGTTCTTGCTTATTAGAGTCTGTCTTTTTTTTTGCCTAAAAATACCTGATTCTTTGGTCCTAAATATTCCTACAGCAAAAAGAAGTAAACATAAAAGAATAACAGCTTGAACTTTGGTTACTTAAACTGCTTTAATCTGGAACTATTTACCTTTATTTATTTATTTCTAGTATTTATATACTACTTATAGTCTAAGTCAGGGGTGTTAAAGTCGGTCCTCGAGGGTCGCAATCCTGCCGGGTTTTCATGATCCCCCAATGAATATGCATGAGATCTATTTTCATGCACTGCTTTCATTGTATGCTAATAGATCTCATGAATATTCATTGGGGAAATCCTGAAAACCCAACTGGATTGCGGCCCTCGAGGACCGACTTTGACACCTGTGGTCTAAGTGGTTTACATTCAGGTACTCGTGAATTTTCACTCTCTATCCTGGCAGGCTCACAACCTATCTAATCTACCTGGGGCAATGGGGGATTAAGTGACTTGCCCAGGGTCACAAGAAGCAGCGTGGGATTTGAACCCACAACTTCAGGGTGCTGAGGCTGGAGCTCCAACCACTGGACCACATTACATAGAGTTTTGTAAAAGAATAAAAACTTATTTGTTCTCAAGATATTTTTAGTTAAACACGACTAAGGAGCCTTTTACTTTAATAATCTTTATTCATTTTAAAATAATTTCAATAAGTGAAGAATAGTAAATAAAACATTTACACTATAGACATCACTTAAAATATTACAAGGGGCCTTTTACTAAAGCTTAGCATGTGAACAGAATTAGTGTGTGCTAAATGCCAAGAAGCTCACAAGTATAAAATGGGCTTTTTAGCATGCACTACATTTTAGGAAAAGGGTCCCAAAGTTACATACCGTATTTGCCGGCGTATAAGACGACTTTTCAGTACCTTAAAATCCTCCCCAAAGTCGGGGGTCGTCTTATACGCCGGGTACTGTTTACATGCAGTGGCGTACCAAGGGGGGGGCGGAGGGGGCGGTGCGCCCCGGGTGCCAGCCCTAAGGGGGTGCTCCCGGCCTTGCCGTTCAATCCCCCCCACCCCCGAAGGACCGCTCGCCCCACTGACCTTCCTGCACCACCTGTGAAGCAGCCCGCAGCAGGATCGCGAAGTCAGCGTCAGCGATCCCTGCGCTGCTTCCTGCGCCGCGATCCCGCCCCTTCTCTGATGTCAGAGGAGGGGCGGGACCGTGGCGCAGGAAGCAGCGCAGGGATCGCTGACACTGACTTCGCGATCCTGCTGCGGCTGCTTCATAGGTGGTGCGGGGAGGCCAGGGGGGCGAGCGGTCCTTCGGGGTGGGTCGGGGCATCAGGCCTTCAGGGTGGGGCGGGCGGGCAGGCAGGCAGGCTTTCAAGGGGGAGGGGGTGACAGGCAGGCAGGCAGGCCTTCAAGGGGGGACAGGCCTTCAAGGGGGGAAAGGCAGGCAGGCAGGCCTTCAAGGGAGAGACAGGCCTATAAGGGGGGGACAGGCCTTCGGGGGGGTGCAGGCCTTCAAGGGGGGGACAGGCAGGCAGAAGGTTGTGCAGAAGGTGTGCGGAAGAAGGGGTAGTCTTATACGGCGAGTATATAACAAACTCTATATTTTAACTGTAAAAGTTGGGGGGTCGTCTTATACGCCCAGTCGTCTTATACGCCGGCAAATACGGTATATTTACATATATTTTCCTGTTTTGAATGATCCATAAATTACTGAACCTCCTAGTAATAACAGCTAGTCATCTTTCTTATAAACACTGAACTATAGTAAGTAGCAGTCACAGGAATGTATGTGCACGCTTTTTCTTTGAAAATGATGCAGAAAGTCGGTGGATGCAAAGTCGCTACAGGGACATTCCATGTTAAGTGGTCTAATTTTAGAAAAGTGCCCCACCTCACCATCACAGATTTTGGTGAAATTGCTCAAACTAACTTTTGTAAAGTTCAAGGGCTCCTTTTACTAAGCTGCGGGTAGCGCTTTTAGCGCGCGCTAACCCCCGTGTTATGCGGAAAAACTAACGCCAGCTCCATGGAGGCATTAGCGTCTAGCGTGCGCTAAAACCACTAGCGCAGCTTAGTAAAAGGAGGCCTAAGATTTGCCGGTGGAAGACTTGTGGAGATATTGCTTTTTATTTGATATCATACTGCAACCACATGTGCAAAGTTTTTGCAACTTTGAGTCAAAATATTTCTTTGGTTGTCCCCCTCTTTAAGGAACTCATAAAATTCCTATGAGCGTCAGAGCACTTACCATCGGTGCCAATGCTAAAACCCGCGATATGCATTTATAAAAGAGGGGGTGTATAAGCAAAACAAATTACACTTGGCAATCTTATACAACCTTTTACAATCTATTCAATGGAAGTAATGTGTTAAAAGCCTCATAGTGACCCCAAAAAATGGACCGGCTAAAAAATTTCAAAGTTTAGCCTTCTGTGGCTGATGTAATAATGAAGCCATCCCTGTAAAATTTTGTCTATTATTTTGTGACATGACTTTGTTCTCAAATATATGATTTCAGCTTATAAGCTAATCTCATTACTTTACAATTTTACTTTAAATGTGATTTTTTAAAAATGGAGTATTTTAAACCAGCTTTTTACATATGCCAGTTTCAAAAAAAGTAAAATCCACATTAGTTCCATTGAATAGATCATAAAATTTTGTTTACGATTGCCAAGTTTCATTTGTTTTGTTTAAATAATCAAAGAAATATTTGACGAAAATTTACGAAAATTTTGCAGGGACACTGTACATCAGGGGTGTCCAATGTCGGTCCTCGAGGGCCGCAGTCCAGTCGGGTTTTCAGGATTTCCCCAATGAATATGCATGAGATCTATTTGCATGCACTGCTTTCAATGCATATTCATTGGGGAAATCCTGAAAACCCGACTGGACTGCGGCCCTCGAGGACCGACATTGGACACCCCTGCTGTACATGGTCATGGTGTGGTATCAAACAAAGAGCTATATCTCCACAAGTATTCCACTAGTGTATCTTAAACTTTACCAAAGTTTGTTTGGGTCATGTAAGATTCAACACACAAATTTTCATAAAAATCCGGGATAGTGAGGTGGGGAGCGTTGGCACGGAATAACCCTGACAGACTTTGAAGGTTATTGCAAATTCGATTTTATTTATTTTTTTTTTTATAATTCTTTATTCATTTTTAAAACTTTCATCAAGTGTACAACAATCATAATAAACACAATTAATCAGAGCACTTGCATATCTTATCATTATAATCTAAACATACAAATGTAACCCTCTCCCCACCCTCCCTCAAAGCCCTTCATTCATAATAAGAAACCTATATTTGTATCCCTCACCCCTCCCAATACTATATGGTGTATAACTAATAGAAAAGGAGAAATTAGGTTCTTACCTGCTAATTTACTTTCTTTTAGCTTCTCCAGACCAGTAGAGGTTAACTTTACGAATGGGTATATATCTAATCATGACCAGCAGGTGGAGACTGAAAACAAAACTTTGGGACAGTATATACTATCCTCCCTTCTCTATTTCCCTCAGTCTGCCGAATAGCCAAGCAGAACCAAGAACTGGAAAACAGGAAGAAAACAATACTCCGAACAGGAGTAACAAATAACATACCCAAATGCTGTTGGAAAATGCAGAGGAGAAATACCCGAAGGAAAATGTCCCCACAGCTCGCCAGCTAAGCCAGCCGAGCCACAGCCGCTGTTCTTTAATTCTCCCCGGCCCTAGAAAAATACTAGAACCCGCAGCAAAAAACAAAAACTGCCCGCGAAAACAGCCCCAACAACAACAACAACAACAGACAGGGTGGGGACCTCTACTGGTCTGGAGAAGCTAAAAGAAAGTAAATTAGCAGGTAAGAACCTAATTTCTCCTTCTTTAGCACTCTCCAGACCAGTAGAGGTTAACTTTACGAATGGGACGTACCAAAGCAGTCCCTCTCACGGGCGGGACCCCCGAAGGGCCGATACCAGAACACGCTCACCGAACACCGCGTCCCGACGCGCCTGAACATCTACTCGATAATGTCTAACAAAAGAATACAAGGAGGACCAAACCGCAGCCTTACAAATATCCACCGGAGGCACGAGCGACGACTCAGCCCAAGAAGCCGCCTGACCCCGAGTGGAATGAGCCTTGAGAAACTCCGGAACAGGCTGCTGTTTCAGAAGATAAGCGGAAGCAATCGTCTCCTTGATCCAGCGCGCAATAGTAGCCTTAGAAGCGCCAGCTCCCCGACGAGGACCAGCCAGGAGGACAAAGAGATGATCGGACTTCCGGAATTCCTGGGTCCGCTGCACATCAGAGCGAAGGACCCGACCGACATCCAACTTGCGCAGCTGCCGTTGCTCAGAAGAGCCCTCCCGACCACCCAAGACCGGGAGAACCACCGATTGATTGACATGAAAAGGAGAAACAACCTTCGGCAGAAAGGAAGGAACAGGCCGCAAGACGACCCGCTCCCTAGACAACTCCAAGAAGGGAGCCCTACAAGAGAAAGCCTGCAGCTCAGAAATACGCCTAGCAGAAGTAATGGCCACCAAAAAGACCGCCTTCAAAGTAAGGTCCTTCAAAGAACAGTCGTCCAAGGGCTCGAAAGGCGGGCGCACCAAAACAGAGAGAACCAGAGTAAGATCCCAAGAGGGAACCGAGGGCCGTAGGGGAGGCCTAAGCAACTTGGCCGCCCGCAGAAACCGAATCACATCAGGAAGAGCCGATAAACGCTGACCTGACACCAACCCTCGAAAGGTCGACAGGGCCGCAAGATGAACCCGGAGAGAAGACCAAGCCAGGCCTCTATCCAGGCCATCCTGCAAGAACTCTAGAATGTTAGGCAGAGAAGCGCGAAAAGAGGTCACTCCCCGCGCCCGACACCATTCCTCAAAGAGACGCCAAACCCGCACATAAGCCCGAGAGGTAGAAAGCCTCCGGGACCCCAACAGTGTAGCGATCACCTTGTCTGAATATCCCTTCTTGCTAAGGCGACCCCTTTCAAGAGCCACGCCGTAAGACAGAAGAGAGACGGGTCGAACAAGGGAATGGGACCCTGCATCAGAAGGTCGTCCGAGAGAGGCAGAGGAAGAGGAACCGCCACCAGGTGCCTCACCAGATCCGCATACCACGGACGTCGAGGCCAATCCGGAGCCACCAGCACCACCAAACCCGGATGGTGAACAATGCGAAGAAGCACTCTGCCCACCAGCGGCCAAGGAGGGAACACATACAACAGCCCCTCCGTTGGCCACGGCTGGACCAGAGCATCCAGACCCTCGGCCAGCCCTTCCCTGCGACGACTGAAGAAGCGGGGCACTTTGGCGTTGCCACTCGTGGCCATCAGGTCCATCAGGGGCTGCCCCCAATCTTGCACTATCAACCGAAACGCTCCGGCGCCGAGAAACCACTCTCCTGGATCCAGGAAGTGACGACTGAGGAAGTCTGCCTGAACATTTTCTACTCCGGCTATATGAGAAGCCGAGAGGTCCAGAAGATGGGACTCCGCCCAAACCATGAGCCGAGCCGCCTCCTGCGCCACAGGAGTGCTCTTGGTGCCCCCCTGACGATTGACATAAGCCACCGCCGTGGCATTGTCCGACAGGACTCTGACCGACTTGCCCAGCAAAAGGGAGTGGAAAGCTAACAGCGCCAGCCTGACCGCTCTGGTCTCCAACCCGTTGATCGACCAGGAGGCCTCCTCCGCGGACCAGGTGCCCCGAGCTGAGTGGCCCATAAACTGAGCCCCCCAACCGAGGAGACTCGCATCCGTAAGGAGCACCGTCCACTGCGGGAGATCCAGACCCACCCCCTGAACCAGGTGAGGGGTCCGGAGCCACCAGCGCAGACTGCAGCGCGCCAAGCCTCGCAGGGGAACCGGAACATCCAAATCTTGCCTCCGGGGAGACCACCTCCGGAGCAGAGCATACTGAAGAGGACGCATGTGGGCCCGCGCCCACCTCACCACGTCCAGGGACGCCGCCATTGACCCCAGGACTTGGAGGAAATCTCGCGCCCGAGGACCCCGGGACGCCAAAAGCAGGCGAATCTGAGATTGCAATTTGCTCACCCGGGCCTCTGGAAGGAAGACCTTCCCCAAGGAGATGTCGAACATAACCCCAAGGCACTCCAGACGCTGAGCCGGGACCAACCGACTCTTGGAAAGGTTGACCACCCAGCCCAGCGACCGGAGAAACTCCACCACCCGAGCCGTAACCCGGGAGCTCTCCTGCAACGACTTTGCCCGAATCAACCAGTCGTCCAGGTAGGGGTGAACCAGGATGCCCACCGACCGCAAGGCTGCCGCGACGACCACCATTACCGTGGTGAACGTCCGAGGAGCCGTGGCCAGACCAAAGGGAAGCGCACAGAACTGAAAGTGCCGCCCCAAGATCGCAAAGCGAAGGAAGTGCTGATGAGAGGCCCGAATTGGAACCTGCAAGTAGGCCTCCGTCAGATCGAGAGACGTAAGAAACTCCCCCGGCTGAACCGCCAGAATGACCGACCGCAGCGTTTCCATGCGGAAAGACGGAATCTTGAGAGCTCTGTTGACCCCTTTCAAATCCAGGATGGGCCGAAAGGTCCCCTCCTTTATGGCCACCACAAAGTAAATGGAGTACCTGCCGGTGCCCCACTCCGTAGGGGACACCGGCACCACTGCCTCGAGATCTAGCAAACGCTGAAGGGTCTGACGAAAAGCCTGCGTCTTCCATGGAGTCTGACATGGAGAAGCGAGGAAAAGGTCCGGCAGAGAGCGGGTAAACTCCAGAGCGTAACCGTCCCGCACCACCTCAAGGACCCACTGATCGGACGCGATCTCGGCCCATTTGGGGAAAAATTTGCGCAGCCGGGCTCCCACCGGAACCAAAGGGGGCGCCGGCAAGGAGTCATTGCGCAGGACGGGAAGCGGGGGAACCGGCGGAGGGATTCCCTGCCCCCCGACGGGCCCCCCGAAAGGGCTGCATGCGCTGGAAGAACCGACCCCGGGAAAAACCCTGAGCCGGGAAAGAAGCAGCCCCACGCCCCGGGCGATACTTGCGAAATTCCCGCAAACGCCCCCGGGCAGCCCCACACCTAGACGCAGGGCGGGCACGGTCCTCAGGCAGACGGGGCACCTTCGAGTCCGTCAGAGTCTGAATCAACTCATCTAATTCCTCTCCAAACAAAAAGACCCCCTAAAGGGAACTTTAGTAAACTTAGCTTTGGACGCAGAATCCGCCGCCCAAGCGCGCAGCCACAAAATACGCCGCGCGGCCATGCCATAGACTTAGCCGAAATCCGCACCAAGTCATAAAGAGCATCTGAGAGGAACGAGGCAGCCATCGCAATCTTCGCTACCTCCTGATCCACTAGAGACCAGTCATCAGACTCCCGATCCAGGACACGCTCAGCCCACCGAAACACGGCGCGAGCGACTAGCTCCCCACAAACAGCCGCCTGTACCCCAAAGGCAGAGACATCAAAATCATACTTAAGAAGAGTCTCTAACGCACGCGCCTCCGAGACCCTAAGAGCAGAACCGTCCATAACAGGCACGGTATGCCGCTTAGGAAGTGCCGAGACCACCGCGTTCCCCATTGGCGAAATTAAGGTAGCCCTACCTCCCTCCGGGACGGGATACCCAAGAGCCAAGGCGCACACCAAACGAAACTGCGCCCATAGGCCACTGCGCCAACACAAAATCCCGCAAATCCTGACGCACAGGAAAAGAGCGGGAACCAGGACAGACCCCCTGAAGCAGAGGGGCCCCCATACGCGGGGTCTCCGGCGGCGCCACTGCAAAAATGCAGCACCAAGGAGACCTGCTACACAGGTCTAAAAGCTCATCCCTCTGAATAAAAAAGCGCACCACGGACGCATCTGCTCTGGAAGACGGGAAACCCGCCGCCCCGCTGCCAACAGGCGTCCCCTCTAGAGGATCCTGGAAGCCCGCCAAAGCAGCCAGGTCCTCAACCAGGCCAACACGCTCCTCCGCCCACCAATTCGCAATCCAAGCCCCCCCGCGGGCGCTTGGATGAGGGAGGAGGAAGAGGGGACGCCAAACGAAAAGAGGGAGGCAAAGCCATAGGGGGCGCGGAGGGAAACCCCCCCCCGAAACCCCCCAGGCGCACGTGGGACCCCCAAAAGTCCGCACAAAGAAAGAAAATAAATTGGGGGCAAAAAACCCCTGGGGGTCCCCAGGGACTCCCTGCCCCAGCAGGGGTCCATGCTGAAACCTGCCCCTGTGTTCGCCATACAGGGGAAGGTCACCTGAGGTTGCAGACAAAATGGAGGGGCCAGACAAAGAAAATGGCGAAGTTCCCGCCAAAAATGCTCCCTCCATAGCCTGAAGCGGCTGAGAAACCTGAATAGTCTCAGCCGCTAAAGCAGGCAAGCCGGCATCAGCTGTCAAAAAATCAGCTGAGAGGGAATCCTTCGGGGAATCCCTCCGTGGGCGGTTGTGGAAGACCGGGCTTCCCCACTGCTCCAAGCCGACTCGCGAGGCACCATCGGCGGGGAGCTCTGGGCGCCTGCAGCCGCTGCCGACGGAGCTCCACCACCTCACCGACCCAAACCGCCGAGTTCAGGCCGGCCGCGAGTGCCTCGCGGCTGGACTAAAATTGTGGCCTACTCCCCCGGAGAAGGGCACAATTGCTCCAGACGTGACCTAGCTATAAAAAAGTGCTGGTTACATGAAAAAATACAGTAAAATACAGTTTTCTTAAAGGGAAACAACCCTTCAGACCAGCACTACCTCAGGATTTTTTTTTTTTTTTTTTTTTTTTTTTTTTTTTACAGAACAGACTCCACAGGCTCTCGAAGCAATATGCCTTGCTTGACTTAGGGGGCAAGGCTTACTGCTGAGGCTCCTCTAAAAAAATGTGGGGAGGTGGAGGAAGTGGGGGGAGGGACCCCGCTCGTGACCCGCCGGGTTTGACACCCCCGAGGTCGGACGGACCCCCAAACAGGGCCCGGCCAAGCTCCGTCCGGCCAAAAACAGGGACTAGAAACCCCTAAACAAATTCCAACAGCCCTACCAAGAGAGATGGGTACAGATCACTCAACACCTGCTGGAGACTGAAAGAAGACTGAGGGAAATAGAGAAGGGAGGATAGTATATACTGTCCCAAAGTTTTGTTTTCAGTCTCCACCTGCTGGTCATGATTAGATATATACCCATTCGTAAAGTTAACCTCTACTGGTCTGGAGAGTGCTAAAGAAATGGCATTTAATCATGACAAAAAGATGTTAATGGCTCCCAAATTTTAATAAAATTATTATAATTTCCATTTTGTATCGCTATTGATCTTTCCATTCTATATATGTGAGCTAATGAATTCCACCAAAAATTAAAATTCAGCCTACTATGATCTTTCCAATTATTAGTAATATGTTGGATGGCAACTCCAGTCATGATCATTAAAAGTTTATTATTACATGATGATATCTGACTCTTTTTTCTCATGGACATTCCAAATATCACAGTATCATAAGATAACGCTACATGGTTTTCCAATAAACAATTTATTTGATCCCAGATTGAGTTCCAAAAGGCTAAGATATGGGGACAGTAGAATAAAAGATGATCCAAAGTCCCTACCTCCAATTTACAATGCCAGCACCTATTGGACAAGGAACTATTTAATTTTTGTAATCTAACTGGGGGTCCAAAAAGCTCTATGTAACAAAAAAAACCAAGTTTGTCTCATAGACGCTGACATTGTACATCTCATTCTCCAAGACCAAATTTGTGGCCATTGAGATGCTGAAATCTGATGCTTAATCTCAATGCTCCAAATATCCCTCAGACCATTTTTAGGTTTTTTTTTAACCAAATCACTAATAGATTTATACCACTGTGCGGTCTGGTGACCCAGAAAACATAAGAATTCCAAACTGGACTGAGTATTAAGATTTTTCCATTTAGGAAACCCCGCCTGAATGGCCTTCTTCAATTGCAACCAGCGAAAACATTGTGATTTTATGAAGCCCAAATTTATGTTGCAATTGTGTAAAATCCAGCAGTTTATCATTAGAGATGACATCATTTAAATTTCTAATTCCTGCAATTATCCAATGTTTCCAGACGATCTTGAAACCGCCAATTTGAATCTTGGAGTTTAGCCATATGGATTGATTAGTTGATTTATTAATAGGAATAGCTGTTAAGTTACTAACAAATCTTAAGGTTTTCCATGTATCCATTAAAATTCTATTTTCTTTGTATAATCTGGGCATCTTGATACTAAGAACATGAGAAAGATGTAAAGGAAATATGAGTCGCCATTCCAAATATAACCAATCAGGAGTATATTCAACGAGCTCCGGCAGGACCCAATACATACCTTGACGTAAAATATAGGCCTGATGGTATTTATAAAAATTTGGAAAATTTACCCCACCTTCCTTAATTGGCTTTTGCAAAGATACTAAAGCAATTCTAGGAGTTTTACCAAGCCAGATAAATTTAATAATTATTGAGTTCAATTTCGATTTTAGAATAGTGAACGGTTAAAGTAGAAGACTGCAGTTTACAAATACCTGTTAAATATGCAGTAAACTGCATTGGCCCACAGCGGATAGCATAACGTGTGGTTGTTTTTATTGCTTTCTGCTCCATCTGGGTGTTATCCCTTGGCCGAAATATTGTCCCATCTGACGTCTCCCCCCACCATCTCACCCTGATGATGGTGGAAGCTGGTGGTTTTGGAATCGTCCATAAAATTTTACTGACTGTGAGTTTCAGAAAGCAGCGCAGTTGCCCTTCAACTAGAGGTGGCAAGTTTGTAGAAGAAGTAACATCGCTAACACCTATGAGTGAAGAAAAACATATGAAATCAGACTCTAAACAGCATACATCTAGGCCCTGATTCACAAACAGGTCGCCTTACGTTAGGCGCCGGCAGGTCCTTCTATCGAGCCTACCAGCGCCTAATACAAGCTGTTTAATTTGGTTTACGTGGTGCGATAATTGGTCACACCGTTGAAACCAAAGTAAACCCTCATTAAAAAAATAGTCAAGTAACAAAGGGCTATACGGCCTCCGGGATCAGCGCCTATGATGCAGAAGCCCAGAAGGGGGCATGTTTAGGAGCGGTACAATATTTCAGTGTCACTATGCGCCGCTGGCAGCGATTCTGACAGGAACCTAGGAGCCAGAAACATAGGCTTGTTAAAACCCGGCCTACATTTCTGGTAGAACATAGAATCACATTCAAAATTATTTCACTGATCTTTAAAACTAGACAAAATAGTCAACCAGAATTTATCAATAACCCTCTTATTCCCTTTAGTTCTTCTAAGACTCTAAGATCTTCTTCTAAAAATCTTTTATCTGTTCCATCTCTGAAGTTTATCAACACAATGAGGTCTATCATTTTTTCTGTCAGCGCTCCATCTCTTTGGAATAATATTCCGGTCCACTTACAGGAAGAATTAAATCTTCACCATTTTAAAACGAAATTAAAAACATTTTTTTCTTGATGCTTTTGAGACCTAAATGCCCTTTTTAGGGCTACGTAGTTTTATTCTACTTTTAGACACCTCCCTTTTGTCTTTTCTCTATATGCTCTCTTTCTTATTTGATAAATTGCAGTTCTATCCTTCTTCCCTTTTTTGTTCCTGTTTGTTTTGGTATTGTTTTTAAATGTTTTAAATAATGATTATTGTTTTAAAGAATGTATAGTTACCCCATATATGTTTTTAACATAATGTTCACCGCCTAGAAGGCCGATTGGGCGGTTTATAAAATTTTTGAATAAACCTGAAACTACCTAGGGTCCACTCCCCAGCCCAACACATCCCCTCAAGAAAGATTTTTTGCACCTGCAGGGTGACAACTGGGCGTATCCCTTGGTACTCCATTTTTTGCTGTTGGGTGCATGACATGGGGGAAGCCACTGCTTGCCCTGAACCTGCAAGCTACAAGATAAGTTTGCTGTTCAGATTTAAAATATAAAACAATATAAAATTATAAGATCAAAAGTGTAGCCTTAGTGGAATTACATGCAAATAATTCAAACTGCATGATTGGGCGGTGAGGTAGTAGTGTTGGGGGGTTTTCCCCTGTTATTACCTCCATTTCTCTGAGCAGAAAATTCACTAACAGTTGTACGCAGTTCAAAATATGCTATTGTGAAAATTTTGAGTGATTTTTTTCATTGTATTCAGGATATTTCTTTGAATCACTCCTCTCCTGGAAGTTTAGAGAGTTTTTCTGCCCTATTTCTGTCTATTTGACTTAGTCTGCCCTGGATCGGTAGCATGGAATGTTGCTACTCCTTGGGTTATGGCCAGGAACTAGTGACCTGGATTGACCACCGTGAGAACGGGCTACTGGGCTTGATGGACTTTGGTCTGATCCAGTAAGGCTATTCTTATGAAATACTTTTAAAACCAATAGGAGGAAATATTTTTTTCATTCAGAGAATAGTTAAGCTCTGGAACGTGTTGCCAGAGGTTGTGGTAAGAACGGATAGCTTAGCTGGGTTTAAGAAAGGTTTGGTCAAGTTCCTGGAGGAAAAGTCCATAGTCTGTTATTGAGAAAGACATGGGGGGAAGCCACTGCTTGCCCTGGATCGGTAGCATGGAATGTCACTACCCCTTGGGTTTTGGCCAGGTACTAGAGACCTGGATTGGCCACCATGTGAACGGGCTACTGGGCTTGATGGACCATTGGCCTGACCCACTAAGGCTCTTCTTAGGTCTTGGTGCCTAAATGCAGTTTAGTAAGATCATAAGGAGCAGCAGCAGAGTTGGAACAGGGCTTCCTGGTTGTTAGCCCAAGGCATGGAAATAAAGATGAGCAAAAAAACCTTCATTTAAAGGGACACTTTTTTATTATTATTATTATTATTAAACTGACAATATAGGCATTAGCGGAATATTCGAGTAAATATCGTTGCGTTGCATTTCATTGACCTCGTTCACATCTCCCGCCCCAGTTTTTTATTTGTATCTTGTCGTCTCCGTTACCTTTCTTCCGCCGGCCGCCCGCTGGCCCCTTTCTCGGCTTCATACCGCGTCGCTTTCCGGGGAGCAGAAGCCATCCAATTCCCCCCCACGCTCGCCGTTCCCTCAGCAACGGCGGAGCTCGCGCCGAAGCGCGACGACTCGCACGTCACTTCCGCTTCCCTCCAGGCCCGGGCCTGTTGCCCGTTTCCCGCCCGAGCTGAGCGTTGGGAGGAGGGAAGAAGATGGCAGTTGGTGGTACCGAGGCACGTTTCTGAAATGTCCTTTATGCAGAGCTTCCAAGTTACCCATTCCAGGAGGGAGAGTTTGGGGCCGGTCCTACGACATAATTGCCATACTGGGAGAGAGCAAAGGTCCATCAAGCCCAGTCTCCTGTTTCCAACTGTGGCCAACCCAGGTCACAAGTACCCGGCAGAAACCCAAAGAGTAGCAACATTCCAGAGCTCAGATTGTGATGTCATAATGCCTCTTTCCACCAATGCCTAAGAGCCAACCTCAGCAGTGATGTCACAATGTCTGCTGGATTGTCCTATACTCAGCTCACATAAGAATTGCCATACTAGAACAGATTGAAGGTCCATCAAACCCCCAATATCCTGTTTCCAACAGTGGCCAACCCAGTCCCAAGTACCTGGCAGAAACCCAAAGAGTAGCAACATTTCAGAGCTGAGCTTGTGATGTCATTCCACCAA
Source organism: Geotrypetes seraphini (assembly GCF_902459505.1). Lineage (NCBI taxonomy): Eukaryota > Metazoa > Chordata > Amphibia > Gymnophiona > Dermophiidae > Geotrypetes > Geotrypetes seraphini. Next base: position 10,181,745 of record NC_047089.1, on the reverse strand, counting down.
TGCCTAAGAGCCAACCTCAGCAGTGATGTCACAATGGCTTGATTGTTTATATTTGGCTCACATAAGACAGACCGAAGGTCCATCAAGCCCAGTATCCCCAGCTCCGAAGTATCTGGCAGAAACCCAAAGAGTAGCAATATTCCAGAGCTGAGATTATGATGTCATAATGCCTCATTACTCCAATGCCTAAGAGCCAACCTCATCAGTGATGTCACAATGGCTCATGTGAACATAGAATTGCCATACTGGGACAGATCGAAGGTCCATCAAGCCCAGTATTCTGTTCCCAGCAGTGGCCAACCCAGGACCCAAGTACCTGGCAGAAACCCAAAGAGTAGCATCATTCCAGAGCTGAGATTGTGATGTCAAAATGCCTCATTTCACAAGTGCCTAAGAGCCAAAGTCAGCAGTGATATCACAATGGCATGATTGTCCTATACTTGGCTCACAGAAGAACATAAGAATTGTCACACTGGGACAGACTGAAGGTCCATCAAGCCCAACATCCTGTTTTCAACAGTGGCCAAGCCAGGTCCCAAGTACCTGGCAGAAACCCAAATAGTGGCAATATTCCAGAGCTGAGATTGTGATATCATAATGCCTCATTCCACCAATGCCTAAGAGCCAGCCTCAGCAGTGATGTCACAATGGTTTGATTATCCTAGACTTGGCTCACATAAGAATTGCCGTACTAGGATAGACTGAAGGTCCATCAAGCTCAGTATCCTGTTTCCAACAGTGGCCAACCCAGATCCCAAGTACCTAGCTAGATCCCACAGCTGTGTATTATTTGTAGTCCATGTTTATCCATTGAAATCAGTGCTGCAAGGTCCCACAATGCACCTTGATAAGGTTGACAGAAACCCAGGACCAGCTGAAAAGTCTTCCTACTGGAATAGGTAACTGGCAGTGCTGTTTATTATGATGTGCAACAAAACGCTTCTCAATGTTTATTTTAAATATTTGAATAAAATATTTGATTATTTTTTCCCTGTTTGATTGTAGACAATATTTATTTGGTTTGTTTTATATCTCGTCCTCAACTAGCTCAGAATGGGTTACAAGATTGATATACATAATGCATAGACAAATAGGTTAAATTTACATGTACAGATTGATCTTCTTAGGTTAACATACACAGAGAGTCAAGTTTAGCATAAAATGTAGTCATCTTAAGTTCACATACACAGAGTGGCTTTAGCTATGAGTGCTTTGCAAGTGGGTTAGGAGTTATACGCAGCTTTTTAAAAAATGGGTTTTCAGCAGATGACTTTAAAATATGCAATGTCACCTCAGTAACAACTATACAAAAATAGACTAATATACCCCCTCCCCTTTTACTAAACCGCGATAGCAGTTTTTAGCACAGGGAGCTGCGCTGAATGCCCTGCGCTGCTCCCAATGCTCATAGGCTCCCTGCACTAAAAAACACTATTGCGGTTTAGTAAAAGGAGGCCATAATGCAAAATATAGACAGCAGATATAAATTCTCAAAACAGACACATTTTGATCACTAAATTGAAAATAAAATCACTTTTCCTACCTTTGTTGTCTGGTGATTTCATGAGTCTGGTTGCACTTCCTTCTGTGCATCCAATATTTCTTCCTTTCTTTCTGCCTCCTGCATGCTTTCTCTCCTCCAGAACTCATTCCATTTCCCAACCAACATCTCTCTCTGTCCCTCCATGAGTCCAACTTTTTCTTCCTCTCTCCCTGTCTGCCCCGTCACCCGACACACTCCATTCCCTCTCCCAACTTTTTTTCCTCTCTCCCTGCCCCCTCCCCTTTCTTTCTTTCTCTCTCCCTGCCACCTTTCTTTTTTTCTTTCTGTCTTTCTCCCTGCCCCATCCCAAGCCACCTCCACCATTGCCAAATGCTCCCAGCAAACACTTGCTCCTGTCTGCTCTTACTCTTATTTCCCAAATTATGTATTTTTCTCAGTTCCCATTCCCTATTACAGCGCATGCTCCCTTTCTGAGTTCCTGTCACCCTCACAGCCTATTTCTTCTCCACTGCCACAGCTCCACTCCAAGTTTCTGTCTCCATTAGTCTGTCACTCTTTCCTTTAGAACTTTCAGACACTTCTAGATCTTCATAGCAACATTCTCTGTCCCAACTATTAACTTTTTCAATTAAACTAAACTAAAACTTAGCTTTATATATCAGGTCATCAACCAAAGGAAGCTTGACTCGATTAACAGTAATTAAAAAATACTAAAAAGGTAAACAATCAAGAATTTCAATGGGACTAATTTCCGAAGTATCTACTCCCCTCTGTTCCTTCCCATGACTTCAAAGAGTGGCAACTGTGCGCCGGGCCCACAAGCCTTCCCCGATGTCAATTCTGATGGAGAGGAAGTTGGAACTTCCTCTTGGGGGGGGGGAAAGGCTTGTGGGCCTGGAGCTTATGCAGTGGATGCACTCATCTGGCTTTTGCAGCATCGGGGAAGCAGGGAGAACGCAAAGGCAACACGAGTCAATTGCAGAGCCCGGGATGGGCTCTGCGATCGATTCGCGTTGCCCTTGAAATCTACTGGTTGATCGCGATCGACCTTTTGGGCACCCCTGTGCTATTAAGTTACTTAGGTGGAAATTCATAAAAGGGCATTAAGCACATTAGCACACACAATCACATTTGCGTGCACTAACCGCTAAAGGCGCCCGTAGGCGCGCTAGCATTTTTAGCGCCATTCGCCATGGTAACAGCTCCAACGCTCATAGAATTCTTATGAGCATCCAAGCTTTTACTGCTGCGGCCATCACTAAAAATACTAGCGCGGCTTTGTAAAGGAAGGGGTTAGTTAGAACTGAGGAAAACTACTTCTTATCCTTAACCTCTCCTTACAAAGCCGTTGTGATGACAGCTCTGATGTTCATAGAGGGGAGAGAAAGAAAGAAACACCTGCAGGCAGTGGCGTAGTGAGGGTGAGAGATGCCTGGAGTGGTGGTGCCCCTCCCACCACTTGACTCCGCTCCTCCCTTCCCTTATACCTTTAGTTGAAGTTGTTGCTCGCAGCAGTCAACAATGTGCTCCTTACTTCCTATGCACAGCACCTGATGTCAGTGAGAGAGCTGACAGGGTCTTGTTGTTGACCACTGTGAACTTCAACTAAGGGGGAAGGAAAGGGGGTGCACGCATGGAGGGGAGTGGTGGAGAGGAGGGGGAGTGTCGGTGCCCCCACTAACATGTCATCCAGGGTGGACCGCTCCACTCTTACTACGTCACTACCTGCAAGAAAGAGGGGGTTGGAAGGAGAAAGATAAGCACCCATAAGTGTGTGTGTTTGTGTGTGGGGGGGGGGGCGCTGTTCAGGGAGAGAGAGCAGATGGGAAGGAGTTCTAAGGAAATGGGTGAAAGATAGGTCAGGGTCATGTGTCCTCTTTTTTTTTTTTCGTCTTCACAAATATGGTAACCCTACAAGGAGCTGCAGTGGGAATTGAATCCGATTACTATTCAATGGATTGTAAACTGCTTTGGGTGAATCTCTTCATGAAAAGGCGGTTAATCCAAATAAATGTCCCAGTTCTCAGGATCTTGTCCACTGCAGTCTACACCTGCACTGTGAAGCGTAGCCAGTAGAAGGAAGAAGGTGTTGATGCCTCTGCACAGGTCGTTGGTGAGGCCCCACTTGGAGTATTGTGTTCAGTTTTGGAGACTGTATCTGGCGAAGGATGTAAGAAGACTTGAAGCGGTCCAGAGGAGGGCAACGAAAATGATAGGAGGCTTGCTTCAGAAGACATATGAGGAGAGACTGGAAGCCCTGAATATGTATACCCTAGAGGAAAGGAGAGACAGGGGAGATATGATTCAGACGTTCAAATACTTGAAGGGTATTAACGTAGAACAAAATCTTTTCCAGAGAAAGGAAAATGGTAAAACCAGAGGACATAATTTCAGGTTGAGGGGCGGTAGATTTAAAGGCAATGTTAGGAGATTCTACTTTACGGAGAGGGTGGTGGATGCCTGGAATGAGCTTCCGAGAGAGGTGGTGGAGAGTAAAACTGTGACTGAGTTCAAAGAAGTGTGGGATGAACACAGAGGATCTAGAATCAGAAAATAAGATTAAATATTGAACTAAGGCCAGTACTGGGCAGACTTGCACGGTCTGTGTCTGTATATGGCCGTTGGGGGGAGGATGGGCTGGGGTGGGTGTACGTGGGCTGGAGTGAGCTTTGACGGAGATTTCAGTATTGGAACCTAAGCACAGTACTGGGCAAAGCTTTGGATTCTTGTCCAGAAAAAGCTAAGAAGAAAAAAAAATTTAAATTGCATCAGGTTGGGCAGACTGGATGGACCATTCGTGCCTTTATCTGCCGTCATCTACTATGTTACTATTTTCTCGACGTGTCACTTTTCCTCTTAACATTAATGCAGCCGAATAGCGAACGCGCGCGGCCACCAGCAAATCTGAAAGATGGCTAACATTTTATATATATTATATGTATCAAATGTTATATATATTGTATATAGGAACCATTATGGAGAGCCTTGTCCCCCACCTGCACAGTCTACTTCTGAAATGCTTTTTTGCCTCAAACACTGTATTAAGAACCCGATAACGAAGACCGGAGAAAGGATTAAAAAAAACAACAACAAATGTCCAGGTAAAGTGAATGAACGTTACAGCTATTATGAGCGGCGCACTACAACTCCCGGGCCGCTTTGCGTTGTGACGTCACTTCCGGCGACTCAGGGCGGGCGGCCGCTGCCGAAAGGATGTGGGCGGCGCGCGGCTCTCTCGGTGTGTAGAGGAGACTGCGGGTTCCGGGAGGAGCCGTCGCCGGGCTGTTTCTAGCTGGAGCCCGGAGAGGAGCTGCCGGCCCTGCAACCCCCCTCCCCCGTCATGTCGGCCTTGGAGAAGCACCTGCACCTGGGCCGCCTGCAGTCTCGGCCCCCCATGCCCGGAGGCGGCGTGCAGTCGGGCTCCAAGATGCGCATGGGGTAAGTGGGGGAGGGGAGGGTTTCTCTTGGTCCTGAAAAGACGGGTATTCGCCACTCACGCCTTGCCAGAGCTGCTTTTAAGAAAGGTTTGGACATGTTCCCGGAGGAAAAGTCCATAGTCTGTCATTGAGAAAGACATGGGGGAAGGCACTGCTTGCCCTGGATCGGTAGCATGGAATGTCGCTACTCCTTGGGTTTTGGCCAAGTACTAGTGACCTGGATTGGCCACCGTGAGAATGGGCTACTGGGCTTGATGGACCATTGGTCTGACCCGGTAAGGCTATTCTTATGTGTGCCAAGTATAGGACAATCAAGCCGTTGTGACATCACTGCTGAAGTTGGCACTGTGGAATGAGGTATTATGACATCACAATCTCAGCTCTAGAATGTTGCTCTCATTGGGGTTCTGAAATCTTGCTATTCTTTGAGATGCTGGAATGTTGCTATTCTTTGGGGTTTTTTTGACCAGGTACTAGGAACCTGGATTGGCCACTGTGAGAACGGGCTACTGGGCTTGATGGACCATTGGTCTGACCCACTAAGGCTATTCCTATGTTCTTATAAATGTGTCTGCAGTGGCTCCCCTTGTGATCTGGAAAAGCCTTATGGATGAATGGAGCTGCTGAAGGGGGGGGGCAGTGAGGCTCCTGTCGTTAAGAGTTTTCAAAGTTAGTGGGGGTGGGGGGGGGGTGTCATGATAGTTTTGGGTCTTTTATTCCTGCGCTGGTGAAGATGGCACGCGGGAGGTGTTAAGAGACGTGAGGAGTTTCCATAGGGGATGTGACACAGGTACAATTCTGGAGTAAGCTCATGTGATGAAGCAGTGAGTTCGCTTGCATAGATAGAAATTAAAGATCAGCAAGGGATTGGTAGGTAAATGGTTCTGTATTGACCTAACAGTAGGCGTGTTTAGCAAGTTTATCGGGATATCTACGAGAGATATGCGTGAGTCTTGCAATGCATCTAGTGGAGGCAGGTGGCAATATCTCTCTTTCGTGCATATGGTAGAATTCTATCTTATATGGGATAAACATCTTGGTGATTTTATATTAAGTTTCAAGCACCTATCTGGCATTTAGAGCGTACCTGTTTGGTAATTTTTTTAACTAATGGATTGTAATTCACAGTGCTTGTCCAGCAGTATCTTTACAGAAAAGAGAGGTAGCAGCGGTTTACAAGCATATTGTCATGTTATTTTGAAAATGAATTGGGCAGAAAACCTTTCTACCTAGTTTTCTGGAGTTGTATCTTTTTTTATCGCGCTAATACTGGGAGTAGGATTATTTGATTATATGTGTAAATCACAGATTGTATTCTGGTGGTGGGGCTGGTACTCATTTTCAAATCTGTGAGCAGAATTCAGATTGTGTGTGTGTTTTAACACAGAAAGGCTATATAATATGGAAAGATCATATGCCCATTTGATCTGCCCATCCACGTGATTATTTTTGGTGCCTGCATACAAAAAGCATTTTACCCCAAGTGACAAAATGTGCAAACCCTTTCAGTACATCAGTTACTTTATTAGAAGACTTGAGCAAAGTATTATGGTTGTACTGTGTCTTCCCTTTAGTAGTTGGGTGGAGTTCTACAGGTTAGGCCCCAGAAATGCCAAAAGAGAGAATTTAATCATGAATTAATAATGAGCGTGGCTGCTGGGCAGACTTGATGGACTTGGATATGTAGAAATAAGGGCCAATGAATAAATTAGTGGTGACTTTAGTGTTGGATTAAGAACGTAAGAATTGCCGTACTGGGACAGACAGCCCTGTATTCTGTTTTCCAACAGTGACAAACCCAGCTTCCAAGTACCTGCAAATGTGTAAAACGCATTGAATGTGTACCCACAAAAAGGTGGTATGCAAGTCCCTTTTCCCTATAGTTATTGGAAAAAGAGCTGAAAAGGTTAAGAGCAAAACATTTATGTTTAAGGTTCGATGGATTTTAGAAGGAGGAGGGTGTGAATTAGTGGGACGCAGTGAGTTATTCTGGTGAGCAAAATTGAATGATTAGACTTTTTTTCCACCTAGATGAGAAAATGCAGGGGTGGAATTGTCAGATAGAAGGGGAGCTCAGGAAATGGTCAAGATAGTGAGCAAACAGATTTATACAATGATTGCAGAAGAATTGTGATGAGGGATCTTAGATAAATGACTGGTGTATGGACAGAAGAAAGGTGGATCATAGGCCATTTATGCTAGCTCTATCAGTACCACCTTCTCCTTACTTGAAATAGATAAAATAGAGGAGCCAGCCATAATACAGGGTGCCCACAAAAACACTCCTTGATTTTAAACACAACTGTCTGGTGGTCCTCCAGAACTGGTTGAAGAACCACTGTTAAGAGTTTTTGCCCTATATTGGCCCTGAATTTCTTCCTTAATATTAAGATCATCATATGACTGGCCAGATGTTGCAAGTTACTCATTATGCTTTAAATAAAGAAATTGTATGATACTTAATAGGGATTTAACCTTTTATTTCAAGTACGATTTATACAGTTTATTTGCTTATGACTTGGAATAGTCTGAATGTGAAGATGTTCCAGAACTTTTGAAATATACAAATACAGTGGAACCTTGGTTTACGAGCATAATTCATTCCAGAAGCATGCTCGTAAATCAAGTTACTCGTATATCAAAGCGAGTTTCCCCATAGGAATGAATGGAAACTTGCTTTGATTTGTTCTACCTCCTCCTCTCCCCCCCCCCCCGAGGCTGCCGGCGCTGCTCTATCACCCCCTCCCCCCCGCTCTAACCAGTATCGCGCACCCCCTTGAGAACCACATCGCACCCCCGTGCTGAAAGCGGCATCCGCCCGCCCTTCCTCCCAAACATGCTCCTTACCCCATCTACCGGTTGTGCGACTGAAAGAAATCTCCCACCTCTTGCCTGGGCTGGGCCTTGAGCATCTGCGCATGCTCAAGGCCTTCTTGCTCTCGTTCTCTCCAAGATCTTGGAAAGAACGAGAGCCAGAAGGCCTTGAGCATGCGCAGATGCTCAAGGCTCAGCCCATGCAAGAGGCGGGAGATTTGTTTCAGTCACACAACCGGCAGATGGGGTAAGGAGCATGTTTGGGAGGAAGGGCGGGCGGATGCCACTTTCAGCACGGGGATGCGATGCGGTTCTCGCAGGGGGGGGGTGCGATGCTGGTTTGGGGGGTGCAATGCCGGTTAGAGCGGGGGGGGGGTGCTCGTGTAGCGGAACATGCTTGGTTTGCGAGACAAAAGTTTGCTAAGTGTTTTGCTCGTCTTGCAAAACACTCGCAAACCGGGTTACTCGAAAACCGAGGTTCCACTGTACTATTTAATATGACTTAGCCTTACTCCTCTGCTCTCCTTCCTAGCCAGCCGATTAACCATTCCCCTTAACTGTATCCATGACATCCTGTTTAGATTGTAAGCTCTTTTGAGCAGGGACAGTCTTCTTTGTGACTCTGTACAGCACTGCGTGTGTCTGGTACCGCTATAGAAATACTGTAATTCATAGTACTAGTGTGACGAGTTTCAGTCTTTGGGAAGCAGAGCTGAGATTGTGATGTCATAATGCCTCATTCCACCAATAAGAGCCAACCTCATCAGTGATGTCACAATGGCTTCATTGTCCTGTACTCCCCTCTGCCCTCGAACCCAGCCAGCAGATTAACCCATCCCCGTAACTATATCCATGACATCTTTTTTTGTCTGTTTAGATTGTAAGCTCTTTGGAGCAGGGACTTTCTTCTTTGTGACTCTACAGCGCTGCATGCGTCTGGTAGCGCTATAGAAATAATTCATAGTAGTAGTAGTTAACAGATTTTTTTTGTGTTTGTCTGACTCATTGCTGCCAGAGTATGGCTAGCGTGGGATTGATTTCTCTGCAGTTTGTTCTAAATATCATTTTCTTCATTTGCAGACCTGGAAGAAAGCGGGATTTTTCCCCAGTGCCTTGGAGCCAGTACTTTGAAACCATGGATGATGTTGTAGTTGAAACTGAAACTGGCAAAGATATATCCTTTTGCAAACTTCGTTTGGGTTACTGTCTGGGCTGTGTGTGTGTTTGATGGAGATTAATAAATTGAGGGCTCTATGAAGTATTGACATTTTGAAATAAGAACACAAAAAATTGTGGCGAATCAATGTCCAAGCTGATGGCTTTATTAAAACAAACAAATAATCCACATAAAAACATCTAGGGCTTTTTGTGGAGTGAATAGGGTCAGTTTCTTTTGTTGTTCCAAAACATGTGTCTATTTTAATGTTTTGCTTAAGCCATGACTAGAATGGTGATAGGTGATTCTTCATATAAATCTCTTGGAAGTAGCCTCCTTAACCCAGGGATTTAATTGGATAAACATTTTAGAACTTCTTGTGGTACTTGTCACTCCTGCTTCTAGGCTTTCAGCTCCTGCAGAAATATAGAAGCATGGCCCATCCAGTGGTGAAAGACAGAGCCAGCCTTCGCTCCCTTCTAAACCTCGAATGTTCTGCTTTCTTCTATGCTAGAGATTTAGTTATTTAGCTTTATATTCCGTCCTCCCCAGAGAGATCAGAACGAGTTACTAGGTTACATACAAAATAATTGGACAAAAAATGAGATACAGTAAGACTAAGAGTCAGATTCTCTCAGCTCCAACACCACAGTAAAAAAAATACCGTGGTGGGAGTGATTTTTGTTTCATGGGTGATTCTAAGCAAAATAGCATGTAAATTATATAAATAACTAGTAGCCAACCAGAAATCATACAAAATACAGCTATTCGTTTGTTTTTAATCTGAAAAAACACGATCATATCAAAAACTTCACTGGCTACCGTTTGAAGGAAAAGGGGATAGAGGGGTATAGATAGAGGATTACTACACAGGTCCTGGACCTGTAGGGCTGCTGCATGAGCGGACTGCTGGGTACGATGGACCTCTGGTCTGACCCAGCAGAGGCACTGCTTGTTATTTAAATTTGGATGCATTTGTTTTAAAGTTTTCATTGGCTTAGTGCCGGCTTACCTTGTTTCTCATTTTAGTTTTTTTATTTCTAAGAAAAATATTCGTAGATCTGGTTGGTTTTATTTTCCTTCAGCAAATGCATGTCGTTACAAAAAACTTTTGGATAGGACCTTAGCATTCCAAGCAGGATTAAAGAATTCATGTTTGAATCTTCTCGTTTCTCCAGTTCTTACTTACTATCTTAAAACCCACTTATTTAAGCAATATAATATACATTACTTATTTTCATATTATCATGTTCTTTTAATTTTTTTAACTATACTTATTTAAGTTTATATTATGCTTTTTTTTTTAATTCATTAATCTTTAATGCTCGTATTAGTTACTTAGAATTTTATTATGCAAATCAAGTAGAGCAAGCTTCATCCAAAGCAAGGCAAATTATAGGTTGCATACGCAGGAGTTTCGTCAGCCGTAAACCTGAAGTCATTATGCCACTGTATAGATCCATGGTGAGACCGCACCTGGAGTACTGTGTGCAATTTTGGAGGCCACATTACCGCAAGGATGTGCTGAGACTGGAATCGGTCCAGAGAATGGCCACCAGGATGGTCTCGGGACTCAAGGAGCTCCCATACGAGGAGCGGTTAGGAAAGTTGCAGCTCTACTCACTCGAGGAACGTAGAGAGATGGGAGATATGATCGAGACATTTAAGTACCTCACAGGTCGCATCGAGGTGGAAGAGGATATCTTCTTTTTCAAGGGTCCCGCGGCAACAAGGGGGCATCAGTGGAAAATCAGGGGCGGGAAACTGCACGGTGACACTAAGAAGTTCTTCTTCACCGAAAGGGTGGTTGATCGCTGGAATAGTCTTCCACTTCAGGTTATTGAGGCCAGCAGTGTGCCAGATTTTAAGGCCAGATGGGACAGACATGTGGGATCTATCCGCAAAGATAGATAGGGAGGGTCATTGGAGTGGGCAGACTTGATGGGCCGTGGCCCTTATCTGCCGTCTATTTCTATGTTTCTATGTTATTATTATATTGTATGCTGAGTACCTATTGTGTAAACCGCTATGAACTGCTGGTTAGGCGGTATATAAAAATAAATTATTATTATATGTATGAAAAATTGCCAATAAAATGGGGGGCGATTTCTTGGCAATTCTCACTGATTGAAAGGCTGCGTTGGATATCTCCTCTCCATAGACAGCAGAATGGGCACCATCAACATTTTGCCTAACATGGCATCGGGAACTAGGGAGCTTGAGGATGGGGATGGAAACGGATTGTTTGCTCGTCCAGCAAAGAGATGTTCCACTTCCTCTATCTCCTCCGACACAATACTCTACTTGGAAATGGGGAGCTTGGATGGGTACAAAGAAAATTGGGTTGAAAGTGCTCTGGAGTAAGAGGGCACCTGGTTTTGTGAAATTTGAATTACTTTCTAGTGATAGACTGCCGACTGTTAAACAAATTGTACTCTAATCTAATCTAATCTAAACCTTAAGTTTATATATCGCATCATCTCCATGAGAATGGAGCTCGACACGGTTTACAAGAACTTAAAATAGTGGGTAGAGAAGAAGAAAAAGGATTACATGAACTTATGTGTAGAAGAGGGGAGAGAAAGGGGGGAAGGATAGAGCTACAATTTGCTGAAAAGCCAGGTTTTCAGTTGTTTGCGGAATAACTGAAGGGAGCTCAGGTTCCGCAGCGGGGTGGTGAGGTCGTTCCAAAGACCTGTGATTTTGAAGAGAAGGGATTTTCCCAGTTTGCCTGAATAGTGGATGCCGCGTGGAGAGGGGAAGGCTAGTTTAAGCCTTTGGGCAGTTCTGGAGGAGTCGGGACTGGAGGAGTTGAAAGACAGGATAAGAGGAGGCAGGATTCCATGAATGATCTTGAAAGCCAGGCAGGAACATTTGAAATGGATTCTGGAGATTATTGGGAGCCTATGAAGTTTGGCAAGGAGTGGGGAGTCTGCACTCACTTTCACTATTTCTCTGAGGAGATTTGAGGTTGGATTTTGGTGTTGATGAATATCCCTGCGGGTTACCTGCGGCTAACTGTGGGAAACAGTCACCAAGTCATTCTCTGGATTACTCAGTTCTTAGGTTTTGTCTTGCAGAGATGGTGATTGGAATTTGAGATTCATGGCTAGAAAATGACACAGGGAAACGACCCCGCAGGAACTTATTTCCTGTCCCTGCAAGTTATTTTCCTGACCCTCCCCATTCCTGCAAGCTCCGTCCTCATATGCACAAGCCTCAAACACTTTAAAATCATAAGTAGCAACATTATAGAGCTCAGATTGTGACATAGTAGATGACAGCAGATAAAGACCCGAATGGTCCAGTGCCTGCTGGGATACGTAGTTCAGCCTAAAAAAACCCTCTTTCTTTTAAACTGCCTAAGTGTTTTAATATGTCAGTTTTGAATTATCTTTGCGGGAGCAACAAGTAACCTTGGCTTGCTTGCCATAATGTGAGGTTTGAACTGGACAAGAATTGCTTGAGAGGGTAGGGCAACAATGACTTTTTTTTTAAATAAAAGTTCAAAAATGTCCATCAATATATTTTTTTTTCACTTCTTTTGAGTGATAGCTCATACATAGGTGACACCAGCAAAAATAAATTAAGCATACATAAAGTAACATAGTAAATGATAAAAACCAGTCTGCCCAGTAGGTGCATGCCTTATAAATCCATGATTAAGTTAAATCGTCTTTGTTCATTGATATTTCTGAGTCATAGACTGTAGAAGTCTGCCCAGTAATGTGCTTAAGTTCCAACTACTGGAGTTGCCGTCAAAGCTCTCTGCAGCCTATCTAGACCATCCCAAATTATTGGAGTTCCCATTAAAGCCCTCCCCAGCCCATCATAAGAACATAACAATTGCCATCTCTGGATCAGACCCTGGGTCCATCAAATCCAGTGATCTGCACATGCGGATGCCCCGCCAGGTGTACCCTGGCATAGTTTTAGTCCCCATATCATCGTATACTTCTCAAGGGAGATGTGCATCTAATTTACCCTTACCCGTATCACTCTATGCCACTCTTAAGGAGATGTGCATCTAGTTTACCCTTACCCGTATCACCCTATGCCACTCTTAAGAAGATGTGCATCTAATTTACCCTTACCCGTATCACTCTATGCCACTCTTAAGGAGATGTGCATCTAGTTTACCCTTACCCGTATCACCCTATGCCACTCTTAAGGAGATGTGCATCTAATTTACCCTTACCCGTATCACTCTATGCCACTCTTAAGGAGATGTGCATCTAATTTACCCTTACCCGTATCACCCTATGCCACTCTTAAGGGAATGTGCATCTAATTTACCCTTACCCGTATCACTCTATGCCAGTGATTCCCAACCCTGTCCTGGAGGAACACCAGGCCAATCGGGTTTTCAGGCTAGCCCTAATGAATATGCATGAGAGAGATTTGCATATGATGGAAGTGATAGGCATGCAAATTTGCTTCATGCATATTCATTAGGGCTAGCCTGAAAACCCAATTGGCCTGGTGTTCCTCCAGGACAAGGTTGGGAACCACTGCTCTATGCCACTCTTAAGGAGATGTGCATCTAGTTTACCCTTACCCGTATCACTCTATGCCACTCTTAAGGAGATGTGCATCTAGTTTACCCTTACCCTTATCGCTCTATGCCACTCTTAAGGAGAAGTGCATCTAGTTTACCCTTAAATCCTAGAACGGTGGATTCTGCAATTACTTCCTCTGGGAGAGCATTCCAGGTGTCCACCACTCGCTGCGTGAAACAGAACTTCCTGATATTCGTCCTGGACCTGTCCTCCCTCAGCTTCAGTCTATGTCCTCTTGTCCGTGTCACATCGGACATTGTAAATAACTGCTTTCTCTGCTCCATTTTGTCGAATCCTTTCAGTATTTTGAAAGTCTCGATCCTAAGCCGAATAGCCATATACAGGACACAAATCGTTCAAGTCTGCCCAGTACCGGCCTTAGTTCTTCCAATTATACCCTTCATTTTCTTATCCACAGATACGTTTAAATCAGTGTATCGCAAACTGCCCTGGCAAATTCCAGGTGTGCCCTGAGATGCCGGCGAGGAGCAGAGGTTCTGGCGCCGGCTGACTGCTTACAGGACGCGCCTCTCGCGGTGAGAGTTACGTCCTGCAGGCTGTCAGCAGGCGCATCTACACCTTCTCACCTCTCCCTCTGCGGCACCCCCCCATCGGCGGTAATAGAAGTCTCAGGCGCACGGCTGGAGGACATCCACGCATGCACGGATGTCGACATGATGACATCATGCATGTGCGTGACGTCATTGTGTCAATGTCCGCGCATTTCCGGGCGCCCTCCAGCCGCAACCCCAAGATTAGCATGCCGCAGTTTAAAAGGTTTGCGACACACTTGTGTAAATATAGAGAAGGATGGAGGAAGAAAAAATGAAGCAGAATACCAGATGGTGTGTGGGGAGACCCATCGTACAGCAGCGTATTTTGTATTATACCAGGACAAGCAGGCCGGTATTCTCACTAGTGGGTGACGTGATCCAACGGAGCCCCGATGCGGACGCCTCACAAGCAGTCTTGCTTGAAGAAACTCGAAGTTTCGAGTTGCCCGCACCGCGCATGCGTGAGTGCCTTCCCGCCCAGCGTAGGGCACGTCTCCTCAGTTCTTACTTTTACGCGGAGCCGAGAAGTCCGACTTCGACTCTCTGCGTGAAGTTAGTTCACTTGCGCCTTCTTAAAGTCCGCAGTTTTGGGTTCTTTTACTCAGAATCGTTGCTTTTCGGTGTGCTTTCTTGTTTTTTCATAAAAGAAAAAAAATTTATTCTCCTAAGTTGCCAACTCACCCACCATCCCATTATGGTTAGCTTGGAGGTCACCCACTAGTGAGAATACCTGCCTGCTTGTCCTGGGAATAAAGCAATGTTACTTACCGTAACAGTTGTTATCCATGGATAGCAGGTAGCTATTCTCACATCCCACCCACCTCCCCTGGGTTGGCTTCTCTGCTAGCTATCTGAACTGAGGAGACGTGCCCTACGCTGGGCGGGAAGGCACTCGCGCATGCGCGGTGCGGGCGACTCGAAACTTTGAGTTTCTTCAAGCAAGACTGCTTGTGAGGCGTCCGCATCGGGGCTCCGTTTGATCACGTCACCTGCTGTCCCTGGATAACAACTGTTATGGTAAGTAACATTGCTTTACCTGTTGCCTTTGCCATTCAACTTGCCTGGCTGTCGGAATTTTCCCATATTTTTCTTCTCTCGTGTATTAATCTCCTACAATCATGACCTTGTATTTGAGGGAGCAGGGTCCATAGGTAAGAATCACTCAGTCTTGTGCTTAGGAGGGTAAAACTGTCCGGCCGTTCCTCCAGTAATCAAACTGCATAAATATGTACTGTTTCATTTTAGGCACATCCAGATTCATGTAAATTTATAATCCTTAACTGTTCACACACTTTTCGAATTTATAGAAGTGGATCAGAGGGACCTGTCTTACTTCTGTTGCACGGTGGTGGGCATTCTGGCCTTTCCTGGGCAGTTTTTACTGTGAGTATATGAGGTTTAAGCTTGGTATCTCCTACATAGCTCGGCAGAATTGCAGTCAGACCAAGGTTACCTTCAGTTCCCTGGTCTGGCCACTGGCTAAAAGATAGATAATTGAAAGAGATCCGGCCATTTAACCCTATTGTTTCTGTTACATATACATAGGAGTCTGTGCCGCCATCAGGGCAGTACTACCAGTCCTGCATTCAGGGGCCAATTTTTTTAAGCCTTTATCTGCCTCAAGACCCCTTGATATGTCTCAAACATCAATTGGAATGGACTCCTCAACCTGTTCTGCCCCCATTTCATGCCAGTTTTGTGCTGGATGGTTGGCTGAGGTGCATCTGTACCACGTGCCATGGGGCATGCGAGGGAGGGGCCAGAGCCTCAGGCTTAGCCTCCTCTGAGTCTTCTAGGGGTGGGGGGAAACTCAGGAGGTTCGGGTGACTGGGAAGAAATTCCTCTTGAGACCCTGAACAGTGATTATGCAAAATACAAGTGCATGGAAGTGGCGAAGTAAAAGAGACGATAATCTGAGGTCCTGCAGGGGGGTCTATGGGCCTTCTGTTCAGGGGTTTACCCCAGACTTTGTGAATCTCCTGTGGAAGGCTTATTTGACAGGTTCAGGATGCTCGGTGCTTCCCAACACTTAGGAATCCAACTCGCAGATTGAGTGGCCATTTGGTCCAGGACTGGGAGGATTGGAAATCAATCTCTATGCTTTTACTTTCCCAGAGCACAGTTTTGTCCCACGCCTTCTTGTAAAAAAAAGTTTTTCCTTAGATTACTCCTGAGCCTATCGCCTCTTAACTTCGTCCTATGCCCTCTCATTCCAGAGCTTCTTTTCAAATGAAAGAGACTCGACTCATGCGCATGTTGCAGTGGTTAAAGCTACAGCCTCAGCACCCTGAGGTTGTGGGTTCAAATCTCACTGCTCCTTGTGACCCTGGGCAAGTCACTTAATCCCCCCATTGCCCCAGGTACGTTAGATAGATTGTGAGCCCACCAGGACAGAAAGGGAAAAATGCTTGAGTACTTGAATAAGTTCATGTAAACCGTTCTGAGCTCCCCTGGGAGAACGGTATAGAAAACTGAATAAATAAAATAAAAATAACCCCGGGTGTCCCCGAAAGGCTTCCGAGGCTTTTTGGCCCGGACTTTCCTTATGGGAAAGAAAACAATACTACATTGCTGGATTGTATCGGACCCACCAACGCTGTCCTTCTGGAGAATTCTGATGCTTCGTCAAGCATCGATGGAGCGTCTGTCCTTAGCCTCTTTGGACACTCCTAGAGGCCGTGTATTTTGCTCTGTTTGGGAACCTTTTTGGTTAACGTTGACTCATAAAGCACGTAGTCATTTATTGAACCCGTAATAACTTGCTTGCTGGAGGATGATCATTGTTATAGAGGGAAGAGGGAAGTTGGGGAGGTGGGGTGTTGGGGATGGGGAGGGGGAGGGTGGGGGGATGCTATTAGTTTGACTTGTGTATTTCTACTTGTCTTGCAAACTCAATAAACATATTTAAACATAAAAAAAATAAAATAAAATAAAAATAAATGCCTGGTTTCTTGGACTCAAGGTATTTGTGTAGTTGGTGGAGTGGTTTGCATTGAGGGATAGTAGTGAGCGAGGGCTTCGGCGGTGGGAAAGGAGTCATGGGTAGGGCTTGTTAGAGGTGTTATGTCAGTCAGGTTGGCGACTAGTCTGAATAGCTGTGTCCAGGGTCCAAGGCTCTCAGCGGACTGAGTCCTATAGGTTTTTATGTGGTTTGTCAAGTTCTATATTAATAAAGTCTATCTCGGGTACATCACTTCTCCACAGTGGTTATTTGTTTCTCCTTGGATTTTTGGTCTGTGGAGACATTTGGGTCAATTCTCTTGTTCTTATAGGACAGTTAAGCCATTGTGACATCACTGCTGAGGTTAGCTCTTAGGCATTGGTGGAATGAGGCATTATGATATCATCATCTCAATCCTGGACTATTGCTATTCTTTGGGTTTCTGGCAGGTACTTGGGACCTAGGTTGGCCACTCTTGAAAATAGGATGCTGGGCTTGATGGACCTTCGGCCTGTCCTAGTATGACTACTCGTATGTTCTTATGTAGGAATAGTTATTATTATTTTATTTTATTTTTTTTAATTTACTAATTAGGACTGGTTCATACATCTCTTCCTTGGCTTCTATTTTTAAGACTTGTGGTACAGGAATAGATTTCCTGTCTGATGGTGAGAAAAACATCTGAAATCCAATTGAGATTTTCATCACGTTTAATAAGAAAATCATCTATTTCTGGCAACATAGCTAGAATTAGGCTATAAGCAGGTTTCAAGTCTTGCATCTAAAGATAGGAGCCTTGATTGGATCTATTTCTTAACCAATTCTATAACAATTTGGCAATTAGAAATGGAGCAGCTTGGATTGGGCAGTCCGGATACAGCACTTTTAGAGTCCTTTGTGGACAGTAATACAAAAGTCTCTTTTGCTGGGGAGGTCGTTGCTAGAGAATGACACGGGGAAAAAATCTGTCCCCGTCACCGCCCCGTCACCGGCCCACCATCCTCTGCACCGCCCCGTCACCGCCGTTCCCTTCACCGCCCCGTCACCGTCACCGCCATCCCTTTCACCGCCCCGTCACCGCCACTGCCATCCCATTCACCGCCCCGTCACCGTCCCCGCTGCATCCATATAAGCCTTAGTACTGTAATATTTAGCTTATTCCTTTCTTATAAATCAAAGTTCCTGCTGCTGAACTAGAGAAAGAGATGTTCAGCTGGCAGGGCTTTGTTTATAAATTTTTATCAACACAACTAATATACTACTTTATCCTAAAGCAAAAAATAAATAAATAAATAGAATTTTTTTTTCTACCTTTGTTGTCTGGTTTCTGCTTTCCACATCTTCTCATTGAATTCCTTCCATCCACTGTGTGTCTTCTCTCTGCGTCTTCCATTTGCTGTTACTGTGCCTCTCCCTTAACCCCCCCCCCCCAATTGGTCTAGCACCCATCTTCTTCCCTCCGCTCCCGCATAGTCTGGCATCTGTCTTCTTCCCACTCTGTCTTCCACATTTCCCTTGGAGGTCTGTTCCTCTCCACCCTCCTTCAATGTCTGTTCTATTCCTTTCCACCACCACCCTTCCCTCCCTCCTTTACCATCTGTTCCTTTCTACTACCCTTCAGCTCCTCTCGCGTGGCCTATCTACCTTCCTTCCTCTTATTTTCATGGCACGTTACAATGTAATTTGTGCAAGCCACTGGAGCCTGCAAGCTCGGTCCTTGTCCCATCCCCACAAACCATCTCGCTTCTGTGCTCCTATTTTCTCCATTTCTAATATCTCCCCTATGTATCTGTCATTGCCCCCCCTGTGTCCATATACCATCCCCATGGCATGTCCCCTTTATGTCTCTGTCCCTATGCCCCATGCACATAATTTCCCCTCTTTCTGTTACCTTCCTGTGTCCAGATTTCCCCTATCTTCCTCTTCCATACCAGTGTGTCTCTTCTTTTCAACCCCATCTAGCTTTTTTCCCTCTTTCTTCCCCCCCCCCTGCTTCTAGCATCTGGCTCACCTGCCAGTCCTTCCCTTTCTTTCCTGCTGTGGGTTTTTCTTTCCGACTTCATCCCCTTGGCCCAGAATCCTTTTCCCTTTCACTCCCTCCTTCCAATTTGAGCCGGGAACACTAGCGATCGCACGGTCCCCGCAGCCACTACCTGCCTGCCCAATCGATCCTAGTGTTTAGCCAGCTCTCTCCCTTCTCCTCAGCTTAGTTTATAGGTTTTCTTTTTCGGCGACCTGCACGCTTTCCCAAAGAGCCGCGCACGCGCGGCTGCTCAGTGTTCAATCTTCTGCTCTACTGCAACTTCCTGTTTCCGGTTGCGTCAGAGCAGAAGATCGAAACTGAGCAGCAGCGGGTGCGCGGCTCTCTGATAGCGTGCGGGTCGCCGAAAAAGAAAATCTACAAACTAAGGTGAGGAGAAGGGAGAGAGCTGGCTAAACACTAGAATCGATTGGGCAGGCGGGTGTGAGCTGCGGGGACCGCGCGATCCTTCATGCCTCACTGCGGGGACAAGACCATTCACCGCCCCGCGGGCGGTGAATGGCCTTGTCCCCGTCGCCGCAGCGACTGCTAGTTTTCTTCCCCGTTTTCGGCGGGTGACCCGCGGCTAAAATGTGGTGGCCGCGGGTAAACCGCCACCGTGTCATTCTCTAGTCGTTGCTGCTTAACATCCCCTTGAGAGGCATTTCTTCTACTGTTTATGGGATATAGTACATAACAGAAGAATCGCCTTACTGGGTCTGATCAATGGTCCATCAAGCCCAGTAGCCCGTTCTCACGGTGGCCAATCCAGGTCCCTAGTACCTGGCCAAAACCCAAGAAGTAGCAACATTCCAGTATCTCAAAGAATAGCAAGATTCCAGAACCCCAATGAGAGCAACATTCCAGAGCTGAGATTGTGATGTCATAATGCCTCATTCCACCAGTGCCTAAGCTCTGTGTTCGAGGCTTGTTCGGGTAAGGCAGAGCTTACAGGAATAGGACAGGGACAGGGACAAATCTGTCCCCATGTCATCCTCTATTTCAGAGCAATGGGCATTGCCTCCCTCCATCTAGTTAATTTTTCTGAGGATATGTTAGAAAACATAATAATAAGCTACTGTGTTGAGAGGTTCAAATGTATCTTTGCAAACTGATCATGGTTTTGTTTGTCCCTCTCTACAGTCTGCAATCGCCAGTCGGGTTCGATGTAGGATTGTAGCATTGGACCTGAGAGGACATGGTAAGTAGATGGCACTGCCACTCCACTTTTCTGGGACTTGGGGTATTTGGTTCTGCTTCATGCAAGTTTGCATTTTAGTTAAAAATCTTTTATTGAATATTCAATGAATACATAGCAACTAAGCATAAGCAAGGCATCAAACACAGTATCCCTGAAAAATCAACAGCGATAAGATAGGAGACCTGTGTTGTTATGCGCCCCCATCCCTTTAGAAGGTCGAACCCCAACACAGAATCCCCTCTTTTTTTTTTTTTTATATAAAGCACCCCCATCCCTGGGGTTTATATTCTAGTGCCGTGTCCTGCACCCTGTCCCCCATCTCTCCTGATGCCTTCTGGGCCTCCACCAGGCCTGCCCGTAAGCCCTGGTAGTCCAGCGTTGGGCCGGGATAGGAGGGATCTCTCCCGCCTCCTGTCCTGGCCAATTCTTGACACATTCTGCCTCCCAGCCTTTTAAAAAAAACCTACCTTTAAATCCCTGGTGGTCAAGCAGTGAACCGGGGCAAGAGTAATGTTCCTACACTCCTGCCCTTTGCAGAGCTGATATCTGAAATGGCTGCTGTGAGTTCTTTCAGCAACCTTGTGAGACCACAGGAATTCAATATAGCCCAAAAATGGGGGTCTCTGTTTGTTTATATTTAGGTCAGCACTCACCCATCCCTCCCAGACCTGTTGCAGGCCTCCCCTCGTGCATGCCATAAGCCCTGGTGGTCCAGATGTGGGTCAGGACAGGAGGGATCCCTCCCACCTCCTGTCCCGGTCATAGAAACATAGAAGATGACGGCAGAAAAGGGCTACAGCCCATCAAGTCTGCCCACTCTGCTTACCCACCCCCTGTCTATGCCCTAATGACCCAATTTCCTTATCTTGACCCTCGTAGGGATCCCACATGGGTATTCCATTTATTCTTAAAGTCTGGCACGCTGTCTGCCTCGATCACTTGCACTGAAAGCTTGTTCCAATGATCAACCACTCTCTCTGTGAAGAAATACTTTCTGGTGTCGCCATGAAATTTTCCGCCCCTGAGTTTGAGCGGGTGCCCTCTTGTGGCCGAGGGTCCCTTGAGAAAGAAAATATCATCTTCCACTTCGACACGTCCCATGAGGTACTTAAACGTACTCCCTACGTTCCTCAAGAGTGTAGAGCTGTAATTTGTTCAGTCTCTCTTCGTACGAGAGACCCTTGAGCCCCGAGATCATCCTGGTGGCCGTCCGTTGAACCGATTCAATTCTGCGCACATCTTTACTGTAATGTGGCCTCCAGAATTGCACACAGTACTCCAGATGAGGTCTCACCATGGCCCTGTACAATGGCATTATGACTTCAGGCTTTCGGCTGACGAAACTTCTATTGCTACAACCCAATATCTGCCTTGCCTTAGATGAAGCCTTCTCCACTTGATTGGCAGTTTTCATGTCTGCACTGATGATTACTCCTAAATCTCGTTCTGCTGAAGTCCTAGTTAAAGTTTCTCCGTTCAAGAAGTACGTCCTGCATGGATTTCCGCTTCCCAGGTACATGACCTTACATTTCTTAACATTGAAGCCTAGCTGCCAGGTTGAGGACCAGTTTTCCAATGTAAGCAGGTCCTGCGCCATATAATTCTGTAAACTGCATTCACTTACTATATTACATAGTTTGGCGTCATCGGCGAATAGTGTTATTTTACCTTGAAGCCCTTGAGTCAGATCCCCTATGAATATGTTGAAAAGGAGTGGACCCAGGACCAAGCCCTGCGGCACTCCACTGGTCACCTCCGATGTTTTAGAGAGGGTACCATTAACCACCACCCTCTGAAGTCTGCCACTCAGCCAATCATTGACCCATGCAGTTAGTGTCTCTCCTAACCCCATCGATTCCATCTTGCTTAGCAGCCTGCGGTGTGGGACACTGTCAAAAGCTTTACTGAAGTCCAGGTACACGACGTCCAAAGACTCTCCCAAGTCCAACTTTCTTGTTACCCAGTCAAAGAAGCTGATGAGATTGGATTGGCAGGACCTACCCTTGGTGAATCCATGCTGACTGGGATCCCGAAGATTCCCTTCATTCAAGATCGTGTCCAATTTGCTTTTAATTAGTGTTTCCATGAGTTTGCACACTATTGATGTGAGTCTCACCGGTCTATAATTCGCAGCCTCTGCCCTGCAACCCTTTTTATGCAGAGGAACGACATTAGCTAATTTCCAGTCCAGGGGAACTTTCCCCTTACTTAGGGAGAGATTGAATAGCTCAGCCATATCCCACATCCTAGACTTTTTTATAAACCTACTTTTAAAATCCCTGGTGGTCCAGCGGTGAACTGGGGCAAGAATTATCTTCCTACATTCCTGCTCCATGCAGAGCCACTATCAAATGGCTGCTGCAAGTTCTCATGGCAACCTTGAATTCCCAGGGCTTTAAAGGTGGGCCTGCAGTAAAAAAACCCTAATGGCGGCTTCATAAAAAACGGGGGAGATGTTAAAAGTGCGCATAGGTATAAAATGGGCTAATTCCCTTAACGTGCATTAAAGGTACTTTAAGCCCTAACGCTGCTTGATGAATTCCTCCCTAAATAGCCTTGATTTTTATATTTTTTCCCTCTGTTATAGAAATACATGATAATCCTTGATTAATTTTTGAAGTGCATCATTTTCCGGTTGTGATCTCCTCAGTTAACATAAGAAATGCCGTTGCTGGGTCAGACCAATGGTCCATCATGACCAGCAGTCCGCTCACGCAGCGGCCCAGTGCCCTAACTGAGACTAGCCCTACTAGTGCACGTTCTGGTTCAGCAGGAACTTGTCTAACTTTGTCTTGAATCCCTGGAGGGTGTTTTCCCCTATAACAGCCTCTGGAAGAGCGTTCCAGCTCTCTACAACTCTCTGGGTGAAGAAGAACTTCCTTACGTTTGTACGGAATCTATCACCTTTCAATTTTAGAGAGTCCTTCTCGTTCTCTCTACCTTGGAGAGGGTGAACAACCTATCTTTATCTACTTTGTCTTGAATCCCTGGAGGGTGTTTTCCCCTATAACAGACTCCGGAAGAGCGTTCCAGCTTTCTACCACTCTCTGGGTGAAGAAGAACTTCCTTATGTTTGTACGGAATCTATCCCCTTTCAACTTTAGAGAGTGCCCTCTCGTTTTCCCTATCTTGGAGAGGGTGAACAACCTGTCTTTATCTGCTAAGTCTATTTTCTTCAGTACCTTGAATGTTTCGATCATGTCCCTTATCAATCTCCTCTGTTGTTGTGGATTTTTAGCTGAAGTTTACTTAATTGGGATAATGTGACTTTTTATTTATTTATTTACAATATTTTTAAACTGCTTTTATCCAAGGTGGTTTACAAATTTCCATGCATAATAAAATTTTAAAAAATAGGCCAGAGGGAAACACAAAGTAACAATATTCTATCTGTATAGCCTCAACATCTAGTTTTCTGTACAAGTTTGAATTGCTTGATTGTATTTTTAGGAAATGTAGAAATAAAAAAATGATAAAACATATTTGGGGTGAGGGAGTCCAGCTTTCTGTTTCCAGCAATGGCCAATTCATATCACAAGTGTCTGTCAGGATCCCAAAAAGTAGACTGGGAGAAGAAGCAGCATAGAATCCATCTATCTTATTGTTAATGGCTTGGGGTCTTTTCACTTATCTGACACTTTTTTTTTAAACTTGTCTATGCTAACTGCTTTTACCACATTCTCTTGCAGTGAATTTTCAGAACTTAAATGTGTATTGAGTGAAATTGTACTTTTATTTGTTTTAAACGTACTGTTTAATAACTTGTCCAAAAGTACAAAGTACAGTTAGTTGTCGACTTACGACCTATCCAAGTTACGACTGTTCGACCTTACGGCTTCCGCTCTCCGAAGAAAGAAAATGTTGTTAACAGATTGCTTTAAGATGATTAAAATATCATGGCCCAGTCTAATATTCTTGCCTTAATTTAACATAGACCGACTTACGTCCTGATCCACTTACGACCTAGCAGTCGGAACCAATTGCGGTCGTAAGTCGACGACTACCTGTATAGGGTAAAGAGTGATTAACTCATTCCTCTCTTGACAGAACTTGATCATATCTCCCCTCAGCAGTCTCTTCTTCTCCATAATCTTCTTCTGCTTTCCTCATAGGAGAGTTTTTGACCACCCTCTTTTAATTCTGCTAACTTATTTTTTTGGGGGGATGGGGGACACCTAAATTTTATACCCTGTCTGTGGCCTCATATAAAAGCAATGTAATACTTTGGGCTCCTTTTACAAAGGTGCGCTAGCGTTTTTAGCGCACGTACCGGATTAGCGTGCGCTAGCCAAAAAACTACCGCCTGCTCAAGAGGAGGTGGTAGCGGCTAGCACGCGTGCTATTCCGCGCATTAGGGCTCTAACGCACCTTTGTAAAAGGAGCCCTTTGTTTCATTTTCAATTCTGAAAATTTTGCTTTTTTTTTTGTGGTCACGTTGCTCCCTAAATCCTTTTTTTGGCCAATAATTCCTAATATGGAATCTAGCGTCAGATAGTTATAGTTTGATGATTATTGTGTGCATTTTCTACCTAGCTGTCCAGTCTTTCTGTCTTGCCAAGTCCTGCAATTTTCCTTAATCCATGTGTGCTTTAGCAACATAGAATTTTATTTTATTTTTTTATTTTTTAACTTTTTATAAATTAACTAGTATTTTAGCCCGTTACATTAACGGGTGCTAGCTGTCTGTCTTTCTTTCCCCCCCACTTCCCTGTACAGCAGCATTCCCTCCCCCTCCATGTCCCTGTGCAGCAGCATTTCCCTCCACTCTACTTCCCTGTATAGCAGCATTTCGATCCCCCCCCCCACTTTCCTGTGCAGCAGCCACAGCAGCAGCATTCCCTCCCCCCACACCACTTTCCTGTGCAGCAGTAGCATTTCCCTTACCCCCCTTCCCTTCCCGCCGTCCTGACAAATCTGCCGATTCCAGCAGCGTGTGCAGCACTCTACACACGCTGCTTCGGGGCCTTCTACTTCCCTGATTTACTCTGGCACATCCCTGATGATATCATCAGAGACGCGGCAGAGCTAACCAGGCCCCGAAGCAGTGTGCGTAGAATGCTGCACACGCTGCTGGAGTCGGGACCGCGAAGAACGTAGCGACTGGAGTGGTTTTTCGGCACTTCCCTTCCCGCCCCGCAAGGTGTCGCCGCGGCTCCTCTCGATCTCCGCCAGCGTCGGAAGCCTTCTTCGACGCTGGTGAGGCTGATGAGAGGAGCCGAATATTGTGGAGAGTCCAGTGTTGGCGGCCAGTCCTGTTGGCAGTGTAGGTAGGTGCTGGGAAGAAGGCTGGGGACTCGCACATGCGCACTCCTGCGGCCACAGACCTACAGATCATGGAAGCACGCAGTTAAGAGTGCGCATGCGCGGCTAGGGTTTTATTATATAGATAACAAGCATTGATACTGCAAAAGAATAACAGAAAATTTTTGAATATACCACAGCCCATTTTTTCTCTTTCTCCCTACCCCCACCCCCCCAATGCAGGAAAAATTTAACTTCCAGGCTTGGTGTACTCTTATCCAAGCCCTAAAGCATATCTAATAGTTGAGTCACGTTTTGAATTGTAAATTAACTGTTCAAAATCCAGTTGTCTCCTATGTGGTAATATTGTCTACAAAGGTTCCCAAATTTACTGAAATTTCCGCCAACAAGCAGGAGGATTTCCAACCATCCTTGTGGCATTACTACATAAAACAAATTCAACAATTTAATACTTTTTAAAATGTTAATAGCACCAGCCAAGTTTTACGCTGGATAAGGTGTAGCTTATGCTTTTGGAAAAGGCTCCTATTCTCAAGCAAATGTAAAGCCATAGCCCTGGTACCATCTTATCATATTCATATATTGAGATTCTGGGGCTGTGCCTCTGTTGGGGGTCCTGTGGGTGGAATGAAGAATATTTCTGAGAATGCTACTGTGGAGATTATTCTTTTCAACTTAATACCTAAATTGGTTTCCATAATGTCTCTTGCAAACTTCCCTATATCATTCATATAATCCTATCTAGGTGTTACATGGTATTCAAGTTACCAAGCAATCTTTACATCTTCTAGCCGGCCAGCTATTTACTGTATTTTCACGCATATAACGCACATATGTGTATAACACGCATAGGCGTATAGCACGCGGGTCCAAAGCATTTCTGTAAAAAAAATTTTATATAGCATGCACACACATATACCGTGCATGCTGCTATAACCTCCTCCCACTCCCGCTTACTCTTCTGGCCTGCGAACCAGCATTCTCCCCCCCACTCACGTCACACCCCCTCCCCGCGATCCTACATCCCCCCCCCAGCACCGCAAAACATCTCTTGCCCGATTGGGCATCAGCACCAATGCACAGGACGTGCCAGTGCCAGTGCCCGAAGATCCTCCCTCGTTGTTGCTGGGCTGGGCGGTGCGAGGGAGATCCTCCTTCTTCCTTGTGCCGGGGCTGGACTGGATTCTGAGCATTGATGCTGGTGCCGGTGCCCAATCGGGTAAGAGATGTTTTGCAGTGCTGGGGGGGATGTAGGATCACGGGGGAGGGGGGTGACGCGAGCGGGGGGGGGGGAGGATGCCGGATCGGAATGAAAAAAAAACATTGTACAACGCGCTCACGCGTATAACGCGCAAGGTTATGCACGGTTTGTAAAAATCGTGTATAACGCGCGCGTTATATGCGTGAAAATATGGTACATTCTTAATGATAGAATCGCCAACTACAATTGCCTCATAATTCTTCTGTCCCAGGCACAAGCTGTGGGAGAGGATGTATCTTATATAGGGCAGATCTGGCTACAGGATAACTTTTGCCACACTAAGGTAATACTCTCAGGTGACCTTGCTTTTATTAAAGCACTGCAGGTGCTGCTGGACTTGAATTGGGGCCTTACGACTATGTCTTTGTAGGTCTTCCCTATAAAGCAGTGGTCTCCAACTCAAAACCTTTGCAGGGCCACGTGTTGGATTTGTAGGTACTTGGAGGGCCTCAGAAAAAAATAGTTAATGTCTTTTTAAAGAAATGACAATTTTGCATGAGGTAAAACTCTTTATAGTTTATAAATCTTTCCTTTTGGCTAAGTCTTAATAATAATATTGTCATTTATAGCTAAAGAGACATATGATCAAGAAACTGTTTTATTTTACTTTTGTGATTATGATAAACATACCGAGGGCCTCAAAATAGTACCTGGCAGGCCGCGAGTTTGAGACCACTGCTATAAACCTATGCTTCAGCTTCACTACTCAGTCCTTTAGAGATCAGATTCCTTCTCTGAGCGCCAGGAGCTTTATGCATCAACCTCTCTTTACTTCTACTTGGTACTGGATATTTGATTCTCTCACTGCTGTTGGCATTCTAATATTATTGAGTTACTAATTATTTAGAGTTGCTAAGGTAGTAGAGAATGTCTAATCCAATATAAATGCCCTCAGAACAAACTATTTTGTTGTTTAGTCAATGATTTCTAGGGAATCACAGTTAATCTTGTACCCGTCTTTATTAAAAATCCAAAATTAACTGCTATGTAAAAAGGTTCTTGTCTTCATAATTGGGATAACAAGCTATAAATTAAAAAGTGTGTTTGACTTTTGCAACCTCTTCTAGAAGTATGTTCCTGTATAAGAGACCCTGTTTATCGTCACAATTATTCATATGACGAAAAAAAATTGTTAATGATCTGTAGTCAGAAATATGAGTAATATGTTAATTGAGTATAGATGCTTGCTTATTTAGATTATCTTATACCTTTTCATGGATGAGTTACAATCATTGTACTTCCTGATTTGCATCCCTCAGCTGAAGGACCAGCAAGGTTCACAGGGGCTGCACTTCAGGTCTCAGTATACTGGTCACTGGAGCTGGATCACTGGGAGCCCAGGTATTGGTGGAAGCCAAAAATTAAATCAATCAAAATCAACTTGGAGAAGAGAAGGCAGAGGGAAAATATAAATAATCTGTAAAGCCAAGGTTTGGAATGGGTAAATGGTACCTGTGACCTGGATTGGCCACTCTTGGGAAAAGGATATTGGGCTAGCATAGAGGAACAGCTAAACGAAGGTTGAAAATTGGGAGCCCTTATACTCTGTATCGTGGTGTATTTCTATACCTTTTTGTGCATATTTTCACAGGTGAAACGAAAGTAAGAAATACTGAAGACTTGTCCGCAGGAACCATGGCTAAGTAAGAGACCACCTCCAGTGCCCAGAAATGTTTCCTAGTTTTGCCATGATACACTTGATGATTGCAGATTGTGTGGTCCTTAATGTTTACTGCAAATGTTAATACCGTATTTTCACATAGATAACGCGCACCCGTGTAAAACGCGCACACGGGTATAGCGCGCAGAAAACACATATTTATGTACATAAATTTTTATATACCGCGCACACCCGTATACCGCGCATGCTGCCCGACTCTCCTTTCGCCCGCCCCGACTCTCCTCTGGAGACCCTGACTCTGTTTTCGCCCGCCCTGACTCTCCTTTCCTCCTTGAAGTCCTGTCCCTACCCTGAAAGCCTGATGCCCCCCCGACGTCCGATTCACCCCCCCGCAGGACCGCTCGCACCCCCACCCCGAAGGACCGCTCGCACCCCCACCCGAAGAACCACTCGCACCCCCACAGCTTCACCCCCCTCCCCCATGGAGAAGCTGTCTACCTTGTTTCCGGATGCCAGCGAGCCCAGCTGTTTCCTCTGCCGGCGGTCCCGCCCCTTCTCTGAGCCCTGCTGTGCTGCTTTTTCTTCCGGCGGTCCTGCCCTTTCTCTGACATCAGAGAAAGGGCGGGACCGCCTGAAGAGGAAGCAGCGCAGCACAGGGCTCTGAGAAGGGGCAGGACCGCCGGCAGAGGAAGCAGCTAGGCTGGCATCCGGAAACAAGGTAGACAGCTTCTCCATGGGGGAGGGGGGAGGCTGTGGGGGTGCGAGCGGTCCTTCGGGTGGGGGTGCGAGCGGTCCTTCGGGGTGGGAGTGCGAGCACTCCTTCCGGGTGATGAATCGGGCGTCGGGGGGGGGAAACTATGTAAAAAAAATTTTGTACAACGCGCTCACGCGTATAACGCGCAAGGGTATGCGCGGTTTGTAAAAACCACGTATAACGCGCGCGTTATATGCGAGAAAATACGGTACTGCAAAGTGGCATCTCTATTTGTATGCACATGTTGGCTTAGAGCAGGGGTGTCAAAGTCCCTCCTCGAGGGCCGCAATCCAGTCGGGTTTTCAGGATTTCCCCAATGAATATGCATGAGATCTATGTGCATGCACTGCTTTCAATGGATATTCATTGGGGAAATCCTGAAAACCCGACTGGCTGGGCCTTTGAGATCCCTGGCTTAGAGCGATCGGAAAGCAGTAGCTCATGATGTCCAGACCAGTGTTCTTCAACCACCGGTCCGCAGAAATTTCCTGCCGGTTCGTAGGGCCAGCACGTGCATCGGGCCTGAAACGGTGTTCATCAGCCGCCGGTTCAGGGTGCGATCGATGTGGCGTTGTCTTTGGGCCGGCTCCCTCTTCCTCAGTGCTGCAGTGCACAAAGACATGGGCAGTGACTCCTACGCGCTTCCTGCGCCTGAACTGGAAGCCTTCTCTCTGACATCGCAACGTCAGAGAGAAGGCTTCCGAATGAGACATGGGACACACGAAGAAGAGGGCGGCATAAAATGATCAGGCGGGAGCAGGCCAGAAGTTAAGGCACAGCATGGAGGGAGGGAGACAACAAAGGTGGGGGAATGATTTTAGTTTTGAATTTAGTGATTGATTTGTCTGTTCAGGAAGAAATGCATTTGTTTCTTTTCCTCTGGGGTTGTACTGCTTGCAGAGTTTTGCATCTTAGGGTTTGTTTGTAAATATTAGTACTTTTAGCTTTTGGTCCTGCATTTGCATGGGGTTATCTGTGTTCTGGTAGGAATGAATGTTGAGAAGCATACAATGTGCTTTGTGTAGTTTAATTTTGTGGTTAACCATTGTGTGTTGTTAATACAATTATATTGTGTGTGTATATATGAAAAATGAATGGAAAAAATAGTGTTAGAATTAGTACTGTTACGGGGGTGGGGTCTGGGGCGGAGATTGGGTGGAGATGGGCGGGGTCTGGCCCACGACCTAGCCCAGTGTTCTTCAACTGCTGGTCCGTATAATAATTATTTTATTTCTGCCGGTCCATAGGTGTCAAAAGGTTGAAGAACACTGGTCCAGACCACTAACCGCCCCTTAAGTCCTACCCCCCTAAAGAATATGAAAAACTCTCTCAGATGTCTAAAGTCAACTGTGACAACATAAGAATTGCCACTGCTGGGTCAGACCAGTGGTCCATCCTGCCCAGCGGTCCACTCCCGCATTGGCCTCTAAGTCAAAGACCAGCGCCCTAACTGAGTCTAGCCTTACCTGCATACATTCCAGTTCTGCAGGAACTTGCCTAACTTTGTCTTGAATCCCTGGAGGGTGTTTTCCCCTACGACAGACTCCGGAAGAGCGTTCCAGTTTTCCACCACTCTCTGGGTGAAGAAGAACTTCCTTACGTTTGTATGGAATCTGTCCCCTTTTAACTTTAGAGAGTGCTCTCTCGTTCGCCCTACCTTGGAGAGGGTGAACAACCTGTCTTTATCTACTAAGTCTATTCCCTTCATTATCTCGAATGTAAGGGGAGTTTGAGATATTGACAGGTTTGCAGCACAATCAGGCCTCTTCAATGTATTCTGGTAATTGAACTCGCTGATACTATCTCTATAATGTAGCCAGATTCAGGGAGGCCCCAAACTTGTGTTCAGTCAGATTTTAGGCCTAGTTGTTTCTGTGAACATTTTGAAAATACAGATAGAGAACTTATAAGTTCACCAGCTTTTGAAAATTGACCCATCAGAAATGTTGACATTTAAGCAGAGCATATGTGTTTGTTTTTCTGCCACGTTCCACTTCCCCTACCTATAATTTACAAATAAATTCTAAGAATCCTTCATAAGAAGACCTTGTTGCTCTTTTCCCTTGTACTAGAGATGTTGGAAATGTGATGGAAGCCTTGTATGGGGATCTTCCTCCTCCGATTATGCTGATTGGTCACAGCATGGGTGGAGCAATTGCAGTGCACACAGCAGCAGCCAATCTGTTGCCAAGTTTGCTAGGCCTGTGCATGATTGATGTAGTTGAAGGTGAGTTCAAGGACATTGGTGTATATTTATGTATTAATTAGGATTTATTTGCCGCCTTTTTGAAGGCGTTCCCTTAAGTCTAACATAAGCAATAGACTATTACAGCAGTAAAAAGAAAATTCAGATTACAGTACAAAGTATGGATTAGTATGTTACATAAATCACCACAAAAAGTATTCCAGAAAAAATACCCACTACTTCAGAGGCGTGAAACAAGAGATTAATATGTACTTATAAATGGAGAAAAGACCTCAGTTTCTTCCAGGGAAAAGAAATTCACCTGGAGGACCTCTATGCCAGCCGTATTCAACTTCAAGCTGCATAGGAAAAAACATCCCTGGTCAAAAACTCCATTATAAAGCAATATTCAGAAAATCTTATAATATAAAGTCCAAAATGCAAAAAACACTTATCTCTCAAGTTCACTGTCCTCCAGGTGGGATCCGAATCCAGACAGTCCACACAATTTCCACCACGCTGATCTTCTTTCAAGCGTGGGAAAAAAAAAATCTATTTTAGTCTAAAATAGATTTTTTCTTTCAAGTGTGGGAAAGAAAAAAATCTATTTTAGTCTAAAATAGATTTTTTCTTTCCCACGCTTGAAAGAAGATCAGCGTGGTGGAAATTGTGTGGACTGTCTGGATTCGGATCCCACCTGGAGGACAGTGAACTTGAGAGATAAGTGTTTTTTGCATTTTGGACTTTATATTATAAGATTTTCTGAATATTGCTTTATAATGGAGTTTTTGACCAGGGATGTTTTTTCCTATGCAGCTTGAAGTTGAATACGGCTGGCATAGAGGTCCTCCAGGTGAATTTCTTTTCCCTGGAAGAAACTGAGGTCTTTTCTCCATTTATAAGTACATATCTCTTGTTTCACGCCTCTGAAGTAGTGGGTATTTTTTCTGGAATACTTTTTGTGGTGGTTTATTATATTCCACTTGCTATTGTTGGTATCTTATAGTATGTTACATTACAATGTGAACATGGTGCATGATAAAACATTTTAATAGTATAGGGTGTAAGCAAAGGAGGAGAATATGGATAGAAGAGAGAGTAACAGAGGTTAGAAACTAAGGGATTAATTTGAAGAAAATATAATCTTAGGATACTGATTTACTTACTTGCTTACTTATTTTAAAAATGTATATTCCTTCTACACCTAGATGGTTTGCAGAAAGAAACCGGCATAATAATATGAGCTCTATTTTTGTTTGTTTTAATGTCATTAAGAACATAAGCTGTGCCTCTGCTGGGTCAAACCTGAGGTCCATCACGCCCAGAAGTCCGCTCACGTGGCGGCCCATCAGGTCAGGACCTGTATTCTAGCCCTCTATCTATCCCCTTCTATCCCCTTTTCCTTCAGAAAATTGTCCAATCCCTTCTTGAACTCCAATACCGTACCCTGTCCTATCAGTCCCTCTAGAAGCGCGTTCCAGGTGTCCACCACCCGTTGGGTGAAGAAGAACTTCCTAGCATTGGTTCTGAATCTGTCCCCTTTTAATTTTTCGGAATGCCCTCTCATTCTTGTAGTTGTTGAAAGTTTGAAGAATCTGTCCCTCTCCACTTTCTCTATGCCCTTCGTGATCTTATAAGTCTCTATCATATCCCCTCTTAAGTTTCCACTTCTCCAGCGAAAAAACCCCCAGTCTTTCAGCGTATGAAAGATTTTCCATACCTTTTATCAAACGTGTCGCACTCTTCTGAACCCTCTCGAGTATCGCCATATCTTTCTTTATGTACGGCGACTAATATTGGATGCAGTACTCCAGATGCGGGCGCACCATCGACATTAATAATATAATAATAATATAACAGTTTATATAATGCAGAACCGTGAAGTTCTATGTGGTTTACAATAATTAAAAGATGTTACAAATTGAGTGGATTTAACAATGTTCTGCCGGTTTACAGTGATTAAAAGATGCTGCAAATTGAGTGGATTTAACAAAGTTAAAAGCTAGTGATTAATAGCTCTAGGGATCAGTTATTGTGGAATCGGATTGTGCAGGTTAGTTGCCTAAGTACTTCAGGAACAGATATGTTTTTAGGCCTTTCCTAAATTCCCCATAAGTATTAGAAGTAAGCAATTGGTCTAGATCAGGGGTGCCTGTAGGAATGCCCCACAATAAACACACACGCAATCTTAGAGTCGAGAGGAGACGCTCCAAATGAATGGTCTCTCCCTCTTTTTATTGAGAGTCATATCTCCATTAATTACTTAGTTAATGCTCTACAAGGTTATAATTTCATAATGCATTTACAGTGAGGATTAAACCATTGTTTATCTTTATCATGTGTCTCAAAGCTACTATCTCACGTGACATATGAATACATAATAGCAGTTATAATATAGTGATTCCCAATGTGTACCTTTCTGATATGTCTCAAATCTTACTATGGCATGTGAGAGTCCAAAGGTTATAATGCATGCTTTTTAAGCTCTCTTGATTAGCCTTGCTCAGGCAAAGTCTGATTGATGCCCATATAAGGGATGCTTAAACAAGATAAGAGAAAAAGGGTAAATGTATGGTCAGGTTAATATGTGGCCAGAGTCAGGGATGCCTCAGCATTCTGCTCAAAGTGCAATCCTTGTTCTTGCTTAGAATGTATATATGGCAGGAGGGAGAGGGAGAGGAAATGAGAAACAGGGCCTCAGAACCAAACCCAGGCCTAGATCCACACACAGGCACAGATCTGCACACAAGGCCTAGGTCGGTGTGCCAACCTGGCTTGCGTTCAGAACTGCCTGCGTGTGCTCACTCTGCATGTGTTCTGATGCCCTGGATCAGAACTTATCAGATCTCCATCCCTACAGGTGCCCAAAAGGTCGATCGCGATCTACCAGTAGATCGCTAAGGCAATGCGAGTCGATCGCGGAGCCCATCCCAGGCTCTGCGATAGACTCGCGTTACCTTGTTCTGTTTTTCCTGCTTCCTCGACTCCAAACCAGGCACGTGCAGTGATTGCACAAGCGCCGGGTCCACAATCCTTCCCCCACATTCCCATCGGCCCCAAGCTGCGGGTCTTTCAAACATGGAGATGGAGGAGAGGCAGCGGCCGTCTACAGCGGGGAATCGACCCAGCCCGCGCTCGTTGACGAGTGCCTGGACGTCGGCTCGGAGCTCTTCGACCCCCTCCTGGCCTTTTGCTCCTCCCGAATATGAGCGCTTCATGCAGCGTGAGGAGCTCCAGTCCCGCGCAAGCAGTGAAGCCCGCCGCCTTCGGACCCAGCCAGGATTGAGAGGCTGAAGCAGCTGGTGGTGCCCAGGGAAGGAGAGGAGTAGGAGGGGCCGAAAAAAGAGGAACCCCAAGAACATGTTCACCCGGATGCCTGGTGAGTGGCCCCAGTTCCATGACGCTGCATCACCGTCCTTTTTCTCCTGCCGTAGCAGAAGTTGAGGTTATTTACATCCAGAGGAGCCAAAATTGAACCAGTTCCTTGATTATGTCCCATGACAAGCCATTTACATTGGGTTTAGCACCCCATATAAGTTATAAAAGTTGGCTCCTGAGTTTCCTTTCCGCCTGAACTACTTCCTTGAAAAGTATATATCCCTTTCTCTGGATACAAGAAAAGAGCACCTTACTTAAGAGTGGCATTTTAAGGCAGTGGGTCCTGAGAGGCTTTCATGTGTCCCAGTCTCATGTAGGCGACATTGGGCCAACTTAATAGGTTTGTAACCAGCCTTTGCCAGCTGGTTCCTCCCTTTGTTAGGTAATACAGTACCCTTATTCCAATATGACCCAGAATCTGCCTGCTGGTTACTAAACCGCGATAGCGTTTTTTAGTGCAGGGGAGCCTATGAGCGTCGGGTGCAGCGTGGGGAATTCAGCACAGCTCCCTGTGCTAAAAACCACTATCACGGTTTAGTAAAAGGGGAGGGGGCATAGGTGTCTATTTTGTATAGTTTCTTTCTTTCTCTCTCCCTGCCCCCCCCCCAAGCAAGGTGACATTGCATATTTAAAAAATAAACCCGAATATAAATGATAATTAACATTTTCTCTGCGTACAGTGTGCTTTGTGTTTTTTAAAATTTTATTGATGGTAGATCATTTTGACCATGTCATTTTAAAAGTAGCTCGCAAGCCCAAAAAGTGTGGACACCCCTGTTCTAGATCTTTACCTCATAATGCCGCCTGACGTGAGAGGAGATGTTGATGATGTCTTTTAAATTTACATCCTCTAACTGGAGGGGAAACAAAATTCAAGTGTGAGCTTCTCTTATGTCTGTTGGCCGAGAAAGAGAAAAGGTCAGTTATGTCTTTAGGGGCTGAACCGAATAGTACCTTAAAACAGAAGCAACCAAACTTGAACTTCACACGTGCCTTCATCGGCAGCCAATGCAGAAATCAGTAGGAAGGTGTAACATGCTCGAACTTCTTCAACCCGAAGATCGGTCTGATCACTGAATTTTGCACTAATTGTAGTCGCCGCATATTCTTCAGGGAAATTGCCAAGTAGGCGATGCTACAGTAATCAAGTTGATTCAGTATAAGGGATTGTACCAGAATTCTGAATGATGATGCATCAAAATATGCTCTAATGGACCGAAGCTTCCAGAGAGTGAAGAAACCCTTTCTGATTATGGAGTCCACCTGGTCTTTCATGGTTAGGCTCTGGCCAGTGTTACACCCAGTACCTTCATAGTAGATTGAATAGGATAACTGAGTTTATTGATGCATAGTGATGTTTTGGTATCAAGCGGGTGTGGCGAAGCTACAAAAAATTTTGGTTTTTCTGAGTTAAGTTTCAGTCTGAATTCTGTCATCCATTGTGCCATCAAATTTAGTACTTCTGTTGCTTTATATGGTGGACAAGCAAAAGGGTGAGGGGTTAAGAGTTAAACATTTCTGTGATCTAACTGGATGGCTTTAGTTGCCATTGTAAGCCTTGTATTAGAAACATAGAAATAGACGGCAGATAAGGGCCACGGCCCATCTAGTCTGCCCACCCTAATGACCCTCCCCTACCTTTTTCTGTGAATAGATCCCACGTGTCTATCCCATTTGGCCTTAAAATCAGGCACGCTGCTGGCCTCAATAACCTGAAGTGGAAGACTATTCCAGCGATCAACCACCCTTTCAGTGAAAAAGAATTTCCTGGTGTCCCCGTGCAGTTTCCCGCCCCTGATTTTCCACGGATGCCCCCTTGTTGCCGCGGGACCCTTGAAAAAGAAGATATCTTCTTCCACCTCGATGCGGCCCGTGAGATACTTGAATGTCTCGATCATGTCATCCCTCTCTCTGTGTTCCTCGAGTGAGTAAAGCTGCAACTTATCCAGCCGTTCCTCGTACGGGAGATCCTTGAGTCCCGGGTGACCATTCTCTGGACCGACTCCAGTCTCAGCACATCCTTACGGTAATGCGGCCTCCAGAATTGCACACAGTATTCCAGGTGGGGCCTCACCATGGATCTATACAATGGCATAATGACTTCAGGCTTACGGCTGACGAAACTCCTGCGTATGCAACCTATGATTTGCCTTGCCTTGGATGAAGCTTGCTCCACTTGATCAGTATTTTCATGTAAAGCATTTTCTACCATAAGAATTGTTGGATCAGCTCAGTAGCGTGCTTAGATTTGTTTCCCAGGGACATTTTGCACCTCAGGCCAGTTTTGGAAGACTGCGGCGGCAGTACTCGTAACCCCTAGGAGAGTGGGTAGGGGGAGAGAACAAGAGAATCTCCAGGTCATCACCCAGCAATGGCACCTGGAGATCAGACTGGAGTTCCTTGTTGCTCCATTCTGGAGAGGTCTCTGTTGTGTAGCCACCAGCCAAGAACTGTTGAAGTGGATGAGCTGAAAGGGGATGCTGAAAACCTAACGCTGGTGTGAAGAGATAATTAGCGTTTGACTAGTCTGCATGTTAATATGCGCAGGATGTTCAAAGTGCTCTAATGGAAAACGAGGTGCTCACAAAAGATGGCTGCAAATTGTATTTAAATGTACTTAAGCAGATGTTAATGGGCTCGTTTTGTATTCCCATCCAATGCTCCAAGAACAGTGCAAAAAACAAATGCTGCCCTTAACACTGGAAACTTTCCACCAACTCGGAGATGGCATTGAAGGTTCTGAAGAGGTCATTTCTTCAGAATTGCTCACTTCAGACTGCCAGTTTTGTCATCTTTTAGAAGCAGAAGGAAGCCCATGCAGCCTATAAACGCTGATAGTGAGAATGAAGTCATCATGCCACTGTATCGTGCAATGGTGCGCCCGCATCTAGAGTACTGCGTCCAATATTGGTCGCCGTACTTCAAGAAAGACATGGCGATACTTGAGAAGGTCCAGAGAAGAGCTAGGAAAATGATAAATGGTATGGAGGACTGTTCATACGCTGACAGGCTGGACAAGCTGGGGCTCTTCTCCCTGGAAAAGAGGAGGCTTAGGGGGGACATGATAGAAACTTTCAAGATCATGAAGGGCATGGAGAAGGTAGACAAGGATAGATTCTTCAAACTACGGGGAACCACAGGCACAAGAGGGCACTCAGAGAAACTGGAAGGGGAGAAGTTTAGAACAAATGCCAGGAGGTTCTTCTTCACACAGAGGGTTGTGGACACATGGAACGCGCTCCCGGAGGAAGTGGTCGGGCAGAGGACGCTACGGGGATTCAAAGAGGGATTGGATGGATTCCTGAAGGATAGGGGGATTGAGGGATACAGATAAGGGTAGATAAGAGTATGGAAAGAGTATAGATAAAAACAAGGGGGCTATAGGGCTAAATCAAGATAACATGACAGGTCATGGACCTGATGGGCCGCCGCGGGTGCGGACTGCTGGGCACGATGGACCTCTGGTCTGACCCAGCGGAGGCAAATTCTTATGTGCGAGGGCAAGACGTCCATCTACACTTGAACATGAGCTTTTCAGGTGAAAATGCATTCTTTAGCACTCTCCAGACCAGTAGAGGTTAATTTTTACGATTGGGTATATATCCAATCATGACCAGCAGGTGGAGACTGAAAACAAAACTGTGCCATCCTGTCAGAAATGGAACATAGCATCCAAGGAGGTGTTTTATGGCAGAGGGGTCGGCTACAGGATGGGTGCTGGCAGCATGTGTGAATCATTGCCTTTGCTGACACCCTCAAGGAGTTTGAAGGTATATAGGGAGGGGTCTTTTGAGCGAGGGGAGGAGAAGAATGCCATGAACCTTCATGTTTGAATATGTTTATTGAGGTTTTCCAAGAAAAAACAAACAGCGTAAATACAACCTTAGTATGCAAAATAAATACAACTGTTCCCCTCCCACCCCCCACCCAAATATCCCACAGTAACAAACAATCCATCTTCCAGAGTACAGACAGAATCATTGGTTCAACAAATTACTACGAGCTTTATGAGTCAATGTGAGCCAAAAAGGCTCCCAAATAGAGCAATACAAACGTCCCTTGGGTGTATCCAATGAGGTCAAAGAGAGATCCATGAACCTTCATTTGCAGCTACAGTTTGTATCTGGTCCAAGCTCAGTTAGCCCGTTCATGGTAGCAACAGCCCTCACTCAGCCAGTGAATTTCACACCAGAAAACTCTCCAGAACTCTGGAATGATGGACCCTAAAAACAACCTTCGGTTGTCACTGTTAAAAGATGACTAGGCCTTTCTCCCACCCTTGAGCTGTGACTGCTGCTTCTGCAGTGTCGTCAGCTCCAGATGCTAAAGTGAGCAGAACTGACTCATTCTGAGGACTAGAGTTCAGATCTCAGCCTGCCTAACATTGTTGTTTTGAATGTACTCCTTTGGGTATCATGGTTTCTATTTTTACATAGTGATTTAATGTCTGATAAGAAAATAAATACATTGGCAGGACAGGTACTTAGCAATAGGGAGGGTAGAAGGCACTTGCAAATGCTTTCTGCACAGAAAAGGAGCCAAACCTATCTGAACTAGGAAAAGAAATGGGGGGAGGGGGCCTTCTAAAATGAAAATTACTCGTATGGCCAGAAAAGTAAGTTTGTTTGTTTGTTTTTTCTACTTGTGAACCTTAACTTGGGAAGCAGCAATACATTGCAATATAAGCATTATTCATCACCCTCCTGTTTCTCTGCCAGACCTATGTACAAATCATCTGGAACTGATTTTAACATAATCTGCTATGAAAAAGTATATACACAAATATAAGTCAATCTGCATATAAGTCGAGACCCCCATTTCCCCCCCTAAAAGGAGGAAAAATGGTTGGCTCGAATATAAGTCGGGCGGCTTAATATTCAGGTGCCCTGTCCAGCCAGGCTCTGCACCCAGTGCCCCTTCCCTCCCCTGCCAGGCTCTGCACTCAACCCCCTTCCCTCCCTCCCTCTGTCAGGCTCTACACCAGCCCCCTCACTCTTACCCAGGCTCTGTACCTTCTTCCCCCCTCCCTGCCCTATCCATCGTACCTTCTATGCCACTGGAATCCCTGGTGGTTCAGAGGTGTAGCGTTCAGGAGTGAGCTTTCCACTATCCTGCCCCGCTGCTAACCTGCTTGTTGCAGCGAGTTCCTGCTTCAGCCTCTGAGCGGTACCGAGCAGCAGCGCGCTTTGGCGCTGCTTAGCTTCCTGAATGGCTCCTGGTTTATATTCAAGTATATACGGTAGTTAACAATTTTTACTTCTTAGTGGTTGTGTTCTCCTCTGAACGTTGTAGCTCTTGGGGGCAGGGGTGGTCTTATGAGGAGAAAGCCCTTTTGTACAACGAGCATATTCACTGAAGGACTCTTATTCCTTGTCTGCTGCTGGGGGAGTCTTCAGATCACCATAATAAAAGGCTGAAGGTTGGCAGCTTTTCTCGATGTGCTGTTTTTGCCTACAATGTGGGATGTCAGTGTATAAAAGAACGCCTGAGTCATCAGCCTGAGTCTGAACAAGGTGTCACTGTGCAGGCTGTCAGATGCTTTGATTCACTCTGG
Source organism: Geotrypetes seraphini (assembly GCF_902459505.1). Taxonomy (NCBI): domain Eukaryota; kingdom Metazoa; phylum Chordata; class Amphibia; order Gymnophiona; family Dermophiidae; genus Geotrypetes; species Geotrypetes seraphini. The sequence goes on along the minus strand of NC_047089.1, from coordinate 10,141,544 downwards.
CTTGCCACAGAGTTTAGTAGGAATTTATTTTTAATGCCTTTATTTTTAGGAACAGCCATGGATGCACTGAATAGCATGCAGAATTTCTTACGCAGCCGTCCAAAAACGTTCACCTCACTGGAGAATGCCATAGAGTGGAGGTAATGTTGATAGGAATCAAATTCTTGGGACTTGAATGATTACCGATAAGGATATTTGAGCTTTCGAGTTTAGAAAAAGTTCTAAATAATGAGAGTTCTGTAATATTTGTATCACATTAAGATGGTCTAACTGTAACTCCTATCGCCAAAATGCATGTAGGCCACTGCCAGAGCCCTCTATGCACCATCCTTAAAATTAAATCAAAGAAGTTTATTATGGATCTCAAGCGCTCGGAGTTGTACTGCCACTAGAACACGTCACGGCGTATAGCTTTCTTGTGAGCTATCATCAGTCCTTTAAACTCTTTTATTATTATAATATCCAATTTACTGGAAAGATTTTTCTTTTTCTTTTTATACCATTTGCTATAGTTATTCTGCTATGGTTATCTCCTTATATCATTAATGTAGTAGATTTGCTACCCGGCCATCTATAAGGAGATAACCATAGCAGAATAACTATAGCAAATGGTATAAAAAGAAAAATCTTTCCAGTCAATTGGATATTATAATAATCAAAGAGTTTAAAGGACCGATGATAGCTTAGCCACACAACAGGCTGCAGGGAAAAGCAGTACAGACGATTGCAAAGGCAGTGTCTCTGTAGCTACTGCTTTTGCCTCCCCCTGCAACCCACTCATCCTACCTCTCTGAGCAAAGCTCAGTCTTCCAGGTACTTATCTTTAAGAGTAAACTAACACAGCTGTCACACCATTAATTGCAACATGAGAAGAGATTCCACAAGCCAAATATCTGTCTAGTCAGATATTTATGCAGCGCTAGGCTTTGCCTGATACTTGTGACATGGATTGGCCACTGTGGAAAGAGGATAGTGGGCTAGATGGACCATTGGTCTGACCTGGTATGGCTATTCCTATATTCATAAGATTTCTCAGAGTGAATTGGATTTAAATCTAAATGTGGGTTTGCTACTGAAGCACTTCTCCTGTTGGGGGCTGTGGCATACCTGTGGCACATGATAGCTCTAGGTCAGGGGTCTCAAAGTCCCTCCTTGAGGGCCACAATCCAGTTGGGATTTTCAGGATTTCCCCAATGAATATGCATGAGATCTATGTGCATGCACTACTTTCAATGCAAATTAATTGGGGAAATCAAAACCCTACTTTTCAAAAAATTTATCCAGATATCTTAACCCAACCCTTCCCCCTCCTCCTAGATAAATTCTCCCCCAAAACCTCCACTTAAATAATCTCTTCCTCCCCAAAACACCAACCAAGTATTCAGATCCCTGAAATGTAACGTAATCTTATTTGTACTCTAACTGTAATCTATTTGTTATATCACACAGTAACGTACAGTCAATTTAATATCCAATTTGCAAGTTCTTCCGGAATTAATCCAGGTACCTCTCCTCCCTTGTAACCAAAAAAAAAAAACCCAACCAATACTGTTGTATCTTCACTGGAAATGTCCAGTTAGCTCTTTTGTAATCCGCCTTGAACTGCAAGGTATAGGCGGAATAGAAGTCCCTAATGTAATGTAATGTAAATCCTGAAAACCTGCCTGGATTGCGGCCCTCAAGGAGGGACTTTGAGATCCCTGCTCTAGGTGGTCATTCCCTGGAGTCTTGTATCAAACAGGCCAACTTTTTTAGGAACTGAAAATTCCTTGGAAAGAAGAAAGAGCCAGGCCCATCCAGTCTGTACAGATTTTCCTTCCCGCATATACCGTATTTCCCCGCATATAAACCACCACAGTGTATAGGCTGCAAAAAATGTCTATACATGTTTTAAAACTCTTAGATAAGCTGCCTCATGTTACAAGACACGGCTTATCTAAGAACTTTAAAACCACATGGCCTATACATCCTTCTCCCCCCCCCCTAGCTCCGCCAGCTGCCTCCTGCAATGTAGGGGTGCAGGGCAGGAGCGATCTTTTCAAAGTCCAGCCTGCCCCGCGCTGCTTCCTCAATGCCTGCGTCAGTTCTCGCGGCACTCTTGAGTCCCACGAGAATTGACGCAGGCATTGAGGAAGCAGCGCGGGGTGGGCTGGACACTGTAAAGATCGCTCCTGCCCTGCACCGCGGCTGCGACATTGCAGGAGGCCAGCAAGGGGGGCTACATTATTTCAAAAGGTACGGGGGGATCTACTAATGGGACGGCTTATCTACAATGTTGTTAGATAGGCCTCCCCATATACGGAAGCCGCATCCACTGTTTGGACTGCAAAACCCATATATAGGCCTCAACCTATATATTGGGAAATACGATGGTATTTGATCTCCTTTCCTTGCCACCCATGCTTCTCTGTACTTGCCTCTTACTTCCTGCGTTTGCTTTTTCATTTTGAATTCTAAGGAACAGAATAAAAATTTCCCATATTAAATGCCTCTTAAATCAGTATTTCAGATCTGTGTGATAATCTTCTTTATTTTGTCCAATCTCTAGTAATGTGGAACCTTTGTACATCCTTCTAAAGTCTTGGTTTCCATTTCTTTTTCTCCAGTGTAAAAAGCGGTCAAATAAGGAACCTGGAATCTGCCCGAGTTTCTATGGCTGGCCAAGTAAAGCAGTAGGTTCCGATTTTTCTTTTTCAAAGCAAGCCATAGTAGCAGAAATGCTTTCCGCTCTTTCTTAATGGAGCAAATGATTGCCAGGTTATAGTTAAGCTTTCTCTTTTGCTGGGGCTTTTCCCTAGTGTGAGTAGCAGCCGAACTAAATGAAGTTCAAAAGGCACCTGTCTTTTAATACATTTTCTTTGTTGTATTTTGATGATTAAAATCCTTATATCAGGTTATGATACTCATCGCTCAAACAACCTAAGAATAATCTAGCCAACTTGTATTGCTTGAGCATTAGAGACCACAGTAAGCAAAAGTTTGTCTCTCAAAGCCCGTAGTTTGGCCTTAGGTCTTAGTTAAGGTGGTTACGCCATTCTCTGTTCCTTTAGAGGGGTGATGGCAGGGTAGGAAGAGTAGACGTTGGTGCTGCTGTGGGTTGGGGGTGTTCCTTTCTCTGTTTTAGGGTGGAATAAGAAACAAATTCCCAGATACCAAAGTTATATGGTGAGGAGGCTTGCAGTTTGTTTTGGGGGGATGGGTGTTCGGGGGGAAGGGGTGTTTGTTACCACTTATAATGGTGTCCTTTCCTTTTTGTGACACGTAGTATTTATTTTTATTTATTTATTTAAAAGATTTCTAAACCGCTTACAATCTAAGCGATGTACAAAGTAACGTACAGAGTTTGGAGGTTGTTTATGAAGTGAATGTTTGGACACCCATCATGTTTTCGTTAAATGTGAGGGAGGCGAACTATGAACCTGGATGACAAGTTTTGTACCTTTTGTGGTTGTACAGTTGTGAAGTCATCAATAAAATTGTTCAAACGGGTAAGACTCATGCTTTTAAGTGCACCTCAGGATTCTGCCCACAAAGGTACATCGGGAAGGTTTTAATCTGTTGCAAAGATGAACCCATTTCAACTCCAAGTAGAAGCAGAAGGACTGGATGAGTCTTTAAATATTGCATGCATATGTTAAGGATCTAAAGTGGGGGCTAGCAGGCTTTTTTTTTTTTTTTTTCAACTAAGTGCAATTAAAGGATAGCACTACAGCAGACCCTCAGTATTTGTGGGGGTTAGGGGCAGAGCCGGCCTGCAAAAAGGGAAAATCGCAAATAATTTTTTAGGCCAGCTCTCTCCTGCGTCCCCAATCTTACCTGGTGGTCTAGTGGTGACGCAGGGCAGCGTTCTTCCTACGCTCCTGCCCCATGAAGAACCGTGCTTTGAGTTCCCTTGGTCTCGTGAGACTACCACGGAAACTCCCATTGTAGTCTCGTGAGACCACGGAAAGCCACAGCCCTGTAAGGGGCAGGAGCATAGGAAGATCGCTCCTGCCTCGTGTCACTACTAGACCACCAGGTAAGGTCTGGGGGATGTCCTGGGCAGCGTTTCTCAATTAAAAATCAAGGCTAAAACCGCGAATCAGTGGGGAGGGAGCTGTACATTGAATAGTATTGTTGTATGTGTATGAGAAAGGGTGAGGTTCCCCTTTGCTATCATCCTTTGTAAGATCAGCAGTCTGAAATTGTGACAGTTTAATTTTGAAAATGCTTGTGAGCAGTATAGAGTTTTCACAGCAAATAGGAAGACTCATGAAATGAGTAATGGCAAGTCAAAAAGTATAAGTGTTTTTGGGGGTTGCCAAACCCTGATGTCAAAGCTATTCTGGTCAACAAAAAAAAAAAGTGGAAGAAGCCACACAGTATAAGGATAATACCAGGAATCCACAGTTAAAAGTATTAAACATATTTATTAAATATTTTAAAAGGAGGAGATCTGGGAAATTACAGACCAGTAAGCCTAACTTCAGTGCCAGGCAAAACGGTGGGAACAATTATAAATAATAAAATTGTGGAACATGTAGACAAACATGATTTAAAGAGACAGTCAGCATGGGTTCAGCCAAGGGATCTTGCCTCACCATTTTGCTTCACTACTTTGAAGATGTGATAAAGGTGAGCCGGTTGATATAGTGTATCTACATTTTCAGAAAGCTTTTGACAAAGTTCCTCATGAGAAGCTCCTGAGAACATTAAAGAGTCGTGCGATAGTTCAGTTGTGGATTAGGAAATGGTTATTGGATAGAAAACAGAGGGTAGGGTTAAATGATCATTTTTCTCAATGGAGGAGAGTAAACAGTGGAGTGCCACAGGGGTCTGTACTGGGACCAGTGCTATTTAACTTATTTATAAATGATCTGGAAATTGGAACGATGAGTGAGGTGATTAAATTTGCAGATGACACTAAACTGTTCAAAGTTGTTAAACACAGGCAGAAAGTGAAAAATTGCAGGCAGATCTTAGGAAATTGGAAGACTGGGCGTCCAAATGGCAGATGAAATTTAATGTGGACAAATGCAAAGTGATGCACATTGGGAAGAATAACCTGAATCACAGTTACCGGATGCTAGGGTCCACGCTGGGGGTTAGTGCCCAAGAAAAGGATCTGGGTGTCATTGTAGACAATACGATGAAACCTTCCGCCCAATGTATGGCGGCGACCAAAAAAGCAAACAGGATGCTAGGAATTATTTTAAAAAAGGGATGTTATAATGCCCCTGTTTCACTGCATGGTGCGAACTCATCTGGAGTATTGCGTTCAGTTCTGGTCTCCTTATCTCAAGAAACATATAGTGGTGCTAGAAAAGGTTCAAAGAAGAGCGACCAAGATGGTAAAAGGGATGGAACTCCTCTCGTATGAGGAAAGACTATAAAGGTTAGGGCTCTTCAGCTTGGAAAAGAGATGGCTGAGGGGAGGACTGAAGTCTACAAAATCGATTTTTCACTGTCAAAAATGACAAAGACTAGGGGACACTCGATGAAATTACGGGGAAATACTTTTAAAACCAATAGGAGGAAATATTTTTTCACTTGGAGAATAGTTAAGCTCTGAAATGTGTTGCCAGAGGTTGTGGTAAGAGCGGATAGCGTAGCTGGTTTTAAGAAAGGTTTGGCCAAGTTCCTGGAGGAAAAGTCCATAGTTTGTTATTGAGAGAGACATGGGGGAAGCCACTGCTTGCCCTAGATCGGTAGCATAGAATGTTGCTACCCCTTGGGTTTTGGCCAGGTGCTAGTGACCTGGATTGGCCACTGTGAGAACGGGCTACTGGGCTTGATGGGCCATTGGTCTGACCCACTAAGGCTATTCTTATGTTCTAAATACCAAAAAAGCGAGGTAGCAGCCACCATGTTAAATGGTGTGGCCTCCTGACATTGTCCTGATACTTTGTGGCTTCTTCCACTTATATTTTGATGTGGTTTAATTACCTCTTTGTCTTTTTTCTCAAAGCTATTGTGATAATACAGGCAAATAACCTATGGGCATGATTTACAGGTGTGAGGAAGTTGCGAGCCCTGAGGGCTGCAAAACCATCATAGAGGGGGTTATTGAGGAGGAGGAAGAAGAGGAGGAGGAAGGAGGGCAATCCATTAATAAGCGGAAGAAAGAAGATGATACAGAGGTAGGGGAGTTCCTAGTGACTTAATGTTAGAGGGAACATGAGAAGAACTATTAACCATCTGTGCTTACATTTATTTTATCTTAGTCCTAAACTTTGTTCATATTCTTTTATGTGGGTCCATGGTCACCTCAAGACACAAATTGGAAGTAATGCTGAGTTCTGCTCTACTGATTCTGAAATAGAGAATGACAAGGGGACAAATTTTTCTCCGTCCCTGCAGGAACTCAATTTCCCTGTCCTACCCACATGTTTTGTCACGGTCCCTGTCCTTGCCTCATTCCTGTAAGCTCTGCCTTAACCGCACAAACCTCGAAAACTTATGATTTGAAAGCGTTTGAGGCTTGTGCAGATGAGGACGGAGCTTAGGCATTGGTGGAATGAGGCATTATGACATCACAATCTGAGCTCTAGAATGTTGCTACTTAGGATTTGAAAGCGTTTGAGGCTTGTGCAGATGAGGACGGAGCTTAGGCATTGGTGGAATGAGGCATTATGACATCACAATCTGAGCTCTAGAATGTTGCTACTTAGGATTTGAAAGCGTTTGAGGCTTGTGCAGATGAGGACGGAGCTGAGGCATTGGTAGAATGAGGCATTATGACATCACAATCTCAGCTCTAGAATGTTGCTACTTATGATTTGAAAGCATTTTGAGGCTTCTGGAGATGAGGACGGAGCTTAGGCATTGGTGGAATGAGGCATTATGACATCACAATCTCAGCTCTAGAATGTTGCTACTTATGATTTGAAAGCGTTTGAGGCTTGTGCAGATGAGGACGGAGCTTAGGCATTGGTGGAATGAGGCATTATGACATCACAATCTGAGCTCTAGAATGTTGCTACTTAGGATTTGAAAGTGTTCGAGGCTTGTGCAGATGAGGGCGGAGCTGAGGCATTGGTAGAATGAGGCATTATGACATCACAAGCTGAGCTGTAGAATGTTGCTACTTATGATTTTAAAGCATTTTGAGGCTTCTGGAGATGAGGACGGAGCTTAGGCATTGGTGGAATGAGGCATTATGACATCACAATCTGAGCTCTAGAATGTTGCTACTTAGGATTTGAAAGCGTTTGAGGCTTGTGCAGATGAGGACGGAGCTTAGGCATTGGTGGAATGAGGCATTATGACATCACAATCTGAGCTCTAGAATGTTGCTACTTAGGATTTGAAAGCGTTTGAGGCTTGTGCAGATGAGGACGGAGCTGAGGCATTGGTAGAATGAGGCATTATGACATCACAATCTCAGCTCTAGAATGTTGCTACTTATGATTTGAAAGCATTTTGAGGCTTCTGGAGATGAGGACGGAGCTTAGGCATTGGTGGAATGAGGCATTATGACATCACAATCTCAGCTCTAGAATGTTGCTACTTATGATTTGAAAGCGTTTGAGGCTTGTGCAGATGAGGACGGAGCTTAGGCATTGGTGGAATGAGGCATTATGACATCACAATCTGAGCTCTAGAATGTTGCTACTTAGGATTTGAAAGTGTTCGAGGCTTGTGCAGATGAGGGCGGAGCTGAGGCATTGGTAGAATGAGGCATTATGACATCACAAGCTGAGCTGTAGAATGTTGCTACTTATGATTTTAAAGCATTTTGAGGCTTCTGGAGATGAGGACGGAGCTTAGGCATTGGTGGAATGAGGCATTATGACATCACAGTCTCAGCTCTAGAATGTTGCTGCTTATGATTTGAAAGTGATCGAGGCTTTTGCAGATGAGGACGGAGCTTAGGCATTGGTGGAATGAGGCATTATGACATCACAATCTCAGCTCTAGAATGTTGCTACTTAGGATTTTAAAGCTTTTGAGGCTTGTGCGGATGAGGACGGAGCTTAGGCATTGGTGGAATGAGGCATTATGACATCACAATCTCAGCTCTAGAATGTTGCTACTTATGATTTGAAAGTGTTCGAGGCTTGTGCAGATGAGGACAGAACTGGCAGGAATAGGGCAGTGACAGGAAAATAACTTGCAGGGACGGGACGGGAAAATGAGTTCCCACAAGGACAGGGGAAAAATGTGTCCCCGTATCATTCTCTTTTTTTTTTTTTTTTTTATAATTTTTTATTTATACTTTTACAGTTAACATTCAATCAATACTTGAAGGAAATATAACAATCCAATAGGAAAAACAAATATTAATTATAAAATAATACCACATAGTAACTATGAGTAAAGTCCACAATCTGGGAGGAGAAGGAATCAATCACTTCCAAGGGTAGTTGGTTTCAAGAAATAAACTAAATTAATACAAATAACAGAGTGCAGTTGGAGTTATTTAACTAATGGCCGGGGGCGTGGCTTGGACACGCATGAAGGAGGTCGGTTAACAGAAGAGCTCCGTATAAAAAGTCCTTGAAAGAATAAAAAAGTCGCAAAAATTTGAAGAATTAAGATTAAATTTATGATAAAAATAAACTCGATGGCGTCAGGAAAGCAAAATAAAAACGACTTTGCAGTCTCTGGAAGCAGCAAGAGAGCAAAGCCCGAACAAGAGACAGGATCCAAAACCGCAGATCCAGAAGTAATGAAAGAACTTAAAGAAATCAAACAAATGCTTTCAATTCTCACAAAAAAAGTTACAGAATTAACAGATGATGTTTCAACATTAAATAAAAAGATGGATCTAATTGAATTAAAATCTAACGATTTAGAAGAAAGAATGATAACTGTGGAAGAGGAAATTCTCAACACAAAAACTGAAAAAAAGAAAATTGAAACACTTACTAAAGAACTGGAGGATTACTCGAATCGTGAGAGAAGAAGCAATGTTCGTCTGATAGGTTTACCGGAAGGAGCAGAAAAGGGGAATCCGGTGACCTTTATAGAAAACTTATTACCAAAACTACTTCCTCTACAAACTACCGTATTTTCGCGGATATAACGCGCACCATTGTAAAACGCGCACAGGGGTATAGCGCGCAGAAATCACGATGATATGTACAAAAACTTTTCTATACCGCGCTCAGGCATATAACGCGCATGCTGCCCGACTCTCCTTTCGCTCTCCCCGACTCTCCTCTGGCCACCCCGACTCTCCTTTCGCCCTCCCCGACTCTCATCTGGTTGCCCCGACTCACCCTGACTTTCGGTGCACTGCCCCGACTCTCCTCTGGTTGCCCCGACTCACCGTTCACCCGCCCTGACTTTCGGTGCACTGCCCCGCCTCTCAGTGCCTGTCCCCCTTGAAGTCCTGTCCCCCCTTGAAGGTCTGCCTGTCCCCCCTTGAAGGTCTGCCTGTCCCCCCTTGAAGTCCTGTCCCCCTTGAAGGTCTGCCTGTCCCCCTTGAAGATCTGCCTGTCCCCCCTTGAAGTCCTGTCCCCATCCTGAAAGCCTGATGCCCCCCCTCGACGTCCGATTCTTCTCCCCCCTCGGCAGGACCACTCGCACCCCCACCCCGAAGGACCGCCGACTCCCCGACAATATTGGGCCAGGAGGGAGCCCAAATCCTCCTGGCCACGGCGACCCCCTAACCCCACCCCGCACTACATTACGGGCAGGAGGGATCCCAGGCCCTCCTGCCCTCGACGCAAACCCCCCCCCCCCAACGACCGCCCCCCCCCCAAGAACCTCCGCCCGTCCCCCAGCCGACCCGCGACCCCCCTGGCCGACCCCCACGACACCCCCACCCGCCTTCCCCGTACTTTGTGTAGTTGGGCCAGAAGGGAGCCCAAACCCTCCTGGCCACGGCGACCCCCTAACCCCACCCCGCACTACATTACGGGCAGGAGGGATCCCAGGCCCTCCTGCCCTCGACGCAAACCCCCCTCCCTCCAACGACCGCCCCCCCCCAAGAACCTCCTACCGACCCGCGACCCCCCTGGCCGACCCCCCCACCCCCCTTCCCCGTACCTTTGGAAGTTGGCCAGACAGACGGGAGCCAAACCCGCCTGTCCGGCAGGCAGCCAACGAAGGAATGAGGCCGGATTGGCCCATCCGTCCTAAAGCTCCGCCTACTGGTGGGGCCTAAGGCGCGTGGGCCAATCAGAATAGGCCCTGGAGCCTTAGGTCCCACCTGGGGGCGCGGCCTGAGACACATGGTCGGGTTTGGCCCATGTGCCTCAGGCCGCGCCCCCAGGTGGGACCTAAGGCTCCAGGGCCTATTCTGATTGGCCCACGCGCCTTAGGCCCCACCAGTAGGCGGAGCTTTAGGACGGATGGGCCAATCCGGCCTCATTCCTTCGTTGGCTGCCTGCCGGACAGGCGGGTTTGGCTCCCGTCTGTCCGGCCAACTTCCAAAGGTACGGGGAAGGCGGGGTGGGGGTGTCGTGGGGGTCGGCCAGGGGGGTCGCGGGTCGGCTGGGGGACGGGCGGAGGTTCTTGGGGGGGGGCGGTCGTTGGGGGGAGGGGGTTTGCGTCGAGGGCAGGAGGGCCTGGGATCCCTCCTGCCCGTAATGTAGTGCGGGGTGGGGTTAGGGGGTCGCCGTGGCCAGGAGGGTTTGGGCTCCCTCCTGGCCCGATATTGTTGGGGAGTCGGCGGTCCTTCGGGGTGAGGGTGCGAGTGGTCCTGCCGGGGGGGGGATGTATCGGACGTCGGGGAGTCGGCCGGGCAAGAGGGCTTGGGCTCCCTCTTGCTCCGATCGTGGATGCGGGTGCGGGTGGGAGCGCGTGCGAGCGGTCGTTCGGGGTGGGGGTGCGAGCGGTCCTGCTGGGGGGGTGAATCGGGCGTCGGGCGGGGTGGGAACTATGTTTAAAAACTTTTGTATACCGCGCTCAGGCATATAACGCGCGAGGGGTATGCGCGGTACGTAAAATCACGTATAACGCGCGCGTTATATCCGCGAAAATACGGTAAATATCCCATAGAGATTGAAAGAGCACATAGAGTGCCAACAAAGAGGTCAGAAAAGCATCAAGGACCGAGGCCACTGATATTTAAACTACTACGCCACCAACAGGTTATGGAAATTTTTCATCTTGCAAAACAGAATAAAGGTTTACAATATCAAGATGCCTGTATTCACTTTGTCCCGGATTTTGCAAAAAGCACAGCAATTAAAAGAAAGAAACTGCTGGATTTGAGACCACAACTACGTGAACTGGGAGCAAAATTTGGTCTTGTATACCCAGCAAATATGAAAGTAACCATAGCAAACAAAACTTTAACCTTTGATAATGCTGAAGAGCTACAAAAATATATACTAAACCAGGAAATGCCAATGTCATCTTAATTTTCTTTATTTTATTATAATTCAAATAATTTGAATGTCAAGTTTGAATGTCTTATAATATAAACAGGTAGGGGAAATGATATGTTTTTCATTGTATTAAGAAGAGCTAATATCACCTTGTATTTTTTGAAATTATTGATTGAATATAATAAGTATTTAGCAGATGAAAAACGGTATAGAATGTTTTTGACTCTGTTCAAAAAATTCCTTCAACGATCTTTTTACTAGAAATATGGATAGATTATACATTCTAGAATGGAATGATTCTTCAAATGATAAATTAACATATAAGTATACAAGATCTTAGATAAAAGTAATATAGTTTTTAAACAAGGAAGAATATAATATTTATTAGATAATAAATAAGAACTTAAATATAAAAACGAGATATAAGCCCTTAATTGGTTTTAGAAAGTTAATAAATAAATTAACTATTGATATTAATAATAACAGATGCTGTAATGAGCAGATCCTAAATACAGTGGTGCCTCACACAACGAACTTAATTCGTTCCAGGAGCAAGTTTGTTATGCGAAAAGTTCGTTATGTGAAACGCGTTAAGCGCAGTGACTAACGACTGCCTGTAGTGCCTGCGCGGAAGGATGCAATACATCGGCAGCGATCGTGGAAGCTCGGGCGACTTCGTTGTGTGAAACGAAGTTCGTTGTATGAATCATGACATGAAGTTCGTTGTGTGCAGCGTTCGCTGTGCGAGGCGTTCTTTATGCGAGGCACCACTGTACTATTATGTGATTGAATCATGGTCCAGAGCTTTCTTCCTATGGAATGTATGTAAGAATGAATGAAGATGTATGTATATATAACCCACTTCTCAGAAGACAATACAGGAAGAATAAACCTATTAAAAATCCTTTCTCGGATTCAATGGAACTACAAATCCCAGAAGTCCTTGCAAAAGGAAATACATGTAAAGAATAACTCTTAAAACCGGATGAACTATGAACAAATATGAATAAATAAACTACTAGACTTGATAATAAAGGATAAAGGATTACATCGGATGAAAGATCACAAAATAAACTAAAATTAGATCGTCGCTGGAACCGGAACTTATTCGGAATTAACAAACTATTGAAAAGAAATGAATAATACTCTGGATATAAAAAATACGAAGAAGAAGAAAGGAAGAAAAAATAATATTTACTTGGATGAATAAAGATAATGGAATGACACATCTTTAACTTTGATATATCTTAAAAATGAAACTAGGAAGTATGTTATATGAATGAGGTATGACTCTGTATAATGAAGGAAGGAAGCTCTGGAACGGGAAAAAAAAAAATCACATAGTACAAGTAGCACACATATGTGAAACATTGTTTATTTTCCAAAGAAATGAAACATCTCATTATATAATATATAAGTTTAAAAGAAATATAAGGATCTAGAATATATTCATAAACTTATATATTACTTAAAAATATTATAAAGAAATAGAATTAGAAAATATAAAGGTGATATATATGAATTTTATTTAAAAAAAAATTTACAGTATTTTTCATATTATTTGAATTAATAAGATATACTAATAGTTATAAAATATGAAAATGATACAGAAAATAATATTTGAAAAGATTAAATTTAACATTGGAAAAAAAAAAAGGCAAAATGTTTAAATATTATATGGATTGTTAATGTTATTTAGTAATATTTGATATATTTGTGACTTATATCTGAATCTTAACAGGAAATGGACTTTTGTGGAGTGTTTTGATACCTGACCTAAGATGCGTTTTGCCAAGCATACACAGTTAATATTGGGGGGGAAGGGAGGGGAGGGAGGGAAGAGGGGAAGAAAGAGAATGGGGAAAATATATTATTACAATGTGTGGATATCTGAAAATAATAATCATATGATTTCATGTCAAATTTTAATTACAAAAGTAAATGGATATTAAAATTTTTTCAATTAATGTCAATGGCTTAAATCATCCTATAAAAAGAAAAAAATAATTAGGTTTTCTCCATAAGCAAAACGCAGATATTTATTTCCTACAAGAGACACACCTTTCGGACACTGAATCTAGGAAGCTAACAGAAGGATGGATATCAAAATGTTTTTATTCACCGGCAATAGGGAAGAAAGCAGGGGTAGCGATAATAAATAAGAAATGCAAAGCTGATTTTAAATTAATAAATTCTGACTCTTCAGGAAGATGGATATATATTAAAATGGATCTGGGAAATACAACCCTGGATTTATTTAATCTTTATGCTCCTAATTCGAACCAAATGGAGTTTTTTAATCAAATTCAACAGATATTACTACCACTGGCTACTTCTAACTTAGTAGTAGCTGGAGATTTCAATGCTGTAATGGATCCAATTGTGGACAAGAAACCAAGTAAAATCATAAAATCTTTAGGACTAGATAATTTAATACAATCTTGTAATTTAATAGATATATGGCGTATCCTTCATTTTAATGATCGAGAATATTCTTTTTGTTCTCAGGTCCATAAATCTTTTTCAAGAATTGATTATATATTTGTAACTAATAACATAGCGCAGCGTGTATCAAAAGCAGTTATAGATCCAATTATAATTTCAGATCATGCTGGTGTGTGGATTAACCTTAAGAATTATAATATTGATCAATTTAATTCAATATGGAGATTTAATAATGATTTATTAGCAGATTCGAAATTCTTAGAAGATCTTAAAGTAAAAATGCAAGAATTCTTTCAACTTAATTCTTCAGATGACATTAATATAGAAATTTTATGGGATGCTTTTAAAGCAACAATGAGAGGAAATATTATTTCTTATTCAGCTTTTATTAAAAAACAACTTAAAAAACAATATGAAGATATGGAAAAACAAATTAAATTATTAGAAAATAAATTAATTAAAAAATGGGAAAACAATACATTACAAGAGTTGTTAAAAGTAAAAGTTAAATATAATGAGATTTCTTCTCAATATGTGAGAAAAGACATTTTCAATAAACAAGTACAATATTATGGCAATTCAAATAAAGCGGGAAAATTATTAGCAAATTTTCTTAAAGAAAAGAAAATCTAAGATTATTGCAATAAAAGATATACAAGGTAACACACATACCAGCACAAAAGATATTATAACACAATTTCTTGATTTTTATAAAGAATTATACACTTCTAATTCTTATAAAAATAAAGAACAAGAAGGATTAACATTCTTAAATTCCTTTCTTGGACCTAATATTCCGGATCATATAAAAGGAAGTTTAGAAGATCCTATATCTTTAAAAGAAATAGAAACAGCATTGAAGTTTCTTAGAGTTGGATCCGCTCCAGGTGGAGATGGGTATACTGTTGAATTTTATAAATCATTTCAAAATATCATTTTACCACATCTGTTAAATTTATATCAATATCAAATAAAGAATGAAAATATTTCAGGTACTATGGCAGAATCGATAATTATAGTCTTACCAAAACCAAACAAAGATCCTACTCTGGTTTCAAATTACAGGCCTATTTCGTTATTAAATGTGGATAATAAGTTAATGGCTAAAGTATTAGCACTTAGATTGGCAAAAGCTCTTCCTTTCATTATAGATGTACATCAAACAGGATTTATTGCTAAAAGACATTCATCAAATAATACTAGACTAGCATTCCACTCATTAAATTTAGCAAAAAATATAAATGATCCAGCTTTTCTAATATCTTTAGATGCAGAAAAAGCTTTTGATAGAGTGGAATGGAATTTTATGTATCAAGCTTTACAATGGTTTGGTATAGGCTCCGGTTTTATTAAAATGATCCAGACATTGTATAGCTCTCCTGGTGCAAGATTATATATTAATAATAATTTATCAACTAGATTTAATTTGCATAGGGGAGTTAGACAAGGATGCCCTTTGTCTCCATTACTTTTTGATATTGTCCTAGAACCTTTATTAATTGCAATAAATAAGACTAAGGAGATAAAGGGAATCACGTTTTCCAACTGGGAATTTAAACTTTCTGCATATGCAGATGATATTTTATTATATTTAAGAGAACCGGATACTACTATTCCATGTATACTTAATTTATTAGAGAAATTCGGCACTTTTTCTGGATATAAAATTAATTGGAGCAAATCTGAAGTCCTCCCAATTAATGTTCATTGTACGAAAGGACTATTTGACCCATATTCATTTATTTGGAAAGAAGATGGAATAAAATACTTAGGAATTATGATCAAAAATACAATTGAAGACACAGTCAAAGAGAATGAAAAACTTTTATTGAAAAAAATAACAGAAATGTGTGAGCAATGGAATCCATTACATCTTTCTTGGTGGGGAAGAATTCAAACAATTAAAATGATGGTATTGCCTGTGGTTTGTTATCAAATGAGTATGATACCAATATTTTTTCAGGGGTCATTTTATAAAAAACTTAACAATATTCTTACAAAATTTGTTTGGTTTGGGAAAAGACCAAGAATCGCTTTAGTATCATTACAAAGACCAATTGTGGAAGGGGGGGTAAATTTTCCAAATTTTTATAGGTATCATCAAGCCTATATTTTAAGACAGGGTATGTATTGGATCCTCCCAGATCTCATGGAAAATGTACCAGATTGGCTGTATTTAGAATGGCAGCTCCTGTTCCCTTTATATCCAGAACATCTAATTACCATAACAATGCCTAGAAGATATAAAGATAACAGAATCTTTTTAGATACTTGGAAAACATTGAGATACACGAGTAACCTATCACCAGAACCAATAGCTAAATCTCTAAATCAATCAATATGGGTAAACTCCAGGATCAAGATTGGCGGATTTAAGATCGTCTGGAAACAATGGATAGTTGCAGGTATACAAACATTGAATGATGTCATATCAGAAGGTTCCTTGCTTAGTTTTTCACAATTGCAAAATAAATTTGGACTAAATAAAACACAATATTTTAAATGGATGCAATTGAAGCAAGCCATTCAGGTAGGGTTCCCTGAATGGAAAGATCTTAATACCCAATATAGTTTGCAAGTTTTATGTTTCCAGGCGGATTTCTTGGGACACCAAGCCGCAAAATGGTATAAATTAATATATGGATTTCTAAATAAAAAAAAGAAAACTGGACTTAGGGATATTTGGAGCATTGAGATTGGACAGACAATTTCTGCATCTCAATGGCCAAGATTCTGGTCCTGGAGATTAAGATTAATAAAGTCAGCATCTATGAGTCAAACATGGATATTTTTATTACATAGAGTGTTATGGACCCCGACGCGCTTGCAAAAAATAGATAATACTAGATCTAATAGATGCTGGCATTGTAAAATAGAAGTAGGGACATTAGATCATTTAATTTTTTTTTGTCCTTGCATAA
This sequence comes from Geotrypetes seraphini, assembly GCF_902459505.1. Lineage (NCBI taxonomy): Eukaryota > Metazoa > Chordata > Amphibia > Gymnophiona > Dermophiidae > Geotrypetes > Geotrypetes seraphini. Next base: position 10,124,917 of record NC_047089.1, on the reverse strand, counting down.
AAGCCTTTTGGAATTTAATTTGGCCCCAAATTAACATATTACTAGAAAATCATATTGGTCTCTCATATGATACCATATTATTTGGTACTGCAATGAGAACACAAAGTCCAATATCAGCAAACAATAACAAATTGCTTTTAATATTGACAGGAGTTGCCATGCAGCAAATCACACAAAATTGGAAGGATTATACCAAGCTAAATTATACATTCTGGTGGAACTCGGTGTGTCACATTTACAAAATGGAGAAAATATTGGCATTACAACAAGGAAATATAAAAAATTTTAAGAAAATATGGGATCCATTGACAAAATATTCTAAAGATCAGATATCTTAACACATTGATAATAATAATATAGGGTTAGGGAGGGAAATATAGAAATTAATATGAGGAAAAATGAAAAAACAAATAACAGGGGAAAGGGATTCAATATATATCATATGATATTGTACATACAACTATAATTATTATAAACTAAATATTATGCTATTCATTTATTGTAAGAATGAAAATTTTATAAATAAAAATTTAAAAAAAAAAAAATTTAACTAATGGCCTGCTGGGCTAGTTCCATGGAGGTGTCTGGAATTCTTGTAGTTACTTTACCTTCAAGAAAAAACTGCAATTGATCGGGTTCATAGAAAATATATCTATTACTCTGATAGGTAATACAGCATTTACAGGGGAAACGTAATTGAAAGGTTGCCCCTAAACTCAAAACAGACTGACGACAAGCCAGAAACTTCTTACGTCTGGCTTGTGTCCATTTAGATACATCAGGAAATATACACATTTTTAATCCATGAAATTCCACCTTATCAGTCCTATAGAATAGGCGAAGAATTGCTTCTTTATCTTGAAGAAAGACAAAAGTTACCAATAAAGTAGCTCTATTCGTTATATCTTCTTGAGATGTCTCCAGCATACCAGTGAGATCCAATTCTCCTGGTATAGCATTCCCTTTATCTTTATCCTCCTTTGGTAAATTTAGGTAATATATCTTTTGTAATGGTGGCATATTATTTTCAGGAAATTTCAGGACGGTATTCAAAAAGGACTGAAATAGATCCCTAGGAGATTGAAACTTGGAAACAGGAAAGTTAGGAAAGAAATCTCTTAATAAAACCCCGTGTCATTCTCTATTCTGAAACATAAGTTATAAAGGTTTGATCAGTTACAGGGTTTTTGGCACAATTGAAATATTATCTCCACATCCATGACTTTTGGGTTTTTCTCTATGTATCTATCTACAGTAAAACCTTGGATTGCAAGTATTTTGATTTGCAAATGTTTTGCAAGACAAGGAAAAATCATTTTATTAAATTTTAACTTGATAAACAAGCAATGTCTTGCAATACAAGTACATACAGTATACACACATCACAACTGAGCCGATGGTTCTTCTCTCTCTGACGCTGCGAGAGTGCAGTGACTGTTCTAAAGAAGCAAAGTCTTGCAATACGAGTACGCATAGTATTTTGTATTAAAGTTGTTGGGTTGTGGAACAAATTGTCTGAGTTTCCATTATTTCCTATGGGGAAATTCGCTTTGATATACGAGTGTTTTGGATTACAAGCATGCTTCTGGAACCAATTATGCTCGCAAACCAAGGTTTTACTCTATATATAATATATCTCTCCGAGGACAAGCAGGCATGATATTCCCACATGTGGATGATGTCATCCACAGAATTAGGTACAGACACTGTCACTTTAAATCTTTATTCCATTTTTTTAACCCATCCTTCCAAAAGAGCCCAGAACAGGTTACAGATCCACATAAACAGTATAAGTCAACAGCAAGACATCTTGAGGACATACTTTTTCACGGTTCATAGACAACGGCGCGAAAGACAAAGGCGCACCCGGACAATTGAGCGTAGCACGGAGGCGCGCGCCGCTCTAAATTACTGTTTTTAGGGCTCCGACCAGGGGGGCGTGGGGGGGAACCCCCCCACTTGTCTTAATAGACATCGCGCGGCGTTATGGTGGGTTTGGGGGGTTGTAACCCTCCACATTTTACTGTAAACTTAACTTTTTCCCTAAAAACAGGGAAAAAGTGAAGTTTTCAGTAAAATGTGGGGGGTTACAACCCCCCAAACCCCCCCACAATGCCCCACAACGCAGCGCGATATCTATTAAGTAAAGTGGGGTGTGGAGTTCCCCCCACGCCCCCCCGTCGGAGCCCTAAAAACAGTAATTTAGAGCGGCGTACCCTTCACGCTGCGCTCAATTGTCTGGGCGCGCCTTTGTCCCGGCGCGCTTTTGACCTGACACCCTTTTTCACAACAGCCCAACAGTAGTTCTGGGAAATTTGAGGATATAACTCTGATTTTAATCTCACTTCACTGGCTTCTAATTGAACAGAGAATTGTCTTTAAGCTTCTCTGCTCTTCATAACTTAGCCTCCACCCCCCCCCCCCACCAATTTCCGCATTGTTAAAACTACGGGATTTGCTGTCAGCTACGAACTTTAGACTGGTTACGCAGGGTTATGTCTTACCCCATCTAGACCGCCCCCTCCCCCACTACGCACTGCCTGTATTGCATGCCTTGTCTTTTCTTTTCCTTTTTCTATATTTTCTGATCCGAATAAGGATTTCCTTAAAAAGCTAATCTAACCCTACTCTAGTTAGTCCAATAAAAAAGGAGACCTTTCTACATTTTATCTTTGAGTTGACTGACATGGCTGCCACACCATTTCTCTCTGCTGAGCTTTTTGTATTGTTGAATGTTAATGCCTAAAATGTTTTTAATCCTTTGCGAGACAAAGAAGGAGCGCCCGTACACCTGGAGAATCGAGCTGGCCAAGACCGAGAAGTATTGGGAAGGCTGGTTTCGAGGCCTGTCCAACCTCTTCCTGAGCTGCCCAATTCCAAAACAGCTGCTCTTGGCAGGTGGGTGTCAAAAACTCTTTCCCCCTTCAAAGAAGCATTAGAATTGGTTTTAAGTAATTCCTTTAAATGACTTTGATGGGGGAGAAATCTGTTTCATTTATTTTTCTAAAAGAAATTGTAAAAATACGCAAAATAATGCATAACAGTATCCTCAAGGTGCAGCTTATTTAAGAAAAAAATTAAAAAAAAAAAAAAAAATATATATATATATATATATATATTTTTTTTTTTTTTAAGGAGAAGGATCTTCAAAGGTGCAGGAATGTCAGCAGTATAAAGAACCGGCTATGCTGTGTATCACAGATATTTCACATGCTACCTGTCACTACATATCGTCAGTCTACCCTCTTTTTAGATTTTTAACTCAGAAAAAAAAGCTTGTAATAAATTTGCATATTTATAATATCGAAAACAGTCAGACTTAGCAAGCATAAGAACATAAGCTGTGCCTCTGCTGGGTCAGACCAGAGGTCCATCATGCCCAGCAGTCCACTCACATGGCGGCCCATCAGGTCCAGGACCTGTATAGTAATCCTCTATCCATACCCTTCTATCCCCTTTTCCTTCAGGAAATCATCTAATCCCTTCTTGAACTTCAATACCGTGCCTTGTCGTATCACGCCCTCTGGAAGCACATTCCAGGTGTCCACCACCCGTTGGGTGAAGAAGAACTTCCTAGCATTGGTTCTGAATCTGTCCCCTTTTAATTTTGCCAAATGCCCTCTCGTTCTTGTAGAGGAAATGGCTGCTGGGAGTTCCCGTAGTCTCTCGAGACTACGTCAGGAACTCCCTACAGCCATTTCCTGATGGCAATCTGCATGGGGCAGGAGCGTAGGAAGATCGCTCCTGCCCCGAAAGCCTTCTAGACCACCAGATAAGGCCGGGAAGGCAGCAGGGAGGTGGGGGTGGGTCAGAGCCAGATAATCGTGGTTTTTCAGCATTCGCGGTCCGGCTCTGCCCGTATCCCCCGCGAATGACGAAGGAGAAGTGTATTCAATTTAGCGGCCTGGAATGGTAACATTCCGTCAAAAAACTTCTTATATTGACATGAAGGGTAATTAAATAAATTTATTCTACGTGTGCTCTTATTAAAATAGTTCAAAGAAAACTGAGAATCAAGATAATCTGGTAGCATCCCAAAAACTGCTTTGTAACAAATGCAGACAAACTTGAACAGAACTCTGGACTGGACTGGTAACAGCAAGCAAGAATTTTTTTCAGGATAAGTTTGCCATTCAAGGCTATTTGAGTTAAATTATTTCCTCAGGGAAGATCTTTGGCCTGTTTGGGCAACAAAACACTCTTGAATTCTAAGCCCGTAATTCTTTTTAAAAAATAGCGCAAGATCCCGAGTAGAATGGACTCTTGCAATTCTCTTTATTTGGGAGTTACTAAAGTGAAGATGAGGGCAATGCAGATGTTAATTAACTCAGCTGCAAGATTGATTACCGGGGTTTCAAGAATGACCCCAGTGTTGAAACAATTGCATTGGTTACCTATGCAGCAGAGGGTCCAGTTTAAGATACTTTCAATCAAACAGCAAATCTTATATCATGTTTCTGCAATGGTACTAAAGGGTTTTTTTGAAATCTATCAACCCAGGAAATGTTTGAGATCTGAAAATAGTATGAAACTGAGTTTGGAGGGTCAGATGTTAGTCTCTCGTGTTAAGATCGGGGCAAGCTCTGGAATGCGCTGCCTGGTATTCTGTGATGGGAGACTGAACTATCCTCTGTTCATGCCTTCCTGTCCTGTAAATGATTTTAAGGGATCTTGTTTTTCCATCTTGTAAGATGAATTTAAAGAAGATTTTGATAATGATACTGTTTCTTAATGTCTTCCTGTGTTTGTCTTGTTGAAACATGTTTAGCATTTGTTAAATATGTATGTATGTCTTTTTATAAGCCACATAGTTATTATGTGGTATATAAATTTTTAAATACCTAGTATATTATAGCTTTTCAAGAAAAATGTTAAAAAGGGCTTCATCTGCCCCTCCCTGACTTTTGATCCTGTTGAGCCATATCTACCTGCCTTTTGTGGGTCAAAGTTGTCCATGCAGCAGATGGATGACTGGCCCAAGGATAGATATCTCGGAATGACTATGAGCTGTGGTGTGTCCTGTCACTTGTCGGTGTAGTTTATCTTTGACATACCCTGCTAAGCATTCCAGTTGAATACACTGAACAATTATTATAGCAGAGCGGTCTATAAATACGAATAAACATTAGTTTCAGTTTGGGGCACTATTGAAGATCCCAAACTTTCTTGATGATATGAACATGTAATTGGGTCTTTCTTTTTGGACTCCGCGATCCTTAAGATCATCTTTATCTAACCAGCTTTCAGTCCCTTCATTAAGAATAATTGGCACTAGACGTAAAGATATGTTTTCAGTGGTGGCCCCCTCATTGTGGAACTCTCTCCCAAACTTTATTAAAAATGAAAAAGATCTTATCTCTTTTAAAAAATTGTTAAAAACCTACTTGTTTCAAGATGCATTTGACTTATGAAATGATCTTTTTTTATAATCTCATATGTTTTTAAGATTCTCTTTTCCTGTTTTTTTCTAATTATACCTATTGTATTCTCCCCTCCATGTAAATTTTAACAAATAATACAATTGTAACTTTCCCCTTCCTTCCTTTTCAATCATGTTTGTCCAATTTGTCTTGTCAATTGTCTAATTTTGTAATATTTTATGTATTACCACAATCTGCTGGTTTTTAATTGTACATCGCTTAGAAATTTGTAATAAGCGATACATCAAATGTAAATAAACTTGAAACTTGATCTTGTCTGTGCGTGAACTTGGCTTGAAACAAATCAGTGTGCAGCTCATTTTTCCAAAATCTAAAGATTTTCTCTCCTCAGATCATTGATGTTTGCTTCTATTTGTGTTGTCCTAGGTGTTGACAGGCTGGATAAAGATCTAACCATTGGACAGATGCAAGGTAATGGTTTGGTTTGATTTGATATATTAAATTGGATACACCGCTTGCACATTAGTATTAAGCAGTTTACAATACTAATACATTAAAATGAGATAATCCTCTGTCCCAAAGGGCTCACAAACTTAACTGTAATAAGTTTGGAAGGAAGAAGGAAGCTAAAGAGGAGTAATATACACTTCTCCCTCCGTATTCGCAGTGATAGGGGATTAACCGACCCGCGAATAACTTTTTCATAGGTTGTTCGCTGTTTTCTTTAGTTAGATTGTGAGCCTTCGGGACAGTAAGGGAATTTTTCAAGTACCTTTCTTATTTCTAATCTTAATGTATATTTTCTGTAAACCGCTTAGAACCTAACGGATATAGCGGTATATAAGAAATAAATTACATTACATTACATTACATTTTCTATTAAAAACCATTGTGAATAGGGTGAAACCGTGAATGGTGGGAGACCTGGCCTGTTCCTGAAGGAGAGGCAAAACACGGTGAAGAAAGTGCTGGGAATCGGCGATTTCTCTATGCAAGCTGAAAAACCATGAATGCTGAAACCGTGAATATGGAGGGAGAAGTGTAGATACAAGAGGCGTGTAGCAAGGTCGTGAGAAAGAAAGAGCAGGGAAATACAAAATCCAGTATTAACACAAAAGAAAGGAAAATAAAACCAAAGGAGAAGGAAAATAGTAAAATTAAAGTGGAAAATTTAAAATTAAATTGAAAGTAAAAGAATAAGTTCCAGTCATTCAGAGACAAAATACTCATCTCTTTGCTCAGACGGTGAAGAAGGTGCAGCATATATTGTGAGAGACAAATTCAGCACTGCCTGGAATTTTATGTTAGACTAAGGAAGAGTGAACAGTATTCTACATTGGAGAGTTTCAGCATCTTTAATCTCAACAGCCTAAGTGGTATATCAAGTCTTAATCCTCTTTAACATCTACATGTCCTCCCTGAAGCTCCTCCAACTTTCCCCCCTTGAAACAATCTACACATACGCTGATGACATCCTTGTCCTCCTTGAGACAGACCAGAACCTCACCAACCTCCACGAGAACATTACAGCTTGCATAATGAGACTCCACTCCTGGTCCCTCTCGGTACAGATGAAACTGAATGAATCAAAAACAAAATTACTCTGGCTCGGCCCAAAGTTAGAACATCTGCCCACCATCTTCGCACTACCCACAGGCGCTGCTCTGCACCTTGAGTTCTCAAGCAAGGTCCTTGGCATCATTATCGATTCTTCTCTCTCCCTCAATGACCACCTCAACTCCTTGGCAAAATCATGCTTTTTCAGCCTCCACATGCTGAGGAAAGTAAGATCCTACTTTCGCCAAAAACATTTTGCCGTCCTCATCCAATCCATCATCCTCTCCAAACTTGACTACTGCAATGCCATTTACTTATGCCTAACAAAAAAAAAGTCTTCAAAGACTCCAGCTTATCCAGAATACTGCAGCCAAGTTGATCTTTGCAAAACGCAAATCTGACCATGTCTCCCCACTCCTGTCCAATCTTCACTGGCTCCCAGTGATTTCCAGAATCCATTTCAAATGCTCCTGCCTGGCTTTTAAGATCATTCACTAAACTAAACCTTAAGTTTGTATACCGCATCATCTCCATAAAGATAGAGCTCGACACGGTTTACAGGTAATTCAATAAATGAGGGAAGGACATCATAAGAAATTAGAGGCTATGAAGAGGATAGCTAGCTTTACATTTTAAATAGATAGCTTTACGCTTTGGAGAAAAGCCAGGTTTTCAGATGCTTTCCCCTAATCCCACTATCCTTTAACTCCTCGAGTCCTGACTCCACCAGACCCGCCCAAAGATATAAACTCTACGCGGTATTAGTTTAGTTTACTTTAATAAACATAGAAACATGATGGCAGATAAAGCCAAATCTTTGCATTGGATCATGCCATTTATATTTATAAGAATTCTGTATACCACCTTACAAAACCAAAGATTATTCACAAACAAAATGTAACCTAAAGCATTAAAACAAAACCACGTAAACAGATACCACAAACCCCATAGAGGTCACAGCATCCAGTTTCATTACTTAACACCTCAAGGAAAAAAAAGGCTCTCTCTCTTTTCTGAAAATGAGAATATGTTTCTAGTGCACCTCAAAGGGGATTCCTGGCTTTAGTGCGTAAGAGGCCCTTGGTTAGATCATAATTCCCTGGCACCTGAGTACCACTTGAGCCTTGCAGATATGTATAGCAAAAATCTTTCTAATAGGATTTAATGTGTTAATTTTGCGCTATGTTTCAGGGAAGTTTCAGATGCAAGTGCTTCCACAGTGTGGCCATGCTGTCCACGAAGATGCACCAGATAAAGTGAGTTGGAAACCTATTGCATTTATTTTTTCCCAAAATTACATAAGAACATAAGCAATGCCTCTGCTGGGTCAGACCTGAGGTCCATCATGCCCAGCAGTCCGCTCACGCGGCGGCCCAACAGGTCCAGGACCTGTGCAGAAATCCTCTATTTATACCCCTCTATCCTCTTTTCCAGCAGGAAACCGTCCAATCCTTTCTTAAATCCCAGTACCGTACTCTGCCCTATTACATTCTCTGGAAGCGCATTCCAGGTGTCCACCACACGTTGGGTAAAGAAGAACTTCCTAGCATTTGTTTTGAATCTGTCCCCTTTCAACTTTTCCAGATGCCCTCTTGTTCTTTTATTTTTTGAAAGTGTGAAGAATCTGTCCCTCTCTACTCTCTCTATGCCCTTCATGATCTTATAAGTCTCTATCATATCCCCTCTAAGTCTCCTCTTCTCCAGGGAAAAGAGACCCAGTTTCTCCAATCTCTCAGCATATGGAAGGTTTTCCATCCCTTTTATCAGACGTGTCGCTCTCCTCTGAACCCTCTCGAGTATCGCCATATCCTTCTTAAGGTACGGCGACCAATATTGGACGCAGTATTCCAGATGCGGGCGCACCATCGCCCGATACAACGGCAGGATAACTTCTTTCGTCCTGGTTGTAATACCCTTCTTGATTATACCTAGCATTCTATTCGCTCTCTTAGCGGCCGCTGCGCACTGTGCCGTCGGCTTCATTGTCATGTCCACCATTACCCCTAAGTCCCTTTCCTGGGTACTCTCATTCAATAACATCCCTCCCATCGTATAGTTGTACCTCAGGTTCCTGCTTCCCACATGCAGTACTTTACATTTCTCAACGTTGAACTTCATCTGCCATCTCGTCGCCCATTCCCCTAGTTTATTCAGGTCCCTTTGCAATTCTTCGCAGTCCTCTTTAGTCCGAGCTCCACTGAATAGTTTGGTGTCATCTGCAAATTTTATTATCTCACACGTCGTCCCTATTTCTAGATCATTTATGAATATATTAAATAGTAGTGGCCCGAGCACCGAGCCCTGCGGAACACCACTTGTGACCCTCTTCCAGTCCGAGTAGTGGCCCTTCACCCCTACCCTCTGTTTCCTACCCGCCAACCAGTTTCTGATCCATCTATGCACATCTCCGTCCACCCCATGGTTCTTCAGTTTCCGGAGTAGACGCTCGTGAGGCACCTTGTCAAAGGCTTTTTGGAAATCTAGGTATACGATGTCTCCTTTGTCCGTCCGTTTGTTGATTCCTTCGAAGAAGTGCAATAAGTTAGTTAAGCACGATCTCCCCCTGCAGAAACCATGTTGGCTTGGTATCAGAAGTTCATTTCTTTCCAAATGTTCATCGATGTTTTCTTTTATCAGCGCTTCTGCCATTTTCCCCGGAACCGAGGTCAGACTCACAGGTCTGTAGTTTCCCGGGTCACCTCTTGATCCCTTTTTGAAGATGGGCGTGACGTTGGCTATCTTCCAATCCTCTGGTATCACACCTGTTTTCAGGGATAGGTTGCAAACTTGCTGCAGTAGTTCTGCTATCTCCTCCTTTAATTCCTTCAGAACCCTTGGATGGATTCCGTCTGGACCCGGGGATTTGTCAGTTTTTAGTTTTTCTATCTGCCTGCGCACATCTTCAAGGCTCACTTCCATGGATGTTAATTTTTCTGCTTCATTTCCATTGAAGAATTGCTCAGGTTCCGATAAGTTGGTTGTGTCTTCGTTCGTAAATACAGACGAAAAGAACATGTTAAGTCTTTCTGCGACTTCTTTCTCCTCCTTCACTACCCCCTTCCTGTCTCCATCATCCAGCGGTCCCACCTCCTCCCTAGCTGGCTGTTTCCCTTTAACATATCTGAAGAATGGTTTGAAATTTCGTGCCTCCCTGGCTAGCTTCTCTTCATACTCTCTTTTGGCTTTTCGAACCACTCGGTGACATTCTTTTTGATACTTCCTGTGCTCCATCCAGTTCCCCTCAGTTTTGTCCTTTTTCCATTTCCTGAATGAATTTTTCTTATTGCCTATCGCTTCCTTCACTATTTTAGTCAGCCATACCGGGTCTTTTGTTCGACTCTTTTTGCTCCCCTTTCTGAATCTGGGTATGTACAAATTTTGCGCCTCGCTCACCGTGTCCCTGAAAAAAAGCCAGGCATGTTCTACCGTTTGCCATTTCTTGGAAGTGTTCCTAAGTTTCTTCCTTACCATTTCCCTCATTGCTTCATAGTTTCCTTTCCTGAAGTTGAAAGTTGTTGCTATGGTTCTCTTTCCTTTCGGTATTCCTACTTCAACTTTGAACTTGATCATATTATGATCGCTGTTTCCCAACGGTCCCACTACTTCCACTTCCTTTGCAGGGCCCATTAACCCATTTAGGATTAGATCCAGAGTGGCATTTCCTCTCGTTGGTTCTCTAACAAGCTGCTCCATGAAATTCTTTATTAATATATAACAAAACTGTACACAACCATCGCAATAAATCTCCAAGGAAGAATATAAAGTACAAATATCTATATCAGACAGCAAGAAGTGTACACATACAATAACATTTAATATATTGAAAACCCAAACTCACCCAACCCTCCTCCCCTCCCCTCCAGGGGACTCTCGGGGGTCAAAGAAAGCTATAAAGAAATAACCAAAGAGGAAACTAAGCAGCTGTTTTCCAAGAAATATAGGGGTCCCATATTTTAGAAAAGGTCACTAAACATCTCAACATCAATGCAGAAGAATGAGTTATCCAATCAAAACCAATCCTTAGGTGTGCTGCTTTGTAATAGAGAAAAAAGTCCGGAACCCCCATCCCACCCTTCCACCTAGGGTGTTGCATCATAAGAACATAAGAATAGCCTTACTGGGTCAGACCAATGGTCCATCAAGTCCAGTAGCCCGTTCTCATGGTGGCCAATCCAGGTCACTAGTACCTGGCCAAGACCCAAGGAGTAGCAATATTCCATGCTACCGAAGCTCGAACTTGTGGAGGCCTTTTGTTCTAGATATATCGATAAACCCAATGCTTGAGGTGTTGGAAAAACAAGCTAGGATATGGAAGCGGAATGGCCATAAACAAAAACAACAATTTTGGCAAAAGAATCATCTTAATAGCCTGAATCCTACCACTCCAAGAAACCGTCAATCCTTCCCATTGATCCAGAAGCTGAAATAGGGAGATTAGCAGTATAAAGAGTATCCACTCGCTGGGTAATATTAATTCCTAAATATTTTATGCTTTTTTTTGCCCAACGAAAAGTATAACTAGGCTTAATATGTGCCACAATGGCCAGTGAAAGCGTAACATTAAGAATCTCAGATTTGATAAGATTCACCTTTTAATCCAGAGAGCTGACCGTAGGTGTGTAAAAGATTCATAAGGGGAGGCAGGGACTTCTCCGGTTGCGTAAGTCAATAAGACATCATTGGCAAATAGGGTCACTTTCAAGTGAAATCTAGAGAGTTGCGCGGGGACAGAAATCCCACCCGTCTCCGCCAAAGTCCCACCCGTCCCCGCGAGGAATCCCCTCCATCCCCGCCCGTCCCTATAAACTTCAGAAATAGTTATTTCATTTAATTATGCTACTGAATTAAAGGCTCTGGTAGAAACCCATTTACAAATAAGCAAAAAGACTTTATTAATTTGAAAATATTAATTGGGAAGAATACATACTTTGTAAACGGGTTTCTACCAGAGCCTCTAAAGTTTATAAATTTTTATCAACACAACTAATATACTACTTTATCCTGAAGCAAAAAAAAAAAAGAAATAGAATTCTTTTCCTACCTTTGTTGCCTGGTTTCTGCTTTCCTCATGTTCTCATTCAATTCCTTCCATCCACTGTCTCTCTTCCTTCTGCATCTTCCATTTGCTCTGTTACTGTGCCTCTCCCTTTCTTCCCCCTTCCAAATTGGTCTGGCACCCATCTTCTTCTCTCCGCTCCCCCCATAGTCTGGCATCTGTCTTCTTCCCTGCCAGCGTCTTCTCCCTACTCTCTCTTCCACATTTCCTTTCAGCGTCCTTCTCCCCCCCATCTTCCCCATGTCCTGTCAGCGTCCTTCTCCCCCCTCTGTCTTCCACATGTGCTTTCAGTGTCCTTCTCCCCCCTCTGCTTCCCCATGTCCTTTCAGCGTCCTTCTCCCTCTCTGTCTTCCCCATGTGCTTTCAGCATCCTTCTCCCCCCTCTGTCTTCCACAAGTGCTTTCAGAGTCCTTCCCCCCCGCCCTTCCCATGGCCTTTCAGCGTCCTTCTCCACCCCTTTGTATTCCCCATGTGCTTTCAGCGTCCTTCTCCCTCCTCTGTCTTCAAGTGCTTTCAGAGTCCTTCCCCCCCTTCCATCTTCCCCATGGCCTTTCAGCATCTTTCTCCCCCCTCCTTCTCTACCGCCCCAGGTGCAGCACAGCCGGCCAGGTCCCCTTACTTTTGTGGCACTTCCCCGACCGACCGACCGACCGACAACAGCCCCGGTCCGACAAACCTCCCTGCCCTGTAGCCGCGGATCTAAATTACCTTCTTACAGCTGCTGTAAGAAGGTAATTTAGATTCGCGACTACAGGGCAGGGAGGATTGTCGGACCAGGGCTGTTGTCGGTCGGTCGGGGAAGTGCCACAAAAGTAAGGGGACCTGGCCGGCTGTGCTGCAACCGGGGCGGGGCGGACTGCCCCCCTCCCTTGGTAGCCACTCGAACCGCGAGGCTACTCTCCTTCTCCTTACCTGCCCAGCCTGCAGCACAGAGCCGAACAGAAGTCTTCCCGACGTCAGCGCTGACGTCGGGAAGACTTCCGTTCGGCTCTGTGCTGCAAGCAGAGCAGGTAGGGAGAAGAAGAGCCGCGTGACTGAGTACATCCAGCCCCGCAGGAACCTCGCGACCCTCGGAGGCGTCCCCATGGGATCCCCACGACCCTAGGGGGCGTCCCCACGGGATCCCCGTGACCCGAAGGGGGAACCCGCGGGATTCCCGTCGTCCCCGTTCCCGTGCAGCTCTCTAGTGAAATCTGCCCAGGAAAGGTCCCAAATCTCTTCAAAAGCTCTAATAGAGTTTCCATCTGGTCCAAAGAACGAAAAACCCGAAGGAGTAAAGGGGCCAAAATTGCACTGAATCATTTATAATATCGATTAGAAAAGCCATCAGGGCCAAGCGATTTACCCAATGGCAAGCCTTTTATAGCGTCCATAATCTCATCCAGGTCTATAGGACAAGAAAGATCTTCTAGTGCTGAAAACGATAAAGAAAGCAAAGAGACCGTTTCCAGAAATTGTTCAATTTCAGCAAAAGAAGAAGAATAATTTAGTCGATTTATATAGTCGGCTGACATGGGAGAATTCTACTTTGATCTAAAGGAAACAAAGCGTGATGGTAGGCTGTGGAGTAGGCATTAAGTAGAAGGCATTTTGTACTTTAAGAAGCATTGTACAGTAGTTAACCAGTATTCAATTAACCGGCACTCTCAACCAACTGGCAAAAAAATTGTTTCCTGTGCTCCTCAGACAACGTCCAAAGTGGTGCTCCTGACCTGACAACCTTCCTCTCTCCAATCCCAGAAGCATCAGGGGCAGCCACAAATCTCCCTCCCTCCGTCTCCCAAAGCATCGCAGCAGCCACAGATCTCTTTCCCTCCCTCCAGCTCCTAAAGCATTACGGCAGCCTTCCCTCCCTCCCTCCAGCTCCCGAAGCATCACGGCAGCCAAAGATCTCCTTCCCTCCCTCCCTCCATCTCCCGAAGCATTGTGGCAGCCACAGATCTCCTCTCTCTTCCTCTAGCTCCCGAAGCGACAGCCACAAAAATCTCCTTTCCTCCTTTCTCAAAACAACAACCCTCCTGCCCCAGAGGCTTCAGCGGCAGCCACAAATCTCTCTCCTTTCAGCTTCTGAAGTGACAGATGCATAAATCTCCCTTCCTCCTTTCTCAAAGTAGCAGGCAGCTGGTCCTGACAACCACCCCCCTTCCTCCTTTTCTCCAAAGCAGCAGAGCCGGTCTGACAATCTCCTCCCTTCCTCCATTCCCTGAAGCAGCATAGCTGGTCGGACAACCCCCTGACCCCCTTTCTCTGTTCCCCAAAGCAGCAGAGCTGGTTGGACAGCCTTCCCACTTCCTCCCCCCTTTTGTTCCCCGAAGCAGCAGAGCCAGTCGGACAACACTCCCTCGCCTCATTCACTCGCTCACCCACCCAAAGTAGTAGCGGCAGCCAGTGAGCAGAGGAAACGCTGGTAAACAGGCTGTTGCTGGCCAGTCCCGGCAGGACCTTTCAACGCGGCAGAGGAAAGGTTCTGCTGGGGCTGGCCGGAAGCAGCCTGTTTACCAGCGTTTCCTCTGCTCACCAGCTGCTGCTACTGCTTTGGGTGGGTGAGCGAGTGAATGAGGGGAGGGAGTGGTGTCCGACTGACTGCTGCTTCGGGGAACAAAAGGGGGGAGGAAGTGGAAAGGCTGTCCGACCAGCTCTGCTGCTTTGAGGAACAGAGAAAGGGGGGCAGGGGGTTGTCCGACCAGCTATGCTGCTTCAGGGAATGGAGGAAGGGAGGAGATTGTCAGGCCGGCTCTGCTGCTTTGAAGAAAGGAGGGAGGGAGAAAGGAGGGGGAGGGGTTGTCAGACCGACTCTGCTGCTTTCGGGGAACAGAAGGAGGGAGGAAGTGGGGGTTATCAGACCGGCTTTGTTGCTTCAGAGAATGGAGGGAGAAAGGAGAAGTTGACAGACTGGCTCTGCTGCTTCGAGGATGGAGAGAGGGACGGTTGTCAGGACTGGCTCTACTTCTGGTATGGGAGGGAGGGGGAGAGAGAAAGTGACTAAGAAAGAAGGGAAGAACAGATGCTGGACCTACAAGTAGTGGTGGGGGATGATAGTGAGGTGGGAAGGGAGACAAAACTATTTTTACAGTAAATCTCAAGCAACCAGAAACTTCAATTATCAAGCATCCATCAGTCCCCATGAGTGCTGAATAACATCTACCATATCTTGAAAATTGGTATCTAATCCCACACAATGCATCCTGGAATGCACTGAGCAGGGTCTATTTACCAAATAAGAGAATCGTTGCCTTGTTTGGTAGTGTGGATAGAAAAATGCCCTTATTTGGCAAACTGACGCTGGATAGTGCATCCCATACAAATTCTGGTGGTGCAGAGGCTGGAGTGAGTGGGTATTGCTCCTGCATCTTTGAAGATATACAGTGGGAGGGTTTGAGGGGCCCTAGAAACCAGGCATTTTTTGTATTGTCAATTAATCACAACCTAACACAGAGAAGCTCAAATTTCAACAAACACCAAAGAACCCTACCAAATTCAACCCCTCCCCCTCCAGTCCTCCTTCAAATCAAGAACAGCAATTTGATTAAATTATACACATGAAAACTCAAGGGAGCCCAATGAAATGCAGGTCAACAGTTCAAAAGGCCATGGGAGTCATGGTATTCCAGAAGGGCTCCCATATTCGCTGAAAAGCGCACCCAGGTAGGGAAGAAAAATTCCGAATGTCTCTTCTCTCCCACATCAGAAGAGTAATCAGATGGCACCTCTAAAGGGAGAAATCAGGAGCAAAATGCATTTCAGAGCAACTCAAACTGTCCACTTGAGAAAAGTAGCAGCTCCCCTTTGACGAGGCTAATAATGAGGAGAAGCTCCAAAGAGAAACAGAGGGGAACGTTGTATAGTAATATTGCAAATGTGCTCCACAAGGAGAAATATTTTGTCCCAAAAGGCTCTGATGAGGGGACACGTCCAAACCATATGGCCAGGAATTTTTTTCAATGGGGTAGTGAGTGTTCTAGAAAGCAAGAAGAGTATTTTTTTTTTATTTATTTAAGAAAATTTCTAACCCACTTAGACCTAAGCGATTTACAAAAATACAGACATAATTGGGAGGATGACAGGTAATGGAGGGAGTCAGATCAGATTGGTCTACCAGTGGGGGCAGGGGGGTTATCTTAAGAGTGGGGGAGTTCAGGGTACTGACACTTTTGAGGGGGACCCAGTCATGAGAGAGTGGGCATGGGTGCTGCTAGACATCAGAGATTTTATTTTTTATTGTTGGGGGCATTGGATTAGGCCAGGGGTAGGCAATTCCGGTCCTCGAGAGCCACAGGCAGGTCAGGTTTTCAGGATTTCCATAATAAATATGCATGAGATAGATTTGCATCTCAAGGAGGCAGTGCATGCAAATCCATCTCATGCCCACTCTCGAGGACCGGAATTGCCTATCCCTGGGTTAGGCCACAAGACTCTCAGGGTTTGGGCTGATGCAGACTGCGGGCTTATGCACTAACAAGAAGGGGGACATTTTCGAAGGCAGATGCAGATTATTGCCACGTATTTAACACAGCATGAATGGGCTATTGGTCTGACCCAGTAAGGCTGTTCTTAGGTTTTTATGCATGTTTATTGCTTTCTGCATTGCTGCAGGAGTTTTTGGATTTAGTTTCATGGTAGAAGTTGTGCAAGAATCCATCGTCCCCGCCCCTCCCCTCCCCATGTAATGCCTTTCTGCATTATATATCCAACTCATATTTCTGCATAGGAACTTTTGGGGGGGTTCAGGCTCCACTGGTAAACTCTTCTTTCTTGCTTCCTGTTAGGTTGCTGAAGCCGTTGCAACTTTCTTAATTCGTAATAAGTTTACAGAGCCAGTTGGTGGATTCCAGTGGTGAGTGTGTAAGGGGGAGGGTTAGAAGATCCTTTTCAGGACTGTCCCCTTTCTCATTTTAACCTTTTCTTTCATGGTACACTTCTTATGTCCATATGTTGGCTATAGGCTATAGAATATAGTGACATTTTGCAAGAGTTGTGTATCGAAAAGCCTTGCTAACGAGATCTGCAGCATCAGTGCAATGTTTTAACTCTGCTTTCTCCCCTTTACAGTGTGTTTCCTGCCTGTTAATGTCTTGGCATCTCACTGCACTGAGTTCCATTGCAAATAAATTGCACCAGAGGCCACTGTGATGTAGTCATATCCACTCATCAACCCGCAGACGAACAACAAGAAATCAACACCGTAGAACTAGTTTCTCCAAAACTGAAGTTGTCAATTGGCAAGAAATGTACTGAGAAGGCAAACAGCCTTTGTGCTGGAAATCTCTAAGACCTGTCATTCTCCTGATGTTAGTTTTATCAGATGCCCTAAGGGGATGCAAAGAAATGCACATGGCGTCAAGATGGTTTATACACTCAGGCATGGTTGAAACTAGTCTGAGGACTACAGAGCAATCCCTCCGCACCTCCACGGCAGGCTTTCTCTCAGCCTTGTCTCCAGTACAAGACCTGACTGCTTCTGCCTCCTTCTCCCCTTTATTGTTGGCCCTTGTTGGGTCCCCCCTTCCATTGCAGGGCCTTGCCGCCCTCCCTTACCCATTTCTGAGCAATTTACAGATTGGAGAGAGGTTTTCTTGTGTGATGTTGGCTTCTTCTTTCTCTTATGCATTTTAATTTTTCTTCTGTTTAAACTAGCACATTAAGCCTCCTCACAGAATTTTGAATAACTTCTAGGTTTTTAGTTTATTTGATTTCTTTTAGGGTCTTTTTTTTGGGAGGGGGAGGTGTGGAGAAGCTGTATTAGTTTTACAGTTTTACAAGGCAAAAGGAATAGGTGAGGTGTGTATATTTGTGCACGCATTTTGAGTTTAGCAATTATACTTCAAAAATGTTTTTTTTTCCAAGAAGGGCTTGATGTCTCCTCAGGACTTTAGGGCAGATGCACCTGAAAGTCCTAATTTACAAATGTGTGGAAGTGGTTTTATTTTTCAGTTTACAAAAAAAACTGGTGTGGAGACTATGCTGGTTTCGATATTGCCTTTTGAACTGATCTGCCAGCTGGTTAAGTTGCTTATGAAGCACAGTTTAGCTGGGTTGAACCAGGGCTGGATGTCGGATCAGTTTCATTGCCTGGGCATAGTAAATTGTAGGTGTTGACTGGCTTAAGCAAATTGATCTGGAGCAGTGTCTCGCAAACTTTGTCGAGCCGAGGTTCGAGGCATCCGGAAGTGTGCGGGCATCGACGCGTTGCCCTCCAGACGGGAAGATACATGGAGAGAAGGAGAGGCACGACCTGTAGGCAGTCAACCGACGCCTCTCCTCTTCCCTAGCATCTCGCGGCACACAGTTTGCGATGCACTGATTTAGAGAAGCAGCATTCAAGGGCATGTTATGTTTTAGCAGAGGAAGAGAGATCCTGCTGTGGGCATATATTTCAGAGGGGTTTGGGTTTGAATCTTGCTTTTGAGCTCATGGAGCTATGCTTTTTGGGACTTTGTAGTAATGAGATTTTGCATTCCTTCAGGTTGTCACTCTTCTTGAGCCAATCTAAGAATGATCTCAAGGTGGCACTTATGTACAGTGTGATAGAGGTAGAAGAGGTGACCAAAATTGCCTTCCGAGTTCTTACATTGATCCAAGAAATGATGTCACAGCCCTGTAGAGTATCTAGTTTTTTACAGGACCAATACAGTTGCTATAACTCTGAACGCTTGCAAAAGTTGCCGGGATATGTTTGAGCGCTCTTTTTCTGGAATTTATTTACTTTAAGGCTAAATATGCCTTGTCCTGTTGTTTTTATTTTTGTTTTCTTTTAACTAGCAGCTTAATTCTCCTGGTTTGGTCAGGGTCCAGTGGTATTGGGTGACAAGGCACTAAGTCCTGCCCTGCCTGGTTGTGCATGTTCTTAGTCTTGGTCTTGGTTCAGTCCTGATGTTTAATCTCAGCTGAAATGAGACTAAGAAGCCACCCAAGGGTATCTGTGCCCCCCCCCCCAAGTCTAAACAGGCAAAACAAAGCCTGAAATTCTTGAGGCTTATTAAATTGCTGTTCCATAAGAACATAAGAATTGCCGCTGCTGGGTCAGACCAGTGGTCCATCACGCTCTCTGGTCAAAGACCAGCGCCCTATCCGAGACTAGTCCTACCAGCGTACATAGCATCCCTCCGGAACGGCACAGATGGATCTTTGCACCCTGATCAGAAGGTGTAGACTGAGAATAAAGTGAACTGAGAATCCTGTCTATGTACCAGCTGTGCAGTCTCTGAGTCAGGCAGTTGTTCTCATTCTCCAGCAGGTGCTAGATATATCTATGCAGTCTCGGGGGGGGGGGGGGGGGAGGGGGGTTGTGCCCCAAATGAGGAATTCCTTTTTGTTTTGCCATTACCAACCTCGGCTTCTCTTTTGGAGACTTGCACTTGACTGTAGAATGGCTGATTCAGCTTTTTGTGGTTGTGCTGGTTTCTCCCGACAAGATCGGAGCAGGTTGGTGGTATTCCATCTATTTTGTGGTGCCCAAGAAAGAAGATTCCTAAATCTCAAGGATTGCAATCGTGCGGTCACAGTGCCTTCGTTTTGCAGAAAGACCTTGCGTTCCATGATGGTGGCTGTGGGACCAGAGGAATTCCTCTCTCCTCTGGATCTCACGGAGCTGTTTCTCCAAGTTTCCATGTATCTCAGTCATTAAAAATTCCTTTGCTTTGCAGTCTTGGGGAGGCACTATCAGTTTTGTGTGCTTCCCTTTGGGCTGGCTACAACCCCTTGCAGCTTTCCAAAGTGATGGTGGTAGTGGCGGAGGCACTGTAAAGGGAGGGAATCTTGGCGCATTCGTACTTGGATGACTGGTTGTGGTTGGGCAAAGTCGAGGCCGTGGAATGAGTGGTCAGTTTGCTGCAGTCTCTGGGCTGGGTGGTCAGTCTACAGAAGAGTCAGCTACTCCCATCCTAGCAGTTAGAATACTTGGAGATGTTTTCGACACCAGCCGGGGACGTGTCTTTCTGACCGAGGTGTGGATTCAGAGGCTGCAGAGGAAGATTCGGTGCTTCCTTCAGGTCAGGTGTCCTCGGGCCAGGGAATTTCTGCAAGCTTCGATAGAGGTAGTCCATTGGGCAAAGGCTCATATGCAGCCTCTTTAAACAGCTCTACTTTTGCGGCGGTCACCTCAGTCTCAGTCCATAGAGGTCCGAGAACACTTGGGAGGTCAGGCATTGGTGGTTCCTTCAGAGCAGTCTTTCCCAGGGGTGCAGTCTGGATCCACCTCAGTGGACAGTGATCTCACCAGATGCCAGTCTCAGGGAATGGTGGGTCCATTGCCTGGGATGAGTAGCACAGGGTCCTTGGAGGAAGCGCTATGGTTGATCAGTTGCCTGGACACAAAGATGATCTGCTTGACATTATTGGCGTTTCGGGGTCTTCATTGAAAGGTGGTGCGAGTCGTATGAGACAACGCCATAGCAAGGTGGCACCAGGAGTTGATCACTCATGGAGGAGTCAACGCCTCTTCTGGAGTGGGCTTAAGCCCATCTTGTGGATCTGTTCATGGCGCACGTTCTAGGAGTCCAAGATGTGCAAGCAGATTTTCTCAGCAGGACAGTTCTGAACCCGGGGGATTGGCCAGAGATGGATTTAATGGCATCGGCTCAAATGCCTAGGTCCCTCATTTCTTCAATCGCAGAAAGGATAGCAGAGGGCATAGTTGCTCTGTCTCAGCCGTAGCCTCAGTCTGGTCTCCTTTATGTGTTTCCACCATGGCCTCTGTTAGACAGAGTTATTCAGTGGATAGAGCATCACGGTGGTCGAGTGTTGGTGATGGTGCTGGATTGGCCGCTAAGACATTGATACGGGGATTTTGTGTGTCGGGATAGATAGCCTCTTCTGTCTTACATAATATAACTTATTCTTGTATACCGCCCACCCAAAGAGGATCCGGGAAGTTCACAAAGAAGAAGAGCTGGACAATCAGTGATGTTTACATAAAATAAGATTATACATTAGCATTAAAACAATGAGATTTTACAAAATAGCATGAAAAAGGTAATACAGTTAAGTTAATAAAAAAATGATTATGTAATGAATTTATCAAACAAATGTGTTTTTAAAACCTTTCTAAAAGCAATATACAAATGATTTTGAAAAATCAAAGGACTCAACCAGGAATTCTGTTTGCCTAATTGAAAGGCAATTGTTTTGCTAAGAAATCTCTTAAAACGACATGACTTAATAGTAGGATACATAAACATGAATTCATTATGAGTATTCTTTACTGAACTATAAAACTTGAAATGAGAGTTTGGGGACAAACCAAAGAGAGCCTTAAAACAAAAACACCCAAATTTAAAAAGGACCCGTGCCTCAAAAGGCAACCAATGACTTCCTTTGTTGGGGAAGCTTCTAGTGCAGGGGGTCTGGTCATAAAGTCAGATCCAGCTCCATTTTGTCTCACGGCATGGCTCTTGAGAAGTCATGTTTGCTGAATCGTGGGGGACTCTTCTGCATTCGCATAAGCGTGGGGTTTGGATCGAGCTGTATTGCCTCTCAGAGCCAACCCTTCCTGAACTTTTGGAGTTTCTTCAGGATGGAGCGGAGGAGGGGCTTTCCTTTTCATTGCTTAAGGTTCAGGTGGCAGCTTTGTCTTGCTTTCGTGGTCTAGTCAAGGGAAAGTCTTTAGCCTCATACGCAAATGTGGTCTGTTTTCTCAAAGGTGCATCTCTCTTCCGACCTCTGTTCAGGTCTTCGTGTCCTTTGTCGGATTTAAATCACGTGCTTGAGGCCTTGTTGGCAAGTCCCTTTGAACCTCTGTCAGGCTGTTCTCCCCATCTTTTTGGACACTATGACTTCTGCTTTTAGGAGTTCAGAGTTTTAGGCGTTATCTTGTAGGGAGCCATTTTTGTATTTTCTCAGGAGAAATTAGTGCTACATACAGTTCCATCCTTTATTCCCAAGGTGACCTTGTCCTTCCATTTTTATCAGCCTGTAGTGTTGCTGGTTTTGGGAGACAAGGGGGGTGGATCAAGAGTAGCGCTTCTTGTTTTCTTGGACCTGTTGAGAGCGTTTCGGATTTATCTTCGACACACAAAAGACTTTTGTGTTTCTGACAGACTTTGCTTTGATAGGTGGTTCCAGGAAAGGGAAAGCTGCGTCTTAAGGCAACTCTGGCTCAGTTGGATCAAGGGTGCTATTGAATCAACTTACACTCTCCAAGGTCAGCCAATTCCTTTTGGTCTCGGAGCTCATTCAACTAGAGATCAGGCAGCTTCTTTTGCGAAGAGTGCATTGATTCCACCAGTGGATATTTGTAAGGCAACAGTGTGGTCTTCAGTCCACTCCTTTGACAGGCTTTACTGTTTGGATCTGTTATGTTAGGATGTGAGATTTGTGGGTATTGGAAGTTGGTTTTGCAGGGGTCCTGCTTTGGTACTTCTCATCTGTGCCAGTCTGGAGAGACACCATGGAAGGATAAACTAGATCTTTCCTTTAGTCCCTCCAGATGGCACAGAACCTGCCCTAATCTGGTTATTTTGTGCTGGGGGGTGGGGGGTTGGGGTTTCACTCAGCTTTGATTTTCATCTGAAGAATTTTAAAAAATACCAGAATTATAAAGAATATAGTTTAAAATTTCAGAAGGGTACCAAATTTGAGACAACTAGGTTTCAGCAACCCTCTAGAGACTGTAATGGGTTGCAGAACAGAGGTGTTCCTGGTTTTGGTCAGATTGCTTCTGAGGTTGGTGCAGAGCAGCAACCCATGGCAGGGCGTATTTCCTAAGTCTGCCTTGTTCGGCCTTTGGGCCTACTCTGTTCTTAGAAGGGAAACGTGGCTGGTGCCATCTTTGGAGTTGGCTGCTTGGCTCTTCATCTGTTGGCTGGCTCAGGGACTTCACAGCTGGTATATAAACAGGATTCTCAGTTCAGTTTATTCTCAGTCTCCACCTGCTGATCAGGGTGCACATACCCATCTGTGCTGGTCTGGAGAGGTTAAAGGAAAGCAAATTACTACTACTATTTATCACTTATAGCGCTGAAGGGCGTATGAATTAGCAGGTAGGATCTAATTTATCCTTTCCCCCTTTTGGTTGGTTGTGAGGTTTTTTTCAATTATTTTTCTTTGCTCCAAAGCACAACTGCAACAAATTAAAGAAAAAATGTAAAGTAACCACAAAAAACCCAAAAGAAACCCAAAATGCATTAGAAATGTAACATTTGCAGTTTGTTATTATTAAGCCCTGAATGCAATCTAACAGGAGTCTATAAAAATAAAACAACTTGATTGATCTAATCCATCCCTTTGTGGACATTGACCAGTGTGTAAAATGGTTGAGAATTTTAAATTGGTTTATCGGCAATTTGTATAAAATGTGAATCCAAAGTTGATGAGCCCTTGTTGAGCATATCTTGCTCATTGCTCTGTTTTCTTGCAGCAGGTGTTACTAAAGGAAGATGAAGGGGGGGGTCAAGGTGCTCAAAAAAAGTTTGCAATAACTGGTGGGGTTGAAGTCTCATGTCTATGGTTTTTTCTGTTTCAAGGTGCTGCCATCTGGTTTTATCTTAGTAGCAGCTGCAAAACCCTGGAACTTACAGTTCTGCGTGTCTGCATTATCTGGCCTTCTGCATCTGGCTTCTGGTCTTCTGCATTATCTGACATCTGGCCTTCTGCATTATCTGGCATCTGGCCTTCTGCATTATCTGGCATCTGGCCTTCTGCATTATCTGGCATCTGGCCTTCTGCATTATCTGGCTTCTGGCCTTCTGCATTATCTGGCCTTCTGCATTATCTGGCTTTTGGTCTTCTGCATTATCTGGCTTCTGGTCTTCTGCATTATCTGGCTTCTGGCCTTCTGCATTATCTGGCTTCTGGTCTTCTGCATTATCTGGCTTCTGGCCTTCTGAATTATCTGGCATCTGGTCTTCTGCATTATCTGGCTTTTGGTCTTCTGCATTATCTGGCTTCTGGTCTTATGCATTATCTGGCTTTTGGTCTTCTGCATTATCTGGCTTTTGGTCTTCTGCATTATCTGGCTTCTGGTCTTCTGCATTATCTGGCCTCTGGTCTTCTGCATTATCTGGCCTCTGGTCTTCTGCATTATCTGGCATCTGGTCTTCTGCATTATCTGGCTTTTGGTCTTCTGCATTATCTGGCTTTTGGTCTTCTGCATTATCTGGCTTCTGGTCTTCTGCATTATCTGGCTTCTGGTCTTCTGCATTATCTGGCTTCTGGTCTTCTGCATTATCTGGCTTCTGGTCTTCTGCATTATCTGGCCTCTGGTCTTCTGCATTATCTGGCTTCTGGCCTTCTGCATTATCTGGCTTCTGACCTTCTGCATTATCTGGCTTCTGACCTTCTGCATTATCTGGCTTCTGGTCTTCTGCATTATCTGGCTTCTGGTCTTCTGCATTATCTGACTTCTGGTCTTCTGCATTATCTGGCTTTTGGTCTTCTGCATTATCTGGCTTCTGGTCTTCTGCATTATCTGGCTTCTGGTCTTCTGAATTATCTGGCTTCTGGCCTTCTGCATTATCTGGCTTCTGGCCTTCTGCATTATCTGGCTTCTGGCCTTCTGCATTATCTGGCTTCTGGCCTTCTGCATTATCTGGCATCTGGTCTTCTGCATTATCTGGCTTCTGGCCTTCTGCATTATCTGGCTTCTGGCCTTCTGCATTATCTGGCTTCTGGTCTTCTGCATTATCTGGCATCTGGTTTTATCTTAGTAGCAGCTGCAAAACCCTGGAACTTACAGTTCTGCGTGTCTGCATTATCTGGCCTTCTGCATCTGGCTTCTGGTCTTCTGCATTATCTGACATCTGGCCTTCTGCATTATCTGGCATCTGGCCTTCTGCATTATCTGGCATCTGGCCTTCTGCATTATCTGGCATCTGGCCTTCTGCATTATCTGGCATCTGGCCTTCTGCATTATCTGGCATCTGGCCTTCTGCATTATCTGGCATCTGGCCTTCTGCATTATCTGGCTTCTGGCCTTCTGCATTATCTGGCCTTCTGCATTATCTGGCTTTTGGTCTTCTGCATTATCTGGCTTCTGGCCTTCTGCATTATCTGGCTTCTGGCCTTCTGCATTATCTGGCTTCTGGTCTTCTGCATTATCTGGCTTCTGGTCTTCTGCATTATCTGGCTTCTGGCCTTCTGCATTATCTGGCTTCTGGCCTTCTGCATTATCTGGCATCTGGTCTTCTGCATTATCTGGCTTTTGGTCTTCTGCATTATCTGGCCTTCTGCATTATCTGGCTTTTGGTCTTCTGCATTATCTGGCTTTTGGTCTTCTGCATTATCTGGCTTCTGGCCTTCTGCATTATCTGGCTTCTGGCCTTCTGCATTATCTGGCTTCTGGTCTTCTGCATTATCTGGCTTCTGGCCTTCTGCATTATCTGGCTTCTGGTCTTCTGCATTATCTGGCTTCTGGCCTTCTGCATTATCTGGCATCTGGTCTTCTGCATTATCTGGCTTTTGGCCTTCTGCATTATCTGGCTTCTGGCCTTCTGCATTATCTGGCTTCTGGCCTTCTGCATTATCTGGCTTCTGGTCTTCTGCATTATCTGGCTTCTGGCCTTCTGCATTATCTGGCTTCTGGTCTTCTGCATTATCTGGCTTCTGGCCTTCTGCATTATCTGGCTTCTGGTCTTCTGCATTATCTGGCTTCTGGCCTTCTGAATTATCTGGCATCTGGTCTTCTGCATTATCTGGCTTTTGGTCTTCTGCATTATCTGGCTTCTGGTCTTATGCATTATCTGGCTTCTGGTCTTATGCATTATCTGGCTTTTGGTCTTCTGCATTATCTGGCTTTTGGTCTTCTGCATTATCTGGCTTCTGGTCTTCTGCATTATCTGGCCTCTGGTCTTCTGCATTATCTGGCCTCTGGTCTTCTGCATTATCTGGCCTCTGGTCTTCTGCATTATCTGGCATCTGGTCTTCTGCATTATCTGGCATCTGGCCTTCTGCATTATCTGGCTTTTGGTCTTCTGCATTATCTGGCTTTTGGTCTTCTGCATTATCTGGCTTCTGGCCTTCTGCATTATCTGGCTTCTGGTCTTCTGCATTATCTGGCTTCTGGTCTTCTGCATTATCTGGCTTCTGGTCTTCTGCATTATCTGGCTTCTGGCCTTCTGCATTATCTGGCTTCTGGCCTTCTGCATTATCTGGCTTCTGACCTTCTGCATTATCTGGCTTCTGGTCTTCTGCATTATCTGGCTTCTGGTCTTCTGCATTATCTGGCTTCTGGTCTTCTGCATTATCTGACTTCTGGTCTTCTGCATTATCTGGCTTTTGGTCTTCTGCATTATCTGGCTTCTGGTCTTCTGAATTATCTGGCTTCTGGCCTTCTGCATTATCTGGCTTCTGGCCTTCTGCATTATCTGGCTTCTGGCCTTCTGCATTATCTGGCTTCTGGCCTTCTGCATTATCTGGCATCTGGTCTTCTGCATTATCTGGCTTCTGGCCTTCTGCATTATCTGGCTTCTGGTCTTCTGCATTATCTGGCTTCTGGTCTTCTGCATTATCTGGCATCTGGTTTTATCTTAGTAGCAGCTGCAAAACCCTGGAACTTACAGTTCTGCGTGTCTGCATTATCTGGCCTTCTGCATCTGGCTTCTGGTCTTCTGCATTATCTGACATCTGGCCTTCTGCATTATCTGGCATCTGGCCTTCTGCATTATCTGGCATCTGGCCTTCTGCATTATCTGGCATCTGGCCTTCTGCATTATCTGGCATCTGGCCTTCTGCATTATCTGGCATCTGGCCTTCTGCATTATCTGGCTTCTGGCCTTCTGCATTATCTGGCCTTCTGCATTATCTGGCTTTTGGTCTTCTGCATTATCTGGCTTTTGGTCTTCTGCATTATCTGGCTTCTGGCCTTCTGCATTATCTGGCTTCTGGCCTTCTGCATTATCTGGCTTCTGGCCTTCTGCATTATCTGGCTTCTGGTCTTCTGCATTATCTGGCTTCTGGTCTTCTGCATTATCTGGCTTCTGGTCTTCTGCATTATCTGGCTTCTGGCCTTCTGCATTATCTGGCATCTGGTCTTCTGCATTATCTGGCTTTTGGTCTTCTGCATTATCTGGCTTTTGGTCTTCTGCATTATCTGGCTTTTGGTCTTCTGCATTATCTGGCTTTTGGTCTTCTGCATTATCTGGCCTCTGGTCTTCTGCATTATCTCGCTTCTGGCCTTCTGCATTATCTGGCCTCTGGTCTTCTGCATTATCTCGCTTCTGGCCTTCTGCATTATCTCGCTTCTGGCCTTCTGCATTATCTGGCCTCTGGTCTTCTGCATTATCTCGCTTCTGGCCTTCTGCATTATCTGGCATCTGGTCTTCTGCATTATCTGGCCTCTGGTCTTCTGCATTATCTGGTCTTCTGGCCTTCTGGCATCCATTGTATTTTCTCTTCATCTACCTAAGGCTCAGAAACATGGCTGCAGGGTTTGTGATATGCTGAGGTCTAGCAGTCAGAAGAACAGACAAGGCTCCATAATATTGAGTGGCAGTGCTCATGTTACTGTGACTTTTGAATTTGGCACTGAAGTGACTGCTGGTTCCCTGACAGCTGAGATGAGTCTTTGTAGTCGTCATTCCAGTTTACTAGATGCAACATCCCTGGGCACAGCCCTATTCTGGCTGCTTCAGAGTAGAGAATGACACGGGGACACATTTTTTTCCCCCATCTCCGCAGGAACTCAATTTCCCCATCCCGTTCCCATGAGTTTTGTCGCTGTCCCTGCCCCATTCCTGAAAGCTCTGCCTTAACTGCACAAGCCTCGAACACTTATGATTTTAAAGTGTTTGAGATTTGTGCAGATGAGGACGGAGCTTGTAGGAATGGGGCAGGGACAGCAAAAGAACTTGCGGGACGGGAAAATGAGTTCCCGGGAGGATGGGGAGAAATTTGTCCCCGTGTCATTCTCTACTTCAGAGTTCGTTTGAAGGTCTGTGCTTTTGGTGTATACTTCTGTGGTTGTGGGTACTTAACTCATAATTCGGAGTATCTCCTTATGTCCAAATGTCACGTGGGATGGCCAGCATTCTCAAGGTTCATCTGGTTCCTTGGAGTAAACAGCTAGCCTTTTAGATAACATTCAATATTCTGTAATAAGAACTGTTATAATTAGGGTTACTAGATTGAAAACAATGGAAGTAAAACCTGGACTGGCTGTATCTGTCCTACATGACCTGACTTATAATAGAAGTGACAGGGTTACCTATTCCCCTGTTTTATGAAGCCGTGTGACAACGGCCCCGAAGCCCTTTAAATCTCTATGGGCTTTGGGGCCGTTACCGCAGCGCAGGCTTCGTTAAACAGACCCTATATGGCACTGGATATGGCATTTGCAACCTTGAAGTCATGTCCCTCAAGTAAAGCTGCAGCAAGCTTTCTTTGTAATAGAATTCAGCCCCTGTATTAAAATGAGGGAACACTGGAGACCAACATTTTACATAAAAATCAAATAAAGATGTCGTGTTGGTGAACTACTATGAACAAAAAAAGATGGCTTTGCTATATTTTACCGAGCAGCTTGGGTATAATATATAGATTGATTCAGAAAAGTTCAACCCTGGCCGTTGACTTTTCCATGTGTTGTCTTGGGATGTAAAATGGTGATATCTGGCCCTGCATTCACCTGTAGCCTGCTACCTTCCTGCAGAATGCAGGGGGAGAGGAGATGCTGCTGCTACCTACGTGCACAGATAGAGGGCGCCCTAGGAAACCTCCACTTTTGGTAACTAGCTACTTTCCACTTTCAATTACCGTACTTTGTCATTAGGCATCTGGAAACAGTTTTAATTATTTTGCACCTTGACCTTCTACTTTGAGAAATGCAAATAAAAATATTTGAAATCCTACTTGTAGCATTTTGTTTCACTGATCCCAGTAAATACCATGTTCCCCCGAAAATAAGACCAACCCCGAAAATAAGCCCTAGTTGAAGCGCTTAATTTTGGGGTAGGGGAAAGCAAAGTAAAAGTCCCCTGCTGTACCGGGATCTTCCTAAATGCTACAGCAGACCCTTCCATCGCTCCCTCACCATGCCGACCGCGAGACTGACATGATATATTACCTACTTCCAAAAGGCAGCGTCGCAGCAGCAATCTAAATGGGCTGCTTCGAGCCTTCTCACGGGACGTTCCACTGCCGCGTTGCTGATGACATCAGTGATGCGGCAGAGGAACGCCCTGAGATGAGAAGGCCCAAAGCAGCCCGTTTAGATTGCTGCCGCGACGCTGCGTACGTCTGGTAGTGCTCTAGAAATAATAGTAGTGTCAGGACCAGTGGCATATCAAGGAGGGGCGGGACCGCGGCGCAGGAAGCAGCGCCCAAGCAGCTCAGGGATAGCTGACCTCGCGATCCTGCTGCTTGCTGCTTCACAGGTGGTGCAGGAAGGTCAGTGGGGCGAGCGTTCCTTCGGGGGTGTGGGGGTCTGAACGGCAAGGCCGGGAGCACCCCTTCAGGGCTGGCACCCGGGGCGGACCGCCCCTCCCGCCCCCCCCTTGGTACGCCACTGGACCAGTGGCATATCAAGGAGGGGGTGGGGCTGCTAGTACCAGCACCTCTCTTCACCTCGTCTATGCCCACCCACCTCCCTCCCTTTTCAAAATCTTCGGTGGCTGTGAGTGGCATCTCCTCGAGCTGCTCATTCTGGCCTTGGCTCTCCTCTTACTTCCCCATTCTTCATCTTTCCTTCTTTTCTCTGCTGTTTGGCAGATCTGATCAGTTTATAAACAGTTCTAAGATTTTTATTGGTCTTCCAAATCTTAGTTTGACTTCAAAAATTCCATGTCTCTTCTATTTCTTATTAATTTTTTTTTTTTTAATAACCTACTCCTGCTTTGTAAGAGTGAGTTACAGTATTTTCATTTTCAATGTTCAGTTACTTGAAAGAGCCTGTGTGAACATAAGGATTGCCGCTGCTGCTGGGTCAGACCAGTGGTCCATCGTGCCCAGCAGTCCGCTCACGCGGCAGCCCTTAGGTCAAAGACCAGTACCCTAACTGAAACCAGCCCTACCTGGTACGTTCTGGTTCAGCAGGAACCTAACTTTGTCTTGAATCCCTGGAGGGTGTTTTCCCCTATAACAGCCTCCGGAAGAGCATTCCAGTTTTCCACCATTCTCTGGGTGAAGAAGAACTTCCTTACGTTTGTGTGGAATCTATCCCCTTTCAACTTTAGAGAGTGCCCTCTCGTTCTCTCTACCTTGGAGAGGGTGAACAACCTGTCTTTATCTACTTTGTCTTGAATCCCTGGAGGGTGTTTTCCCCTATAACAGACTCCGGAAGAGCGTTCCAGTTTTCTACCACTCTCTGGGTGAAGAAGAACTTCCTTACGTTTGTGTGGAATCTATCCCCTTTCAACTTTAGAGAGTGCCCTCTCGTTCTCTCTACCTTGGAGAGGGTGAACAATCTATCTACTAAGTCTATTCCCTTCAGTATTTTGAATGTTTTGATCATGTCCCCTCTCAGATTCCTCTTTTCAAGGGAGAAGAGGCCCAGTTTCTCCAATCTCTCACTGTACGGCAACTCCTCCAGCCCCTTAACCATCTTAGTCGCTCTTCTCTGGACCCTTTCAAGTAGTACCATGTCCTTCATGTATGGTGACCAGTGCTGGCCGCAGTATTCCAGGTGAGGGCGCACCATGGCCAGGTACAGCGGCATGATAACCTCCGATCTGTTCATGATCCCCTTTATCATTCTGTTTGCCACTGCCACGCATTGCGTGGACGGCTTCATCAATTTGTCGAAAGTAGAACAAACATACAGTATAACCTGAGCCCACCATATCCATTTAAGTCAGTGGCATTTATTCCCAGTCCTTGTGCATTGCCAAGAGGTTTGGTTTTTAGATATCGAATGAATAGGCATGAGAGAGTTTCATACAATAAAGAGTGTTAAAAATGCAAATTTCTCTCATGCCTTAACACCTGACCCATAGATGTCTCTCAAGGACTGAGTGAATAGCATTGATTGAAATATGCATGTGGACAGGGGCTACCTCAAGTTTTACACTATAACTTATCAAAGACAGAAACATTTTAGTATTTATTTTTTTGCTTCTTCCCAGGACTTTTATTTATTTAAAATAATTTGTGTCATTGTGAATTATAATGTCCTACTAGCCTGGTGGGGGGGATATCAGAATGCAATGGGTTTTCTACCAATTTTCCCAAACTGAATCAATTCTTGCAGATGGCTAATTGCCTTTACCAGGTAGGTAGACACAAAACTTTTTATTAGTTGACCTCATGTATCTGTGCTCACTTTATAACTATGCTAAAAAATAATAATAGTGTGAGGTTCCAAACAAAGTAGAGAGCTGCACGGGAATGGGGATGACGGGAATCCCGCGGGTTCCCCCTTTGGGTCACGGGGATCCCGTGGGGACGCCCCCTAGGGTCGCGGGGATCCCATGGAGACGCCCCCTAGGGTCACGGGGATCCCGTGGGGACGCCTCCGAGGGTCGCGGGGTTCCTGCGGGGTTGGATCGCAGTGCACTCGAGCCGCAAGGGTAGTCTCCTTCTCCTTACCTGCCCTGTCGCAGCACACAGCCGACCGGAAATCTTCCCGATGTCAGCGCTGACGTCGGAGGGAGGGCTTAAGCAAAGCCCTCCCTTCCTCCGACGTCAGCGCTGACATCAGGAAGACTTCCGGTCGGCTGTGTGCGGCAGGGCTGGTAGGGAGAAGGCAATGGCGTACGAAAGAGGGGGGAAGGGGCGGTCCGCCCCGGAGAATGTGCACAGCCGGTCAGGTCCCCCGATCGACCGACAACAGGCCCGGCCGACAAATCTCCCTGCCCTGTAGCCGCGAATCTAAATTACCTCTTACAGCAGCTTCACTACTCCAGCTGCTGTAAGAAGGTAATTTAGATTCGCGGCTACAGGACAGGGAGATTTGTCCGACCGGGCCTGTTCTGTTGTCGGTCGGGTGCAAAAGCGCCACAAAGGTGGAGGCAGTGAGGGAGGAAAGGTGGAGTGGAGAAGAAAAGACGCTTAAGGGGGGAGAAGGCCGCTGAAAGCACTGGGGAAGACAAAGGGGTGGAAAAGAACGCTGAAAGGACATGGGGTAAACGGGGGGAAGGACCCTGAAAGCACTGGGGAAGACAAAGGGGTGGAGAATGCCACTGAAAGGACATGGGGAAAACGGGTGGAGAAGGCCGCTGAAAGGACATGGGGAAGACAGAGGGGGGAGAAGGACGCTGAAAGGACATGGGGAAGACAGAGGGGGGGAGAAGGACGCTGAAAGGACATGGGGAAGGCAGAGGGGGGAGAAGGATGCTGCCTGACAGGACATGGGGAAGATGGTGGGGGAGAAGGACACTGAAAGGGAATGGGAAGAAGACGCTGGCAGGGAAGAAGACAGAGGTGCCAGACTATGGGGGAGCGGAGGGAAAAAGATGGGTGCCAGACCAATTTGGGAGGGGGGAGAAAGGGAGAGGCACAGTAACAGAGCAAATGGAAGACACAGAGAGAAGAGAGGCAGTGGATGGAAGGAATTGAATGAGAACATGAAGAAAGCAGAAACCAGGCAATAAAGGTAGGAAAAAAATTCTTTTTTTTTTTTTGCTTAAGGATAAAGTAGTATATTAGTTGTGTTGATAAAAATTTATAAACATTAGAGGCTCTGGTAGAAACCCGTTTACAAAGTATGCATTCTTCCCAATTAATATTTCCAAATTAATAAAGTCTTTTTGCTTATTTTTAAATGGGTTTCTACCAGAGCCTTTAATTCAGTAGCATAATTAAATGAAAGAACTATTTCTGTAGTTTATAGGGACGTAGGGGATTCCTCGCGGGGACGTAGGGGACGGAGAGGATTCCTCGCGGGGACAGGTGGGGACGAAGGGATTCCTCGCGGGGACGGGTGGGACTTTGGTGGGGACGGGTGGGATTTCTGTCCCCGCGCAACTCTCTAAAACAAAGTGCCCTGGTCTATCCTGAACCCCACCCAAGCCTTCCTTATACCATCTGTCTGGAGGTGCTGAATGTGCCTGTGTGTAAAATCGGCTTGTGTTTGCAGGGCTTGAATACTTAAGTGTACATTCAGCTGAAGCCGAATGGGCCTGAAGCCAGAAGCGAGGTCGGAGGCTGCAACATGTATGTGTGACGAAGAGTATGGACTGCAGATGGAGGCCACAGGGGTGGGAGAGGCCCGTCTTCAGCATTCACTGCTTGTGCTTCTCCACATACTCAGGCTCCAGTTAGCCAGTGTCAGCTGATGTCTGGCTGTGAGCTGAGACGTACCTTCCGGAGACAGGGGCCTCAGTTTGGCTGATGGTCAAATAAGCTGTTGTGTGAATTCTAGAGGATGATAGATTGTGACTTCCCTTTGAATCCATTTCCTGAGCACCTACTGGAAAGAAAACTGCAGGTCTAACTGATTTTAAAAATATTCCAGGAGGCGAGTGTGGCGCAGTGGTTAAAGCTACAGCCTCAGCACGCAGACTGTGGGTTCAAACCCGTGCTGCTCTCTGTGACCCTGGGCAAGTCACTTAAGCCCCCCATTGCCCCAGGTACATTAGATAGATTGTGAGCCCACCAGGACAGGGAAAAATGCTTGAGTACCTGAATAAATTTGTGAGCTCCCCTGGGAGAATGGTATAGAAAATTGAATAAATAAATTGTTGGCTTATCTTTATATAAAATAAGGCACTGCCTTGTACCACATTTCTAGCTGATGACCCCTATTGTGAGTAGCACAGAAACCGCTGGAATTTATAATGAAACTGTTCTTATTTGTGTAGTGCTACCAAGTGCAAACGGTTCCTTTATGGAGACCTAACAAACATTTCCTACTCCCAGGAGCTTATACTCTGGCCAAAATATACAGACCAGATGCGACCAAGTGAGGAAGACTGTGACATTAAGGCCCTCTTCTGTCAAACTGCGCTAGCAGTTTTTAGCGTGGGGAGCCGTGCTTAATGACCCGTGCTGCTCCTGACGCCCATAGGAACTCTATGAGAGTTGGGAGCAGCACAGGCCATCCAGCACAGCTCACCGCGCTAAAAACTGCACCCAGGCACATTCAGCACCTCCAGGCAGTTTGTTAGAAGAGGGCCTAAGAAAATCAGGGGAGGGAAATTTCAGGGTGATGCTAGGAAGTACTTCTTCACCGAAAGGGTGGTCGATCATTGGAACGAGCTGCCTAAGCGGGTGATTGAGGCCAGCAGCGTGTTAGATTTCAAGAGGAAATGGGATATTCATGTGGGATCTCTAGGAGAGTAAGAATCAGGGAGTGGGTCATTGGTATGGGCAGACTCGATGGGCTATAGCCCTTTTCTGCCGTCAATTTCTATGTTTCTATGTTTCTAAG
The DNA here is from genome assembly GCF_902459505.1 of Geotrypetes seraphini. Classification (NCBI taxonomy): domain Eukaryota; kingdom Metazoa; phylum Chordata; class Amphibia; order Gymnophiona; family Dermophiidae; genus Geotrypetes; species Geotrypetes seraphini. Next base: position 10,090,689 of record NC_047089.1, on the reverse strand, counting down.
ATGAGCAGCCAGAGCTGAGGACTTGGTGGGTTTCTAGACGGGATTGAAGAAGCCTATCTGCTGAAGTAGACAACCCACCCCACAGGCTGTTGTACGGATTCTTAGAAAGCAGAGACTTCTGACTCCTTGACCCACTTCGATCCCAAGAACCTATATAAGAAAACAGGCAAGGGGACTAAATAGAAGAAATTAACATTTTGAGCCCGACTCAGTTACTTTAGCAACAGAGGTGAGAAACTGTTGGCACAATTAAAACTTTTAATTTCAAATTTGCATCTCAAAAAGACAATCGTACAATATAGAATTAATATAACAGTCTATAAGACCACTAAATAAAAGGAAATAGAGGAACTTAAACACATTGAGGGGGTAAGAAAACAGTCAATAAATTATTTCATTAACAAAGATCCCTCAATCTAAATCAAAGATCATAGGATCTAACTCGTTAAAAAAATAACCACTTTAATTCTTTTCTAATTTAAAAAAAGGGCATTTTGGCTGGTAGTCTAATAGAGTTGTGGGGTTGAGAACCTGGGGAGCCGAGTTCAAATCCCACTGTGGTACCATGTGATCTTGAGTTAGTCACAACCCTTCATTGCTTCAGGTACAAATTCAGATTGTGAGCCCTCCAAGGATATAACCCCCCACCCCACCCTTCCCACTGTACCACTGCTTTGATAAGCTTGCAGGTGAGATATACGAAATGTTTATTGAGTAGAGACAGGGATGGTGGGATGAACACAGAGGATCTAGAATCAGAACAGAATAGTAAAAATTGAAGAACTAAGGCCAGTACTGGGCAAACTTGCACGGTCTGTGTCTGTATATGGCCGTTTGATTGGGGAGGGCTTCAATGGCTGGGAGGGTGTAGATGGGCTGGAGTGAGCTTTGACAGACTTCAGTAGTTGGAACCTAAGAACAGTACCGGGCAGAGCTTTGGATTCTTGCCCAGAAATAGCTAAGAAGAAAAATAAATTTTTTTTTTTTAGATTGAATCAGGTTGAACAGACTGCATGGTCTTTATCTGCCGTCATCTACTATGTAATATATTTATTTACTACTTATATAAACCGTCTACAAAAGATTTTTACATACGTGGAGGGGCATAATCAAAACATACGTCTAACTCCGATTTGATCATATGGCACTGGAAGCCCAAAGTCAGCAGCAGGAAAATGCCTAATCTCGAAAAATACGTCTAGAATTTTTTTTTTTTTTCAAAAATCATCTCTCTGGATGTCCAGGCATTCGATCATTCAGACCACCAGTACGTCTATGTTTATATCACATTTTTGACCAAAATTTTGTCCAAGTCCCTAACACCCAGAACAAGCCCATTTAGGCATAGGAGGGACCAATCTTGTAATAGGCTGGCCACCCAGACATGGCAACAGAGCAGTGGGGCACCTGACAGGGCACTGCTGTGAACTTCACAAAAAGAGTGCCAGAAAAACATCTCACCAGAACTCCCTTAAAAGTTATGGTGAACCCCCTCCCCCCAAAAAAAAAACCTACTATACCCACCTGTCTACAACCCCAGTAGCCCTTATGGCTGCAGGTGGCACCTATATGGCAGTAGAGTAGGGTCAGGAAGGTTTGGTGGGCTCATAGCCCACCTCCAGGCTATTTAAGACACCTCTGTGCAGCTCTACTAGGCTTTCCTAAACCAGGTGCTGATGTTCTGGAGACAGGTATGTGCTTTTTTTATTCTGATCTTTGGGGGAGGGATGAGGGGATCAGTGAACAGTGGGGGAGGGTCTTTACTTTGTCTCTGCAGTGTTTTTTTGGTCATTTTGGCATTTATACCTGCTTTTACATCATTTAACTCACAACCTTTAAGTTTCATCCAGGATACCTAGTATAACCTCCGATTATCTCTGCAGGACAACTAAGTCTAGGTCGGCCCCCAGCCCACCCACACCACTCTTTCTTGCTCGTACTTCTCTTTGGTCCTTCCTTGATGGGAGCACTGGGGAAGGAGGGGGGCTCTGTCTGGCTATATCTTCCTGCCTAAGTTGCTAAGTGGACCCACTGTACCAGATACAACCGCTTTGCATCTCCTCTTATCACCGCCAGCTTTCCCTGTGTCCACTTAATGCAATCCATTAGTCTTCAGGGCTGGAGCCGCACTGCCGTCTGAACTCCTGACCATGTTCATGGATCCACTTGTTGGCCACTGTAAGAAAAAAGATAGGCTGAGGCGTATTTTTCATTGCAGTTCAGTATGGCCACGACAGGATTCTGTGGCCACCTCTATCGCATCTTTACACATCATCTCCAAATTCTGGACTGAAAAATAGGGGAATGCCTCTAAGGCTACAGTGGAGATTGTGCCTGGGAATTGAGATAAGCTAAAGAGCCCTATTTACTAAATTGTGTTAGGTGGGGTTTAATAGTTAATGTAATAGATCTTGGGCAACACAGCACAAGTATCTCGAATTATGGTTAGCAGGGTTTAAAAAAAAGTTTTAATAATTTCCTAAAAGAGAAGTCCATAGACCATTATTGAGATGGTTTGGGAAAACTCACTGCTTATTCCTAGGTTAAACAGCATAAAATCTGTTTTACTACTTGGGATCTAACTTGGGACCTGGGTTGGCCACTGGATAATGGGCTTGATGGACCATTGATCTGATCCAGTATGGCTATTTTTATGCTCTTATGTGTGCCAAGTCTAGGACAATCAAGCCATTGTGACATCACTGCTGAGGTTGGCTCTTAGGCATTGGTGGAATGAGGCATTATGACATCACAGTCTCAGCTCTGGAATGTTGCTACTCTTTGGGTTTCTGCCAGGATCTTGGGACCTGGGTTGGCCACTGTTGGAAACAGGATACTGGACTTCATGGAACTTCATTCTGATCCAGTATGACAATTCTTATGATCATAAATATATTAAACATTTGTTTGCAATATACTAATTCAGGAAACAAAAGCACAAGGGATCTCAAAAAGTCATGTGAAGAATAATCTCAACATGGAGAGGAGAGAATTGTGTTGGAGGTACTGGTATATGGGAAGGACTGTATGGGATGAGGGTTTGGAGAAGATTGTACTCCCTATATAGCTTGTTGATATACCACTCACAATCATAATTCAAAAGATGCTTTAATATCGCATGAATTTTGTTACCAATTGCCAAGGACTGCAACGTCAGCAGGAAAGCCCTGTGTCCCTCTAACAATGGTGAACAATTGTGGCAAAATGTTCTTATTGCTTTGGAACAGACTCCCGGTCAAGTTGGCCTAGTATTTGCAGAAAACATTCAAGAGGGATGTCCAGAGCAGTTCAACTATCTGTATTGTACACAGCCATAGAAAATGGGTATAATGGGTACTACCACTGGTATCTCACACCTGTCAGGCTTCACCGGTTCGCCAGCACCTTTTCTGAACAGGGGGGGCTTCTTCCACATGTGGTGGACATGCCCTGTGAATCAGCGCTACTAAGTGTCATGTGGGGCAGGTGGTGGTGTGAGTGCTACAGAAACATTGCCCTTCGATTCCAGCTTGTTGCCTATTGAATGTTCCTGTCCCGGGTTATACCAGGGCTGAGCAGCGTTTGGTGGCTTTTATTTTCACAGCTGGATGTTTGGGGGTGGCCGCGAAACGGAAGCGACCCAACTGCTCCGGACTCTCGTTTTACGCTAAATTGGACAATCTCCAATTAATGTCCAAATTGACTGCAATCAGACATGCCGGCTTATAGTAAGATCTGGGATGTTTATACGGCATGGAGGACCCAACAGGGGTAACTTGTATTGTTTCACTCAGAATAACATCTTTGTGTGGTTTTGCTGCAAGACTGTAGGCGTGGGTGAGTGGAATTGGGGTTCTTGGGAATGCCTAGTTTTCATGTTGGATTTTTCTCAATAAAATTTTGAAACTGAAAAATAAATAAATAAATAAATGTCCAGAGCAGAATGGGCTATTTCTCTTATCTTCAGGGTCAGTGGCCTTCCTGAGGACCAGGTGATCTGATAATCCAATTGCCTTGTGTGGCTTCATTACATTACATTACATTAGGGATTTCTATTCCGCCTATATCTTGCAGTTCAAGGCGGATTACAAAAGAGCTGACTGGACATTTCCAGTGAAGATATCATACAACGTGGTTTTTTTTTGGTTACCAAAGAGGATAGATAACTGGATAAATTCCAGAGGAACTTACAGATTGGATAGTAAATTGACTGTACATTTCAGGGATCTGTTTACTTGGTGGGTGTTTTGGGGAGGAAGAGATTTTCTAAGTGGAGGTTTTGGAGGAGAATTTATCTGGGAGGAGGGGGAAGATATTTGGATGAATTTTTTTGAAAAGCAGGGTTTTGATTTCTTTTCGGAATGTTTTGAGGTCGCCCGTTGCCATCAGCAGGTTGGAGATAGAACGGTTGAGTTTTGCTGCTTGCGTCGCCAGAAGGTTGTCAAACATCTTCTTGCGCTGAGTGCCCTTGAGTGGAGGGAAGGCAAAAGGGTTCGGAGTTCTTCTTTGTCTTGAGGTGAGGATCTGGTTTAAGCGGTTGTTTAGGTAGGAGGGGGCGGAGCCGTTTAATGCTTTGAATAATAGACAGTAGAATTTGAATTGAATTCGTGCTTGCCTAGGTAGCCAGTGAGAGTCTAGGAAGGCAGTTGTAATATGATCATATTTTCTCAGGGAGTAGATCAATTTGAGGGCGGTGTTTTGTATAGTCTGAAGTTGTAAAATATCTCTGCTCATCTTTCTTCATCCTTTGGACACCTCCAGCCTCCCTTGCTAGGTCCAACAGCTGTTGACCAACCTCAGGGAAAGTAGAGACTTTCTTCTATGGGATATAAATACAAGCTCTATAGGACTCATGGGGAGTAGGCAGGAGGTCCACTTTGGATCTAGGGCACATACATAGGAGCCAGTGCTGTGGGTGCTTGAGAACCCTCAATATTGAACAAACTCCTTCATTTGGTTTAGCACCCCCAATAAATTTGAAAAGTTGGCTCCCCTGGGTATATATTGTATGTTCGTTCTGACTCACTGTTATCTTTGACCAGTGACTTTTAATTAAGTCTTCTTTTTTTTACGCTCATAAAACTGACATTCCAAGTTGCACTTTTCACTTAAGTGGCTATATTGGCTTGTTAATAAATTCTGGGATTTGTGTTTTGGCAGTGAATTCAGGAGCTTAAGACTTGGTTCTGTCCAGTCGGGGAGGGGTATAAACAATTCCAGAGTGCTCTAATAATATTTATTGCCCATGCTTCACGCTGTCCCTTAAGTCTGCATCTGTGTTGTTCCTACATCGAGCCACTGAATATTGGCCCATTGTTCATCTCAAATCGGGGGCAGAGAGGGGCATTTTGAGGACAGAGCTGGGGAGGATCCGGCAGTTACATGGGTGCCAGCTATATGTAAGGCTGGTGCCTAATAGCTAAGTAACCACAGAGGACTGCACAGGCTGTCCTAAAGTCAGTTGCTTAGTGCTGGCAATAAATATTGGCCAGTACCCGCCTGACTTCAGGCAGTGGTCTCATCTCTCACTCCTCTCCCTTCCCTCCCAAACCCCAACAAGTTACGATCACCCACTCAGACCCCTCCTCCTAACATAAGCCCCTCCATGTCCCAGTAGGTCCCCCCAATGATGTGGATTATTGGGGCAGGAGTGAACCCCTTACTCTGCTCTGGCGGCTCCAGCTGTACAATGGCAGCCATGTAGAATCTGGAGATGATGATATGAGTATAATTGTTTCACGTTGGTAAAACAGGTAGATACGATGACAGCAAAAGCCAGAAGGGTGCTTAGGTGAGGCATGGCCAACGGGGAAAAACAAGGAGATAATGCCACTGTAGAGACCTCATTTGGAATGTTGGGTGCACTTCTTGAGATCACGCCTTCATGAGGACATGAAGAGAATGGAATACAGTACTCCCCTGAAATTCAGGGGGGTTCCATTTTAGGAACCCCCGCAAATTTTGAAAAACCACAAATGCGGTTTTTTAACTGTCAAAAGGCAGGGGAGGCAGGAGAGGGCAGCTGGAGCGCCGGCGGGTGAAGAAAATCACTCGCGGCTTGCTCCAACCACCTCTTCCTGTAGTAAAGTCGGGCTACACCAATCAGGAGCTGCGTTGACAGACAGCTCCTGATTGGTGTAGCCTGACTTTACTACAGGAAGAGGTGGTCGGAGCAGACCGCGAATGAGTGAGTCCGTGATTCGCGAACCGCAAATTCGCAGGGGAACACTGTAGATCCAGAAGGCAGCTATGAAAGTGATCAACACGGTCTTAATCAACGGTGGTGTAGCGAGAGTAAGCGGCACCCGGAGTGATGGTGCCCCTCCCCCACCCTCTTCCCCGCCCCCCCTATCACATGCGTACGCTCCTTCCCCGTAGCTTTTTAACTTCGTCGTGAGCAGCCACCAACTTACGGACTGCGTTGGCTTTAGTGCTCTCTCCGACGTAACTTCCTAAGCGCGGGCCCCGGTAAGTTGGTTGCTGCGTGCTCCGAAGTGAAAAAGGTAGGGGGGGAAGGGAAGGGGCGCCTCGGGTGGGAGGAGTGGGAAGGGGGCAGAGAGCAGGGGTGCAGGTGCCCCAAGCAAGATGGCACCCGGGGCGGACTGCCCCCCCCCCCCCTGTATGAGAAGAGACTCAAAGATCTTAAGATGTGTTGCCCGGAGGAAAGATGAGAAAGGAAAGAAATAACTCCAAGATATAAATACACAGGAGCTGGGCCTCTCTCTGGAAAGGAAATTTCGGAATGAGGGCAAAAGGAAAGATTCAGAAGTAATCTGAGGCACTGGTTCCCAACCCTGTCCTGGAGGACCAGCAGGCCAATTGGGTTTTCAGGCTAGCCCTAACGAATTTGCATGAGAGAGATTTGCATGTCATGGAAGTGACAAGCATGCAAATCTGCTCCATGCATATTCATTAGGGCTAGCCTGAACTGGTCCTCCAGGACAGGGTTGGGAACCACTAATCTAAGGAAACCTTCCTTCACAGAGAAGCTGGTGGCGAAACAGCCTCCGAGTAGAGACGATGGAGACAAAGAAAGCATGGGACAAGCATAGAGGGAGAGCAAGGACTGTAGAGCTTAGTGGATTGGATAGTCCATATGCTTCTGACTCTGCTCTTATGGTCTGTTTCTACTTATTCTGTCTAGGGTAGGAATCCGAATGTCCTGAAATCTTACCCCACTTGTCCCCGATGAGCACAGGGCAGCCAGCGTGCAGCGTTTCCTCATTGCCTTCTCCGTTTCTGTGCAAATTCCACCAGAAAAGTGCCGCATTCTAAAGACAATATATAGGAAACACCAGCATTACCCATGACATACACCGTCATCTCCGTCCCGCTGATCGGAGTGCTTGACTGGCCGCTATGTCCTGCTGCCGTGTTTCTGGTTTATGTCTATGCTACAGATATGAGAAGATGAATGCTGATATGTTGGGGCATAGCAATTTATTCAAACTGGTTTGGGGCCCGCTGACATCCTTTGTAACTTCATTATAGGTATCTTTTGTTTTTAATTTTTGTTTATTTCTATACACATTCAGGATAGTGTGTGGGGGGGGAATATCTTGTTGGTTTATTCTTTGATTAAATGTATTGGATGGGAGGGGAGGGATATTTTTCTTCTGCATTGTTATTGATTGAATTTAAGTGGTTATTTTGTTTTTTAATGTATGTATAATTCCTGGCACTTTGTATTAATTTTGAAAAATGAATAAAGATTAAAAAAAAAAAAAAAAAGAATGACAGGCGGGGGAATCTTTCCTTCTGGATGTTTTTAAAAGAATTGGCAGGAACCGCTTACAAATTCAGATACCAGGTTTTGATGCTAACATGACCTATTTTACTAAACCACAACAGGTTTAAACACGTTTAGAATTTCATTTTAGGGGTCAGGAGGGGGGGGAGGGTTCACCCTGAAGTTTAATATAGGCTAACACAGCAGCCTTCATCTAATTTTCAGAAATGCCTCATACAATTACTGCAGAAACTTTCTAGGTCACCACTAAAAATACTTGTTATGCATTACTGCAGGTTAAGTATTAGTTTGCTATGAGGGTCTAAAATCAGGCTTACGAGGAGGTGCAACTTCCTAAACTCTGAGCGTTATTTTGCCACTGGAGCTGAAAAGAGCGTTCTTTTATTTCGTCAAGTGCCAATCTGCAGAAACAAAATTCTCTGTTTGACATTGTTTCCGATCACGGATTGAACCGTATCCGCGTCATTCTCTTCTTGGCTGGGCTGAGAACTTTTCAGCACTCCCCCCCCCCCCTTGTATTCAAGACTTGATATACCACGCATAGGAAAATGGACGGTTTACAATAATAATCTTAAAAGGGGGGAATGAAAGTGAATTATACTAGAAGAAATGGGAATGAGGGTGAAGATGGAACTGCAATTATAGATAGGAAAGCAAGGAGGAGGCAGACTGCACAGGTTGTTCCAAGGCCTGGAAGACAACTAATTGCGCCAATAAAAAGGAATGTTTTTAAGGACTCTTTAAATTTATCAAGAATCGTGTTTGTTTTTAGATAGGAAGGAAGGGCATTCCAAAGATGTCAGGCCTGAGACCGAGAATATAGTATGACATGTCGTATCGTAGGTAATTAGACGCAAATGTGGTATGACTAGAAGGTTCTGTTGGGACGAGCAGAGCATATGAGAGCGTGTGTAAGAAGTACCGTATTTTCACGTAGATAACGCGCACCTGTGTAAAACGCGCACACGGGTGTAGCGCGCGGGAAACCGACATATATGTATAAAAGATTTTATATACCGCGCACACCCGTATACCGCGCATGCTGCCCCGACTCTCCTTTCGCCTGCCCCGACTCTCCTCTGGCCACCCCGACTCTCCTTTCCCCCGCCCCGACTCTCCTCTCTCCCTTGAAGTCCTGTCCCCACCCTGAAAGCCTGATGCCCCCCCCGACATCCGATTCACCCCCCCCGCGGGACCGCCGGAAGACAAAGCAGCGCAGACGCAGGGCTCACAGAAGGGCCGGGACCGCCAAGAGGAAGCAGCAGGACACCGGTAGGAGCTTCTATATGATGAGCTGGGGGGGGGGGTCGGGAGGCTGTGGGGGTGCGAGTGGTCCTTCAGGGTGGGGATGCGGGTGCGGGTGGGAGTGCGTGCGAGCGGTCCTTCGGGGTGGGGGTGCGAGCGGTCCTGCGGGGGGGGGGTGAATCGGACGTCGGGGGGGAACTATGTAAAAAAAAATTTGTAAAACGCGCTCACGTGTATAACGCGCAAGGTTATGCACTTTTTGTAAAAACCGTGTATAACGCGCGTGTTATATGCGTGAAAATACGGTAAGTAGGCGATCTAAGCATAGGGGAACAAGTGATTTATGGATTTTGAAGACAAGGAGGAAAATTTTATAAGTAATGATGTATTTTAATTTAGAGAATTGATTTATCAATAAATAAAACAATAAAATTAAAAAAATGTGCAGACTCCAGCAGCCCGGACTTGATAACATCATAGCACCCTTCCTACCTCCCTTGCATCCACATCACAATTTCCCAACAGGTTAAGTGAAAGGGTGTTATTGGCGAATATTTGCAAAGATGGTAGCACGTAAGCAAAATGAAAAGATTTTGACTTATCTTTCACCGGCTGGATTTTACACTGTCTGCTGTTTGCAATAACGTCTCTTATGAGCTCCCAGTGCCATGTGATATTCAAAACAAGTTCTTTAAACTCAAAAACCCAAAAAATGTCCATACAAAAATATCAAACGATAAATTAAAATCCGCAAAACATCAGTGAACTGTTGTATCGATTTTAATTTATCTTTTTTTGTTGTTGTTGTTCAAAATATTTTTATTGATTTTATAGATATAAAAAAGACAACAAGAGGCTTCCGAGAAAGCCCAACAAGAAAAAACAAGTGACAGCTCCTTTCCGGTACATCATATCACAATAAGATATTATATCGGTATTAAACATAGAATCAACATATAATAATAATAAATCTAATATTAATACTATCTTCTGGCCAGAGTACATTGCAAGATAGAGTGGCAGGGCCATGAAAAAAGTATAATGCCATAATGCAGGCGATTATATAAAGCCATAGAGAATATAAAAGCTTAGTAAAATCCAATATTATAAACGTGGAGAGGGTCATATTGATTCCTAAGATACATCAGATAGAGATATCAATGATAGTGCAAAGAAGTAAAACAAATAAATGAGTGATGGTTATATCAATAAGTGATCTCATATGTATTAGTTCAAAGGTCTTAAGTAAAATGGTCTATTTTAATTTATCGTTTGATATTTTTGTATGGACATTTTTTGGGTTTTTGAGTTTAAAGAACTTGTTTTGAATATCACATGGCACTGGGAGCTCATAAGAGACGTTATTGCAAGCAGCAGACAGAGTAAAATCCAGCCGGTGAAAGATAAGTCAAAATCTTTTCATTTTGCTTACGTGCTACCATCTTTGCAAATATTCGCCAATAACACCCTTTCACTTAACCTGTTTTGAAATTGTGATGTGGATGCACGGGAGGTAGGAAGGGTGCTATGATGTTATGAAGTCCGGGCTGCTGGATTTTTAAAATTTTATTGTTTTATTTATTGATAAATCAATTCTCTATATTAAGAAATCTGGGTTGTATTTGCGAAGATTGAATAGTTTAAAGATTGCACTCCCAATTTTTTGATTGAGTGTATTATAGGTAACCAATGGGCAGCTCTAAGCAGGAAAGTAACGTAGATGTATTTGTGTGATCCTATAATTAGTTTTATGGCCATGTTTTGGATAAGTTTGGGGTACTGTAATTCTCTCTGATAGATGCTATTGTGTAACACATTACAGTAGTCAAGTTAGGATATGACCAAAAAATGAATCGAGATAGGCTGAAACCTTCTGCCCAATGTGAGTGGTGGCCAAAAAAACAAACAAGATGTTAGGAATCATTAAAAACAAGATGGTTAAAAAGTCTAAAAATCTTATACCTCTGTAGCGCTCCATGGTGAAAATGTTCTTTAGGAACAAGAGCAAGGAGTTTCTGGGTTTGAAAATTCAAATGTTTCCAGATGTTAGTAGAGAAACTCAGAATCGTAGACGTCAGTTTCTTTTGTTGAAAGCAGGAGTTACACAGCTGGGTGGCATTTTCTTTTTACGTTTCCCATGTAAATGTATAGTAAGATATCGAGATAATAAGTATGTGTTTTTTGAGCCATCTCAACTTACTGCTTTTCTGATACTGAAACGTCTGGAAAAAGAGGGTATAACAACAACTACCACAATAACAACTATGTAACTGTAATAACAACTAATTGGACTTGGTATTAGAATAATTCCTTAAGTCAGACACATGATACTATTCTTTTATATAGAATTTAAAATTGATTTCCTTAAAAGTTCACTCTTATATATATCTTGGATCATATAATTATTGAGGACTTGAGATTGTCCGATTAGAATTTTGTCCATATTATGTTAATGATTTACTTATTATTTTGTGTTCGACCTGACAATCTTTCTGTACAAAATGTTTTGATTTTGTTAAAATTTTTAAAATGATAAATAAAGAATAAAAAAAAAACAAAAATAAAAATAAAAAAACAAGATGGTTAAAAAGTCTAAAAATCTTATACCTCTGTAGCGCTCCATGGTGTGACCTCACCTTGAGTATTGCATTCAGTTCTGGTCACCTATTCTCAAGGAAAATATAGAGAAACTAGAAAAGGTTCAAAGAAGAGCGACCAAGATGATAAAGGGGATGGAACTCCTCTTGTATGAGGAAAGACTAAAACGGTTAGGGCTCTTCAGCATAGAAGAGTCGGCTGAGGGGGAGATAGGATTGAAGTCTACAAAATCCCGAGTGGTGTAGAACGGGTACAACTGGGTTGATTTTTTACTCTGTGAAAAATTACAAAAACTGGAGGACACTCGATGATGTTACAGGGAAATACTTTTAAAACCAATAGGAGGAAATGTTTTTTCACTCAGAGAATAGTTAACCTCTGGAACGTGTTGCCAGAGGATGTGGTAAGAGTGGTTAAAGTAGCTGGTTTTAAGAAAGGTTTGGACAATTTCCTAGAGGGTAAGTCCATAGTGTTATTGAGACAGACATAGAAAAAGTTACTGCTTGCCCGGGATCGGTAGAATGGAATGTTGCTAATATTTGGGTTTTTGCTAGGTACTAGTGACCTGGACTGGCTACCATGAAGACAGGCTACTGGGCTAGATGGCTCTATTTTTATGTTCTTATGTTGAGAGATGAAGGATCAAGCAGGGCTGTAATAAAACAAATAATGTTTTGTTTGTAAAAGCTGAGTTGAGTGACTTGTGAAGTTTGTTTTTGGTAATTTAATTTATTATCTAATGTGAACCCTAGTACTTTGATGGATGACCCTTATGGGACTATAGGGGCAGCAAATTTGTGAGCATCATTGAGAGTGATAAAAGAGTCTTAGATTTGATTGGATGGGCTGATGTGGTGGGTGGAGTGGAGCTGGAGGGAAGGGAGAGAGGTGCAGGACCTGCAGAGAGGAAGAGAGAGAAGGAAAAGGAAAGAGAAAAGCTGAACCAAGGGGATGAAGGAAGAGTGAATGAAATATTGAACATAGTGGAGGTGAGGGAGGAAAGAGAGAGTGTGAGAGACACATTGGTGTAAAGGAGTAAGAGAGGGGAGAAGCTGGACACAGGGAGGAATACAAAAAGAGGGGAAATGGTGGGAATGGATGGGAGCAAAGGAACAGGTCCACAAAGGGGAACGCTTTATGGGGGTGGTAGATGGGGCAAGGCCAGACATAAGAGGGTGTAAGGACACAGAAGATGGCTAGACATGAGGGAGAAGAGGAATGCAGAAGAGAGAGGTTGAACTTGGGAGGGGGGGACATAGGGACACAGAAGAGTGACACTGGGCACGGAGGGGATAGGTATACAGAATAGTGTTGATGATGAAGGCAGGGAGATGGGCACAGGGAAAACACTAGAAAGAGAAGTATAGGAGACAGAGAAAGGAGATGCTTGTTGAACATGGGGAAAACCATACACAGAGATGGAAAATGAATGGTGAACATTCAGAAAGAAGATATGTCAAACGGTCAGGAGACCCTGGCAAGTGAGAAGAGTAGACGGAAGGAAACAGAAACCAGAGCCTGAGACCAATGAGATGTGAAGAATAAATTGACCAGACAACAAAAGGAAGAAAAAAAAATATTTTATATTTAATGATTAGAATATTTCAGATTTGAAATATGTATCCGGCTAGATCTGGTGTTAGACATAACTGGGGACCGCAAAGCCCAGGCTGTGCTTCTTAAGCTTCCAGCTGGCTTAGGGCTCTCTCTCTGACCAGGGGTAGTTGCCCTAGTTGCTCTCCCCTAACACTATTCCTGTCATGTGTGACTATTTTGTTAGCTTGATTTTTCTGTGTAGCATTCTGTAGTAATTTTACTTCAGTTTTCTGGATAATGGAGGGGATATTTGTGAGAGGGAGGAGAGGGGAGACAGGGGTTTTGTTGATCCTTGCTCTACATTATTTGTGATTTATAAAATAACAATTGTACAGAATATTGTTTCTTTTTATACTTTAATAAAATAAGTTCAGTATAAAACCATAATTATTCGAGGCTTGCGCGGATGGGATCAGATGGTTTGCCGGGATGGGACGGGGACCGAACTCTCAGGGATGGAGTAGCAACAGGGACAAATTTTCCCCCACCCACTGCATCATTCTCTACTATATATGTTAGCACCTTTTTCTCTACATTCAGTAGTTCTGAGCTTGCCGTATATATTAATTTAAGCACTGGCACTAGTGTTTAAACTAAAATGGTAACCATTGCCCCTGTATCACCCTCATGAAGACTCTAATGGCACTTTCTTACCGGTCAGCTTCTTATAAATCTTACGAGTATAAATAAGATTGGGGACAAGAAAGAGGCTTACCTTAAGGACAGGCACACTGAAATTGGCGTAGATAAAGGCTGTCGATCCACCGGCTTCTACAGAACTCAGCTGAAAGAGAATAAGATCACCGCACACTTCAGTAAAGCTTAGAAAAAAAGGGTCCAGGTTAAAAGCTGGGTTTCAGCTGAGGGATATATGAACCTAAGAACATAAGAATAGCCATACGTCATCAGACCAATGGTCCATCAAGCCAGTTCTCATGGTGGCCATTCCAGGTCCCTAGTACCTGGCCAAAACCCAAGGAGTAGCAACATTCCAGAATCTGAAAGATTAGCAAAATTCCAGAACCCCAAATAGGAGCAACATTCCATGCAGAATCCCCAAAGAATTGCAAGATTCTGGAATCCCAAAGAGTAGCAACATTCCAGAATCTGAAAGATTAGCAAAATTCCAGAACCTCAAATAGGAGCAACATTCCATGCAGAATCCCCAAAGAATTGCAAGATTCTGGAATCCCCAGAGTAGCAACATTTCATGCTACTGATCCAGGGCAAGCAGTGGCTTCCCCTGTGTCTTTCTCAATAACAGACTATGGACTTTTCCTCCAGGAACTTGTCCAAACCTTTCTTAAAACCAGCTACGCTACACTACGCTGACAGCATTTCACTGGTGCTCTCTGGGTACAGTTAAACTCAGTCACCAGTTCACTTTCATGGCTAAATACAGTGGCGTAGTGAGGGTGAGAGGTGCCCGGGGTGTTGGCGCACCTCCACACACTCGTTCCCCGCCCCCTCCTGCCGCGTGCGCACCATTTCCCTTCCCCCGTACCTCTGTAACTTTCCTGATGTGAGCAGCAACCTCCAACCTGCCGTTGTGCCAGCTCCGGCTCTTCCTCTGACTCTACTTCTTAGGCACGAGTCCAGGAAGTGATATCAGAGGAAGAATCGATGCTCGCTCAACAGCAAGTTGGAGGTTGCTGCTGGCGCCAGGAATGTTACAGAAGTATGGTGGAATGGAATCGGTGTGCATGCACAGCAGTGGGGGGGCGTCCTCACCACGACGGCGCCTGGGGCAGACTGCCTCCCCCTTATTATGCCACAGGCTGTGTAAGAGCATTAAGTGCCTCAGGTACACCTTCAACCTAGTGTTCTGCCCCCCCCCTCCACTATCATATATACATACAAATTTAACTTTTGAAAATTAATATTGAGCAACTGGGCAGAGCTTTGGATTCTTGCCCAGAAATAGCTAAGAAGAAAAAAAAATTTTTTTTAAAGATTGAATCAGGTTGGGCAGACTGGATGGACCATTTGGGTCTTTATCTGCCGTCATCTACTATATTACTATGGTATGAATATTTATTCTGCATTGATACTGATTAAAAATAATGGAAAAAGGAGAATGCAGAGATACCATCAATTCATGGCAGTTGGCTGATGTCATCGACCCCCACATCACAGCCCGCCACCAGTCCTTGAGCCTCGACCCCTCCACTTCACCTTCTTGAATTCTCCTTTGGAGGGCCTTCTCAGTCTCTTAGCATAACATCATCATCGCCACTGAATGGAAGCAGGTCAGAAGGGCATGTAGGATTTGGTCACGTAGGAAGCTCTTCTGCTTCCCACAGTGTCCTTCTTCTAGTTAAGGGTCATGTTGTAAATGTTGGAAAAAGGTTACCTGGAAGTCCAAGGTTCACTGGTGGTCCAAGCACATATACCAGCAGATTCTAGCCACCCCGCTATTTAATTGGACAATAATGTATTTAATTATGTGATACTTACATAATATATTCTAACTCAGAACGATAGTAAGCAGAAAATCAAATTACACATGCACTTACCATGAAGTAAATACTGAAGTTGTGTGAACAATACTGAGCTTTGTCGTCAATGAGAAACATAATAGAGCTCCAAATGCTATTTATATTATGCAGTACTTGCGTGCAAAGGGCCATCGACAAAAACACCTAGCTTTGCATCATTGAAGTTGAGAGGAAAAGGCCTAGGAGCCTCTCCACTGCCCACCAGAACCTGGCATAAAGATTGGCAATGTATATTTGGGGTCGAGAGCATGTCATTGGCATAAAAAAAACCTCCTACTCTTCAAGATACAAACTGTAATCTATTGACTGGCCTTGTGCAATGCATTCAGTTTACGTGTCGATCAGTTATAGATAGAACATTGGCAGAAATGAATTACTTATCTTGGGTTTTTGGGTTGTTGTTTTTTGAGGGGAACCGCTGCACCACCATTTGATACTTACATAGATCATAAACGTGGCTACCCTGTTTCCTGCATTCATCCTGTACAGAGGACTCTTTCTGGACTGCATCAAAACAAAAACAATAGAGAAAGATCTGGTTAGTCTTGTGAAAACCATAAAAACCTTTCCACCGTTGATACCCTGTAAATTTCTGTCATGCAAGGCATTGTGGTTGCTGTGGAAATAAGGGTCAACAGCCAAGCTGCAGGTGATCCTTTTTTTTTAATCGGACTAACCTAATGTATCTTTGACCAGATTTTGAGAGTTATCCTCTCTTCATCGGGTCAATGGAGAAACAATGCAGTTATAATGGCGACACCAGGAAGTATTTCTTCACCAAAAGGGTGGTCGATCATTGGAATGAACTTCCACTGCAGGTGATTAAGGCCAGCAGCGTGCCAGATTTTAAGAAAAAATGGGATACGCATGTGGGATCTCTAGCGGGGTGAAGTTATGAGAATGGGTCATTAGGGTGGGCAGACTTGATAGGCTGTGGCCCTTTTCTGCCGTCATTTTCTATGTTTCTAATGCTTTAAATAGCACAAACTCATCTAGGTTTTAGGTTGCCTGAGTTGTACTATTTGTATTCAGGGTACAGTAACTGACTTGATGAAGAAAGAATAACTCGGAATCTGGCCAAAAATACATTACATTTATCCACTAATCTACAGTTCAAGGAATTGCAAAGTGATGCACTTGGGGTATAAAAAAAGCAAAGAAACTGCATGTACTGATAAGTATGGACCAGGAGGGACCTTGGGATAATAATTTTGGAGGATCTTAAGGTAAGAAAACAATGTGACAAGGTGGTGGCCATATTTAGCAGAAGAAATACCCTTGTACAAGTCAATGATAAGGCCCCCACAGCATACTGAGTTAAATTTTGGAGGCTGTAACCAGGGCCAGATTGAGATGAAAAGAGGCCCTAGGCTATTCCACTTATGAGGCCCTTTCACCTCCCATTTTTAAGTTTTTAAATTACATGAGAGATAATAAAATACATCATTACTGTGATATATATCAATATGTTAAATGAAACATGTTGTTATTGGTACTAACCTTTATAAAAAATGTGACACGGATCTTGAGGCCCTAGGCTGAAGCCTAGTTAGCCTAGTTAGCCTATAGGAAAATCCGGCCCTGGCTGTATCTCACTAAGGACATCCAAAGTCACATTAGACTGTCATCTAACCATGATAGAACATACTGATTCAGTGATTTAAAAAATGCTTTTTTGCGATATGGAAATTAAAGACTATAAAAAAAATGCTTTGTTTCGCCAATCAATGCTGCGTCAGGGAAATTCACATTCTCTCCTGCTCCGTCCACACACAAGAGCCTTGTTGGTTACACCCAGCGTGAGAAGAGCTATAGCAGGAAGATCTACTCATGTAAAGAGCATGATTGGTTCCTGGTGCCATCTATGAAGATAAGTGAACTGATTTTTGTTCTTGCTCTTGGCTCCTTGTGCACAGTGGTGGCTTTGGTCCCATTTTGAAAAATTACATTTGAAAAGTTGTGGAGTTTTTTTTTTGGCCTATGATACAGAGCAGGACTGGCTTTAAAACTCATTGAGTTGCCGTCCGTATATTGATAAGTTGAGGCTTTTTCTCCACTGAGTATAAATGGTTTTTCATGGGGTATCTCCACCACCACTTGGCTAATAACAGTTTGATTGTTGATTGAATTTAAATGTCTCTGTCATATCTCCCCTCTCCCACCTTTCCTCCAAAGTATACATATTCAGATCTTTAAGTCTGTCCCCATACGCCTTATGACGAAGACCCTGCACCATTTTACTAGCCTTCCGCTGGAGCGACTCCATCCTTTTTATATCTTTTTGAAGGTGTGGCCTCCAGAATTGTACACAATATTCTAAACGAGGTCTCACCAGAGTCTTAAACAGGGGCATCAATACCTCCATACAGAGCTAGAGGTCACGAGTTGAGGTTACAGGGTGGAAGACAGACGCAAGATCAGGAAATACGTTTACACAGAAAGGGTGGTGGATGCCTGGAATGGCCTCCTGGTGGAGATTGTGAAGACAAAAATGGTGACGGAATTCAAGAACGTATAAGATAAATACATAGAGGATGGCTAAAACAAACAATTGTAAAGAAAACTCAAACTACAAACTCTTCTTTGTTTTAAAGTCTCACACTTAAGTACCTGAATGTTAATAATAATAACAGTTTATATACCGTTAAGTTCTATGCGGTTTACAATAGATTTATAGACTTAGGCTATAAGTGGTATATAAATACTTAAATAAAATAAATATACAGATTAATGTTCAGTCCTACATGTTAAAAATTGAAGTGTGGGAAGGAAAAAGCCTCAAAGCCCCATTTTATACAATATGGGGCTCATAATTGAAAGTTTCAAGTTTATTAGGTTTTTATATACCGCCTATCAAGATTATCTAAGCGGTTTTACAATCAGGTACTCAAGCATTTTCCCTCTCTGTCCCGGTGGGCTCACAATCTATCTAACGTACCTGAGGCTATGGAGGACTGAGTGACTTGCCCAGGGTCACAAGGAACAGGGCGGGGTTTGAACCCACAACCCCAGGGTGCCGAGGCTGTAGCGCCACACACTCCGGAAATACGTCTAAAAATCGGCTTAAATCGGCACTTAGACGATCAGTGAGACACACCAGGGAGATTCTTTCTGATCAGTTCTTATAGTCCTGTACAGTACAACGGAGCCAAACTCATAAGAACATAAGAAGTGCCTCTGCTGGGTCAGACCAGGGGTCCATCATGCCCAGCAGTCCGCTCGCGCGGCGACCCAACAGGTCCAGGACCTGTGTAGTAGTCCTCTATCTATACCCCTCTATCCCCTTTTGCTTCAGAAAATTGTCCATTCCCTTCTTGAACCCTAATATTGTATTCTGTCCTATCACGCCCTCTGGAAATGCATCCCAGGTGTCCACCACCCGTTGGGTGAAGAAAAACTTCTTAGCATTGGTCCCCTTTCAACTTTTCCGAATACCCTCTCGTTCTTGTAGTTTTCGAAAGTTTGAAGAATCTGTCCCTCTCCACTCTCTCTATGCCCTTCATGATCTTGTAAGTCTCTATCATATCCCCTCTAATTCTCCTCTTCTCCAGGGAAAAGAGCCCCAGTTTCTCCAGTCTCTCAGTGTATGAAAGGTTTTCCATACCTTTTATCAAACGTGTCGCTTTCCTCTGAACCCTCTCAAGTATCGCCATATCCTTCTTAAGGTATGGCAACCAATATTGGACGCAGTACTCCAGATGCAGACGCACCATCGCCCGATACAACAGCAGGATAACTTCTTTCGTTCTGCTTGTAATACCCTTCTTGATTATACCTAGCATTCTATTCGCTCTCTTAGCGGCCTCTGCGCACTGTGCCGATGGCTTCATTGTCTTATCCACTATTACCCCCAAGTCCCTTTCTTGGGTACTCTCAGTCAATAACATCCCTCCCATCGTATAGCTGTACCTCGGGTTTCTGCTTCCTACATGCAATACTTTACATTTCTCTACATTGAACTTCAACTGCCATCTCATCGCCCATTCCCCTAGCTTGTTCAGGTCCCTTTGTAATTCTTCGCAGTCCTCTTTAGTCCGAGCACCACTAAATAGTTTGGTGTTGTCTGCAAATTATATTATTTCACACTTCGTCCCTGTTTCTATATCATTTATAAATATATTGAAAAGCAGCGGTCCAAGCACCGACCCCTGTGGAACACCACTCGTGACCCTCCTCCAGTCTGAGTAGTGGCCTTTCACTCCTACCCTCTGCTTCCTCCCCGCCAACCAATTTCTGATCTATCTGTGTACGTCTCCTTCCACCCCATGGTTCTTCAGTATCCGAAGTAGGCGTTCATGGGGTACCTTGTCAAAGGCTTTTTGGAAATCTAAATATACGATGTCTATGGGGTCCCCTTTGTCCATCCGTTTGTTAATTCCTTCGAAGAAGTGAAGTAAGTTCGTTAGGCACGATCTCCCCTTGCAGAAGCCATGTTGGCTTGTGATTAGAAGTTTATTTCTTTCAAAATGCTCATTGATGCTGTCTTTTATCAGCGCTTCCATCATTTCCCCGGAACCAAGGTCAGACTCACCGGTCTATAGTTCCCCGGGTCACCTCTTGATCCCTTTTTAAAGATGGGCGCAACATTGGCTATCTTCCAATCCTCCTGGATTACGGCTGTTTTCAGGGATAGATTGCAAACTTGCTGTAGTAGGTCCGCTATTGCCTTCTTTAGTTCTTTCAGAACCCTTGGGTGGATTCCGTCTGGGCCCGGCGATTTGTTAGTTTTTTAATTTTTCTAACTGCCTGCGTACGTCTTCAAGGCTTACTTCCATGGATGTTAGTTTATCTATTTGGTCTCCTTTGAAGATTTGCTCAGGTTCCGGTATGTTGGATGTTTCCTCTTTTGTAAATACAGATGAAAAGAACATGTTTAGTCTTTCCACCACTTCTTTCTCCTCCTTCACCACTCCCTTCCTGTCTCTGTCATCCATCAGTCCCACCTCCTCCCTAGCTGACTGCTTCCCTTTAACATACCTGAAGAACGGTTTGAAATTTCGTGCTTCCTTGGCTAGCCTTTCTTCATATTCTCTTTTGGCTTTTCTAACCACACGGTGACATTCTTTTTGATACTTCCTGTGCTCGTTCCAGTTCTCAGTTTTGCCCCTTTTCCATTTCCTGAATGAATTCTTCTTATCGCCTATCGCTTTCTTCATTTCTTTGGTTATCCATGCCGGGTCTTTTGTTCGATTCTTTTTGCACCCTTTTCTGAATCTTGGGATATGCAGATTTTGCGCCTCGATCACTGTGTCCTTGAATAATGACCATGCTTGCTCTACAGTCTGCCATTTCTTTGAGGTGTTCCTAAGTTTCTTCCTTACCATTACTCTCATCGCTTTGTAGTTTCCTTTTTTGAAGTTAAAAGTTGTCGCTCTGGTTCTCTTTCCCTTAGGTATTCCTACTTCAACTTTGAACTTGATCATATTGTGATCGCTGTTTCCCAACGGTCCCACTACTTCTACTTCCTTCGTAGGTCCTTTTAGGCCATTTAGGATTAGATCCAGAGTGGAATTCCCTCTCGTCAGTTCTCTAAAAAGTTGATCCATGAAGCAGTCCTGTATAGCCTCCAGTAATCCGGTCTCTCTGGCGCATTTTGAGCTTCCAAGTCTCCCATAATAATCGTCCAAGTCTCCCATAATAATCGTGTTACCACTTTTGCATTCTCGCTTCAGCTCAGCTTCCATTTCTTCATCGATAGCTTCGGTTTGCCCAGGTGGACGATAGTACAGGCCCATCTTTATCTCGGGTCCTTTCCTTCCCGGTATTTTAACCCATAGCATTCCAAATTGTTGGTTGTCGCTGCTGTGTCCACTCTGGTCGAGTGTATGCTTTCTTTTATGTATAGGGCTATTCCTCCTCCTTTCTGATCTGACCTGTCCTGGTGATAGAGTTTATACCCCGGCAGTGCTGTATCCCATTTGTTTTCTTCATTCCACCATGTTTCGGAGACCCCAATGATGTCTGTGTTCTCAGTTTTGGCCATGACTTCTAATTCCCCCATTTTGTTCCTTAGGCTCCTTGCATTAGTATATATGCAATTTAGGTCCTGGTATTTTTTTGTCTTCATTTCCTTTCGGTGTGCTTCAAACTTTATTTTCTTCTCCTGTGCTGCAACCCTTCTCTTCTGGGTTAGTCAACTCCTTTTTTTTTGCCCGTTGTTTCTTCCCAGCATTTTTCCCCCTTAGTATCTTCGCGGGATACCTTCTTCCGAATCGTCGACACTTGGTCGACTGTCGGCTTTCCCCTTCTTCTTAGTTTAAAGCCTGTTCCATTCCTCTCTGCATTCAAAGGGTGTGCACAGGACCCACAGAGGACCAATCAGACCCAGTCCAGCAGGGGCTTTTTGGTCACACAGAAGAATAATGAATAGTGTTCTTGTGCAAGGTCCTCGGAAGACAGCAAGACGTGCCAAGATAATAACAGCACAAGGCATGTTTCATAGCCATAGATGAGAAAGCTAGCTCTCCTTCACATTCATATGGCAGAGATAGTAAATATCCTTGGCTGTACACACACAGATCTTGTACACACATCCAGAATGCTTCAGAACAGCACAAGTGATTCTTGACCTAAGTTTCAGCCCTGCAGCTTCCAATAAGCAAAGCAGGAATCACACCCCTACAAAGCAATGTTGCAATAATCAATCCCCGACAGTACTAGGGTTTGCAAAACCCGTTTAAAGTCATAACCAAAAAGATACGAACAACCCCGCCCCCCCCCCCCCCCTTTTACAAAGCCACGTTAGGCTTTTTTATCACCGACCGCAGCAGCATTAGCTCCAACGCTCAATACCGCCGCAGCCAGCGAAAAAAAAAAAAAAAGCCTAATGCGACTTCGTAAAAGGGGGGGAAAGTTTGCTAAGCATTCTCAATTTAAAGTTATTTTTTTGTATTACCTGATACAAATATGGACGAATGTCAGCTGTGAATCCACTATCACACCCAGGCTCTTCACCTGAGTGGACAGTTGTATTGGAATGTCAAGAATGGTAATTACAGAATCAAAAACAGAGCCACATTCCTTTCACACCAACATTATGTTGGTCTTTGATATTCAACATCAACTTATTTTAAGATATCCAACCTTGTATCGCTCTCATATCATTAAGCCGATTCACGGTGTCTGTATAAGATATTTGAAAACTTGAATATTGTCTGTATATTTCCTATATGAAACATTCAATTTTTGCAGCATCTTATATACAGGAAGCAAATAAAAATTAAACAAAACTGCCGAAAGGGTAGACCCTTGTGGTGCACCTGTTCTCAAGGGATGCCGCTCAGAAAAACATCCACCCAACCATACTTCTTGCAGTCTACCTTTAAGAAAAGGCCTCAACCATGACCACATGCAATCTACTCGACAGTATATTGTGGTCGTAGGTATCAAACGCTGCAGATACTGTACATCTAAGAACACCACAAAAGACCTAATTCAATATACATCAAAACCACTACCAGTAATTGAATTGCAACATGATTTGCATATCATGTATTTTTTTGGTTCATAGACAATGGCGCGAAACACAAAAGCGCGCGCCGACAATTGAGCGCAGTGCGCGCCGCCGCGCCGCTCTAAATTACAGTTTTTAGGGGCTCCGACGGGGGTTTTTGTTGGGGAACACCCCCAGTTTACTTAATAGACATCGCGCCGGCGTTACAGGGGGTTTGTAACCCTCCACATTTTACTGTAAACTGAACTTTTTCCCTAAAAACAGGGAAAAAGTTAAGTTTTCAGTAAAATGTGGGGGGTTAACAGTGTTCCCGCTAAGCTGCGCTGGGGTGCGCTCACGCACAAAATATTACCTCGCAGCGCACAAGTTTCTCGTCACAGCGCACACAGTGTAGAGCACAGTTCTTCAACCGCCGGTCCGCAAACAAAATCTTGCCGGTCCGCGAAGGATTCGGTCCCCGCCGCAACGAAAGGCCGGCGTCAGCTGACTTGCAACTTCCTGTTGCAGTCGCTGTGCCGGGACTCCTGCCTTCGCCGGGACTCCTGCCTTCCACCGCGTTTGCCTCCTGCCTTGTCTCCGCACCTCCAGACCAGCAGCGGCAGCTGTGTATGCTTTTAACTTCGGCACAGAGCTGCCCCTAATCAATAGTTTAGCGCGGTTTCATAAGGCAGCCTCGGGGCCTTTGCTAGGCCGGCCCACATCGCATCATCGAAGCGGGCCGGCTATCAAAGGCCCCGAGGCTGCCTCATGAAACCGCGCTAAACTATTGATTAGGGGCAGCTCTGTGCCGAAGTTAAAAGCATACAGAGCTGCCGCTGCTGGTCTGAACTCTTGGGCCGCTGAAGGAGGGCAAAAAGCAGCTGTCCTGGAGGTTTCCCTTCCTCTCGCCTTTACAGGTTCCTTTTTTCCACCTTTTTTTTTTTCCTTCAAACGGCAACGGGCCCCAGCATCGACATCAATCAAGTAAGTTCCACTGTCAATCAAGCGGTTCTGCTCGGCCAAAGCTTCCCCTGTGACATGAGCCACCCTCAGGGGAAAGAAAGTGACCCACAAAGGTGAGGGGAAGGGGGGCAGATGATGGAAGTTGGGGGGGGGGAGAGAGAGAGAGAGAGAGAGAGAAGGGGCAGATGAGGGAATGGAGGAGATGAGAGAGAGAGAGAAGGGGACAGATGATGGAAGTGAGAAGAAGGGAGAGAGAGCAGAAGGCAGATGGATGTCAGTTGAGAAGGGAGAGCAGATGCTGAATGGAAGTGGGGAAAGAACACATACTGGATGGAAGGAGGAGATAAATAAAGGGGGAAGAAAATAGTAAGATAATGGAGGGGTGAGGGAAAGGGGTGACAAGCTGTGTGTAGACACAGTGAAAAGAGGGAAACGGGACTAAATAGTAAGAAAGAATTTAATTTAGATGGAGGCAGAAAATAGAGAAGGAAGACCAGAGAAGAAAAGGGAAGAGAGAGCAGAGAATGATCAGATCTGAGTGGAGGAAATGAGAAGACAGATATGCTAAAAACCACAGGGGGGAGGGAAGGATAGAGATGCCAGACCATGAGGGGAACAGAAGGAAGATGATGGATGCTAGACCAAATTGGGGGGTGGGGGGGGGCAGGAGGAGAGATGGCAGGGAAAGACAGACAGTGAATGGAAGGGGCAGATGCTGGACTGAAGAGACAGAGAAGGTTATCATGCTGCTGTACCGGGCCATGGTACGCCCTCACCTGGAGTACTGCGTCCAGCACTGGTACTTTAAGAAGGACACGGTACTACTCGAAAGGATCCAGAGAAGAGCAACTAAAATGGTTAAGGGGCTGGAGGAGTTGCCGTACAGCGAAAGATTAGAGAAACTGGGCCTCTTCTCCCTTGAGCAGAGGAGATTGAGAGGGGACATGATAGAAACATTCAAGGTACTGAAGGGAATAGACTTAGTAGCTAAGGCAGGGAGAACGAGAGGGCACTCTCTAAAGTTGAAAGGGGATAGATTCCATACAAACGTAAGGAAGTTCTGTGGTAGAAAGCAACATATTTATTTGGCTCATAACTTGCTGGCGCCCGATATTTTTAGCTCACAGTGAAAAAAGTTTGCTCACAACACCCGCCCGCTTAGAGGGAACACTGGTTACAACCCCCCACAACGCCCCCCACAACGCAGCGCAATGTCTATTAAGTAAAGTGGGGGGTTCCCCCCCACGCCCCCCCACACCCCTCATCGGAGCGCTAAAAACAGTAATTTAGAGCGGTGTGGCGGCGCGCGCTGCGTTCAATTGTCTGGGCGCGCCTTTGTCCCGGCGCGCTTTTGACCTGACACCATTTTTTTCTCTGGATATTTTCTGATGATATTAAGTTTTGAACTGCTTGATAGCTTTTCTTTTTTTTCTTTTTTAATTATTTATTTATCAAATATTTACATGTTATAAATCAAGTATCCACTTGTACAGAAAGTTGAAGAAAAGTAGGAAAATAATACTCAAAAGTAAAATACATGGTAATCAAGTAAAATAAAATAAAAATTTTTTTTAGCTTAAATTCAGCTCAAGTCCTCAAAATTAGATCCAAGAAGGATAAGGCGGACTTAGTAACAAATACTAACAACTATCAATTTAAATATTAGGAAAACAAGATCCCTTGGCTGAGGAAGGATATCATTATTCAAATGCACTTCACTTTGATTTTGATTTTCCTTCATCCAGCCGAGTTCCTACCAAAAAGGCTGTCAACTGGAATGGTTCAAAGAATACATATTTCTTCATATGGTATTGTATTACACATTTATAAGGGTGTCGAAGTAAAAAAGTCCCACCAAGAGATATAACTCCTGGTTTCAACAAAAGAAACTCTCGCCTTCTTCTCTGGGTTTCCCGTGCCAAGTCTGGAAACATTAATATTTTTTGTCCAAGAAATTCTTTCATTTTGTTTCTAAAGAACAATCTAAGCAACCAGTTTTTATCTGGGGCAAGAGCCACAGTAAGAAGCAGCTTGATAGCTTTTCAGCGTTTGATTTTTTTTTCTGCGTTGGTTTCCTTTTGACTTGTTCACCTGTGGATTACAACACTTTACAGTGACCCCTGATGCAGGCGTTTTGATTCGCCGAAACACAGTACTGTGTCGGGTCCACAGTCAATGTTTGTCCTTTTGTTTTGGAATAAAGTTTTTCTTATACTTTTTTACATTAGTGCAGTGTTCATTGTCCGTTCCCACTGTTTTCTGTGTGATATTAAGTTGTGTTACATCATAGCAACCCAATCACAGAGAGTCATGTCAAGGTCAGTTAGCGTGCATTGCTGTTGTACTGAACAAGTTCATGAAGCATGACCTGAAGACAATGGCACATCAAGGGGGGGGGGGGGGGGGGGGGAACACCCCAGGCTCCGTCTTTGCCGTGATGCATCAAAATTGCGCGCGGACAAAGGCAGGTGGATAATCGCGCGCAGGACATCAGCACGCCGGATTTAAACTTAATTTTAAAGTGTTCCGAGGGGGTGTGTGGAGGGGAACCCCCCCACTTAAGTTAGTAGTATTGCCGCTGCCGTTGGGGGGTGTTGGGGATGTGTGGGGTAGGGAACCTCCCACATTACAGAGGAAACTGAACTTTTCCCTAAAAAAATAGCGGAAAAGCCTGTTTCCTCTATAATGGGGGTTTTTCCTCCTCCCAAAAAACTTCCAATGGCAGTGCCAACCCTACTAACGGTGATCCCCCCCCATGTCCCCCCTCCCCCGGAAACTTTAAAATTAAGCTGATGTCCTGTGCGCGATTGTCTCGTGCGCTTCAGACTATGAAACGTCTTTGCGGGTGCGCCAGTGCCTCTCCTCTCCATCCCCCTGTGTACATCTTTAAATGCTCACCGTCACGAGCAGCATCTTCCCCTTGCTGCTCGCGCCGGCTCTGGCTTCCTTCTGAAGTCACTTCCTGGTCACGGGACCAAGACGTGATGTTGGAAGGGAGCCTAGGCAGGCATCAGCTCGCTCCAGTGAACTTTCCAAAAGACATGCAGGAGTGCCCATGCGGCAGGGAAAAGTGGGAGGGGGCACAGCACGGCGATGCCAGGCATTACCACCCTGGGCACCAACCTTTCTCACTACATCACTGCCTGAACACAATAACAACGTCATCCCAGAGAGCATTTTCTGTTCCTACTTACTGTGGCATGGTCAAAGTGGGGTTCATAGTGTCCTCCTATCCCATAATTCACTACCTGCAGATGCTCAGCATATGGCAGTTGGAGGTTCAAACCGGTGAGTGCTGCAATCCGGATGTCCAGTTTCCTGATCAGAGGGTCTGCTGTGTTCTTCAGCCAAGCACTAAAAAACACACGAAGAACAGCTTCACCCAAAGCTTCAACATGACAGGGAGGTGAAGATCCTGCCCTATAAATTTTGGAGGAAGCCTCGTCTGTGCAAAGGTAGAAACAGCAAAGGTTCTGCTCCAGTGAGGATTTGAATTCCTCAAACCCACACTCCACCAGACCCTCCCAAAAACTGAAACTATCATTCGCCTCTATAAAAGGTATATCCCGCGCAGGAAAACTCGGAACATCCCTCCCCTTTAGAACCACAGAACTCTGGAACAACCTCTCATCCCCACTCAGAAATTCA
Organism: Geotrypetes seraphini; assembly: GCF_902459505.1. Classification (NCBI taxonomy): domain Eukaryota; kingdom Metazoa; phylum Chordata; class Amphibia; order Gymnophiona; family Dermophiidae; genus Geotrypetes; species Geotrypetes seraphini. Next base: position 10,062,980 of record NC_047089.1, on the reverse strand, counting down.
AGCTCCTTCCAATCCTTCCACAAACACTTGAAAACTTGGCTCTTTTCAAAAATCTAATCACCTCCCATTCTCTAGTATCCTGTCCCTCTCCATCTTCTTAGTCCCCTCTCCTATATCCTTTCATTGTAGTTCCTTTCCTCTTAACTCTGTAAACCGTGCTGAGCTCTGCGCTTGCAGAGATGGCGCGGTATACAAACCTAAGGTTTAGTTTAGTTAGTTTAGTTTAGTTAGTAAAGACTAGTAGAGTCTCTAATAAACTACTGGTCTTTGACTTTCTCGGCTTCTGGAACAAGAGAAATGCTCTTCTGACCAATAAAGTCTTTGGAGCAGAATTGTGATTGGTCTAAACCCCAGCCCTGTTTGGATTCTTTGGCTTCAGCTCCTGCTTCGTTCGTTACCATATCATAGACTGGGGAAGAGTCTTTGGCTCTGATACCCCAGCCATTCTACCGAGTTTCTGGAGGAAATCAAGGACTTTGGCTTGCCCAGTTGTGGAGGGCCATTTTTGAAAAAAACATCTAAGTCTAACTTGGACATTTTCAGCTGAACGTCCAAAGTTATTTTTGAATGTCAAACTGCTGGATGTCTAAATATGAATATATTTTTTAAATAATCTACTTAGACGTCTTGGCCACCAGGACATATAGCTTTATACCCTATTTTCAATCAGAAAAACACCCATGTTGAAAACGTCCTAATCCTGACCATTTGGACATGGGTGGGGCCAGCATAATAATGGACTGGCCACATATATATCCTGACAGAGCAATGGGACACCTTAGAGGGCAATGCTGTAAACTTTACGTAAAGGGTGCCAGCTGTATATCTCACCATAACCCTCTCAGAATTTATGGAGAGTCCCCCAAAACTCCCAAAACCTACTATACCCTCTTGTGTACCACCTCGATAGCACTTATGGATGCAGGTGGCACCTATATGACAGTATAGTAGGTTAAATGTAGTGGTTAGAATAGATTATGGGCCTGGGTCCTCCTCTCTAGGGTTCACTAGCCCACACACTAGGCTACTTAAGAAACCTGTGTGATGCTCTACTAGGCTTCACCATACCGGAACATCTAAGTTCCATCCAGGATGTCTTGCAAAATGTTCAATCATCGCTGCAAGATGTCCATGTCTTACCTGCCCTTGGGAATACCCAAAGCCCGCACAAAGCATGCCTCCACCATGCCCATCTCTTGCTCTGGATAAACAGAGGCTGGAACAACTCGCTAGATGTACAGAAAGATGGTTTCGACTATCGGCACTTGGACGTCCAAGTGCCGATTTAGGATGCTTTTTGGACATCTGTGTTTATTGATTGTGAGCCTGACAGTGCCAGGAAGAATAAGGAAGCAATGAGAAGTGACAGGGTTGAAGAGGATTCTGGACTTACTCTAAATTGGAACAGGGAACCAGCTCATCACTGCTGGAAACGGGATACTGGGCTAGATGGACTATTGGTCTGACCCAGTATGGCATGTTCTTATGTTACAATAATAAAGACCCCTAATTTCCCACTAAATATGAAAGAGTGCAACAAATATCATTAACTAACTGGAAGGGCCTCAGTAATAGAGCCTACGCAAGTCATAGACTCTGACCGTACAAGTCTGCGTGCTTCCCCGGCTCCTTAGCTCCAATCATCGGCAACCTTCCAGTCCCTTACCTCAACTAAAAGGATTTTAAATTTATTGCAAGTGAATTCCTAAAAAAATTTTTTATCTTTTTATTTAAATTTATTTCGAATAACTTATTCTAAAATATCAGCTTTCTAAAAATCTAAATTCTATAAATAGATGCACTATTTCCTTATGAGAGACTTAATTTAAACATCCAATATCCATGGACATTACTTAGCTTTCAAATACTATATCCCCAGCAATCTGCTTCAGACCATGCCAACGTGGGGATCCGAGTCAATATATTTCAGTAGCATGCTTGACTAACTGGCCCTGAAGCAGTGGGTTTAAATAAGTTTCCACGAAACGCTGGCCACGTTGGCATGGTCTGAAGCAGTTTGCTGGGGATATAGTATTTGAAAGCTAAGTAATTTCAATGGATATTGGATGTTTAAATTAAGTCTCTCATAAGGAAATAGTGCATCTATTTATAGAATTTAGATTTTTAGAAAGCTGATATTTTAGAATAAGTTATTTGAAATAAATTTAAATAAAAAGATAAAAAAATTTTTTAGGAATTCACTTGCAATAAATTTAAAATCCTTTTAGTTGAGGTAAGGGACTGGAAGGTTGCCGATGATTGGAGCTAAGGAGCCGGGGAAGCACGCAGACTTGTACGGTCAGAGTCTATGACTTGCGTAGGCTCTATTACTGAGGCCCTTCCAGTTAGTTAATGATATTTGTTGCACTCTTTCATATTTAGTGGGAAATTAGGGGTCTTTATTATTGTGAATATTATTCTCACTAAGGGATTTGAGTATAGTATGTTCTTATGTTAAACATTTTCTGGCTGCTCATCCTTATTATGGTATTTACCTTTCTTTACTGGGAAAGTTGCCCATTTAGACTTGGTTTTCCTATCTTTTAACCAGTTACCTTTTCCACCACCTTTTAATTTTCTAAGGAGTTTGTTACAAGCCATCATGGGATGTGAAGATGGACTGCAATTTGCCTCTAGAACAAGGTGTTGATACAGAAGAGTGTCCTGATCTCCTCCTTTGGGGTGGGGAATTGTTTTGTCTTCGTTTTGCAGGTGACTTGGCCACTGCTACACTGTACTCTTTACACTTCTTCTGACTTACAATGTAAAGGCAGCCATGAGACAATCAGAAGACGGTTGACTTGATGGACCTTTGCTCTTCTTCCTCTGTCAACAACCCTGCAGCTGTGACTATCATGGGAGATTCCTCCTTCCAGAAACATAATCCAAAGTAAACAGCTGGCTGTTGCCAATTAATATGCCCATAACATTAAGGGGATACCACAAATGAGAAATGTGAATGCACCCAGCTTGATGACTTCAAGATGTTGCGTTCAAAGCCCTCCTCTCCCCAAGTAATATAATACAGTATAATCCTTCTGTTCCTTCAGCCTTATGGCTTAGTTTTATATGGGAGATCCAAAAGAGAATAAGTAAATTAATTGTAATAATAAAAAAATACATTTGGTTTTAATTCTTAGGTCTTATTGTGGTTGTCTTCCCTCTTTGCTCTTCTCATGAAATCTTTGTTCTGCTCGGGATCACTGGGCTCTGGCTTGCGTCTCTCTAGCTCTGCCTTATACTCAAGCAACATTGATTCTCGGGAACAGCACGGACCACTCCCTTTCTGGAAAGGGCCTGTTATTTGCTTAGGATCACCAGTAATAAACCAAGAAGTAACCATAATGAAAGGAAATGCAGGATTCTACAAAGGCCATTGGACGCTACAGGTTTTCCTGCTTATGCCAAAGCTCCTGACTCTCCTATTAGCCCCATAGGTGACAATTTTCAAACTGTCAACTTCAAAGGATGCCCTCCAGTGATAGCACTGCAAGACTATTGCTAGGGGTCATGGCGGCCATTTTGAGTCTCAAGAGCCAGCTAGGCTACTCCATCCTGGCCCACTAGACCAATAGGTCTCACAAGTCCCGGTGATGGTAGGGGGGAGCAGAGGAGGGTTTCCTTGACACCTTGTGGGTGGGGCTTTGAATCAGTGGAAGGGCTTATTGGTGGAAGGTAACTGGGAAGGAGAGAGACTGGAGGATGCAATCAGGGGCAGAGGAATCAGGGAATGTTAAAAAAACATAAAAATAGCCTTACTGGGTCAGACCAAAGGTCCATTAAGCCCAGTAGCCCATTCCCACGGTGGCCAATCCAGGTCCCTAGTACCTGGCCAAAACCCAATCAGTAGCAACATTCCAGCATCTCAAAGAATAGCAAGATTTCGGAACCCCAATGAGAGCAACATTCCAAGAACATAAGAATTGCTGCTGCTGGGTCAGACCAGTGGTCCATCATGCCCAGCAGTCAGCTCACGCGGCGGCCCTCTGGTCAAAGACCAGCGCCATGAGACTAGCCCTACCTGCATACATTCCAGTTCAGCAGGAACTTGTCGAGCTTGGTCTTGAATCCCTGGAGGGTGTTTTCCCCTATGACAGACTCCGGAAGAGCATTCCAGTTTTCTACCACTCTCTGGGTGAAGAAGAACTTCCTCATGTTCATACGGAATCTATCCCCTTTCAATTTTAGAGAGTGCCCTCTCGTTCTCCCTACCTTGGAGAGAGTGGACAACCTGTCCTTTTCCACCAAGTCTATTCCCTTCAGTACCTTGAAAGTTTCAATCATGTCCCCTCTCAATCTCCTCTGTTCGAGGGAGAAAAGGCCGAGGTTCTCTAATCTTTTGCTGTACAGCAACTCCTCCAGCCCCGTAACCATCTTAGTCACTCTTCTCTGGACCCTTTCGAGTAGTACCATGTCCTTCTTCATGTACGGCGACCAATGCTGGATGTAGTACTCCAGGTGAGGGCGCACCATGGCCCGGTAGAGCGGCATGATAACCTTCTCCGATCTGTTCATGATCCCCCTAGCATTCTGTTTGCCGCCGCCGCACATTGTCGATCAGAACTCCCAAGTCTCTTTTCTGGGAGATCTCTCCAAGTACCGCCCTGGACATCCTGTATTCGTGCAAGAGATTTTTGTTACCTACATGCATCACTTTACACTTATCCACGTTGAACCTCATCTGCCACATCGATGCCCATTCCTCGAGCCTGATTAAGTCACATTGCAGATCTTGGCAATCCCCCTGCGTCTTCACTACTCTGAACAACTTCGTATTATCCAAAAATTGAATCACCTCGTACCAGAGCTGAGATTGTGATGTCATAATGCCTCATTCCACGGTGCCTCAGAGCCAACCTCAGCAATGATGTTATAATGACTTGATTGTACTATACTTGGTGGGGGAACACTGCAGCAGATTTTTGCTTCATTATGCTTGGGCCTGCACCACAATCCCTGCATGTAGCACAGAGCCATGCAGTAATGGTCTGGCAGAGGCTACACATGCCCCCCTGCACATGCTTTGCATATACCATCGTACCGTGCACCAGTTTCTGCAACTAATGCACAGTAAATGCAAACCCTTATGCAGCTTAGAAAAAGAGCCCTTTAGATGGGCTCTCTGAGCCTTCAGGTACAAAGTCCCCCTGGGTGGTTCATTCCTTGATGGGTACCTAGCTACTGAAGTTCTCTGTCTTGTTTCTTCAGCCTTAATCTTGATAGTCTGTTTCCCCTTACTTTTGTCCTGGCAGGCTGCAGAGCTGGTTCCCTGATCCAAGTCTCACTTTTCCACGGAGAAACCTGGACACATGGCCCCGCCCCCTTCCACCTCCAGTCCCACCCCCTTCCACCTCCTGCCTCACCCCCACAAAGCCTCGTCTTTCTTTTCTGACCTCCGGGCCCATCTGGAATTCTCTCCATTTGCCTTTGAGGGATTGTCTAGCCGCTGTCACCTCCCATGTAGCCTTATAATTGGCAAGCTACTTCCTCCCTCCCAGGGAACTTTGGGAATTTACCCTAACCTTACAGGCAGGTTGAAAAGACTACCCTCAAACCCATGTTGTCTGTTGACATTCTCTCTTCCCAGGAAGATTTCTATGGGAGCCCTCTGCTCTCTGTGATGAGACATAAACCTTGTCACAGTTCTGTGTATTTCTTACCTTTTGCTGATGCGGTACTCCGCTGCTACCTGCTTCTCTTCTGAGGCAACCACTGACCTCTGCAACTAAAGGGAAAAAACAAACAAGAGGAATCAGAGGGAAGGCTTCCAGGTCAGCTGCAGGCCGCGTGCAGGAGCCTTTGCTCACAGCTTTAAGAAGAGAAGTGCAGCTGGGAGGAGGCAGCCAGCCAGTGGAGGTAAACACCCACGGGAGGGAGGGAGGGAGGGAGGGAGGGAGCCACAAATTTGGGAAGGACGACAAAGGGCACCTTGGGACACGGAAGGGATGGAAGAGGGGGTGCATTGGCACAGGAAGGGGTGAGGCAGGACCCCGGTTTGTAAATACAAGTCCGACGTAAGCCGGACGTTCTTAACCTGGAGATTGTCTATATGGCTATGCTTTGATTGTAATTTGAACAGTACCATCTATTATATTATCATGCATTGTAACACCTTTTCAGAAGCTCATGTAAACTGCTCTGAATTGACTCCCCAGTCATTAGTAGCAGTATTGAAGCTTTCAATGAACACTATTTAGCAATGGCACACAATTTAATACCTGACTCCGAGAGGGCTAAGCTAACTGCAAAATGAAAGCTGTATTCATGAGATGGGCTCACAGGTACATTGTTCCTGTGAGCCCAACACATTCCACCACACCTCTATTTACCAAACCAAAATACACACTTTTTCAGAGATTCATATTCACACCACACATATCTTTTCTCAAACAAAACACAGACACATCACAGCGGCAGTAGAAAAGGTTCAAAGAAGAGCGACCAAGATGGTTAAGGGGATGGAACTCCTCTCGTATGAGGAAAGACTAAAACAGTTAGGGCACTTCAGCTTGGAGAAGAGACGGCTGAGGGGGAGATAGGATTGAAGTCTACAGAATCCTGAGTGAAGTAGAACGGGTACAAGTGGATCGATTTTTCACTCCGTCAAAAATTACAAAGACTAGGAGACACTTTTAAAACCAATAGGAGAAAATTTTTTTTCACTCAGAGAATAGTTAAGCTCTGGAATGGATTGCTAGAGGTTGTGGTAAGAGCAGATAGCGTAGCTGGTTTTAAGAGAGGTTTGGACAATTTCCTGAAGGAAAAGTCCATAGTCTGTTATTGAGAATGACATGGGGAAAGCCACTGCTTGCCCTGTATTGGTAGCACGGAATATTGCTACACCTTGTGTTTTGGCCAGGTACTAGTGACCTGGATTGGCCACCGTGAGAACGGGCTACTGGCCATAATGGACCATTGGTCTGACCCAGTAAGGCTATTCTTATGTTCTTACATAAGCCAACTATAGGACAATCAAGCCATTGTGACATCACTGATGAGGTTGTCTCTGAGGCATTATGACATCACAATCTCAGCTCTGGAATGTTGCTGTCATTGGGGTTCCGGAATCTTGCTATCCTTTGAGATGCTGGAATGTTGCTACTCCTTGGGTTTTGGCCAGGTACTAGTGACCTGGATTGGCCACCGTGAGAACGGGCTACTGGGCTTGATGGGCCTTTGGTCTGACCCAGTAAGGCTATTCTTATGTTCCAACGTGTGCCAAGCATAAGACAATCAAGCCATTGTGACATCACTGCTAAGGTTGGCTCTGAGGCTCTGTGGAATGAGGCATTATGACATCACAATCTCAGCTCTGGAATGTTGCTCTCATTGGGGTTCCGGAATCTTGCTATTCTTTGGGATGCTGGAATGTTGCTACACCATGGGTTTTGGCCAGGTACTAGTGACCTGGATTGGCCACCGTGAGAACAGGCTACTGGGCTTGATGGACCATTGGTCTGACCCAGTATGGCTGTTCTTATGCTCTTATGTGTGCCATGTATAGGACAATCAAGCCATTGTGACATCACTGCTGAGGTTGGCTCTGAAGCATTATGACATCACAATCTCAGCTCTGGAATGTTGCTCTCATTGGGGTTCCGGAATCTTGCTATTCTTTGAGATGCTGGAATGTTGCTACTCCTTGGGTTTTGGCCAGGTACTAGAGACCTGGATTGGCCACCGTGAGAACGGGCTACTGGCCATAATGGACCATTGGTCTGACCCAGTAAGGCTATTCTTATGAATTTTTGAGTATATTCATACAATGGGGGCTTATAGTTAGTTCTACAAGGAGATGGGGAGGAAGGGAAATGAACACTATATTACCTAGCACATTTGGTTGTTTGATACATTTACCATGGTTCTTTGGTGTGGTTCATAAAATTCACTATAGTGAACACTATGTGATTTCACATTTATATCAATAAACAGATCTCAAATAAAAAGGAAAGTCTCCTCAGAGAAAGAACCTGATAATTATAGGTTCAATGTGTCTCTTATTAAGCCATGCATAAACAATGTGAGACAGTTAGACCTTTCTTGAGTTCACACTGAGATCCCTAAGCAATATGGATGCCTGTGAAATCAATGCTGCATTCATTTCTCAGCTCTGGAATGGGAAAAGAGGCCCCTCCTCTTCCCTCCCCCTCCTCTTTCCAACTGGTCTTGCAACAATGGGGCCTATGTAAAACGGTAATGAGTGAATTCCTGAATCGGTAAGGGTAGGTGGAAGGTATGCACATGTTTCGGATTTCTGTAAAACGTTACACCCACCCCTAACAAATCAAATTGTGGACAATTTTCAGTCGTTTGTTGTATAGTTGTACAAGGTAGCTGTGCATTTTTGTTCTTTTTTTTTTAATCAATAAATGTTTATTGAAAAAGTTTTGAGAAAATTATACAAACCAGAATATAAATATCAGGGACATCAACAGATAGGAGAGCAAGCATATAAAAGGTTCCCAAGTCACAGAATGCTCCCCCAGCAGTACAAACAGCAGAAATCTCTCCCAACAGAACCCAAACAGCCCCCAATACTTATCATCAATCAGAACTCCACAATACCCCCCCCCCCCCCCCGCCCCATCTTACCAACTGTATTACCCTCAGAGAGGGACTCCCTGTGGTTTCTTCAGGGAAGTCCCCCTGGACACAATCCCTCCCCCCCCCAGAAAAAAGCTCAGTGTAAAGATTCGAGTTTTTCTATTATTCTCGTCCAAGTCCTGGTGTAAGTATAATAATACCCATGTCGCTTTGCAATAGATAATTCCATTTGAACAATAAACTGAAGCTTCAAAGTCCAATCCAAATGAGTAGGTGCCAGTCCCTGTTTCCAATGGGCAGCAATCAAGCATTTTGCTGCCGCCAAACCCCAACGTCGGAGCTTTGTCTGCCAAGAATACAGACTAACATTATAAAGGCCTAATAAACATCCCTGTGGAGAAAAAGGCAAGAAAATCTGTAACAATTGTGATAAACATCCCACAACAGTCCTCCAAAAGGGCTTTAGAACTGGACAATCCCACCATATATGTAAAAAGGTCCCCCTATCCACTCCACATCTCCAACATAAGGCAGATACTGTAGGAAACATACGATGGAGACGGACAGGTGTGTAATACCAGCGCATGGTTACTTTATAGGCATTTTCCTTAATAAGTGCACAAGAAGAGGCTTTTCCCACTTCGATATGAATTCTAAACCACTCCTCAACAGAAAAGGTACAGTGCAAGTCTACCTCCCAAGCCCGTTGATAGAGAGCCGGAAAGGAAAAGGAGCCCCGAATATATTGGTAAAGAACAGAAATGGGTTTAGGTAAGTTCCGAAGAGTGACCCACAAGTGAGCGAAGGGATCTAGAGATTGAATGGGTCCCCTATCCCACTTTTGAGAGTGAAGGAAATGACGTATCTGAGAATAAGCCAAAAAGTCTCCCCTGGGCAAATCAGCACTAATCTGGAAGGTTTCAAAAGACACCAGGACCCCCTTCTGAAGCACATCTCGAAAGGTAGACAACCCCAACCGTTCCCACCGCACAAACACAGAACTCTCCCCACCCGCCGGGAACATAGGCTCACCGCGCACCGCACCAAGAATCGAGGGGCCTACCCCAGCCCCCCAACGCCGTTTAGTAACCCCCCACACTCTCAGAAGATGTTCCAAAAATGGATTTCCTGGGACCGCCAGTCGCTCAAGATCAATAGAGGAGGACCAAAGCCAACGTTTCAAACATGGGCGTCCCACAAAATGTTGTTCAATACGCACCGCCAACTTAAAATCAGCAATCTCCCAATCCAATAATAGCCGCAGCTGTGCAGCTCGGTAGTACCACAATAAATTAGGTACCGCGCGTCCCCCTCTATCCCTAGCTGCCCACAAAGCAGCTCTAGAGATACGAGGAGATTTCCCCTGCCAAATAAAGCGAAAAAACAAAGCGTGTAATTGCTTCAACACCAATTGTGGGACTGCGACCGGCAACGTTTGAAAGAGAAAGAGCAACCGGGGTAGGACATTCATTTTCAACACTGCAATGCGACCCCACCAAGACAACCAAAACCCATTCCAGCGTTGAATATCAGTCCTAACTTGTTGAATAATTCTAGCATAGTTAGTTGTATACAATTGAGTTAGATCGGTCGGTAAACGAATTCCCAGATAGCGAATGACCCCAGGAGCCCAGCGAAAAGGAAACCGGACAGCTAAATGACGCTGATCCTCCTCCCCCAGGGTTACATTCAACAATTCAGATTTATCCATGTTTACCGTGAACCCCGAAAGCTGCCATATTCTAAAAAGAGATCAACTAAGAGTGGTAACGAGTCTTCCGGGTCCCTAACATACAATAACACATCATCAGCAAAGAGTGCAATACGATGTTCAATATCTCCTACTCGTAACCCCATCAAGTCACCATGTTCCCGAATACGAATGGCCAGAGGTTCCATAGAAAGGGCAAACAACAGAGGAGATAAAGGGCACCCCTGTCGAGTACCCCTCGCAATGGAAAAAAAGTCACTATAAATCCCATTAATACACACAGTAGCTTTTGGAGCTGCATAAAAGGCCTGTACCCATGCCAAAAAGAAAACTCCCAACCCCATCTTCGACATCACCTGCCATAAAAAAGTCCAATCAACCTGATCGAAAGCCTTCTCGGCATCAATCGACAGAAAAGCTACTTTAGCAGATGTCCGCTGAGCAGCCCACATAAGGTGTAAAGTGCGTCTAATATTATCACCTACCCGTCTATTATGCACAAATCCAGATTGATCCAAGTGTACCAAAGACGGCAATACCTTCCCCAACCGAAGGGCCAACACTTTAGCAAGGATTTTCGCATCAGTATTTAATAACGAAATCGGTCGGTAAGACCCGCAGCCCATCGGATCTTTGTTTGGTTTAAGTAGGACCGAAATCCCAGCCTCCCCCATGGTGGACGGCAACGAAGAGCCATCCCTCACCCCGTTCGCAACCCGAACCAGCAATGGAGCCAGGACCTCCCGGAAAAGTTTATAAAACTGATTAGTATAGCCATCCAAGCCCGGCGATTTCCCTAACTTCAACTCAGCAATGACTCCCAAGACCTCCCCTAACTCTATAGGCTCATTGAGCAATTCCCTGTCCTCATCCGAAAGTCGAGGAAGCCGCATCTGTGAAAGGTATTGTTCCATAACAGCCGGATCTCGCCCCTGTGAGGGTCTGTATAAATCAGAATAAAATTTAAGAAAATCTGATCTAATATCTGAGTCAGTCCGATGCACCGTCCCTCCTGCATCCCGTATCTGAGTAATAGCCGCTCTCGCCTGTTTGAGCTTAATCAACCGAGCCAAGCGAGATCCAGGTGTATTATTATATTCATAGACCGATTGCCGCAAACGTGTCCTCAAAAACTCATATTCCTCCATCTGCAGTAGGGAGAGCTCCGCCCGTGCCTTAACTAATTGTTCATATATTAAGGGGTCCTGGTGTCTCTGGTGCAGCCTCCCCAACCGTTCCAATTGTTCCCTTAACCTCAGGTTGCGCTGAGCCCTGAAGCGCTTACGACGAGCACCCCATTTGATAAAGATACCCCGTATTACCACCTTCAGGGCATCCCACAATATTGCATCAGTAACCGTAGCATTGTCATTAATCTGAAGGTATTGGTCCACAGTATCATACACCTCCCGGACCACAGCTGGATCTTTCAATAGAGATTCATTAAGTCTCCAGAAACGGCATCCCTCCCCTGTCCAGTACCCCACACTAGTTACCCACACAGGCGCATGATCAGAAATTTGAATAGGTCCAATTTCCGCCTGGCGAATCCCTCCCCACGAATTGCGGTGGACCAACAACCCATCTATGCGTGCGTATGATTTATGTGCATGTGAGTAGTGGGTATAAGTGCGTTGTGTAGGATGCAACAACCTCCAGCTATCCACCAAGCCCAGAGAAGAGAATAGAGACAGTAAAGCCCGTCTAGCAGCCCTGGACGGAGACCTAGTCCCACCCCCAGAATGATCCAGAGTAACATCAGGTGTAACATTAAAATCCCCCCCGAGATACACCGACCCCTTTGCAAAACTAACCAGTTCTTCTTTGATAGACCCAAAATAGCTAGCTTGACCCTTATTGGGGCCGTACAAATTGATAAGGGTAATTGTACAACCCTGCAACGTAGCCACAAGAGCCAAACATCTCCCTGCACCATCCCTATAGACATGATCGACCACCAACCCCAAGCCCTTTCGTACCAGAATGGCCAAACCCCCCACCTTCCTCCCTGGGGTCGACCCCTGGTGGGTCCAAATCTGATCATAATAGCGTGATTTTAAGACCCCCACATCTCGAGGCCTCAAATGTGTTTCCTGAAGTAAACAAACATCCCATTGCATGCGATTCAATTCCTTAGCCACAATACTACGCTTCCCATGACTATTAAGTCCATTAACATTCCACGAACCTATAGTAAACAGCTTCTCCTCTACCCTCCCCCTCCCCCCCCTCCCACCTGAACTCCCCCCCCCCCCCCCCCCCCGCCCCCCCACCCCTACGCTGCTTCGAACCCTGTAGATTAGGATTCGCCAGCTGACAGAAAGTGCTATCCCTCCCAAAGGCATGTATCCCACTTTCAGAAGCATTGAATCCCCCAAAGCGTAATACCACACACTTATATTCCAAACGCCACCCTTCCCCCCCCCACCTACGTTCAAATCTCAAACATTCCCCACACTCACCAAGCCCCTTTCAACCCCGCCAAATACCCCCCCTGTCTCCCAACATCAAACAATTATGAACCAGTACAACATTTCCTGGAATAAAATACAGTGCGTTAAAGAAAGTCATACAACAGTGTGAGCTCAGAAAGCCCCCAGAATCTCCAACACCACCGAACATATGTATGCAGGCTCCACGAAAGCCAAGGGATCAACTCCCTCCCTGCAAAAGCAGGGCAATGTCCAAGCTCAGTCAGGAGGGAGGTTTCGCTGGTTTCTTCCCGGACCGCAATGCCGTGCTCCATGAGGCACCCTGTGCTGATGTAGATGCTACTGCAGGGGGCCGATCTTCCACTTGCGATGTCCCGCATCCCAAGGCTCGCATCTCCGCCCAGGCTTCCGACACTGTACTCACCCTCCGGGATGCCCCATTAACAGTCATCCACATCCCAAAGGGGAAAAGCCAGCGGTATTTATGGCCCCCAGTGCGCAGGGCAGAGGTGACATCTTTGAATGCCCTGCGCTTCTGCAATGTAGACCACGCTAGGTCTTGAAATACACCCACCGCCATATCCTTCCACCGGAGTGTGGCCTGTCGCCGGCCAGCCAGCAAGATCCGTTCCTTCAATGTGAATTCTCCAAAGCACGCAATGATATCACGCGTGTTCTGAGCTCGTGCAGCTCCCAGACTGCGGTGGGCCCGCACCAGAATCATATTATCAGGCAGGTCAGCCCCATCAGCTCTCAACAAATGCTCACAGAAGTCCCGTACCACCGCCTTGCAATCCTTGTACTCCTCCGTTTCAGGGATGCCCTTAAAGCGTAGGTTGCAGTGCCGTGACCTATTTTCCAGATCTTCAACTTGAGTCTGGAGGTCCCGCAGTTCAGAGGACAGGCGAGCCGAATCTTCTGTGGTAGTTGTCACCACCGTATTCAGGGTAGCCACGTGGTCTTCTGTTGCTGTTACTCTGGCTCCCAGCTCGCCGACCTCTGCCCGCAGCTCCGCTATCGCCGCTCTCACATCACTCCGCACCCCATTAATATCTGCCTTGAGCTCCTTAAACCATTCTGTTATAGACTTCTGGGGCGCATCACCAATCTCTCTCCTCTGATCGGGGATACCCTCATCTTCCGACTCCGATTGAGTCGCTGGTCCGGTCGCCATTTTTTTTTTCTCTCTGTCCCCCATGCTGCCCGCCGCCTCCGGAGCCGATTTCTCCGGCGGATCGCCGAAGAACTTAAATTTTTCCAGGCGCTTTCGAGTGGCCATAGAAAAGGGAGCCGGTGCAGGCGAAGGTGGTGGCAAAAACGCGCACTTTGGAAGCGCCAAGCGCTATTATACACAGAAGCCCGACGGAGCTCCTGTTTTACTCAGCCATTTGCGAGATGACGTCACTTCCGTCTCCTGCATTTTTGTTCTTGTCTTCCTCGTTACTGTGACATCACTATGTGGAGACACAGCCCCACTGTGATGTAATAAGCGCATGCCCAGATGCAGAGATGCATTTGCACCATGACATCATAGCACTCCATACACGGAGACACTACCTGCCATCACATCACTGCATGCCCACATGCAGGTTTCGATAAATTCCTAAAAGGGAAGTCCATAGGCTGTTATTGAGATGGTTTGGGGAAGGCCACTGCTTATTCCTAGGATAAGCAGCATAAAATCTATTATACTACTTGGGATCTAGCTAGGGACTTGGGACCAGGGTTGGCCACGGTTGAAAATAGGATACTGGGCTTGATGAACCTCCAGGGATTCAAGACAAAGTTAGCCAAGTTCCTGCTAAACTGGAACGTACGCAGGTGAGGCTGGACTCATTTAGAGCACTGCTGGGCATGATGGACCCAGCAGCGGCAATTCTTATGTTCAGTCTGTCCCAGCATGGCAGCTCTTATAGAAATATAGGGCTCCTTTTATCGAGCCGCCCTAGCGGGGTTAACACGTGCAACTTTTCATCATGTGTTAACCCCCGCGTTGGCCTTAAAACTACCGCCTGCTCAAGGGAGGCGTTAGCAGCTAGAGCAGCCGGCGGTTTAGCGCGGGGTATTACACGCGTTAAACCACTAGCGCGACTTGATAAAAGGAGCCATCGAAACAAGATGGCAGATAAAGGCCAAATGGCCCATCCAGTCTGCCCCATCCACAGTAACCATTATCTCTTTCTCTCTCCGAGAGATCCCACATGCCTATCCCAGGCCGTCTTGAATTCAGACACAATCTCTGCCTCCACTACCTCTTCCAGGAGACTGTTCCACGCATCTACCACCCTTTCTGTAAAAAAGCATTTCCTTAGATTACTCCGGAGCCTATCACCTCTTAACTTCATCCTGTGCCCTCTCATTCCAGAGCTTCCTTTCAAATGAAAGAGACTCGACTCATGTGCATTTATGCCTTGTAGGCATTTAAACGTCTCTTACCATATCTCCCCTCTCCCTATTGGCTAAGGTTCTTACCATTTGCATCTTCTCTTCCTATAGGCTAAGGCTCTGTGCACCTGCATTGTGAGGTCATAGAGCTGCCCATCCGCAGTAACCATGATCTCTTTCTCTGAGAGATCCCACGGGCCTATCCCAGGCCCTCTTGAATTCAGACACAGTCTCTGTCTCCACCACCTCTTCCGGGAGACTGTTCCACGCATCTACCACCCTTTCTGTAAAATAGTATTTCCTTAGATTACTCCGGAGCCTATCACCTCTTAACTTCATCCTATGCCCTCTCATTCCAGAGCTTCATTTCAAATGAAAGTGACTCGACTCATGCACATTCACATCATGTATTTAAACGTGTCTATCATATCTCCCCTCTCCCGCCTTTCCTCCAAAGCATACAGATTGAGATCTTTAAGTCTGAACCCATATGCCTTATGACGAAGACTACACATCATTTTAGAAGCTTTCCTCTGGACAGGCTCCTTCCTTTTTATATCTTTTTGAAGGTGTGACCTCCAGAATTGTACACAATATTCTAAATGAGGTCTCACCAAAGTCTTATACAGGGGCATCAATACCTCCTTTTTCCTACTGGCCAAACCTCTCCCTATGTACCCTAGCATCCTTCTAGCTTTCACCGTCACCTTTTCAACCTGTTTGGCTACCTTAAGATCTTATGTGAGCCAAGTATAGGACAGTGAAGCCATTGTGAAATCATTGATGAGGTTGGCTCTTAGGCATTGGTGGAAAGAGGCATTATGACATCACAATCTCAGCTCTGGAATGTTGCTACTCTTTGGGTTTCTGTCTGGTACTTGGGACCTGGGTTGGCCACTGTTGGAAACAGGAGACTGGGATTGATTGACCTTCAGTCTGTCCCAGTATGGCAACTCTTATGTTCATATATTATTTTGCATTAAGCTTTATTAGCATCTACAATAGTCCAATGCCAAGTTATATTTTCTTTGGATCAGAAAAAGCAAGAACATGAAATTGTCCAGAGAGCAGTAATGGTCACAATGAAAGCAGGACACAGGGCTAGATGGAGCATCAGTCTAATCCAGTATGGCTATTCTTATACTTCTGCCCATAAACAGAAACATATTTCCATTGTGACACCACTGCAGTAAGACACGCTCCTGACTTGAGACAGGCGCAGTTCTATAAATGCAGATGCTCCCACCGTGACACCTCTGCTATGATATGAAGACAGAGACACGTTTGCACCATGACCTTAGAGCACTTCAAGGCACTCCTGCCATCACACCATGGATGCCCACACAAAGAAACACACTCCATCAACCCTGCACTGGAACACCATCACAGTCCTATACACGGAGACACTCCCACCAGGACACCAGTGTCATGATATCAGGAGCACATTTCCATACAGAGACATAGTTCCACCATCACTTTCATACTTGTGCTCTGACATCATTGCATGCCAATACACAGCGAGGCACTCCCACTGTGACATCATTGCCAGGGTTATGGCTCCAGAGAAAGCAGGATGGATTGAGAATTCCGGGTTTTGCTTCCATTGCTTTCAACGGAAGTAAAACCCGGATGTCTCAATCCGTCTTCCTTTTTTCTGGAGCCCTTTGGTAACCCTAACCATTGCACTTATATACAAGGAGATACACTTCTGCAGTGACATCACTGCATGCCAATACACAGTGAGGCACTTCCACCTACAAAGATAGCAAACTTTCAAGAAGGAAACTATCTGAGTAATGCCTTCTAGAAATTTCCTACATGATGGCTTTGTGCAGGCAGCCAATGAGAAGGGGCAAAAGAGCATGCACTCAATTTGAAAATGGCAACCTACTCATGTAATTGCCACTTGCTGTAAACATGATGAGCTAGAACTGTGGATGATATGAACTAATGCGTATACTCTCAGCCACAGGGTAGGGGCAATTTTCAAACAGGGTAATCTAGCTGGGTAAATACCTTTTCACTACAGTAAATTGTTCTAAAATTGTCATCAATAACCCCTGCTCTTTTGTACAAAGAGGAAAGGTAGCAAATAATCATAACTTCTACAAAATGTGCCAACTCTGAGATTCTGGAACGCTGGCTTGAGCGACTTACCCAGGGAGCCGCTAACTCCTTAATCCTTGTGGCCTCCAGATCACTGAGAAAATCTTGGTAGAGCACCACATAAGGATGGTGACTGACGATCTCTTTTTTCATGGGCTGGAGAATCAGGTAAGGGCTCTTGTTGGTCTCATAGGAGCAGAGGAGACTTGGGATCCGATAGAGAGATGGCTGGAATCAGTAAGAAAAATATTTCTAATATGAGTTGAATGAACCAAACCTTTTATGCTTACATTTTCATTATAAACAATGGGGGGGGGGGGACTGTCCAGAAGTTTCCTTCTGCTTTTTTGGACCTCTAGTTCACTAGGAATCAGAGCTGGGATCCAGTACCACAAGCTTTTATTTACAACTTTCCAACACAAAGGTTTTTCCTTGCATTGATAACCCTGAGCTGGTGGAGGGGGGCTGGGGGGAAGCATGTATCAGGGATTCTTCTTGAACCTTGAAATCAAGAACAATAAGTCTGACCATTAGGTGTCACCATTGCATGATGACTGTGACTTTCTCCCCTAGAGGCTATGGACAGTGGCATGGTATGGGGGGGTGCGGTCCACAATTGAACTTTGCCACCTATCCCATGACTCTAATTTTCTCAGGAGCCTCTCATGAGGAACTTTATCAAAAGCTTACATTAACCGGCTCACCATTATCCACATGTTTATTCACACCTTCAAAGAAGTCCAGCAAATTGATGAGGCAAGATCTCCCTCGGCTGAATCCATGCTGACTCCGTCTCATTAAATCATGTTTGGCTAAGTGTTCCACAATTTTATTTTTTTATAATTGTTTCCACCATTTTACCCGGCACTGAAGTCAGGCTTACCAGTCTGTAATTTCCCAGATTTCTCCTGAAACCCTTTTAAAAATTCGGCGTAACACTGGCTACCCTCCAATTTTCAAGTACTACAGATAATTTTAGTGACAGGTTACAAATCACTAACAGCAGGTCAGCAATTTAATGTTTGAGTTCTTTTATTACCCTGGGATGTATACCATCCAGTCCAGGTGATTTATCACTTTTTAACTTATCGATTTGTCTTAGTACATCTTCCAGATTCACTGAGATTTCTTTCAGTTCCTCTGCATCATCACCCTTGAAAACCATTTCTGGTTCAGGTCGATCTCTTACATCTTCTTCCATCAAGACTGAAGCAAAGAATTCATTCAGTCTCTCCGCTATGGCCTTATCCTCCCTGAGCATTCCTTTTGCTCCTTGATCATTCAATAATCCCACATATTCTCTCATGGGTTTTCTGCTTTTGATATACCTAAAACCATTGTTATGAGTTTTTGCCTTTTTCAAGTTTCTCTTCATATTCTTTCTTAGCTGTCTTTATCAATGCTTTGCATCTAACTTGCCATTGCTTGTGTCTCTTCCTATTTTCTTCATTCAGATCCTTTTTCCATTCTTTAAAGGATTTTTTTAGGCTCCAATAGCCTCTTTCACTTCACCTTTTAACTACACCAGCTCTCATTTCCACCTTTGCTGATATGTGGAATACATCTGGTCTGGGTTTCCACAATGGAATTTTTAAATAACATCCACGCCTGGTTTATAGTCCTAACCTTTGTAACTTTTAGCTTCTTTTTAAACATTTTCCTCATTTTATCAGTCACCCTTTTGACATTGAAAGCAATGGCAGTAAAACCTGGATTGAGATAGCCAGAGACTACCACGTGTATTTACCAGGTGCAAATGCCTGTGGCAAAATGAAATCCCCTCATATGCTTTATTTTCCCTATCTCCGGCTCTGCCTCTTTTTGGCATGACTGGGAGTAGTTGTGCTGCCATATGGCTCCATTACATTCAGTTCAATACACAGGGGGACATTTTTAAAAGATTTTATGTGTGAAAACAAATAAAGACTTCAAAATCACCATCAACGTGCTCTCAACAAGTTCTAAAGTACTGGTTGTATCACACATGGACACTGGAAACCGTTCTATAGGAAGTGAGGAAAAGGGCTGTCTTTCAGCATCTCCTCATGCAAAAGGAGCCCTCCATCGTGTTCAAGAACCAATAGCATAAGATAATTCTCAGAAGACTCAGAATGATCCAGAACACCATTGTCCGCCTTATATTCGGCCTGAAAAAATGGGAACATGTTACCCCTTTCTACCACAAACTTCATTGGCTGCCATTGGAATCCAGAGAGCACAGTTACTTACCGTAACAGGTGTTATTCAGGGACAGCAGGCAGATATTCTTAACGCATGGGTGACGTCACCGACGGAGCCCCGGTACGGACACTTTTAACTAGAAAGTTCTAGTTGGCCGCACCGCGCATGCGCGGGTGCCTTCCCGCTCGACGGAGGAGAGCGTGGTCCCCAGTTAAGATAAGCCAGCTAAGAAGCCAACCCGGGGAGGAGGGTGGGACGTAAGAATATCTGCCTGCTGTCCCTGGATAACACCTGTTACGGTAAGTAACTGTGCTTTATCCCAGGACAAGCAGGCAGCATATTCTTAACGCATGGGTGACCTCCAAGCTAACAGAGAGGGAGGAGGGATGGTTGGCCATTAGGAAAACAAATTTTGTAACACAGATTAGCCGAAGTGCCCATCCCGTCTGGAGAAGGCATCCAGACAGTAGTGAGAAGTGAATGTGTGAACTGAGGACCAAGTGGCAGCTTTGCAGATCTCCTCGATGGGCGTGGAGCGGAGGAAAGCCACAGAAGCAGCCATAGCTCTGACCCTGTGTGCCGTGACAGCACCTTCCAGTGAGAGACCGGCCCGAGCATAACAGAACGCAATGCAGGCAGCAAGCCAGTTAGAAAGCGTCCGTTTAGAGACAGGGCGACCTAGACGGTTAGGGTCGAAGGACAAAAAGAGCTGAGGGGACGAGCGGTGAGCCTTCGTACGGTCAAGGTAGTATGCAAGGGCACGCTTACAGTCCAGCGTGTGTAATGCCTGTTCCCCAGGATGAGAATGGGGCTTAGGGAAAAAGACAGGTAACACAATGGATTGGTTGAGGTGGAAGTCCGAGACCACCTTGGGAAGAAATTTAGGATGGGTACGCAGAACTACCTTGTCATGGTGAAAAACCGTGAAAGGTGGGTCAGCGACCAGTGCATGTAGCTCACTAACCCTCCTGGCAGAGGTGATGGCAATGAGGAAAAACACCTTCCATGTCAGAAATTTGAGTGAAGTTGTGGCAAGAGGCTCAAATGGAGGTTTCATGAGGGCTGAGAGAACCACGTTCAGGTCCCAGACGACTGGAGGAGGATTCAGCGGTGGTTTGACTGAAGAGGCCTCTCATGAACCGGGAAACCAGGGGATGAGCCGTGAGAGATTTTCCAAGGACTGGCTCATGAAACGCAGTGATGGCACTGAGGTGGACTCTGATTGAGGTAGATTTGAGGCCAGCGTCGGAGAGAGAAAGCAAATAGTCCAGTATAGTTTCTACCGCCAATGAGGCGGGATCGTGATGATGAAGTAGACACCAAGAGGAGAACCGGTCCATTTCTGATGGTAACATTGGAGGGTGGCCGGTTTCCTGGAGGCATCCAAAATACGACAGACAGGCTGAGACAGGTTCTCTGGAGAGGTCAGCCCGAGAGAAACCAAGCTGTCAGGTGGAGCGAGGACAGATTGGGATGCAGTAGAGACTGATGCTGCTGTGTAAGTAGAGTAGGAAACACAGGAAGAGGAATGGGCTCCCTGGAGCTGAGCTGGAGCAAGAGGGAGAACCAGTGTTGGCGAGGCCACCGAGGAGCGATGAGAATCATGGTGGCTCTGTCCCTGCGGAGTTTGAACAATGTCCGCAACATCAGAGGTAGTGGAGGAAAGGCATAGAGGAACCGATCCGTCCAGTCGAGCAGGAATGCATCCGTGGCCAGACGGTGAGGAGATAAGAGTCTGGAACAGAACTGGGGCAGCTGATGGTTGTGAGGAGCTGCAAAGAGGACCACTTGCGGAGTGCCCCAGCGCGCAAAGATGGAGCGGAGTGTGGGAGGATCCAGAGTCCACTCGTGAGGTCGAAGGATGCGGCTGAGATTGTCGGCCAGGAGTTCTGTTCGCCCTGGATATATACAGCCCTGAGGAAGAGACTGTGGGCCGTGGCCCAGGACCAGATGCGGATGGCCTCCTGACAGAGGAGGGGAGATCCGGTGCCGCCTTGCTTGTTTATGTAGTACATGGCGACCTGGTTGTCTGTGCACAGAAGAAGGACCTGAGGGTAGAGAAGGTGCTGGAAGGCTTTGAGAGCATAGAACATGGCTCTGAGTTTCAGGAAATTGATGTGATGTAGACGCTCCTGAGGGGTCCAGAGACCCTGAGTGCGAAGATCTCCCAGGTGAGCTCCCCACGCATAGGGGGAGGCATCCGTGGTGATGGTCATAAAGTGAGGGGGCAGATGAAAGAGTAGACCCCTGGAAAGATTTGAGGAGTTCAACCACCATTGAAGAGATTGCTGAAGAGACGATGTCACAGAGATAGGATGAGAAAGAGGATCCGAGGTCTGTAACCATTGGTTGGCTAGAGTCCACTGAGGTGTCCTGAGGTGGAATCGTGCCAGAGGAAGTACATGGACCGTCGAGGCCATGTGGCCTAGGAGGACCATCATCTGCCGAGCTGGGATGGAGTGATGAAGGAGCACCTGATGACAGAGATGGAGCAGGGTCCGTTGTCGGTCGGCGGGAAGAAACGCCCTCATCAGAGTGGTGTCCAGAACTGCTCCAATGAATTGAAGTCGCTGTGTGGGAAGCAGATGCGACTTGGGGTAGTTGATCTCGAACCCCAGAAGATGGAGGAAAGAGATGGTGTGTTGAGTGGCTTGTAGCACAAGCGGAGATGTAGGTGCTTTCACCAACCAATCGTCCAAGTAGGGGAACACCTGGAGGTTGTGAGACCTGAGGAAGGCCGCCACCACAATAAGGCACTTGGTGAACACCCTGGGCGATGATGCGAGGCCAAAGGGTAGCACTTTGTACTGATAGTGGCGGTGCTGTACCTGAAATCGGAGGTAGCGACGTGAAGTCAGATGGATTGGAATGTGAGTGTAGGCCTCTTTGAGGTCTAGGGAACATAGCCAGTCGTGTTGAGAGAGAAGCGGGTAAAGCGTGGCAAGGGAGAGCATTCTGAACTTTTCCTTGACCAGACACTTGTTGAGGTTCCGGAGATCGAGGATGGGACGGAGGTCTCCTGTCTTCTTGGGAACCAGGAAGTAGCGGGAGTAGAATCCCTGACTCCTTTGGTCTGGGGGTACCTCTTCGATGGCATTGAGAAGAAGGAGGGATTGGACCTCCCTCAGAAGGAGGGGGGATTGAGAGGAGTGAGAAACAGACTCTATGGGAGGATTGTCCGGTGGAAGAGTCTGGAAATTGAGAGAGTAGCCGTGGCGAATGATGTTGAGGACCCACAGGTCTGATGTGATGGCCTCCCAACGGTTGAGGAAGAGTTGAAGACGTCTTCCTATCGGCTGAGGAAGAGGCAAGGATGGTGGGAGACTGGCTATGCCCTGGAGAAAAGAGTCAAAAGGGCTGAGATGGTTTTGACTGCGGGAGAGGCTTGGTCGGTGGGTGAGACTATGAACGAACCTGAGTCTGGTGCTGCTGACGAGGCCGGCGAGACTGTTGTTGTTGAGGCGGGTTGAGAGGTCTGGCCAAGAACCTGCATTGATAGGAAGACTGCTGTTTGTAGGGGCGAGCAGGAGGAGTTTTCTTCTTAAGTTTGATCAGGGTATCCCACCTGGTCTCGTGTGCCGAGTTTCTGGGTAGTTGAGTCCAGGGACTCCCCAAAGAGTTCATCACCAAGACAAGGTGCGTTGGCTAGGCGGTCTTGGTGATTAATATCGAAGTCAGAAACTCTCAGCCAGGCCAAGCGCCTCAGGGCAACAGCCATGGCAGATGCTCGAGAGGTCAGCTCAAAAGAGTCATAAATGGAGCGCACCATAAATTTCCTGAGTTGGAGCAAACTGGAAAGTTGTTGTTGAAAAACCGGGACCTTGCGTTCAGGGATGTACTTTTGGAAGGAGGAGAGTTGTTGCACCAAATGCTTCATATAGAAGGAGAAGTGGAAGGTGTAATTATTAGCTCTGTTGGCAAGCATGGAATTCTGATAAAGGCGCTTGCCAAATTTATCCATCGTTCTGCCCTCTCTGCCAGGAGGAGTAGAGGCATAAACACTGGAGCCCTGGGTTTTCTTTAAAGTGGACTCCACTAGAAGGGATTCATGGGGTAGTTGAGGTTTGTCGAACCCCGGGATAGGAATGACCCTATATAAACTATCCAGTTTTCGAGGTGCACCCGGTACCATGAGAGGGTTTTCCCAATTTTTGTAAAAAGTTTCCCGTAAGATGTTGTGGACGGGTAACTTTAAAAATTCTTTGAGGGGTTGTTCGAAGTCCAGGGCGTCAAGGAAAGCCTGGGACTTCTTAGAGTCGGACTCCAAAGGGATAGACAGAGCTGCCGACATTTCTCGTAGAAATTTTGTGAATGAGGACTGTTCAGGTTTGGAACTTGTATCGACCATCGATGGTTCCTCGTCCGTTGATGAAGCCTCATCATCGGTACCGGGTGGGGATTCTTCCCATAAGTCCGGGTCCCTGACGTCGGTATGCGCGGGACGGGACGGTGGTGCAGATGGCTCAGTATGGCGAGTCTTAGAGAGGGATTTGCCAGAGCGCATCGAGACGGTACCGGGGGAGGAAGATCGGTGCCGGTCCTGGTCTCGGGGGGACTGGTATCGGTCTCGATGTTGGGGAGGGTCGGTATCAGAGCGTGGTTGCACCGGAGGATGAAGTGGTTCAGCCGCGAGTACCGGCATGGAGGTGTTCAACGGTACCGATGGTGTCGACACCGGTGGTGTGGTGCGAGGCTCGGGCCGGTCCGGCACCGAAAGGAGTGGGGCCAACAATGTGGGCAACAAGTGCTGGAATTGTTGTAGTTGCTCCTGCAGTTGGGTTTGGAGTATGGCCGCAATGCGGTCGTCCAGAGGGGGCACCGGTACCGCTTTTTTCTTTTTCGGTATCATAGGTGCCGCTCCATGCCCCGGCAATGAGGAGGCCGATGACGAGGCACTCACCGAAATTGGGGCGGAGCGTTTGCGGGGTCGGCGTGATGCCGGGAGGACCGGCGTCGCCGGTGTGGCAGGAGGGCGCTCAAGGGAAGTGGAAGGCTTCTTAGCCGGCTTACCTGGTGCCAGCGACCCCGAGGAAGGATCAGGCGGTGTCGAAGTAGTCGGTGCCGACTTTTGCGATGCCGTTGACGGCGCGGCTGATTCCATGGCAGATCCGGTGCCGAAAAGAATATTTTATTGGATCTGTCTATTTTTTAATGTACGTTTTTTAAGAGTAGCACAGCGGGTGCAGGTGTCAGCCCGATGCTCTGGACCCAGGCACTGTAGGCACCAATTGTGCGGGTCAGTGAGAGATATCGGGCGTGCACACCGCTGGCACTTCTTAAAGCCCGGCTGAGGGTCATGAAGGGAAACACGGCCTCCGCAAAATCAAAACCGGAGGCCTGTATGGTGACAACAGGCCCCGCCGGGGCCGGTTCGAAAAATAAAGAGAAAACAAAGTTGGTTTTTTTTGGAATTTAAAACGAAAAAGAAACCCGAAGGTAAAAGAAGAAAAAGGAAGACAAAAACGCGAGCGGGAAGGCAAAATCCGATATTTCAACGGCCGTTGAAAAATACATGCGTCTTCTTCGCTCCGCGGAAACGAAGAAACTGGGGACCACGCTCTCCTCCGTCGAGCGGGAAGGCACCCGCGCATGCGCGGTGCGGCCAACTAGAACTTTCTAGTTAAAAGTGTCCGTACCGGGGCTCCGTCGGTGACGTCACCCATGCGTTAAGAATATGCTGCCTGCTTGACCTGCGATAATCCTATTTAAATTCGCCTGTTTCTGCTACAAAACAGTATTCGGTCTATCCCCAAACTACATCAACCCACACTTCTTCCTGAATCACAGAAACGAGAACTCCCGCAGAATCCAGCTATTTGCCTTCCCCTCCCTAAAACTCTGTCACTCCAATAAATTCTTCGACAAAACCTTCGCCTTCCAGGCCGCCAAACTAAACCCATGGATAGCCCAATTAATCCTCGAGGCTCCAACCTACCTCAGCTTTAGAAAATTACTCAAAACACACCTCTTCCAACGCCACAACACTTAATTGCCCCCTCCTCAAAGAACCCCCCCTCCCCCCCTTTTTTTTATCACGCCCCACCCTCACCCCCCCGATCCACACTATCCCGCCCCCCCAATTTCATCTACTTCGTTGCCTGCATCCCTGTTCAATTTAACACTTAACTCTATGTAAATCTGTTCAATTCATACTTACTGCATGTAACTATGTTTAATTAATGTGAACCGCCTAGAACTCACTGGGTATGGCGGTATACAAGAATAAAGTTATTATTATTATTATTATTAGAATTAACTTGCTCTCTGCTGTGTAACTGGGCCTTAGTTAGGGAAAGGTAGGATTATAAGGGTTACTGTGTATTCCTATACAAATAGAGGGGCATAAACAAAAGAAATGTCTAAGTCTGTTTTGGGCAGTGTCCAAAGTCCATTCTCAAAAAAATATGTCAAAATTTTTTTTTTCTTTTTAATTGTCTGCTTCTACATCCAGCCATTTGATCATTCAGACCAGTCATTCAGATCCAGATCATCCAGATCATTCAGATCATCCAGATCATTCAGATCAGTCGTCTATCTTTATTCCACATTCTCGTCCCAAAATTTGTCCAAGTCTCAAACGCCCAGAACAAGATCTTTTGGACCTGGTAGGGGCCAGCAAAGTGAGAGACTGGCCACCCAGACATGGCAACAGAGTAGTGGGGCACCTTACAGGGCACTGCTTTGAACTTCACAAAAAGGGTGCCACATACACAACAACTCCCTTGCAGGTCATGGTGAGCTCCACCAAAATACCCTCAAAACCTCCCACCTGTCTACAACCCCAATAGCCCTTATGGCTGCAGGTGCCACCTATATGGCAGTAGAGTATGGTTTGGGGTTTTTTGGTGGACTCACATTTTTCACCCTGAATGCAGTGGTTAGAGTGTCTTATGGGCCTGGGTCTTCCTCTCTATGGTTCACTAGCCCACCCCACAGGCTATTTAAGAGATCTCTGTGCAGCTCTACTAGGCTTTCCTATGCCAGTTGCTGATGTTCTGGAGGCAGGTATGTACGTTTTTATTCTGATTTTATGGGGGTGAGGGGTTTAGTGATCACTGGGGGGATGTGGGGGGAATCTTTACTTTGTCCCTGCAGTGGTTATCTGGTCACTTTGGATGCCTTCTGGGCACTTAGACCTGGTTTTAGATCGCTTAAGACACAACATATAAGTTCCATCCAGACATCCTTGTTAAACTTTCAATTATCCCTGCAGTACGACTAAGTCTAGGTCAACCCACCTCCCGCCGTAACCACTCCTCCAAAAATGCCCCTTTTAGCTCTGGACGTACTGCGGGATTCAGAGGCCTAAAAAATCTCTGGATACGTCTAAAAACCCGTTTCGATTATCAGCACTTGGACGACCTGTCTTTCGGGTCATCCAAGTGCCGACTTGGGCGGGTTTTTAGATGTATTTTCCTTTCAATTATGAGCCCCATAGTCTTTTTCTATGAGGTTCAAGACTTTTCTCTTGTGAAATCATTTTCGTAAAAACGAGATAGACATTTAGCAGTTTTGAAAATGGGTATGTTTGGTAATGGATTTTTTTGTGTGTCTTCCACAAAATGTCCAAACTCGGATCTGGACATCATATCGAAATCGGCCCTTCACACAGTAGTACCTGAGAGCCCAGAGTCTGGCACAATCCTTCGTAGGCGACTCTTGTTTGCAGATGCATCACGTTGGTCCTTTGAAGTGTCACCTTTTCATCTAACTTCTCAGCCAGCAGCTTCTCGTATTTCTGCACATTCCTTGCTACCCTCTCATTGCCTGGATCTTATAGAAATTAATGAAAAGCAAGTTTAGGGCAGACATGGGCAATAGAGAATGACACGGTGACAAAATTCATCACCGTTCCCGTCCCCGTGGATAACCGCGGGAAACCATCTTCATGTCATTCTTTAAGGAGAGAGGGAAGAATCAGAGTATGAATGGCCACAACCACTGACCCACAAGCTTTGCTTTGAAGAATGCTGGTGTAGAAAGACCGAGGTTGAAATAGACACTAGAAAATGACATGGGATTATTTCCCACGGGGACGGGAACGGTGATGAATTTTGTCACCGTATCATTCTGTAATGGGCAACTCCGGTCCTTGAGGGCCGCAATCCAATCGGGTGTTTCAGGATTTCCTCAATGAATATACATTGAAAAAGCAGTGCATGCAAATAGATCTCATGCATATTCATTGGGGAAATCCGGAAAACCCGATTGGATTCCGGCCCTCGAGGACCAGAGTTGCCCATGTCTGGTTTAGGGAGTGAAGAACTTCTGTGCACAACAGAGGAGCGGGGCATGGTGGGATGATGAACTTAAGGTGGCCAAACAGGTAGAAAGGTGACAGCGAAAGCCAGATGGATGCTTGGGTGCATAGAGAGAGGAATGGCCAACAGGAAAAAGGCAGTGATAATACCTCTGTATGTCTCTCGGGTGAGATCAGTGGCATAGAGAGGGAGGCGATCAGCATTGCTGCGCCGCGCGTCCCCCATCTCTTTCCCGCCGCTCGAGTGTCCCCTCGCTTACCTCTTGAAATGTTTGCTAGCGCAAGCAGCACCTTCCGCCTCCTGCTCGCGCTGGCTTTGGTTCCGTGACCAAGAAGTGGTGTCAGAAGGAAGCCGAGGCCGGCGCAAGTGGGAGGTGGAAGATGCTGATCACGCCGGCGAATGTTTCAAGAGATACAGGGGCGGAGAGGAGGAGAGGTGCTGGCGCCCCTGCCATGACGGAGCCCAGGGTGGTCCGCTCCCCCCATCCCCCCCCACCTTACCACACCACTGAGTGAGATCCCACTTGCAACCAGGGAAGCCAGAGCTGGCCAAGTGGCAGTGCCCTGAATGATGCTTCATCGTTTAGACTTTTGGTACAGTCCCTCATACTCAGTCAGCATGATTACTGTAATATTGCCTATTTGGTAATAGCTCAGAGAAACATACAGCGACCGCATATGGTTCAAAATGCGGCGCTCAGATTGATTTTGGGGCTCAAGAAATATGACCACATAACACCTTCTTTTCGAAAATTGCATTGGTGGAAGCTCGGGTGAAGTTCAAATTTGGTGGTTTCTGTTTTAAGGTTTTGTTTGGTCTCACCCCTAAATATTTAGTTGATCTCTTTTCTTTTGCAACTAATAAACACAGAAGTTCGCACTTGAATTTCATCTTTCTGCCTGTTATAGGTTGTAAACTTAAAAAAATCAACACCTTTTGTCATACCAGGCGGCATTATGGGGCAAGGATTTGGAACGTTTGATCATGTCCTCCAATTCCTATGTGGAATTTAGGAGACATTTAAAGACACACTTGTTTTCTAAATATTTGGGTAATTAGTTTTCAATTACCTTGGATATCTACTATTCTGGAGACTGCACCTTCCAAAAGTTATGGACAGTCCAGAGGGCGGCTACTAAATGGTGAATGGTCATCATAAAGCGTAAGGTTACTAGACATCTGGATTTCCCCTGGACATGTCCTCCTTTTGACAAAGTGCTGGGTTTTGAAAAGCCTCCTCAAATCGCGTCGGGCAGGGAGGAAATCCGTGCCTGTCCCATGCCTTCTTGAATTCAGACACAGTGTCTCCACCACTTCTTCCGGGAGACTGTTCCACGCATCTACCACCCTTTCTGTAAAAAAGGATTTCCTTAGATTACTCCTGAGTCTATCACCTCTTAACTTCATCCCATGCCCTCTCATTGCAGAGTTTCCTTTCAAATGAAAGTGTCTCGACTAATGCGCATTTACGCCACGTAGGTATTTAAACATCTTTATCATATCTCCCCTCTCCTGCCGTTCCTCTACAACAGTGATTCCCAACCCTGTCCTGGAGGAACACCAGGCCAATCGGGTTTTCAGGCTAGCCCTAATGAATATGCATGAGAGAGATTTGCATATGATGGAAGTGATAGGCATGCAAATTTGCTTCATGCATATTCATTAGGGCTAGCCTGAAAACCCAATTGGCCTGGTGTTCCTCCAGGACAGGGTTGGGAACCACTGCTCTACAATATACATATTAAGGCTGTCCCCATACGCCTTATGATGAAGACAACACACCATTTTAGTAGCCTTCCTCTGGACCGACGCCATCCTTTTTATATCTTGCTGAAGGTGTGGCCTCCAGAATTCTAAATGAGGTCTCACAAAAGTTTTATACAGGGGCATCAATACCACCTTTTTCCTACTGTCCATACCTCTCCCTATGCAACCTAGCATTTTTCTAGCTTTCGCTTTCAAAACGAATGCTAGGAAGTTTTTCTTTACCCAGCGTGTGGTGGACACCTGGAATGCGCTTCCAGAGGGTGTAATAGAGCAGAGAACGGTACTGGGGTTCAAGAAAGGACTGGACAATTTCCTGCTGGAAAAAGGGATAGAGGGGTATAGTTAGAGGATTACTACACAGGTCCTGGACCTGTTGGGCCGCCACGTGAGCGGACTGCTGGGCACGATGGACCTTAGGTCTGACCCAGCAAAGGCATTGCTTATGTTCTTATGGGAGAGGAGAAGATATAGATGCTCTGGATGGGCCATTTGGCCTTTATCTGCCATCATGTTTCTATGTTACTAAAGTTCTGTGACATCACAATGCAGGTTGAAAGAGCCTTAGCCTATAGGAAGAGGAGATGCAAATGTTAAGAGCCTTAGCCAATAGGGAGAGGAGGAGATAGTGGATGCTGTGGATGGGCCATTTGGCCTTTATCTGCCATCATGTTTCTATGTTACTAAAGTTCTGTGACATCACAATGCAGGTTGAAAGAGCCTTAGCCTATAGGAAGAGGAGATGCAAATGTTAAGAGCCTTAGCCAATAGGGAGAGGAGGAGATAGTGGATGCTGTGGATGGGCCATTTGGCCTTTATCTGCCATCATGTTTCTATGTTACTAAAGTTCTGTGACATCACAATGCAGGTTGAAAGAGCCTTAGCCAATAGGAAGAGGAGATGCAAATGTTAAGAGCCTTAGCCAATGCACTTCCAGAGGACATAATAGGGCAGAGCACGGTACTGGGGTTCAAGAAAGGATTGGACAATTTCCTACTGGAAAAAGGGATAGAGGGTTAGAGGATTACTACACAGGTCCTGGACCTGTTGGGCCGCCACGTGAGCGGACTGCTGGGCACGATGGACCTCAGGTCTGACCCAGCAGAGGCATTGCTTATGTTTTTATGTTCTTATGTCACCTTTTCAACCTGTTTGGCCACCTTGAGATCATTACATACAATCACACCCAAGCATCCTTCTAGCTTTCTCCGTCACCAGAATGACAGACTGCTGGTTTGTATCTCACCATGGAGGAATAGTCTAATGGTTAGAGCAGCAAGCAAAGAACCCAGGGAAGCCAGAGTTTGAATCCCACTGTGGCTTCATGTGATCATGAGCAAGTTAGTTCAACCTCTATTACCTCAGGTACAAACTTAGGCCTTCTTTTACTAAGCCGCAATGGAGGTTTTTACCGCAGCCCGGGGCACTAAATGCTCCGTCGCTCATAGAAATTCAATGAGTGTTGAAGTAGCATCGAAGCATTTAGTGCCCCGAGCTAGGGTAAAAAGCTCTATCACGGCTTAGTAAAAAAAAAAAAAAAAAGGGGGGGGGGGGAGTTAGCTTGTAAGCTCTCCAGGCATGGGGAAATACCTGAATGTAACGTTGAGTTACTCCTGAAAAAAGTGTGAGCCAAATAAAATTTCCAAAGAAGTCACACATGGAAAAATTCAAATACATCTTGCTAGAGATAATAGTTTTTACGACCATTGGTGATAATGTAGAGATATGGGACGGTCCACTGGTTTCCTTTGGTTCCAATTAGGACCATTTTGAGCTAACGGAATTAAATTTTGTTTTTGCAAACTTATGTCTGCCTAGCAAATTGTTTAAAGAGCCTTGAAGAAAAACTGATTTATGTCCAAATGTATATGTGTATGATTCAAAAATTCTAACAATCTGAAATACCTACCGTAAAAGAGAAGATCTCTGGAGAGGCTCAGAGCGTAAGAAATATTTCCCACCTAAAACGGAGAGAGAAAAACAGAAACGTGGGTTTTCCCTTGTGGCTTTACTCTGCTCCCAAGGAAATTGCACGGAAACGTCATAACTTCCCGCTGAAATGGCTCCTATGGACAACATAGTTGCACATCCTTACCTGTCCTCTGTCGGAGGCCAAGGCAAATCAGTCGATGGCAATGAAAGCTAGAGAATCAAAGAGGAGGCAGCTTTGTTGAAAGAGGTGTCTCCTTCTGTCTATAACTGTCAAAAAACTAAGTCATTGAGTCACTGTTTGAATTCGTACAACTTTGGATGAATAAAGGCATTTGGATTTATCAGATGACTTGAAAAAATGGGAACATGTTACTCCCTATTCCCAAAAATTACATTGGTTACCGATAGAGGCCAGAGTTTTATTCAAATTTTCATTTTCGATTTTCGGTATGTCTCCAGCTTACCTTGTTTCCCATGTCTCTTTAAATTACTCAAACAAGCCAACACGTAAACGTAAAGTCCAGTTATTTACAAATCCTCCTGTCAAATTATGTCCTTTTAAGATATTTTTAGAGAGAACTCTCGCTTTACAGGCAGCTAAATTGAATACCTGGTTTGGCAAAATTATACTAGAAGTTCCATCTTACTATAATGTTAATGCTTTTAATCTATAGGCATTAAGTATCTTCTAGAAATAGCTCTTCTTGTATTGTAAGTTGGCTGGATGTTCGGCCTTATCTTGCTGCGAACCGCCTAGAACCTTTTACTGGTTTGGTGGTATAGAAGAAATAAATGATTATAAGTTTTAGTGAATATGTTTTAGAAATGTTGATGTCTTTGATGCCAGTGATGGATCTGTGAAGTGGGCTGTGCCGGGAGTGGTATTAAGACATAGAAACATAGAAAAAAACAACAACATAGAAAAACATAGAAAAATGACGGCAGATAAGGGCCATATAGCCCATCAAGTCTGCCCACACTATTTACCCACCCTCTTAAGTCTTCTGACCCCTTAAGTATAATTGTAATTATACTGTCACTCTACTGACCCGCTCATTCAAGTCCTAGTGACCCTATCCCTTGGCATGACCTCGTAGGGATCCCACATGGGTATCCCATTTGTTCTTGAAGTCTGGGATGCTGCGTGCCTCGACCACCTGCACTGGAAGCTTGTTCCAATGCTCGATCACTCTCTCCGTGAAGATGTACTTCCTGGCGTCTCCACGAAACTTCCCTCCCCTGAGTTTGAGCGGATGTCCTCTTGTGGTCGAGGGTCCCCTGAGAAGAAAGATATCGTCTTCCACCTCGACCCGTCCTGTGATGTACTTAAATGTCTCAATCATGTCTCCCCTCTCCCTACGCTCTTCAAGACCTGCACTAAAATAGGACTGTTTGTTATCAGGCCGCTTCAGAGACTTTTCTATCTCTTCAATTTGTTTTCTTTTAGTTTTAATTTTCTATCTCTTTGATTTTTGATCTTGGAAATGTTTTATATGTTGTTATTACTTATTTTTATTTTAATCAGGTACTTTAGCCAGATTGTGAGCCTTCGGGACAGATAAGAAGTTGCCTCCGCTGAGGCAGACCAGAGGTCCATCTCGCCCAGCGGTCCGCTCCCGCGGCGGCCCATCAGGCCCATTGCCTAAGCAGTGGTCCTTGACTATTTCTATAACCTACCTCTACTCCTATCCCTACATCCTACGTCAACTCCTATCTGTACCCCTCAATCCCCTTATCCTCTAGGAACCTATCCAAACCTTCTTTGAAGCCCTGTAACGTGCTCCTGCCAATCACAGCCTCCGGAAGCGCGTTCCATGTATCCACCGCCCTCTGGGTGAAAAAGTACTTCCTAGCGTTTGTTCTAAACCTGTCCCCTTTCAATTTCTCCGAGTGCCCCCTTGTACTTGTGGTTTCCCCATAATTTGAAAAATCTGTCCCTGTCTACTTTTTCTATGCCCTTCAGGATCTTGAAGGTTTCTATCATGGGATTGAGGGGTACAGATAGGGTCGTTTTTCTCAAGTACCTAATTTCATTTTAGTTTGAGACTTTGTAAACTGCTTAGGTCAGTAAAATGCAGGCGCGGTAGATCAAATCTTAAATAAACAGAAACACAAACATAACTGATTAACTCAAGGAAGAGAAGATTGTAGAGGGATTGTATTTAGTGGCACAGCCAAATGGTGATTTGGGGGGGAAGGGGGTGCTTGATATTAGTTGTTTATTTGAATCAGTTTTTCTAATCAAGTTTTACTTTATTTTATTGTCTTTATTTGAAATTGAGGGGTCCTTTTACTAAAGTGCATTAATCGATTTAGTGCGCGTTAAAACTAAGGTGCCCCTTATATTCTATGGGTGCCTTAGCATTTAGTGCACACTAGGCTTTGTCATGCGCTAAATCAATTAGTGCGCTCTAAAACAGTTAGTGAGCCTTAGTAAAACAAACCCTTAATAAATAAAAAATTTTTTAAACAAATTTTAAAGTTATTGTCAGCAGGTGAAGGGCGGGGTGGGGCTAGGAGCCCCCCTGAACTGGTCTGCACAGTGCCCCGCAGTTGTTATAACCAGCCTTGCATATATTGCCCATATAAATGGAGTCTGATGCACAGGATGGTTTTTTTGGGAGTTGATGTCATTAGACCAGGGGTGTCAAAGTCGGTCCTCGAGGGCCGCAATCCAGTCGGGTTTTAGGATTTCCCCCATGAATATGCATGAGTTCTATTTGCATGCACTGCTTTCATTGTATGCTAATAGATCTCATGCATATTCATTGGGGAAATCCTGAAAACCCGACTGGATTGCGGCCCTCCAGGAGGGACTTTGACACCCCTGCCTTAGAGAGAGGAATAGAGAATGGTTAATGCAGATGGGCACACTGGACGGGCCACTTGGCCTTTATCTGCCATCATGTTACAATGTTTCTATAATCATAAAGCTCTATGGCAAAGTCGGTCCTCGAGGGCCGCAAATCAGTCGGGTTTTAGGATTTCCCCAATGAGATCTATTTGCTTGCACTGCTTTCATTGTATGCTAATAGATCTCATGCATATTCATTGGGGAAATCCTAAAAACCCGGCTGGATTGCAGCCCTCGAGGACCGACTTTGACACCTATGCATTAGACAACAGACTAATCCTGTCTAATGATGTTGGCTGAGATCATCACTTACAAAAGAGCACACCCTCTGCTTCATAGGCTCCTTTCCCTGTGCAGTAGAGAATGACACGGGGACAAATTTTTCCCCGTCCCCTCGGGAACTCATTTTCCCATCCCAGTGAGTTCTTTTCCTGTCCCTCCCCCATTCCTGCAAGCTCCGTCCTCATCTGCACAAAGCCTTATAACACTTTCAAATCATAAGTGTTCAATGCTTGTGCAGTTAAGGCAGAGCTTACAGGAAGGGGACAGAGAGAGCGACAAAACACGCGGGGATGGGTGAAATTGTGCCTATCTTCGCTGATTGTCCAGCTCTTCTTATTGTAAACCGCCTCGAACTATTATGGCTTTGGCGGTATATAAAAATAAAAATGATTTTTTTTTTTTTTTTAATATTTTTTATTCTTTTTTTAAATTCTTACATCAAGTGAAATACATGTAATACATTCAATTATGAAAAAACACTTGAAATTATTATTAAATGTTCTTACAATGTGAATTAAATAAACCCTTTATCAGAATTTTATATCATATTAATATTACAATATTTTTCCCTTCCCTACCCCCTCTATATGTTCTATACATGTGTTATTATATCTGATCAGTAGAATAATTTGTCAATGGTCCCCATATTTTATTAAATTTTTTAATATAACCTTGTTGTAATGCCAATACTTTTTCCATTTTATATATATGACAAATTGAATTCCACCAAAAAGTGTAATTCAATTTAGTGTAATCCTTCCAGTTCTGAGTAATTTGCTGTATAGCGACCCCTGTTAAAATTAATAAAAGTTTATTATTATTAGCTGAAATCGGACTTTGTGTTCTCATTGCTGTTCCAAATAATATTGTATCATATGATAGTCCAACATGATTTTCTAATAAATTATTAATTTGGGGCCAAATTAATTTCCAAAAGGAATTAATGCAGGGACAAAAGAATAGTAAATGGTCCAATGTCCCCACTTCTATCCTACAATGCCAGCATCTATTAGATCTACTATTATCTAAATTTTGTAATCTCGTAGGGGTCCATAAAACTCTATGTAATATAAACAATCATGTTTGACTCATAGATGCTGATCTTGTAGTATGTATTCTCCAGGACCAAAATTTTTGCCATTGAGATGGAGAAATTATCTGTCCTATCTCAATACTCCAACTATCCCTAAGTCCTGATCTCTTTTTTTTGTTTAAAAATTCGTTTATTTTCTTATACCATTTTGCGGCTTGGTGTCCTTGAAAATCCGCCTGAAAACAAAGGATTGGTAAATTATATTGAGAGTTTAGATTCTTCCATTCAGGGAACCCTTCCTGAATGGCCTGCTTCAATTGCATCCATTTAAAATATTGTGTTTTATCTAATCCAAATTTTTGTTGCAATTGTGAAAAACTAAGCAGCGATCCATTTATTATTATATCTTTTAAAGTACGTATACCTGCTTTTATCCATTGTTTCCATACTATTTTAAATCCACCAATTTTGATCCTGGAGTTTACCCAAATAGATTGATTTAAAGATTTAGTCAATGGATCTTTTGATAAATTGCTTATAAATCTTAATGTTTTCCATGTATCTGTTAGAATTCTATGATCTTTATATCTCCTAGGTATTGTTATACTAATTTAATAACATTTAATAAAATATGGGGACCATTGACAAATTATTCTATTGATCAGATATAATAACACATGTATAGAACATATAGAGGGGGTAGGGAGGGAAAACTATTGTAATATTAATATGATATAAAATTCTGATAAAGGGTTTATTTAATTCACATTGTAAGAACATTTAATAATAATTTCAAGCGTTTTTTCATAATTGAATGTATTACATGTATTTCACTTGATGTAAGAATTTTAAAAAAAGAATAAAAAATATTAAAAAAAAAAAAAAAAATTATTAAATTATTGAGTTCCTGCGGGGAAGGGGAAAAATTTGTCCCCGTGTCATTCTCTGACAGTTCCTGACTATACATTAAAAAATGGTTTAACCACAAGACACGTCACAAGAGGACATGTCAAGCAAAAATATATCGTACCTTGTGGAAGAAATTAAACAATTTTCACCAATTTATTCAAAGCCTAAGCAAATGCCGCAGCGTCTGCCAAGGTTCGCACACACTTCGAGCTGTCAAAAAAAATGACAGTTGGAACAAAATGCTCTCCATCCCAGTCAATGCCAGACACTGTATTACAGCAAATTCAGCCAGGGAATGCCCACATTAGCCACAGACCACAAGGGTGTGTTTGTTATAAAGCTAAAGACATCCCAATTTAAAAAGAATTCGTGCCTCCATGAACAACTAATGCAATTCATGATAACAATGTGTGACATGGTCATGTTGCCTCAATCCATAAATGAGCCTAACCGCAGTACACTTCTCCCTCCGCATTCGCGGATTCAGCAATCGCGGTTTCGATTATTCACGGTTTTTAGCTTGCTGGCTCCTCCCCCCAAATGACGTCAGCTTGCATAGAGAAATTGCCAATTCCAAGCGCTTACTGAGAAAATCGCCGATGCCCGGCACTTTCTTCACCATACTTTGCCTCTCCTTCAGGAACAGGCCAGGTCTCCCACCATGTTATTCGCGGTTTCACCCTATTCACGATGGTTTTTAATAGAAAACAGCGAATAACATATGAAAAAGTTATTCACGTTTTTTTTTGTATTCACAAGTCTGTTAATCCCCTATAACTGCGAATACGGAGGGAGAAGTGTATTTGAGATTATTTGCAACCTAATTCGATTTTTCTTGGTATTTGCCAAGTAGATGATATTGCAATAATCCAAATGACTGAGAACCAAAGTCTGCACCAGAATCTTGAAAGCTGAAAAATCAAAATAATTTCTGAGTGCTCGGAAACCCTTACGGACCACAGTCTCCATCTGGCTCTGCATGGTAAGATTCTGCTTTGAATGTGTAACCACAAAAGGTGGTATACAAGTCCCACTCCTGTGTTTTTAAATTCGGGTGTGTTTGTTATAAAGCCCTTTTCGGACTACTACCCTCTTATTTGGTATCATATCTGAAATTGTTTCATTCAAAAAAGCAGACCAGGAATTCGGGCACGCTTATTTTCCTCACCCTTCGGGGTCGTCGCTAGAAAACATTCTTTGATAGGACTTTAGAATATCAGGCGGGGATAGCGGATTCCTGGATAAGCCCGTTGATTGCTCAGGCGTATTCTTATCCTATATTTAGGAAATTATGAAAATCTCCTCTGTTTGACAATGAAGAATGTTGATCTTCAAGCTTTTGAATGATTTTATCATGCCGTGTTTGTAAATTTTTCTTTACAATTAGGTTGCATTTTAATCAAG
Organism: Geotrypetes seraphini; assembly: GCF_902459505.1. NCBI lineage: Eukaryota > Metazoa > Chordata > Amphibia > Gymnophiona > Dermophiidae > Geotrypetes > Geotrypetes seraphini. Next base: position 10,025,182 of record NC_047089.1, on the reverse strand, counting down.
ATATTAATACTTGTATGTTTAAGTTGTATTTTATCCAATATATACAACTGGGATAAATTTCAAAAAAAGGTTTGTTCCCAAAATATCTGAATAGGCAAACAACTAGTAAAGGAACAGGCTACTTTAAATACCTTTTTAAACGAGTAAATGTGCTCAGAATCCAAGATGGAAAAAAACTTCAATTTGGGGTACAAACCCCTAAAAGGCGTTTTTTATAGAATCAATCATTGCACCATTTTGAGTAAAAAGGTAATAGAGAGTGCTTGTTGAGAAACACTCGAGTTAAATGTCCTTAAATGTCCAATAAAGTGGATATTCTCCAACTACTATATGAATTCTATGAGTTTGAGTTCAAAAAATATAATAATGAGAACTTATCTAAGTGGGTTCAGGTAGCGTTGACCCGGCGAGGTTCTGACGCGTTTCGCCAATCCTGGCTGCTTCAGAGAACCTGCTACGCTGCTAGTGAACTGTTGCTTAAATAGTCCAAAGTTAAAGGTGCTTCTTATATCTGGTTCAGAAGAACTTTTTTTACGTTTCCTGTGTTTGCCTAAGTTGTATTTTAACCATGATGTATAATTCTGCCTATAGAAATGTGTATACGATTTATCTACTGTTGTGAACCGCCTAGAACTAATGGCAGGGCGGCATACAAGAAACAAAATTATTATTATTAATTCCATTCATTGCCCATCCTCATGATTTTCATACTTACTTTGAAGTAAGAAAAGGCCAGATAGTCCAGGGCATCTTCCAGGCTTCCCTCATTTTCTGTAAGCCAGCTTCCATAGGAGCTTCGGAAAAGGCCGACAGCCTCCTCTAGCCACGCTATTGAATGGTAATAGTCCTCATTCTCATAGGCCACCTGAGAAGACCAAGTAGCCAATTAGTTTTAAGTGAATGGAAAAAACTCCACCTCAGAGGATTTATTCAGGGAGGGATGTGATTTTTTCTGTTACAGACCCTCAAATTTAGAATTCGCTCCCGATCAACAACAAAAACTTTATTTTTTCTATCCCGCCACAATCTTGCGACTTCTAAGCTGCACAATCAGCGAAATACAGTGATTACAGAGTACAATTAGTGAGAAACATAATATTAGCATGTTACGGTGAAGAGGGCTGGACAGCCGGCGAATTTAGAATACAGAATTTAGAAGAAAAATTACTCAGCAAGTTTAAAAGTCTCCTAAAAAGTTGGCTTGGAATGGAACTGATTCATTTAAATTTTATGATTTGACATTGGACTAGGGACACTGCCAAGTGAAAATTAAGTGGGCAACGTTCCCTAACCTCTTGTTTCATTACCTATCCCTTTTTATTTGTTTTTGAATTGTATTTAGAAACATAGAAATAGACGGCAGATAAGGGCCCACGGCCCATCTAGTCTGCCCACCTTAATGTCCCTCCCCTACCTTTGCCCTGTGAATAGATCCCATGTGCCGATCCCATTTGGCCTTAAAATCAGGCACGCTGCTGGCCTCAATCACCTGTAGTGGAAGACTATTCCAACGATCAACCACTCTTTCAGTGAAAAAGAATTTCCTGGTGTCACCTCGTAGTTTCCCGCCCCTGATTTTCAACGGATGCCCTCTTGTTGTCGTGGGACCCTTGAAAAAGAAGATATCTTCCTCCGCCTCGATGCGGCCCGTAAGATACTTGAACGTCACAATCATGTCTCCCCTCTCTCTGCGCTCCTCGAGCGAGTATAGCTGTAATTTGTCAAGCCGTTTTTCGTATGGTAGATCCTTGAGTCCCGAGACCATCCGGGTGGCCATTCTTTGCACCGACTCCAGTCTCAGCACATCCTTGCGATAATGCGGCCTCCAGAATTGCACACAGTATTCCAGGTGGGGCCTCACTATGGATCTATACAATGGCATAATGACTTCCGCCTTACGACTGACGAAACCCCTTCGTATGCAGCCCATGATTTGTCTTGCCTTGGACGAAGCCTGCTCCACTTGATTGGCAGACTTCATGTCCTCACTGACGATTACCCCCAAGTCTCGTTCTGCTACCGTTTTTGCTAGGATCTCGCCATTAAGGGTATAAGACTTGCATGGATTCTGGCTGCCCAGGTGCATAACTTTGCATTTTTTGGCATTGAAGTTGAGTTGCCATGTCCTAGACCATCGCTCCAGTAGGAGTAGGTCGTGCATCATGTTGTCGGGCATTGAATCTTCGTCTGTTGTGCATTTGCCCACTACATTACTCAGTTTGGCGTCATCGGCGAATAATGTTATTTTACCTCGAAGCCCTTCTGCCAAGTCTCTTATAAAGATGTTGAATAGGATTGGGCCCAAGACTGAGCCCTGTGGTACTCCACTAATCACCTCCGTCATTTCGGAGGGGGTGCCGTTCACCACCACCCTTTGGAGCCTACCTCCAAGCCAGCTCCCAACCCATTTCGTCAATGTGTTACCTAATCCTATAGAACTCATCTTGCTCAGTAACCTGCGGTGTGGTACGCTATCGAATGCTTTGCTAAAGTCCAGGTACACGATGTCCAGGGACTCCCCAATATCCAGCTTCCCTGTCACCCAATCAAAGAAGCTGATCAGGTTGGATTGGCAGGATCTCCCCTTAGTAAATCCATGTTGTCGGGGATCCCGTAGATTCTCCTCATCCAGGATCTTATCTAATTGGTGTTTGATTAGAGTTTCCATTAGTTTGCTCACTATCGATGTTAGACTCACTGGTCTGTAGTTTGCTGTCTCCATCTTTGAGCCTTTCTTGTGCAGTGGAATGACGTTAGCCGTCCTCCAGTCCAACGGGACGCTGCCTGTACTAAGGGAGAGGTTGAAGAGCGTGGACAGTGGCTCCGCCAAGACATCACTCAGCTCCCTAAGCACCCTGGGGTGCAGGTTGTCCGGCCCCATTGCTTTGTTAACCTTGAGCTTTGACAGCTCACCGTAGACACTGCTGGGCGTAAACTCAAAGTTACTAAACGGGTCAACTGAGCCAACCCTTGTGTGTAGCTGAGGGCCGAGCCCTGGCGCTTCTCGGGTGAAGACTGAGCAGAAGTATTCATTTAATAGTTGGGCTTTTTCCGAATCCTTTTCCACATAGTCTCCATCTGGATTCCTAAGACGTACAATCCCGCCTGAGTTTTTTCTTCTATCACTGATATACCTGAAGAAGGATTTATCTTGCTAGAGACTCCTCCATGAGGAATTTAGCCTCCCTGACTGCTGTTTTGACGGCTTTTGATTTGGCCAGGTAGTCTGCTCTAGAGTCCTGCTTCCCTGATTGTTTGTAAGAGATGAATGCTTTTTTCTTCTCCTTGATCAGGTCTGAGATCTCCGCAGTAAACCACTGTGGCTTATTGTTCCTTCTCCGTTTACTTACTGATTTTACATAGCGGTTTGTTGCTTCTTGTATGGCCACTTTTTTTTCGCCTCCCTTTCTCAAACGTATTATTTTATTAAAATTAGTACTAATTGTCCTGGGGTTTTTTTTATTTTTATTTTAACCTAATTTTTAACTAAATGTAAATCGCATTGGATTTGGATTTTGCGATTAAATCAAATATTTTACATAAACTTGAAACTTGATATAAGACTACAAATAACATAACGTATTACATGTGTTATTGACTTAGGTGCCTTTTTATAAAATTATCCCCTAAATACAGGAGTATCTACTTTGCTGTTTAGATACTGAGCAGCTGTATATTCGGGATTTTTTTTTTTTGTTTGTTTCAATATCTTTATTGATTTCCGCAGTCATACGTTCCTAAATGTTTTCCCCTTGTAACGCATTACCTTCAAATGTGTTCCTAAAATGTTTAGGTGACCTGTCAGACGCACACAGGACAATGGTGCGCCGACAATCGCGCGAAGGACATTTGCGTACCAGCGCACACTGCCTGAGACCCGACCATTTTTACCTCTTTAGGGGGGGGTTGGGGGACCCCCCCACTACACTTAAAGCATTCAGTTGCTATCTAGTGTTAGGGTAAGGTTTACCCGAAAAGGGTTCCCATAATCATCATGTAAACCTTAGCCTAGCACCAGATAGCAAGTGAATGTTTTAATGTGCCGCACTTCTTGGTGTGCGCATTTGACGAGGCAGAATTGTTGGCGCGCGATTATCCTGGGCGCAATTGTCGGTGTACCCACACACACAGTGGTGCAGCGAGGGTGGGAGACACCCGGTGTGGTGGCGCCCCCACACTAGTTTCAAGTTTATTGAGTTTTAATATACCGACCATCAGCAAGTATCTGAACGGTTTACAATAAAAATTTTAAAAGATAAATAATTAAAAAATAATGAAAGTGCACACCAAGGACATAAACAGGACAGACATGAAAGTGTGGGAAAAAGGGAGATGGGGGGGGAGAGTTACATGTTAAAAGAAGAATGGAGAAAGAGGGGAGAGGGTAAAACATATGGGGCGGGATCGCTTTATAAAAGCGGTTTGCTGAATAAGGAAAGAAAAAGATAGAAAAGAATGAGAAGAAAGAGAAAAAAGAGAAAGAAAAAAGAAAAAAAAAAAAATTTAAATAAAATATATAAAACACGTAAGAAAAAGGTGTCTCTAAATACAGGAGAAGGCGTCGCTAAATAAGAAAGTCTTCAGGCTTATCTTGAATTTATCAAGTTGATGTTCGAATCGGAGTTGCTGTGGCAGAGCATTCCACTCTTCTCTGCCATGCGCCCATTCTCCCCCCCCCCCCCCCCGGTACCTTTTTATCTTCACCGGCACCAGCAGCATCTCCATCCTGCTGTCCGTGCCGGCCTCGGCTTTCCCTGTGATGTCACTTTCTAGTCACGCGACCAGGAAGTGACTTCAGAGGGAGAGCCGAATCTGGTGCGAGCAGCAGCTTGGCGCTTCTGCTCGTGCTGGCGAAGAGTCAGAGGCGCGGGGTGGGGGAGGAAAGGTGCGTGTGCAGTGGGGGAGGGGTGGGAAAGGACCGAGGAGGAGAGGTGCTGGTGCCCCCCCCCCCCACCAAAGATAGCACCTGGGGTGGTCCATCCCCCTTACTACACCACTGCACGAGCACGCGCACACACACACACACACACAAATTTGAATCTTTGCACCCATATATGCTACTGTCTTCCAGCCCTTCACAGCCAGGATTGTGATGGGAAAACACGTCATAGCAGCATAATCGATGCCAAGAAGGCTGCAAGAAATTAATGACAAGGCACATTCCTGCCAAAACTCTCCCTACTTGACTCGTATTTCAGTCTTTCTGGAATGTAAAGCCAATAATTCTCAGAGCTTTCGGAGAGTTTTGCTTTCTGATGGTATGACTTTTCTTGCTCAATGCCAGCATGTATACGTGGCCTTCAAACTCTAGGCTTCTGTATGGGGAAAACAAAGGGAGCCATTTAATAACCGAGGGCCCCCTTTCAGGGGATGCTATGTGGCAAGAGCCCATTCTATAATGGCTTCTAGGGCAGCCCCTCCCTTATACTCTACAGCATAGGTCTTAGAACACTATTTGGTTGAGTGGGGGGGCCAGGAGCTCCGCCTTAGCCCCAGCAGAGTCCTAAGACGCATCCTCTCCCCAGCTCCCAACTCCCCTATCCACCTCCTTCCCAGCGCTGTACTTTTAAATCTTAGGGCAGCTGCCACACAGCATCAGTGAGCAGGCCTTCTCCCGGAAGTAGAATGAAGGGTTCCAGGGCAGGCCTGCTCGTTGACACTACATGGCAACTGCCTGAAGATTTAAAGTATAATGCCGGGGAAACCGGTGGGAGGGCGGGCACCGAACAGAGACCGACAATCTTTGGATCTCCCCCGTTCCGACACCTATGCTCTACAGTGTACAGTTAAGAATATAAGAATAGCCTTCGTGGGTCAGACCAATGGTCCCTCAAGCTCAATAGCCCGTTCTCACGGTGGCCAATCCAGGCCCCTAGTACCTGACCAAAACCCAAGGAGTAGCAATGTTCCAGAGCTGAGATTGTGATGTCATAATGCCTCATTCCACAGTGCCTCAGAGCCAACCTCAGCAGTGATGTCACAATGGCTTGATTGTCCTATACTTGGCTCACGTAAGAGCATAAGAACAGCCATACTGAGTCAGACCAATGGTCCATCAAGCCCAGTAACACGTTCTCACGGTGGCCAATCCAGGTCACTAGTACCTGGCCAAAACCCAAGGAGTAGCAAGATTCCAGAACCCCAATAAGAGCAACATTCAAGAGCTGAGATTGTGATGTCATAATGCCTCATTCCACAGTGCCTCAGAGCCAACCTCAGCAGTGATGTCACAATGGCTTGATTGTCCTATACTTGGCTCACGTAAGAGCATAAGAACAGCCATACTGGGTCAGACCAATGGTCCAACAAGCTCAGTAGCCCGTTCTCACGGTGGCCAATCTAGGTCCCTAGTACCTGGCCAAAACCCAAAGAGTAGCAACATTCCAGCAACTCAAAGAATAATAAGATTCCGGAACCCCAATGAGAGCAACATTCCAGAGCTGAGACTGTGATGTCATAATGCCTCATTCCACAATGCCTCAGAGCCAACCTCAGCAGTGATGTCACAATGGCTTGATTGTCCTATACTTGGCTCACGTAAGAGCATAAGAACAGCCATACTGGGTCAGACCAATGGTCCATCAAGCCCAGTAACACGTTCTCACGGTGGCCAATCCAGGTCCCTAGTACCTGGCCAAAACCCAAGAAGTAGCAACATTCCATGCTGCCGATCCAGTTTATTTAAAATTTGATACCGCCTAGCCCGCCAGAATACAGGCGGTTTACAAAATAAAAACAAAATTCATAAACAGGAAAGAACACCATAAGACAGAATAGCAAAGACCTACATCATTCATGCAAAGGGGAAGGGAAAAATAAAAAAAATATATATATAGGTATATCTCTACATGCTTCCATTCTATATTGGACTGAATATTAAATGCCAATTCAAAAAATACATCTTCAACAAAATCTTAAACATTTTCAATGCCACCTCAGCCCAAATAATTTTGGCCAAAAAATTCCACCTAGTAGGAGTGATCCATGCTCAATCAATCGGTTTTACAGTACTCAGTTATGCCGATGATATCCAATAGACCCAAACAGACCCTCAAGACATTTAGAACATAAACAATAAATTAGAACAGATCACACAATGGCTCACCACAAATACACTCTTCCTAAACCCCTCTAAATCAAATCTCGGCCAATAAAAATAAAACCCTTGGCTCCCCCATCTGTCTTAAATCCATTCCTCTTCCTACAAAGATTCTTGGAGTTATTATCGATGACGAACTATCCTTCCATCAACAGATAAGTTCAGTGGTCAGGAAATGTTTTTATAAATTAAGAATTAGAGAATGACACGGTGACAAAATTCATCACCGTTCCCGTCCCCGCGGATAACCGCGGGAAATAATCCCATGTCATTTTCTAGTGTCTATTTCATCCTCTGTCCTTCTACACCAGCATTCTTCAAAGCAAAGCTTGTGGGTCAGTGGTTGTGGCCATTCGTACTCTGATTCTTCCCTCTCTCCTTAAAGAATGACATGAAGATGGTTTCCCGCGGTTATCCGCGGGGACGGGGACGGTGATGAATTTTGTCACCGTGTCATTCTCTATTAAGAATCAGATCAGTTACGAGTTTACTAGATCCCTCATCACTAATAATAAAACCCTAAGCGCATGTGCACACTCCTACCTGCGTGATCCCTGCCTCTGTGATCCGTAGCTCCGTGGCCGAGAAATGTTACAGCCTGCGACAGAGAAATGTTAGAGCGTGCGGTGCGCGTGCGTTCGGCACGTGCGTGCATGACAGTTTGGTACGAGTGCGCGTGTGGCGGTTTCCTCTATCTTGTGGTGGTTACTGTGCGCTGGTTGCCCTTCTCTGTATAGATGTGATTTAAAAAAAAAAAGAGGTGGGAGAAGGGGCACGATAAACAGACAGACAGCAGGCAGGGACATTGACAGACAGACAGAAATAGAGGCGGGCTTTGAAGAGGAGAGCAGACACGAATGAAGAGCAGCGGCGGCGGCAGCGGTTCGTGCCGGTGGGCCAGAAGAGACCAGGAAGCCAGGATGGAGGGAGGGTAGGAACAGCGGTTTGGAAGCAGGTATTAGGGAGCAGGGAAGAGGTGCTGTTGGACAGGGGGGAGATAAAACGAAGGGAGAAGGGCTATTGCTGGACAGGGGGAGCAGGGAAGGGGTAGTGGTGGACAGCCGAGGAAAGATAGAGAGAGAAAGAAAGACAGACAGACACACACACACATCTACTCTAACAGGCTTAAAGACTAGTCTCTTAATATTCTACAACTTGACTATTGCAACTCCCTGTACCCAGGAATCACTCAAAAATAAATAAGAATATTACAAATTATTGAACACACGGCGGTGAAATTAATCCATAATGCAAAAAAATTTGACCGTTACCCCACTCCTTATAAATCACATTGTCTCCCGATTACACATCGAGTTGCATATAAAATCCTACTACTCATCTACAAAGCCAAACTAACATTATAGACAGACTTCTCATCCCACACTGTCCAACTAGAACACTTCGATCAGGTAACCAGCACCTTCTGGTTATTCCTTCCCCGCAACATCTATTCTACGATACCACCAGAAAGAAGATTTTCTCCATTACAGCATCGACACTGTGGAACTCCTTGCCCTCACGTCTCCAGGAGGAAATACCTAAAAACTTTCCTCTTTAATGACGCTAGACCTTAGGAAGAAGGCAGAGCATATCCCCTTCCTTCTGTGCTGACCTTTTCTGTCTCTCTCTCTCCTATCACAATTGTACTTCTCCCCCAATCCCTTTTGTTTCAATATGTCACTTACGTCTTATTGTGTTCCCCTTTGATTTTAATAGTTATAACCTTGTACACCACTTAGACAATTTCTTTAAAGGGGTATATCAAATTTTAAATAAAACTTGGAATCCCAATGAGCACCAGGAACAGTTGGCATGATCATTTGATGGTCTTGTAATGATCTTAAAAACTTTCAGTGGAATGGAACAAATAGTAAAACTATTCATAGAAAGTTCTTACATTCATATTCTATGAATGGCGTCCTGATCGCGGCTGCCTAGAAATACCTAAGTTCGGGATCCACACCAAATTTAATTTTTTTTAATTGGCTTAATCGGCGTGGTAATTGAGCAGGAGGTGGAAGATGCACCGGTAAACTTTTGAAGAGGTATGTGTGGGGGAGGAGGGGGGGCAGAGAGGCGAAGAGGCATCAGCGGGATGGGAGGAAAAGGGGGGCGGAGAGGAATAGAGGCACTGGGGCACAATTCATCGCGGCCGTGTTGAAATGTCCCACAATGAATCGTCCCATTCCAAAACCAAAGTATTCATTTATTTGCTTGTTTTAATTTAATGTTTTAATATTTGCTTCTCTTTTATGAATATATTTGTACTACCGGTATTTGTTTTACAGAGTGTTTTGACCCCTGAGGCAGCTGTATTTTTCGCCAAAACACAGTACTGTGTAGGGTCCCTTAGATACATTTGTCCTTGTGAATTTATAGAATACATTTGTCACCTGGCTCCTGTTGTTCAGCTCTGCTCTCCTTCACTGCTCATTTCTCTGTGACTTCTTTAGAATCTGGAATTACCTTCCCAATATGGAAGCAGTCATCGGCGGACATGGAGCTGAGCCAGTCTGGTCTGTAAACGTCAGGGTGGTCCGCCTGTAGGTCTCTTTGGAACAGTCCATGCGCCAGGCCCTTCACGCTCAGAGAGTACACATCCTGAAGCCTCATGAGAGCCAGAGCAGCTCCCGCCAGGTCCTCAGCTGTGAGCAGGTCCCCTTCTACTTTCTTGAAGCCATTCTGAAATACTGCAAAGTCAAAAGAGCAAGAGCAAGGATCACTTTTATTGGGCAACTGAATATCTGCAGTTTTGTGATATGTATTCAGCCATGTGAGGGTAATTGTATAACTGTATGCTGATATATAGGTGCTCAGAGGGTGTCTCACAGGGCACAGGGATAATACACGCTAAGTGCAAATTCTATATTGGCAATTACCGTATTATCTCATGTATAATGTGCACCCAGACTTTTAAAAAATAACGTAATACAAAAAACTGTATACCTATGTATAATATGCAGGCATAACTGTCGATGTCCCTTAAATGTAAATGCGGCACAGCATAAGCTATATATGTTAAATCTTTGACAAGTGCTACGATTACTGGATAGGGAATTTAAATTCGGAACACTGTAAGTATTATATACGAGTTCTAGACATTATATTCTATAAATTACAAACGTTAAAGTAATTCAACACCTTCTGACCGAGCCCAGTTATCTTTGGATGGAAAATAAGTGCGCATTATACACGAGATAATACGGTATGTTCAGCAGTGGCATAGCCACGGGTGGACTTTGTCGTTTGGTTTTTAAAACTTTGGATGGTGATGCACCTGAGAGTTTTTCTTTTATGTTTGAATGTTGAATTTTGTCTTTTCCATTAATAAAGGGCATAACGTTTACCCCTTCCACCCCCCCCCCTTATCAAGCTACGCTAGAGGTTTTTAGCGCAGGCCGGTGAGGTAAGTGCTCCAACGCACAAAGCGTCGAGAACATTAGTGTTAGAGGCAGACACAGAAATTGAAGCCTGGCTTCCCTGCTCTACCCAGTAAAAAACATATAGTATGTTTTTTGTTTTTTCTAAAACATATAGTAGATGACGGCAGATAAAGACCCGAATGGTCCAACCAGTCTGCCCAACCTGATTCAATTTAAATTTTTTTTAATTTTTTCTTCTTAGCTATTTCTGGGCAAGAATCCAAAGCTTTACCCGGTACTGTGCTTGGGTTCCAACTGCTGAAATCTCTGTTAAAACCTACTCCAGCCCATCTACACCCTCCCAGCCACTGAAGCCCTCCACAGCCCATCCCCCACCAAACGGCCATATACAGACACGGACCGTGCAAGTCTGCCCAGTACCAGCCTTAGTTCAATTTTTACTATTCTTTTCTGATTCTAGATCCTCTGTGTTCATCCCACGCTTCTTTGAACTCAGTCACCGTTTTCCTCTCCTCTCTCTTTCTTTCTTTGTCTTTCTCTATCTTTTTCTTTCCCTTTCTCGCTCTCTTCCTCTCTCTCTCTTTCTTTGTCTTTCTCTCTCTTTCTTTCTCTCACTCTTTCTTTCTTTGTCTTTCTCTCTCTCTCTCTTTCTAGCTCTCTCTTTCTTTCTCTCTTTCTTTGTCTTTCTCTCTCTCTCTTTCTTTCTCTCACTCTTTCTTTCTTTGTCTTTCTCTCTCTTTCTTTCTCTCACTCTTTCTTTCTTTGTCTTTCTCTCTTTCTAGCTCTCTCTTTCTTTCTCTCTTTCTTTGTCTTTCTCTCTCTTTCTTTCTCTCACTCTTTCTTTCTTTGTCTTTCTCTCTCTTTCTTTCTCTCACTCTTTCTTTCTTTGTCTTTCTCTCTTTCTAGCTCTCTCTTTCTTTCTCTCTTTCTTTGTCTTTCTCTCTCTTTCTTTCTCTCACTCTTTCTTTCTTTGTCTTTCTCTCTCTTTCTTTCTCTCACTCTTTCTTTCTTTGTCTTTCTCTCTTTCTCTCTTTCTAGCTCTCTCTTTCTTTGTCTTTCTCTCTCTTTCTTTCTCTCACTCTTTCTTTCTTTGTCTTTCTCTCTTTCTCTCTTTCTAGCTCTCTCTTTCTAGCTCTCTTTCTTTCTCTCACTCTCTCTTTCTTTGTCTTTCTCTCTCTGTCTTTCTCTCACTCTTTCTTTCTTTGTCTTTCTCTCTCTCTCTTTCTAGCTCTCTTTCTTTCTCTCACTCTCTCTTTCTTTGTCTTTCTCTCTTTCTTTCTCTCACTCTTTCATTCTTTGTCTTTCTCTCTCTTTCTTTCTCTCACTCTTTCATTCTTTGTCTTTCTCTCTCTTTCTTTCTCTCACTCTTTCTTTCTTTGTCTTTCTCTCTTTCTCTCTTTCTAGCTCTCTCTTTCTTTCTCACTTTCTTTGTCTTTCTCTCTCTTTCTTTGTCTTTCTCTCTCTGTCTTTCTCTCACTCTTTCTTTCTTTGTCTTTCTCTCTCTCTCTTTCTAGCTCTCTTTCTTTCTCTCACTCTCTCTTTCTTCGTCTTTCTCTCTCTGTCTTTCTCTCACTCTTTCTTTCTTTGTCTTTCTCTCTCTCTCTTTCTAGCTCTCTTTCTTTCTCTCACTCTCTCTTTCTTTGTCTTTCTCTCTTTCTTTCTCTCACTCTTTCATTCTTTGTCTTTCTCTCTCTTTCTTTCTCTCACTCTTTCATTCTTTGTCTTTCTCTCTCTTTCTTTCTCTCACTCTTTCTTTCTTTGTCTTTCTCTCTTTCTCTCTTTCTAGCTCTCTCTTTCTTTCTCACTTTCTTTGTCTTTCTCTCTCTTTCTTTGTCTTTCTCTCTCTGTCTTTCTCTCACTCTTTCTTTCTTTGTCTTTCTCTCTCTCTCTTTCTAGCTCTCTTTCTTTCTCTCACTCTCTCTTTCTTTGTCTTTCTCTCTTTTTGTCTTTCTCTGTCTTTTTCTTTTTCTCTCTCATAGTAACATATAGTCGATGACGGCAGATAAAGACCCAAATGGTCCATCCAGTCTGCCCAACCTGATTCCATTTAAATTTTTTTTCTTAGCTATTTCTGGGCAAGAATCCAAAGCTTTACCCGGTACTGTGCTTGGGTTCCAACTGCCGAAATCTCTGTTAAGACTTACTCCAGCCCATCTACACCCTCCCAGCCATTGAAGCCCTCCCCAGCCCATCCTCCACCAAACGGCCATACACAGACACAGACCGTGCAAGTCTCCCTAGTACTGGCCTTAGTTCAATTTTTAATATTATTTTCTGATTTTAAGTCCTAACCCAACCCACTTTAAAGCAGGAACTGCAGCGCTTGTATTTTTATTCATAAGAGCGTCTATTTAAACCACTTCCTCTCTCGTATCTGCCAGGATTAGTGGGAAAAAGGAGTGGATGCAGATCTCCATCCCCACGAATGAAGTAAGAGGGGAAAGACCGGGCTGAATCATTCTACAAATGCCTGGTTTCTTGCACAGTTCATTTCAGTGCATGCTGCTTGCCGCTGATCGAGACAGGATGCCGGGCTAGCTAAACCTTCCGAGGTGACCTAGTCTGGCATTCTTTAGAACTACTTCAGCATTCAGCTGTGATTAATGAAGTGTTCAAGTATCTGAGCGATTCCATATTGAAGATAATAGAGCGCATCAAACATTAGTCTTGTAGAGCTGCCAAGTTACACAGTTCTAAGAGGGAGGCTATTTGGGCTAGTCTGGAGTTTTGAATTTATAACCCAAAACAGCAGTGTCTAATTCTACCAACTGAAATCAGTGCTGCAGGTCTCAAAATGCACTGGGACATCCAGGGCTGGCCTGCGATTCCCCCACTTGGAACTGGGTACGTTGGCAGCTCTGGTTTTGCAGCTCCTCTCTGGGAGCTGCCACTTAAGATCAGGGCTAACTCCCGCTGGGTCACTGGATCTCCATTTCGTGTTTGATGTTCTTGGAGTACACGGACGCATATTCTTGCAACGCTCGGGATCTCTACGGGGAAGCTATCAAGTGATAACAGGTCAAAATAGCCCTGACAAATGAGCCCCTGACCAGTGGCACAGTAAAAGGTGGGGGTAGGGAAGACCTATGCCCCCCTCCCCGTTAAAATGTTCACCAGTGCAAGCAGCTGGGAGTTCCAGGACATGACATCAGAAGGGAGCCAAGGCCAGTGCAAGCAGAAGGTGGAAAATGATGCTTGCACAGGCGAATATTCCAAGAAGTACACGAGGGTGGGGGCACACAGTATGGGGGTGGCGCATGGCACAGTGATGCCGGGTGCCACCGCCCCGAGCACCAATATCCCCAGCTACGCCACTGCCCCTGCAAAAGGACTTGCCCTCAATTTGACCCTCTGACTCTTTTTACCCATGATGCTGCCACTGTGAGCTGAGAATGACACGGTGACAAAATTCATCACCGTTCCCGTCCCCGCGGATAACCGCGGGAAACCATCTTCATGTCATTCTTTAAGGAGAGAGGAAAGAATCAGAGTATGAATGGCCACAACCACTGACCCACAAGCTTTTCTCTGAAGAATGCTGGTGTAGAAGGATTGAGGTTGAAATAGACACTAGAAAATGACAAGGGATTATTTCCCGTGGTTATCCGCGGGGACGGGAACGGTGATGAATTTTGTCACCGTGTCATTCTCTACTTGCTCAGGGCTGGCCTTAGGCAGGGGCAATCGAGGAAGAGTTGCTGCAACCAGAGAGGTACCACGGGAGAGGGGAGGTTAGTGAACAGAGAGGGAAAATGCTGGACCTGGGGAGTGGGAGGAAGAGAAGAGATAGGGGGAGGGACAGGGCGCAGACAAGAGTAGGAATAGAGACAGGATATAGGAATAGAGACAGGATAGGAATAGAGACTGGGCATGGAGTAGGAATAGAGACAGGGACCCAGGGTAATGCTGGAAAAGGGGCGGATAGGGACATTAAGAGGAGAGATGCTGGACAGGACAGATAGAGAAGCTAGATGGCAGGCATGGAGAGAGAAGAAATGTCAAGGGCTGATTTGTAAATTCAAAAGAGAGGGGAAAACAAACCACAACACGAAGAATGCATACCTGGAACGGTACCTGGATGAATACAGAAAAGTATGTCCTAAAAAGTCCAAAAAAGTAGGGCAGCTGTACTCATATGTAGACAATGTACAACATAAGGACCCAACACGGGCTATTTTGGTACAAGACCATTTGGTCAGGGTTATTTTGTTCGGGGTATTATGCATAGGAATTCCTATGAGCATCGGAGCAGTTACCTCTGCTGCTGGCGCTAAAACCCATGCTATGGGTTAGTAAAGGAGGGGTAGGTTAGGACCTGCATAAGTGTTTGGCACTCCCCTATCCTGCCCACGCCTCTCCCACTATAGACATTGAGTGCCATGTTTATAGCAGTGGTCTCCAACTCCAACCCTTTGCAGAGCCACATTTGGGATTTGTAGGTACTTGGAGGGCCTCAGAAAAAATAGCTCATGTCTTATTAAAGAAATGAGGTAAAACTCTTTATAGTTTATAAATCTTTCCTTTTGGCTAAGTCTTAATAATAATATTGTCATTTACGGCTAAAGAGACATATGATCAAGAAACTCTTTTGTTTTACTTTTGTGATTATGATAAACATATCGAGGGCCTCAAAATAGTACCTGGCGGGCCGCATGTGGCCCCTGGGTCGCGACTTTGAGACCACTGGTTTATAGGATAGAACTAACTCCAAATTACTAACAATTAGCACCAGTATAACGCCATTTATCACCAGGAATTGGTTATTAGTAACAGTCAGCACCTAATTTACCAAATAAGTTGCACATGTGTCTTCCAATATTGTATAAGCTACGTGTGCAATTTTGTGTGCTAACCCCCAGAGTCTATATATGGCACTCAGATTTGGACGCGATCTCGAGATACACACACAACCTAATTGGCTAACGAGCAACAATTGGCAGCCAATTAGTTGCATTAATTTGCACCAATTAGGATCTACGCACACACACATCTGGCTGCATGCCATTCTGTACTGCTTGGCACCCAAATCCCAAAGTGTGCAACTCCAAAGGGGGTGTGACCACAAGTAGAGCATGGGCGTGTCAGGGTGTTCCGAAAAGCTGCGCGTTGACCCGCTCCTCCCTTTCTCCGCCATCTATGCTCAGTTCCTGGCCTCCTGTTCCTCTTAGTGCCCCCAACTTGTAACAAATGCTGGTCCATGACCAGCCTTGGGATAACCCTGTAAACCGCATCAAACTTAATGGTGCATCGCGGTATATAAATAAAAGGTTATGTTATGCTATGTCACAGAATAATGGGTCAGCGTCCAACTCGTGTGCTGGCTTTTACATTGGGTATCAGCAGGCGTAAGTCTGGTGTCCAAAATTAGGGCAAAGGAATTGTTGCTAAGCGTGATTCTGTAAAGGGCACGCGTCCTGAATAGAATCAAGCTTAGCGTTGATCTTTTCCGGCAGCCATTTCTGAGTGATGCTTCCAGCACATTAAAATAAACACACTTCCTTTTTTTTCTGGCTATATCGTGGCTTGCGATGTTCAACCGTGTTATAGAATTTAAACAAAACAACAAGGAAAGACCAGGGGGATGTCTTTCTTGACATCCCCCAAAAGTCTTTATTAGAAACAGTAGGACCCAACAAGGATCCCAGTTTCGGCATGTGGAAGACGCCTTCTTCAGGGGACACTTTGCTGAAACGATGCAGGTTCAAAAAAGCTTGAGCAGTAAAAACCGTGCTATGCTTGACGCTGCTCAAGCTTTTTTGAACCTGCATCGTTTCAGCAAAGTGTCCCCTGAAGAAGGCGTCTTCCACATGCCGAAACTGGGATCCTTGTTGGGACCTACTGTTTCTAATAAAGACTTTTTTGGGTTGTCAAGACATCCCCCTGGTCTTTCCTTGTTGTTTTGTTTAAATCCCAAGGCGAGGGGCTCTCCTGTTGGCATAGAATTTAAATAGCAATGAGCTATTTTATATGTATTTGCATCTCATTACAATTTGCTCCATGGTAACCTTAAAAAAAAAACTACAATATGGCGTCACAACCAGTGTTGGGATGATTTAACACCCATTAAGAGGCAAATAACATCAGTTACAGCTGTAATGTAACTTGATAACGTCCCCCCCCCTGAATAAACCTTTCTAACACCCTCACCTTGGACATTTTCACTGCTCTCCACGCTGTATGCTATGTTCATCCACTCCGACTGCAGCCTCTTTATCAGGGTGTATGCCAGTATAGGGTTTGTCATGCTGGTCCCAGCCTCTTGGTGGGCGATGTTTACCTTTTCATAAAACCTGAAAACCATCAGAAGAGAAAAAATGGCCATCACCAACCCTCTTGCTTATATATCAAAATAAATGCAAGAAAGTGGGGCAGAAATAATGTCCTGAAAAACATAAGAATAAGGAAAACCAAACAAAAAACCCTCCAAAAACACAAAACAAAAACAAAGCTGCAGGACATTGTACGGGATGCAGGAATTTATTTATAATACAAAAGTCTTAAAACATATGCAACACAACATGAATAAACGCATCCAAAAAACTGGTCCTGATATACAGATGGCTCACAGTGCATCGATTTAGACAGGATATTTCAAGCCTGTTCTTTCTTGTGTTTTTTTGATCCAATTTGGTTTTCTGACATATCACGTGCCACCAGAAGGGACCCCTGAGGAAGGAGTGTTTCTTCGAAACACGGACCTTGTTGGGTCCAGTCCATCTGTATATCAGGACCAGTGGTGAAACTCTGCTCAAAAGACAGCAATAGGCAGGCACAGCTATAGACATGGTGAGTGGCGGCAACAGAGGTTCATGTGGAAGCGCATGACGCTATGAGACTTTGCTTACTCTCCAAGTACTCAAGTGTGCTCCTCATAGGCGGAGCTTGAGGCCCACCGGGACGCAGCATAGGGGCTGGCGGTAGGCCCAGAGATAAATTCCACTCCGCAGCCCCCGCTGGACCCAATGGGAGAGGTCCGAGTGATGATGTGTGAGATCAGAGCGGATATCAAAACAGTGCAAGAGGAGCTCATTAACCTGGCGGCAGACCTACGAGGTGAAATGGAAGAGCTGGGACAGCGGGTATGCGACGCGGAAGACCGCTTGGAGGAACAGCGTGAGCATATGGAAACAAAAACAAAAACCAATAAAACCCAATATGAAAAATGTCTGCAAGTGAGTTTGCTTGTGTCATGATGAAATAGTGCATTTTCTAGAAAGTCTTTACTAATTTTGGGAATCTAAGATATGAAGGCTCTAGTTTTACTTCTAACGGTAGAGTTCCAGAGCAGAGAATGACACGGGTACGGGTACCCGCAAGGTGGAGACAAGAACAGTGACAGAGCCCGTGGGGATGGGGACAGGGACAGAGACCCACGAGGACATGGACAAACTTTGTCCCCATCTCATTCTCTAAAAACTTGAGACTAATATCAATAAGTAAAAACGTAACACATCTTAGACAACTGAATTCAATGATTAAAAAAAACAACTGTTTTTGGATTTCAATAAATGACTTTTAAATGACATCATTTGTGTCTTGTCTGCCATCTTCTTTCTCCTCCATAGTGATTCCTCTGTCCTATTAATCTCTTTCTTCTCAACAACGCATTTCCGGTCCTATTAACTCTCCTCTTCCCCCCTCTTAAATTCAATCAATTTGTACCTCGCTTAATCTATTGTAAACCACATAGAACTTAACGGTATTGCGGTATATAAACTGTTATTATTATTATTATTATTATCTGCAAGGTCCTTCCATCATGTACCCAGCTGCTCAAGCATCTTACTGTTACTGCAACAGATTCATCCATTGTTGCTGGCATCAAGGAGCATTTCATAGACACTTATTTTCCTGTTCATCCACCATACAGTTTAGGTTCTCTTCTACACCCATGTCCGAAAAACAATCCAATTTCCCTTCCCAGATGATGTAAAAACATAGGCAACTGAATCTTTGGGAAGGTTGTACCAAAACCAGAAAGAAATGGAAGGCTCTATTTGTGATTTATAAACACTTGTAGAGAATATTGTCCCTTTTTATACTTTAATAAAAAGATTTAGATATAAAATAATAAGTGTTTGAGGCTTGTGCAAATAGGGACAGAGCTCGTGGGGACAGGGTGGAGACAGAGATGGAGCCTGTGAGGACGGGGACAGAGCCAGGGCAGGATTAATTCTTCGAGGGCCCCTAGGCACACAAGTACACTGGGCCCCGTTCCCCACCCCACCCCACCATGCGCCCAGGCGGAAACAGAAAACTGCGTCAGAGGGAAGCTTTGGGCAAGCAGCACCGCTTGTACAATTACAGTTCCATTGTCTTTCTTACATAGAAACATAGAAGATGACGGCAGAAAAGGGCCACAGCCCATCAAGTCTGCCCACTCCAACAACCCTACCCCCTTGAATTTACCCCCCTAGAGATCCCACATGTGTATCCCATTTCCTTTTAAAATCCTTCACGTTGCTGGCCTGAATCACCTGAGGTGGAAGTTCATTCCAACGATCGACCACCCTTTCGGTGAAGAAAGAACTTCCTGGTGTCGCCATGAAATTTCCCACCCCTGATTTTCAGCGGATGGCCTCTTGTGGCAGAGGGGCCTTTAAAAAAGAAGATATCATCCTCCACCTCAATACGGCCGGTGATATATTTAAACGTCTCTATCATGTCTCCTCTCTCTCTACGTTCTTCGAGTGAGTATAGCTGCAATTTATTCAGCCTTCCCTCATACGGGAGGTCTTTGAGTCCCGAGACCATCCTGGTGGCCATTCTCTGAACCGACTCAACTCTCAGTACGTCCTTTTGGTAATGTGGCCTCCAGAATTGTACACAATACTCCAGATGAGGCCTCACCATGGATCTGTACAATGGCATTATAACTTCGGGCTTCCGGCTGATAAAACTTCTTCGGATGCAACCCATCATTTGTCTTGCCTTTGATGAAGCCTTCTCCACTTGATTGGCAGTCTTCATGTCTTCGCTAATGATCACCCCCAAATCACGTTCCGCCTTGGTCCTAACTAAGGTTTACCCGCATTACTTGCTTGTCTTACTTTCCGTCGATGGGGGCGGGGGGGCCGCGTTGCTGATCGATGCTGGAGGGGCCCATCACCGTTTGGAAAAAACAATGTTGATGCCCTCCTTCATTGGGCCCCCCTGACCATTTCGGGCCCTAGGCACGTGCCTACTCGGCCTATTAGTTAATCCTGCCCTGGACAGAGCTTGCGAGAATAGGGACAAGCTTTGTTCCTACGTCATTCTCTATTCCAGAGCTTAACTGCGTCATACAAGAAAATGCATGCCTAAATCTCACAGGTTCATTGCGCCTCCGAGACCGGGTTGAGAAACATTGCTTTGAAGAACTGGGACAGGCTGTTTGAGGGGACAGGAGAGGAAGTGTGGAAATTCAGAGGAGAATGATGCCAACTGGTGATATTTGGCTTTCTTCCCTACCGAGGAACTAGTGACCGCTGGTGTGAAAACCAGGCAATATGCTACCTAAGAATCCAGAAAGGACTTGAATGAGTGGCTGCTAACTATTCAGCTTTTGCTGGTTATGTGAAATTTTTTTTTTTTTCAAGTATCTTTATTGGATTTTAAGACAAAAAAAAAACCCCTACAAAATCATATTCATGAGGCAGCTAGTGAAGCTACAGGCAGTTTGGAGGTCTTTCCACGTTTCTTTACTATCATTTCACTTGGGTTAAGTGAGCTGGAGGCGAGGAGAGCTCCGTTTCATCCAGTTGGACATTTCTAACTCACAGCTCATAGACGCTTCCGGCTGACCCCTAGGCTGCTGCAATAAAGATATGAGCTCAGACCTGGCTGCGATTTCTCTGTGTCCTCATCATAGAGGAGCAGCCAGGAGAGCGTGTTCTGGCCTCAGCTTCCCCCATGTCCATAAGGCATTATCAGATGACATGAATATATATCGTAACTTGCACTGGCTCAGAATTATTACATTGAATTGTTATGAACATTATAGGAAGGGTTAGGAAGCAACATGAATTTGTCTGGTAGAAATATGGATCCTAATTAGGATTTCTACTTTCTTTCTATTCATACTCTTTTATACTCTTTTTAGCACCATTTTCAACTTTCTGCGATAGGTGTCTTTTGAATATTTATCTATATGTGGTTTTCATGAATTACTTATTTATTTATAGGAGTTTTCATGAATTTTTAACACAACAAATATTTTGGAAGTTTTTCTTCATACACTATGCACTTTCTTATGTAAACACTGATATTTATCTGTTCACAATTTTTATGAATTTTTGGATATTATATATAAATTCTAGGGCATTTTGAGGGGTTCTTTGATACTTTTCTATACTATTGTACATCCTCGGTTAATTGCATTACATTCATAGCACTAGCACTTTAGATTGGAATGGTTATAGATAACAGATATAGAACGTAATCCTATATAATAAAACCCTAGCCGCGCATGCGCACTCCCACCTGCGTGTTCCATTTTCCCTGTTCCGTGAGATGTAGGTCCTTGGTGGCAGGAGTGCGCATGCGTGGGTCCCCAGCCTTACCGCATCTAACTACACTCGCCGGCATGACTGGCCGCCAGCGCTGGACTCCTTACTCTGCTAAAAGTAAGCTCTTCGCCTTGCCGCCCCCCCCTTCCCTTCACGCGGTCCCGACTCCAAACCTGCCGACTCCAGCAGCGTCTGCATCACTCTACACACACTGCTTCGGGGCCGTAGAAGATGCTGCTGGAGTTGGCAGGTTTGGAGTCGGGACCGCGGGAAGGGAAGGGGGGGGCGGCGGCAAGGGACTACGAGAGCCGACCAGACTTCTAGCATCCATTAATGTAACGGGCTAAAATACTAGTTTCAATAATAGAATTTTTCTCCCTGGCACGAATGTTTGACCTTGAACTTATTCAGCATTTGATTTGCATGGTTTGCACTTTCAGCTCTCATTTAGACTTATGTCTGGTGCTGGTCACCTGTGAGTTGCTACCTGAGCTCATAAATCTCACATTCATATCTCGAGAGCTCATACTGATGTCCGTCTATTCACAGCATTTGGAATAGGTTCTTATTCTACAGGTTAGAAAAGCTGGGGCTCTTCTCCCTGGAGAAGCGGAGACTTAGAGGAGACATGATAGAAACCTTCAAAATCCTGAAGGGCATAGAGAAGGTAGACAGGGACAGATTCTTCAGACTGTGGGGAACAACAAGTACAAGGGGGCACTCGGAGAAATTGAGAGGGGACAGGTTTAGAACAAACGCTAGGAAGTTCTTCTTTACCCAGAGGGTGGTGGACACATGGAATGCGCTCCCGGAGGTTGTGATAGGGCAGGGCACACTATGGGGGTTCAAGGAAGGTTTAGATAAATTCCTGAAGGATAAGGGGATTGAGGGGTACAGATAGAATTAGAGGGTACAGATAGATTTAGAGATAGGTTATAGGAAAAGGCAGGAACCACTTAAAAGGTTGTGGACCTGATGGGCCGCCGCGGGTGCGGACTGCTGGGCGCGGTGGACCTCTGGTCTGACCCAGCGGAGGCAACTCTTATGTTCTTATTCCTTCAAGCCCTAACATTCTTTCCGAGGATTAAAACAGTGAGCCAATTATAGATTATTTTATTTCAGAATTATCCACCCAGAGGGACCGGCTTTATTTGGTGAAACTGTGGAACTTGAAAAATCCCACCTTTGAAATATTCTTATTAATACATCTCTAGTATTAAGCTAGGATGCTTCTGGAACTAGTAAGATCATTAACTACATACACTATGTATGACCTCTTTGCTGAATCTGCATTTCACTGTCCTTCTGGAGAGGAAAAACATAAGTCACTTGTATCTTGGGTAGTGGCTGGTTTACAACCCTAATAAATACTAGACCTCCAGATGGTCAAAGGGGTGAAGGAGAGCATTGTGGAAGAGTAAACTAACCTAGGTATCTGTAATAATGAATCTATTTTTATGTATTCATTTGATCCATTTGTGTTTAAGATGCCAAATTCCCTATATAAGGGGGCTGGCTTTTGTCCAGAATTTAGAACATATACCGATAAAAAAGTTTATCGCTTACCATTCACTCTGAAAATCGCTGCTTTCCAGCATCCATAGAGAGAAAGGCTTCCTCCACATGCATGGAGAAATCACTGGGAATCGCTGCTTGCCTGCTCCAAGCCCTGAAATCGCGGTTTCAATAATAAAAACATAGAATGTCGCTATGTATGATGTTACAGCATTTGAAGTTTGTGCAGATGAGGACTGAGCTTGTAGGAATGGGGCAGACATAGGAAAAGAACTCGCAGGGATGGGGAAAAATTTGCCCCCGTGTCATTCTCTATTTGTGAGTCAATGAATGTGCAAAGGCCCTGCCCCCTCCCTCTCTGTGGCCTCTGGCAAGACAGTTTCTGAGGGCACACTGACACACAGGGTCTGGTACCGACTGCTGCTGCTTTTGGGGTCTTCTATTTTGGTTTCATCATTGTCTGAAGTCAGGTCAATGTTGAAGGGCTCAAATGGGTCAGATTGGTTCCTAGAGGGCAAAATTGCACACGCACTAAGCCTTTCTCAGCACCTAAACCCACATTAGGGCTTAGAACAAGGGCCCCTCAGCAGTTTTAAAAATCCGTTATCTTATTTTGCCCTACAGCAGGGGTGTCAAAGTCCCTCCTCCAGGGCCGCAATCCAGTCAGGTTTTCAGGATTTCCCCACTAAATGTGCATGCAAATAGATTTCATGGATATTCATTGGGGAAATCCTGAAAACCCAACTGGATTGCGGCCCTGGAGGAGGGACTTTGACACCCCTGCCCTACAGTAAGGCACTGCCCAGCTGGCTGTTGGAAATCACATGCCAAAGTGATCCTCCGGGAAGATTTTTTGATGCCATTAGAAAACTCAGTTATTTCACCCAGTCCCTCCTGAAAAGAAAGCGTTAATAAGTGAGAAATCAAATTCCATTTTGGCAGCAAGCATGCAAAAAAGAAAGGCGACCTGGGACTAGGAGAAAGAAGCAAAAATCGCAGCTTTTAACAGCTCAGGGCTTTTACCCTTGTTCTTTGCACGTTCAAAAGGCGGTGAATTCGCGCATCCCCCACCACCACCACAGGGGGGCAGAGCGGAGCAAATCGTTTTCTTCAGGAAAAGAACTCTGCCCGGAAGGCTCGCGGTTACCTGTGTAGGTCGCCCAGCCGGACGCTCTCCGCCTGGATGTAGGCGTGCAGGTGGTTCAGCAGCTCCCGCTCGGTGGCCAGCGCCTGCCGGACACTGGCCATGGAGGTGAACACGTCGGCCCGGCTCCACCTCAGCAGAAAGCCCAGGGCCAGCAGGGAGGGCAGCAGGGGCATCCCCGAGCGGGGACTTGGCCACCAGGCGATGCAGATGGCTCTCAGACTGCTGGAGGAGGGTTGGCTCTGGGAGGGCCCATCTCTCGGGTCTCCTCCTCCTCCCCCTCCCTTGAAAGAAGAGACAAGCTGCTAGGGCTGCAGTGCACACTCCGTCTGGGCTCGAAAAAGGAGTTCTAAGCAGGGAAAAGTGGAGAAACACCGGCAAAACTAGTGCTTTAGAAAGGCATTCCAGTTATAGCCACTATGGCAATGGAGAAGCCCATTGGTATTAACTGTTCCTAGGTTTCAAACTAGAGAGTTGCATGGGGACAGAAATCCCACCCATCCCCACCAGGATCCTCTCCGTCCCCACCTGTCCCCGCCAGGATCCTCTCTATCCCCACCCGTCCTCGCCAGGATGCTCTCCGTCCCCACCCGTCCCTGCCAGGATCATCTCCGTCCCCACCAGGATCCTCTCCGTCCCCGCCAGGATCCTCTCCGATCCCACCCGTCCCCATCAGGGTTCTCTCCGTCCCCACCCATCCCCGCCAGGATCCTCTCTGTCCCCACCCGACCCATAGGATCCTCTCCGTCCCCGCCAGGATCCTCTCTGTCCCCGTCAGGTTCCTCTCCGTCCCCACCCGTCCCCGCAAGGATCCTCTCCGTCCCCACCCATCCCCGCCAGGATCCTCTCCATCCCCACCCGTCCCCGCAAGGTTCCTCTCCGTCCCCACCCGTCCCCGCCAGGATCCTCTCCGTCCCCACCTGTCCCCGCCAGGATCCTCTCTATCCCCACCCGTCCTCGCCAGGATCCTCTCCGTCCCCACCCGTCCCTGCCAGGATCATCTCCGTCCCCACCAGGATCCTCTCCGATCCCACCCGTCCCCATCAGGATCCTCTCCGTCCCCACCCATCCCCGCCAGGATCCTCTCTGTCCCCACCCGACCCATAGGATCCTCTCCGTCCCTGCCAGGATCCTCTCTGTCCCCGTCAGGTTCCTCTCCGTCCCCACCCGTCCCCGCAAGGATCCTCTCCGTCCCCACCCGTCCCCGCCAGGATACTCTCCATCCCCACCCGTCCCCGCAAGGTTCCTCTCCGTCTCCACCCGTCCCCGAAAGGATCCTCTCCGTCCCCACCCGTCCCCGCCAGGATCCTCTCCATCCCCACCCGTCCCCGCCAGGATCCTCTCCGTCCCCACCCGTCCCCGTCAGGATCCTCTCCGTCCCCACCCGTTCCCGTCAGGATCCTCTCCGTCCCCACCCGTCCCCGCCAGGATCCTCTCCATCCCCGCCCGTCCCCGCCAGGATCCTCTCCGTCCCTACCCATCCCCATGAGGATCCTCTCCATCCCCACCCATCATCGCCAGGATCCTCTCCATCCCCACCTGTCCCCGTCAGGATTCTCTCCGTCCCACCAATCCCCGCAAGGAATTACCTCCATCCCTGCCTGTCCCCATAAAAAGCA
This sequence comes from Geotrypetes seraphini, assembly GCF_902459505.1. Classification (NCBI taxonomy): domain Eukaryota; kingdom Metazoa; phylum Chordata; class Amphibia; order Gymnophiona; family Dermophiidae; genus Geotrypetes; species Geotrypetes seraphini. Next base: position 9,999,935 of record NC_047089.1, on the reverse strand, counting down.
GCAATTACTTCTGACAGGATCATCAATTCCACAGTTTCTTTTGTGTTTGCGCTGCTGTTTTCCTTGTGGAATCTCTTTGGTGGAACCCTTTTTTTGTTTTCTGTTCAGATAATTAACTTAGAAACCCCCTCTTTTACTAAGGCTGACATGTCCATTATATTATATGGACGAACCCTGCTTCCAAAGCCTTTCCATCCCCGTGGGAGTCCCGTGAGCTAGAGGGGGGTCCCCGTGGGAGTCCCGTGGGCCAGAGGGGGGTCCCCGTGGGAGTCCCATGGGTTAGGGGGGATTCCCGCGATCCCCGTTCCTGTGCATACCTCTATTTCAAACGGGTCCCAATCCAATGCCTTCTTTTCTCTGCCTTGGTATTTTCAATAGATGTGCCGGTATTGCAAAACATTGCTTGTATATCAAGTTAAAATTTAATAAAATGTTTTTTCCTTGTCTTGCAAAACACTCAATATCTGTCCCAGAAAGTGGATGCCATTACCTTTCCACCTGAGTGAAAAAAAGGTCTGATGCTGCCACTGACCGCAGGGAAAACCATCCCCTCTGTCTCCTGCCTTGGCCTGGTTTGGGGAAATATCTGGTTCAATCCCAGTAAAGAGTTTGTGGCATTCTCCTGCCTTGTCCGGCAAAGTATAAAACTCTGATGTTCCTCCTGCTCTAGCTTCCTCTCCCCCTTTTCAAGAAAGGTTCTGCACTGACCCACTCTGGGGGGAAAACTTTCCACCCTAGCCTGGCTCAGAGAAAAACTGGTGCTGTTGCCCATGCGGGTCATTAAATTAAAAACCTGAGAAAAATTGAACCCTTAAGAAACACACTGACCAGCAGTTTCAGCAGAAGCCCCAAGGTGGCACTATTTATTTACAAAAGACAACATTTTGCAACGAACAGGTGTATTTTATTTTCTTAAAGAGGCAGCAGTGCTAATCCATGTTGATCCTTGAGTCAGGGTGATACTGAAAAATTCCTCAGGTAGTTGCAAATGAAAGATCTCAGCCTGGAGTGGTGATGTATTAGAGGAATACTAGAGAACATAGGGAGGATTGTATGTTAATTTATTATGCATGTTTTATTGTAAGCCACGTTGGTTCAAGGCAAGCGGCATATAAAAGTGATGTAAATAAATAAAATAAATACATTAAAAAACATAGAACATAATGTCTTTGTTCAAGTTTATAAGGAGACTTTATTAACTAGCGCGGATGCCAGACCCACAGGAGGGAGTAGACGGAACTGAGGCGACCTAGAGAAGGGTTATCAGAATGGCACATTCTTTAATTACTTACCCCACCCCCTTTTACTAAGCCATGGTAGAAGTTTCAACATTGGCCCGGAGTGCTAAATGCTCCAAATCTGCTCCGACATTCATAGAATTTCTAAGAGCGTTGGAGCATTTAGTGCCACAGGCTGTGGTAGAAACCTCTACTGCACCTTACTTACCAACTGCCTTTTTGAAGGAATTCATTCAGCGAGAATAAGTCAAACATAAGCAGTAAAAATATTCAAATTACAATACTACTGCTGCTACTACTGTTATTTCTATAGCGCTACCAGACGCACGCAGCGCTGCATAGAGTCACAAAGAGTAAGAAAACAGTCCCTGCTCCAAAGAGCTTACAGTCTAAACAAGCAAGACAGTCAAACAGGATGCCATGGATACAATTAAGGGGAATGGTTAATCTGCTGGCTGGGTTGGAGGGCAGAGGGGAGTCCAGGACAATCAAGCCAATGTGACATCACTGATGAGGTTGACTCTTATTGGTGGAATGAGGCATTATGACATCAGAATCTCAGCTCTGCTTCCCAAAGACTGAAACGCTTCATACTACTACTATGAATTATTTCTATAGCGCTACCAGACGCATCAGCACTGTACAGAGTCACAAAGAAGACAGTCCCTGCTCTAAAGAGCTTACAGTCTAAGCAAACAAGTCAGACAAACAGGATGTCACGGATACAATTAAGGGGCTGGCTTGGAGGGCAGAGGAGTAGGGTTACGGATTGAAGGCTATATCAAAAAGTTGGGTTTTCAGTTTGCTTTTAAACAAGGGAAGGGGCTTGACGGACAAACTCAGGTAATTTATACAAAGTATGGCTTACATTACAGTGTTGACAGTACAAAAAAAATAACATTTTTGTGAATGGCATAGGGTGTAATCAAATATGGAGCATATAGATAGATAAGACAGAGTAGCAGGAGTAAGAACATAAGGGGACTCATTAAAAGAAGTTTCACATCAGGTCAGACTTAAAGACCTAATGTCAGTATTGAGACGGCGGTCCCTGGAGGTTTTGAGGGCAATGGCTGATATTCCGTGCTGTACCCTCATAAGGAACTGGATAAAGTTAGGACCGCCTTATGTGTGACACAACTTGCCAGTTAGCTAGGCAGTCCCTGGCACTGTACTGTATGTTGCTGGTGCCCAAGTAACTCCTGGCTCCTCCCTGACTTGGACCCTGGATCACCTTGGTACTAATTGTAGAATGCTGCAGTGGTCTGATCCAGTATTTAGTCCACTCATAAGAACATAAGAATTGCCATACTGAAGGTCCATTAAGCCCAGTGGCTAACCCAGGTCCCAGGTACCTGGAAGAACCCAAAGAGCAGCAACATTCCAGAGCTGAGATTGTGATGTCATAATGCCTCATTCCACCAATGCCTAAGAGCCAAACTCAGCAGTGATGTCACGATGGCAGAAACCCAAAGAGCAGCAACATTCCAGAGCTGAGGTTGTGATGTCATAATGTCTCATTCCACCAATGCCTAAGAGCCAAACTCAGCAGTGATGTCACAAAGGCTTGATTGTCCTAGACTTAGCTCACATAAGAACATAAGAGTTGCTCTACTGGGAGAGACAAGATCCATCAAGCCCAGCATCCTGTTTCCAACCGTGGCCAACCCAGTACCTAGCAAGATCCCAAGTAATAAAACAGATTTTATGCTACTTATCCTAGGAATAAGCAGTGGATTTCCCCAAGCCATCTCAATAATGGCCTATGGACTTCTCTTTTAGAAAATTATTCAAACCTTTTTTAAACCCTGCTAAGCTAACTGATTTCACCACATTCTCCAGCGACACATTCCAATATAGTTTAAGCAGAGAAACTGCCAGAGCATGGGGATTTTATACAGAAAGTATTTTTTTCTCAGATTCTTCCCCTGGCTGGGAATATGTATCACCCTTTTGGATAAACCAAATGCCTATCTAACTCCCTCTCCTAGTCCATGCCTCTATTCTTCTCTGGGGGGGCCCTGGACAGGCATAGTTTCTAGAACTTTCTTCTTCTTGAAGTTTCCATTCTTCACACGGATACATAAATATCAGTTTTGGTTTGTGAGAATAATTCGTTCCGGAAATATGCTTGTAATCCAAAGCACTCATATATCAAAGCAAATTTCCCCATAGGAAATAATGGAAACTCGGACGATTCGTTCCACAACCCAAAAACTTTAATATAAAATACTATAAGTACTTGTATTGCAAGACCTCGTTCGTTTAGAACAGTCACTAGACTCCCGCAGTGTCACAGAGAGATGAACCATCGGTTCAGTTGTGATGATGTGACGCGTGTATACTGTATGTACTCATATTGCAAGACCTCACTCGTTTAGAACAATCACTACACTCCCGCAGCGTCAGAGAGAGAAGAACCATCGGCTCATTTGTGATGATGTGACGCGTGTATACTGTATGTACTCATATTGCAAGACCTCACTCGTTTAGAACAGTCACTACACTCCCGCAGAGTCAGAGAGAGAAGAACCATCGGCTCATTTGTGATGATGTGACGCATGTATACTGTATGTACTCGTATTGCAAGACTTTGCTTGTTTAGAACAGTCACTACACTCTTGCAGGGTCGGAGAGAGAAGAACCATCGGCTCAGTTGTGATGCGTGTATACTGTATCTACTTGTATTGCAAAACATTGCTTGTATATCAAGTTAAAATTTAATAAAATGTTTTTTCCTTGTCTTGCAAAACACTTGCAAACCAAGTTACTTGCAATCCAAGGTTTTAATGTACTCTTCTTTGTCGAGCACAGATTCGGTTCATGCCTTGGATGACTTGTAAACTAGAACTCTTCCAGTGGTGTGTCCACTTACTGACAAATTTCCACATTTCTGTTGCTTGTGAGTCATAAGCATACATCAAAGCACTGAGTCATATGATCAGTGAGAATAATACCACTATATATGTATTTTCTGTGTATACATTACAACATGCAGTGTGTGTGTGTACGCTCCATAAATGTGACTGTTTGGATCTTTGCTTTTTTTCTTTAAGAGATGTTGGCTTTGGAGAGAAGGGCCAAAAGGTTATTGAGTTCTTCAACTATCTCTTGTTTTTCTTAGCTGCTTCCAAATTTCCATTGTATTCAACCCTAGCTGAAATCACCACTTTTCCTGTTTTGTTCACCCCTGAAGGTTAAAATAAGGACATCACGGGAAGCCCTCATCTACTTATCATAGTTGCAGATTCGTGTTCCTAGTTACTGCATGAAAAATGTTATAAAAAATAACTTTACTTGAAATGGTATCCTCCTGCAGCATGAAAATCTTGGTTTCTATTATGTTTGAGGCCTCTTAACCCAGGGACTGCTGTAGTAAAACTATTTGCAATGTCTAATATGCTTTTAAAGAGCACAATGCTTGGTTACAAAGAGCCTACAATTACCTGATTGTACTGTTATTTTTAAATTCTCTTCTTCATCTCTGTAGGATTAGCCATGTTTGCAAGAGTCATAATGACTCTGAACTCACTAGATCTAGCCAGTTGCATACAGTGTAGAGCATTGGTCTCAAAGTCAAACCCTTTGCAGGGACACATTTTGGATTTGTCGATACTTGGAGGGCCTCAGAAAAAAAAATAGTTAATGTCTTATTTTTTTTTTTAATTTATTCAATTTTCAATAATACAATTCAAGATTTACTTGTACAGAAAGCTTTAAGTCAAAAAAAGAAAATCACAATAATATTATAAATTCAAAGATACTAAATTAACTTAAATCAGCTCAAGTCCACAAAAGATCCAAAGTGTAATTATAAAACGGAAAACAAAGAAATATTTATTAAGGAAAATAATGCAAGTCAGCTGGTATGGACATCTTAATTATACTATACTCCTCCTTTCTTTTCCTTCTCAAGCCGAGAAAGAGATAGGAAAGTTGTCAGCTGGTAGGGCTCAAAGAAAACATATTTTTGAGAATTATATTGTATAACACATTTGCAAGGGTATCGAAGAAAAAAAGTTGCTCCAAGAGCTATAATTCCCGGTTTTAACATAAGAAACTCTTTTCTTCGCCTTTGTGTGTCCCTGGCTAAATCTGGGAACATTTGTATTTTGAGTCCCATAAATTCTTTCACTCTATTTTTAAAGAAAAGTCTCAAAATCCAATTCTTATCCATTGTTAGAGCTAAAGTTGCCACTAATGTTGCAGGAGTAGCCATTTCTTTATCTGATAATTCCAATAATGCCGATACATCTATTGGTCCTTGGCTGTCTTCCTGTTGTTAAATTTGATTTTTCTTGGGTAGGTAATACACCTGTGTAAATGGAGGTAATGAACCCTCAGGAACTTCCAATATTTCCACCAGGTATCGTTTTAACATCTCACGCGGAGTAATTGTTGTAATTCGTGGAAAATTAATCAATCTGATATTATTGCCTCTTGAAAAATTTTCAAATGGTTCAATCTTCCTTCTTAAATTCACATTGTCCTTAATTAAAGTTTCTTGAAGCTGTTTGGAAGATTTTAATTCATTTTTGATGCTATCTAAAGATATATTAGAGTCAGCAATATCTTGTTTTATTAAGGTAATTTCTTTTTCTTGATCTTTTATTTTCCCCTCCACTTGCACTTGTTGAACATTTATTGTTTTCACCATATTAGCCACCAGGTCCCACAAGGAATCTAAAGTAACTTCTTGGGGCTTAACTATGGTAGGAAATTGCAAATGAGTATTCAAAAGTTTTTGCTCACCAGTCGACCGCTCTCCTCCACTTCCCTCAGCCTGAGTGGGTCCAGATTCAGCTGTTACAACAACCCCGTCCATATTCAGGCTCTCCTGCAAAGCCTGTGAGCCTGAATCGGCTTCCTCAACACAGCTCCACGCAGCCTCCAGGGGAGAGCCCATCCCGACTTCCGGTAGGCTCTCAACCTCTGGGGAGCTGGTTGCTCGGGGGTGCAAGGGAGGAGGTCTAACATCGGGGCTTAAAGTGGTCTCAAGACTTCGGTGAGACACCTCCATTCCGTTCGCCTGGAGTGTCTCTAACTGCGATCCTCCCGACGACATCATGGTGCCCTGGAATCGCTGAAACAGCGCTTCAATGTTGTCGGAGGTAGGTGTTCCGGAGCGCAGGGAGGCTCCACCGGTGCTCCTTCCCCTTCTTTTCGGCATAGCTAGGAAACAAAATAGAGCTCGAAAAGAGAAGCTCAGAAATTATCTGCTTCAGCGTCTGTTCGGCGACCTGCATCAGCGGCCATCTTGGATCCTTACATGTGTCTTATTAAAGAAATGACAATTTTGCATGAGGTAAAACTCTTTATAGTTTATAAATCTTTCCTTTTGGCTAAGTCTTAAAATAACATTGTCATTTATAGCTAAAGAGACATATGATCAAGAAACTGTTTTATTTTACTTTTGTGATTATGATAAACAAACCGAGGGCCTCAAATAGTAGCTGGTGGGCCGCAAGTTTGAGACCACTGAGTTAAGGGGAACAGTTAATCTTCTGGCTGGGTTGGAGGGCAGAGGGGAGAACAGGACAATCGAGCCATTGTGACATCACTGATGAGGTTGGCTCTTATTGGTGGAATGAGGCATTATGACATCACAATCTCAGCTCTGCTTCCCAAAGACAAACAGGATGTCATGGTTATAGTTAAGCCAGTGGTCTCCAACTCAAACCCTTTGCAGGGCCACATTTGCGATTTGTAGGGACTTGGAGGGCCTCAGAAAAAATTGTTCATGTCTTATTAAAGAAATGACAATTTTGCATGAGGTAAAACTCTTTATAGTTTATAAATCTTTCCTTTTGGTTAAGTAATAAAGTAATATAGAAACATAGTAACATGATGGCAGATAAAGGCCAAATGGCCCATCCACAGCATCCACTATCTCCTCCTCTCCCTATTGGCTAAGGCTCTTAATTGCATCTCCTCTTTCTATAGGCAAGTGGTCCCCAACTCCAACCCTTTGCAGGGCCACATTTGGGATTTGTAGGTACTTGGAGGGCCGCAGAAAAAATAGCTAATGTCTTATTAAAGAAATGACAGTTTTGCATGAGGTAAAACTCTTTATAGTTTATAAATCTTTCCTTTTGGCTAAGTCTTAATAATAATATTGTCATTTATAGCTAAAGAGACATATGATCAAGAAACTGTTTTATTTTACTTTTGTGATTATGATAAACATACCGAGAGCCTCCAAATAATACCTGGTGGGCCACATGTGGCCCCCGGGCTGTAAGTTTGAGACCACTGGTGTAGAGGTAGGGCATGCAAATTTGTTGTTGATATCCTGAAAACCTGACTGGCTGGATGTTTCCTGAGGACTGGGTTGAGATCACTGTTCTATAGCCACAGTAGGGGAGGTAGGGGGAGGCGTTGGGAGACTGGACCCCCTCACTTTGGGCTTGGGCCCCCTTCAGCACTGCAGCACCCCTTTACCTTTGCTGAAAAGGATGCTAAAGCCTCACCAGCCAAATACAATGCTGCTACTCCCTTCCTTCATGCAAAGGCATGCCTTCAGCCTACAGTGCCATGCTTCGTGAGAAGCCCCAGATCGGCGGCTGAAGGCATGCCGCTGACTTCTACATGAAGGAAGCTGTGCAAGGGGGAGGGAAGCGGCTCAGGCACCGTATTTATTTGACTGGCAAGGCCTCAGCATCCCCGCCAGCAAAGGTATGTTTAGCGTGTGAGGACAGGGGAGGGGGAGAGATGGGGAGGGGAGAGAAGGGATGTATTGTCACTTCAGTCCACTCCTTGGTGCTCCCAGAATTGGAGGACTGGCTATGCCCCTGTTTGAGAACCCCTGAATTATATCCTTTTAGTCCATAATGGTTGTGATGTCACATCACATGCATTAGGCAAATCAATCTAATCCCATTCCTTCTGAAGTCATTTATACTTTATAGCACTGGTCCAAACAGTGTTGCTCTAGGGTTTCGGGGGGGGGGGGGGGGAGGTGGGGGGGGGCATAGCAAGAGAGCAGCAACTTAATGAACTCCATGAATAATGGTTAAGCAGTAATACTTTTAATTGCTTCTTTGACTGGTTGACGGGGAAGCTAGATATTGGGGAGTCCTTGGACATCGTGTACCTGGACTTTAGCAAAGCATTCGATAGCGTACCACACCGCAGGTTGCTGAGCAAGATGAGTTCTATAGGATTAAGTGACACATTGACGAAATGGGTTGGGAACTGGCTTGGAGGTAGGCTTCAAAGGGTGGTGGTGAACGGCACACCCTCTGAAATGACGGAGGTGATCAGTGGAATGCCACAGGACTCGGTCTTGGGCCCGATCCTATTCAACATCTTTATAAGAGACTTGGCAGAAGGGCTTCGAGGTAAAATAACATTATTCGCCAATGACGCCAAACTAAGCAATGTAGTGGGCAAAAGCACAACAGACATAAATTCAATGTCCGACAACATGATGCACGACCTACTCCTACTGGAGCGCTGGTCTAGGTCCTGGCAACTCAGCTTTAATGCCAAAAAATGCAAAGTTATGCACCTGGGCAGCAAAAATCCATGCAAGACTTATACCCTTAATGGCGAGATCCTTACATGAACGGTAGCATAATGCGACTTAGGGGTGATCGTCAGCGAGGACATGAAGGCTGCCAATCAAATGGAGCAAGCTTCATCCAAAGCAAGACAAGTCATAGGTTGCATACGCAGGGGTTTCGTCAGCCGTAAGTCATTATGCCATTGGATAGATCCATGGTGAGGCCCCATCTGGAATACTGTGTGCAATTCTGGAGGCCGCATTATCGCAAGGATGTGCTGAGACTGGAGTCGGTTCAGAGAATGGCCACCCGGATGGTCTCGGGACTCAAGGATCTCCCATACGAGGAACGGCTAGACAAATTGCAGCTATACTCACTCGAGGAGCGCAGAGAGAGGGGGGACATGATTGAGACGTTCAAGTATCTCATGGGCCGCATAGAGGCGGAAGAAGATATCTTCCTTTTCAAGGGTCCCACGACAACAAGAGGGCATCCGTGGAAAATTAGGGGAGGTGAAACTACGAGCTGACACCAGGAAATTCTTTTTCACAGAAAGGGTGGTTGATCGCTGGAATAGTCTTCCACTGCATGTGATCGAGGCCAGCAGCGTGCCTGATTTTAAGGCCAAATGGGATCGTCACATGGGATCTATTCACAGGGCGAAGGTGGGGGAGGGATCTATTCACAGGGCGAAGGTAGGGGAGGGACATTAGGGTGGGCAGACTAGATGAGCCGTGGCCCTTATCTGCCGTCTATTTCTATGTTTCTATGTTAATGTTCTGTGCAGCCTAGAGCAGTGCTACTCAAGCCCAGAGCCAGTCTGATTTTCACAACATGTACTATACAATGAATATGCAGGAGATAAATTTTGCATACAAATGTCTCTCGTGCTGAAATCCAGGCTGGCTAGGGGGTATTCCAGGAATGCCTTGAAGACATGATGAGCAGCAGTAAAGTGACTTCTGAGAGATATTTATTTATTTATGGGTCAATATTCACTGTGTGGGAGTCAGCGGTGTTTTAAACACCAGCTGCTTTGGGCTTTGTATGGCCAGATACTCAGCACTGAAATATATCTGGATCCTGCCACTGAATATCCTTCCTACCTAGTTAAATCAATATAAATCCTTTAGAGGCTTTTAACTAATGGAATTAGTGCACGTTAAATGTTGAGAGACCTATTCTGTGCCTGCAGGCTTCTTAGCATTCAGCACGTGCTAAGCTTTAGTACAAGGGCCCCTTAGTGACCAAGCTCATTCAAGGCAGTTTACAACAGTTTAGAATATGAATTATACATAAAATCAATCCACAAGACAGAGAAGCATTAAAATGTGGTGTAGTGGTTAAAGCTACAGCCTCAGCACCTTGAGGTTATAGGTTCAAACCCACGATGCTCCTTGTGACCTTGGGCAAGTCACTTAACCCCCCCATTGCCCCAGGTACATTAGATAGATTGTGAGCCCACCAGGAAGGCCCAGGTCCGTGTCTGCAGGGCCTCGCATGCACGGATGCAATGCAATGATGTCACATGCCGCATCTGCGTATGCTGGGAGGCCCTCCAGTCAGAGCTCTGGGAAGTAGAGGAGACAAGGTTTCTGTGGGGGCAGGGCTGGGACTGAATGGGGTGAGGCTGAGGGCAGGGTGGAGACACTTGTCTTATTTTTTACTACTACAAATATGCCAACCCTATTCCCAGCAGAAGCTGATACAGAAGAGATAGCACATGTCACTACTACTCTTTTCCTATCAGCAAATTCTCCTTGTGATTGTATTTTGCTCTTCGTTAAGCTTTCTTCATAATTTTCTTGTTGTATCCACGCTCAGGACAAAAGTTAAGTGCTCTTTTTTTTACAAACTATAAACACACTATTTGTTTAATTTTGAGCCTGCCACTCAGAATCAATATCAATTTTTGCAGATGCCTAAAAAGACCAATGATGAACACATCACCCCTGTAAGGGCACGAAAAAAATGTTTACCGTAAGTGGTAAACTTATAAAATCATGAAAGGCATAGAGAAGGTGGAGAGGGACAGATTCTTTAGACTAGCAGGGGCAACTAAAACAAGAGGTCACTCAGAAAAACTGAGAGGAGACAGATTCATAACAAATGCAAGGAGGTTCTTCTTCACTCAGAGGGTGGTGGACACCTGGAACGCGCTTCCCGGAGAGGTGATAGGACAGAGTACAATTCTGGGGTTCAAAAAGGGACTGGATGATTTCCTGGAAGCAAAGGGGATAACAGGGTACAGATAGAGGTTTACCTTACAGGACATTGAGCGAATAGGGTATGGATATTTTAGGTTAGGTAGGGAACACTTTCAGGTCATGGACCTGGGGGGCCGCCGCGGGAGCGGACTGCCGGGCACGATGGACCCCTGGTCTGACCCGGCAGAGGCAACGCTTATGTTCTTATGTTCTTATGGTACCTCGGGTGTTTGAGGTCTTGTGATGAAACCAGTTCGATTCTATACAAGTTTGTTTCCTGTTAGTTTGTAATTGTGGTTCTTTTTGAACAAAATGAAGTTTTCCCCATTTTGTTCGATCGGACTATATTAATATACCAAGCTGAAAATTATGCCAGTACATATCACAGGACCCTACAGAGTACCACATGGGAAAGCATTCAATAAAAAGAGATCCCACTCACACTCTTTCTCAAATGTAGTATATATTATTCAATGCAGAAAATATGAAGAAGGATTCTATGTTGGAGAGACAGACCTGGTATTAAATGCAAGAATCAATTTGCACAGCCAGAAGATCAAATGCCAAAAGCAAACACGTCCTTGCCCAGGATTTTTTTTTTTTGCAATGTACTCTTAGTTCTATATTTTCTGTTCTGTTTTGCCTTTTCTCTATGAAATAAAACAAACTTTGTTCATTATTTTGAATTCCTCAGTAAAGATATACCGGTATTTGTTCAAAGATGTTGAGAGCCTTGAAGGACCTCAGGCGGTCCCCTCTTTCCCTCCAACAATCTGCATATTAATTTTTTTCTGGGAATATGAGTAAACATTTTGAAAAATAAATGAGAGACTACAAAGGTTATTGGGCCGATGCCTAAAACTGTATAAATATGCAGCTGGAGTACACAAAAGGGCGTTCCAATAAGCACACTGAGCACATTATGGCTTTCAGAGAACTGGCATGAAAGACGCTGACAGCGGCAAAGTTCAAAGCATTGATTACATAATAATCAGCATTTCAAACACACACAGAGGAAATTATCCATCATATCATACCGGGGTCAGTCACTGGGTGATATCCCAAATAATAATAAGGCACTGTAGCACGGAACATATTACCAGCATGTCACTGTTGCCAAATCCAGACCAGGTTGTATTGTCAAGTGTGTTACTGCAGAGTGAAAGGGAAAACTCAGGAAGGCCAGCAGCCCAGCACATATCTATGGGTTCAAAAATAAAGCTCTAGCACATTTCAGAGATACAAGTTAGCTGAACCTAGGGGAGAAGAATGGGGAGAAATCTCTAATTCTAGGAGCTCACAGAAATATAAACTTGGCTTTCAAACTAAAGGAATAAAAACAATGGCCAATTTTTGTCGATCATTTTCTTTTTTATTCGCAAAAGTTTGGAATGACCTCCCTTCTATAATTAGAGTTCTCTCTCATCTACCCACTTTTCATAAAATACTGAAGACACATTTATTTCAGAAATTTACTAGTGATCCTCCTAATCCAGGGGTAGGGAACTCCAGTCCTCAAGAGCCGTATTCCAGTTGGGTTTTCAGGATTTCCCCAATTAATATGCATTGAAAGCAGTGCATGCAAATGGATCTCATGCATATTCATTGGGGAAATCCTGAAAACCCGACTGGAATATGGCTCTTGAGGACCGGAGTTCCCTACCCCTGTTCTAATCAATCATAAAAAATAAATTCTGGCCTAAAAGATATAACCCCTGTTTTACTAAGGTGCACTAACCGATTAGCGCACGCTAAACACTAACGCATCCATAGACCAGTGGTTCCCAACCCTGTCCTGGAGGACCACCAGGCCAATCGGGTTTTCAAGCTAGCCCTAATGAATATGCATGGAGCAGATTTGCATGCTTGTCACTTCCATTATATGCAAATCTCTCTCATGCATATTCATTAGGGTTAGCCTGAAAACCCGATTGGCCTGTTGGTCCTCCAGGATAAGGTTGGGAACCACTGCCATAGACTAACATGCACGCATTAGCGTTTAGCGCACCTTAGTAAAACAGGGCCATAGTTTCTGTTCTAATCTCCTGTATAATTTTATTAATATTTTGTTAACTGAGTTGAGCCCTTCTGTTGCGATGGATCGGTATACAAAATCAAAGATTAGATTAGATCAGGGGTAGGGAACTCCGGTCCTCGAGAGCCGTATTCCAGTCGGGTTTTCAGGATTTCCCCAATGAATATGCATGAGATCTATTTGCATGCACTGCTTTCAATGCATATTCATTGGGGAAATCCTGAAAACCCAACTGGAATACGGCTCTTGAGGACCGGAGTTCCCTACCCCTGGATTAGATTATGAACAGTACATGATTCATGGATACAAGAAAGAACAATAAGGACAAAATCACATAAAATGTTCTAGGTTTATATTTATACAGTGGAGGAAGCAATGCCCGACTAGGAGATGGAGAGAAGAGGGGAGAAAGCTTTGGACAAGTGAAACACTGGTGGTGAACTCAGAGGCTGGGGATTTTGGTGCCCTGGGCCAGAGCCTCATCTGGTCTAGTGGTTGAACCGGCCCTGCACCCTTGCACCAATCCCTGAGGCACCCCACGTGCATCATCCTGGGTTTTTGTTTTTCAGACTATGCAAGGTCAATTAGGATTTAGGATTGATTGACACCATGCTAGCTCTAAGCATCTTCCGATCTCTGCTAGGATGCACCAGACATTTTACTTGGTGAGAATTTGGAATGGACTTCCAGATTCTCTAAGATCAATTATTTCAATTTCGAAAAAGTTTTAAAACCTGGTTGTTTTCACAATAGTTAATTTGATTTTAGCTGTCGAATAGTAATTTTAAGCAATTCAACAAACTTTTCTCTTTTTCATCCTTCTAATCTAGGGATCTCAAAGTCCCTCCTTGAGGGCCGCAATCCAGTCGGGTTTTCAGGATTTCCCCAATGAATATGCATGAGATCTATTTGCATGCACTGCTTTCAATGCATATTCATTGGGGAAACCCTGAAAACCCGAGTGGATTACAGCCCAGTCAAGGAGGGACTTTGAGATCCCTGAAACCAATTTATTTTTATCCCAGTTTCTACTTGTTTAATTTTTTAACGAACTGTAAACCTAGTGGAGCTCCTTAGGGAGTAGATTCGGTATATAAAATGAAGATTAGATTAGATTTACTGAAGATTCAGATAGATCTTTCATTTCTATTACACTTTTCACACAACAGGGAGGGGTTCCATTTTATTATTATTATTATTCTGTTCTACTGCCAGTCATAAAAAGTGCGTAACCCGCCGCCATATTTGCTACTTGTAGTTCTGTATGTGAACTAATGACACCTGATTAACGAGACAACTAGCAGCAGTTTCGTAAATAAGAAACCCTGCCTGTATTATCTTAGACGTGAGGAGAGAGAAAAAAAAAAAAGGCGCGCAATCTGACGAGTACTCTTTTCCCGCCTTCGTGGGGGAGGGGGGGATTCGAAGTCGAACGCACGCACGCACGCACGCGTAACGGCGTTCACGAACCCGAACGGGGGAAGGGAAGCTTCGCGCGCTCCCTTCCCGGAAGTGACGCAGGGACGGCGCTGGTCTTCCGCCAGCCGCTATGGCGGGAGGCGATGGGGAAGACGAGTGGTTTCTGGAGTCTATAAAGCTGTGAGTGGACAAAAAAAAAAATCAAGTCTCTGAGGACTGAGAGGGCCGTTTCTCGTGGTGTCTGAGAACAGTCTAAAAAAAAAAAAAATTAAAAAAGCCCTAGTCTGGCTTGCTTTATTCAATAAGGGGGGAGGGGCACTGAAATAGTATATAACTGTTTATTGCTTTAGCTTCCCTGTCTTGGTTGCTGGGATGCCTTGGTGCTCTGCCCAATTTTTCCAGGACCCTTGAATTCAACTAATGGGAAAGTTTCTATGAGTCTCCAGCAAAGAATCTCAGTGTTATAGATGGGAAATAATCCATGAACAGTTCTTAGACGAGTAATGGTAATAAAGAGACCCTTGTTAAGTAAGAATCTTTAGATCTGGACGTGGGAGATGGGTCTTTGCAGTAGCATGAGCTCTTAAATGTGGTAAATCAGGTGCATTTTATTATTTGCACTGGAAGATGTATATATTTTTTGTATGAACTGGGATCCTAAACCCCCCCCCCCCCCAAGAACATAAGACTAGCCTGACTGGGTCAGATCAGTGGTCCGATCCTGTCTTCACAGTGGCGGTCACCAGTACCTGGCAAAACCCCAAATAGTAGCAACATTCCAGCTACCAATCCAGGGCTAGCAGTAGCTTCTTCCAAGTTTGTCTCGGTAGCAGACTATGGACTTTTCCTCCAGGAACTTGTCCAAACCTTTTTTTTTTCTTTTTTTTTTTAAACCAGCTATGTTAACCACATCCTCTGGCAATACATTCCAGAACTTACATGTTCCTTTGAGTGAAATAAATATTTTCTCCTTTTGGTTTTAAAGTATCTCCCTGGGAGATCACGTGATGCGTTGAGCCGTGGCTGACACGTGCCGCCAGAGCTCCCGGGCCCCGAGTCCCAAATTGCCCGGTTACAGCCGTCGGGGGATCGCCGGAAATTAGCGATCTGAAGCGCAGCCCCACACTCGCTGCATGGACAGATTTCTGTCCACATCCGCGCCCCCGATGTCAACCCGCCTGCATAAAAAGGATCGGGAGCGCCCACAGAGCGGAGGGGAGAAAATGGCGTCGGGCGCCCTCACCCCAGCGATCCAACATATTGCGCCGGAGGCGCTGACGGCCCTCACCCAGGCTGTGACAGCGGCTATGCAGCCCAGCATCGACAAGTTGTCAGAGCAGATTTTAAAAGTAGAAAATATGCTCTCAGAAACGACCACAAGAACAACAGCATTGGAGACTAGAGTATCCAGCATGGAGGACACACAGAACACCCAGGCCACCACATTGCAGGAACTGCAGGCCCTGACCTAGAAGCAAGCGGAGAGACTGGAAGACCTGGAAAATCGTTCCCGCAGATCCAACTTACGCTTTTTGGGAATTCCTGAGGCGGTGGCGGGTCCAAAGCTGTTACAGACTCTGGAGGTATGGCTTACCAAAACCTTTTCCTTACCCGAGGGATTGGGACCTATCCGTCTTGAACGGGCTCACCGTCTGGGCAGGGAACAGGCCCGAGAGGCCCGGCCTCGAATGGTTATAGCCAAACTCTTAAATTATAACCATAAGGTGGAAATTCTACGCAGATATAAACAACTCCGGGAGACCTTACAATTTGAAGAGTCGGAGGTCCGCATCTTCCAGGATTACTCTGCGGCCCTAACGGAGCGCAGGAAGCAATTTTACCCGATATGTACCTCCTTGGCTGAAAAAAAAGTACGGTTCCTGTTCCTGTACCCGGCTCTATTGCGTATCCACCATCTGGGACAATGGCATGTCTTTGATACAGCGGCGGAAGCGGCTCTCTATTTGAACACCCATGTGCTTACCCAGTCTGATCTGACCTGATTATTAGCAGAACCTGAGTGGGTACCTACCTAGGGCTGCTTGTCGATCTTTGGTTCTGGGTTTCTGGGAAGCATTGGCCCTCAACTGTGGTGGCTCAGGGCCACATTTGGGGCCCACTTTTGCCAGTAACCATGACTCGAGCTGGCGATCTGGCAGTTGTTAAGTTATGATTGTTCAAGGGAATGTATGTTGTGGACAAGTTATTCTTTGCTGTTTTCTTGGTACTGGGCTTCTAAGATATAACTGTTATTCTTGCACTATTGGGGACTCGGGGTCTGGAGTGGCATTGTTTTGTGATCTTTCACACCTCTGGGACCGCCCTAGGACGGACCCCTAGTTGTGACTTCAAAACCATGCGCAAGGGGGATAGGTTGGGAAGGGGGGGAGAGGGGGGAGGGGGTCGAATGGGGGGGAGTCCTTTGCTATCATATGGCTATATATATAATTTACGGCTGCAAGAGAGTGTATGTTTTGAAGCTATGGTGAGCTTCTTGTTCAGTAACTCATCCACTGTATTGAAGGCACTTGGGCAGGCCCTGAGTGCCTTATGGCTACCTCGGGTATGGCTGGGAACCTGGGGTGGCTTCTTTATTTATGCTTTCTATTTTTTGCTGATCATAGCCCTTCTCACACCACATGGCTAATACTCTAAGGGTAGCCTCCTGGAATGTATCTGGTATCACCTCCCCTATTAAAAGAACCAAAATTTTAACACAACTAAAACGGAATAAAGTAGATATAGCCTGCCTACAGGAAACCAGGTTGACGGACATAGAGCATCAGAAGTTGAGGAGGTCCTGGGTGGACGCAGTGTATGCAGCCTCCTCTCCACAAAAACGAGCGGGGGTAGTGATATTGATCCGTAAGTCCTTACCATACACAGCGAAAGTGGTAGCCACTGATACACAGGGTAGATATGTATTGTTACAGATGACGGTAGGAACATACTCTTGCTACCTTTTGAATATTTACGCACCTAATACATACGATCACGCCTTTTTTGAAGGCATTGTAGCATTGCTTTTAGAGCGCATTACTGATCCGGTTTATATAGCCGGAGATTTTAACCAAGTCCTAGACCCGACCTGTGACCGTACTGGGCCGGGACAACGTGTGAGCTCATCCCGAACTAGAGGCATACCTTACCTCTGTGCCACGCTGGATCTGGTTGACCCCTGGAGGCTCTTACACACCACAGAACGAGACTATACTCACTGCTCCAGGGCGCATAATACCCAATCTAGAATAGATTATATTCTTACCACAAGTAGGGCGTTCTTAAATGTGGATGCGGCGGTAATAGGTCCTACAATCATTTCAGACCACGCGTTGATCTGGCTTGACGTGAACGTGGGCTTTGGCATTCGGGGACCTGTACGTTGGCGATTCCCTAGTTACTTATATTCAGATGATCATTTTAAAACTTATTTACTAACTAAATGGGAAGACTTTCTGACCTTTAATGGACAACACTGTAATAACCCGACGCTGTTCTGGAGCACAGCTAAGGTAGTGCTTAGAGGTGATTGTATAGCATACGTTATAGCGTGGAATCGCCGATTATCTCGGGGCATCCTTCGGTTAGAAAAGGAATTGGCAACTGCTAAACACCATTATACACACTTTCCCTCACGAGCTTCTAGGGAACGCTTGACTTCTGTGGAGGCTACTCTTAATTCTTATATTCATGAACGCACGGTTAAAATGCTCCTGTATCACAAATTTCGCTACCACCGCTACGGTAATCGTGCAGGGAAATTATTAGCTCGATTAACAACACAGGCTCGAGGTCATCGTTATGTAATGGGACTGAAGGATGATAAGGGACATCTACAGCACTCCACAGCACACATTGCGCAGATTTTTATGGCTCATTTCCAGAAGATCTATGGTCGCCAGGACTCGGGAGATGCTCCACTTATTAGGGATTATTTGGCAGATTCCGGCCTACTGCCGCTCTCTGACCCGGATGTTGAATTTCTCAATGCAGCCATCACATCTAAAGAACTCTTATGGATCAGGAAAAAAAGCACCAAATTCACACGTCCTACCCTAGCATGGGACTCCACTCTACTAACGGCAACAGATCAGGTACGCAGCCTAGGAGTAACTTTAGATGGACACTTATCCCTATCTGCCCACATATCCCAAGTAATCTCCACCTCCTTCTACTACCTCCGCCAACTGAAAAGGATCAAACCCTACATCTCCACACCTGACCTCGCCCAACTCCTCTACGCATATGTCCTCTCCAGAATGGATTACTGTAACTCCCTATTTAATGGACTAACCAAAAATAATCTCAAACGCCTCCAACGTGTCCAAAATGCAGCTATCCGCCTCCTACACAACCTCAACTACCATGATCCCGTCTCCCCAGCACTCCGCGCTGAACACTGGCTCCCAATTAGCCAGCGCTGTGCTTTCAAGGCCCTAGCAGTAGCCCACAAGAGAATTTATGCCACCACCCCCTCCTACATAAAATCTAAGCTTCCCATCTACACCCCCACTCGCTCCCTCCGCTCAAAATCGGAAATACGCCTATGCATTCCCCCTGGAAGGTCCCTCCTCTCAGAAACTGCCCGCAAACGATCCTACAGCCACTTCATCCCACATCTCTGGAATAAACTCCCCCCCCAACTCAGGCAACAGAACTCTTTATTGACATTCCGTAAAATGGTAAAGACCCTCCTCTTCAACTAAAGATCTCCCTCAGTCTACACCCCCCCTTAAACCCCACCTCACTCTTCTCTCCCCTATTTAACTTCTCCTAAATTTCAGTATAGTCCTCTCTTAGGCTGTACTCTGATAAATTGTCTGTACTCTGAAAAATTGTTTGTACCCTGATAAATACTGCACAATTTTGTATGTCCAAGCACCTAAACCTATTGTACATCTTATTTGCCTAATTACTTCTACTGTGTATGTTTACTTGTAGACCGTTCTGAGCTACTGGGAGAACGGGATATAAATCTAAATAAATAAACTGTTACAAGCTATTAAACAGCAAAGAAATTTCTCGGCTCCAGGGCCGGATGGCTTTACAGCTGAATTTTATAAACTTTTAGCGGAGCAGCTGAGTCCCTTCCTTAGGGACTACTATTCGCAGGTTATGCGGGATGAACATTTTCCCGCAGAGGCGAATGAGGCATTGATTACATTGATTTTGAAGCCAGGTAAAGACAGCACTGCTCCGGAGTCCTATCGACCTATATCTTTATTAAACGTGGACATAAAAATTTTCTCTAAAATATTAGCTGATAGATTAGCCACTCTACTCCCAAATATCATCGCGTCTACACAGGTGGGCTTTGTAAAGGGAAGGCAGGCGGTCCATAACGTTCGAAAGGCACTCTTGTCATTGGCCCATACACAATCTCATGACACCCCGATGTTATTACTCAGCTTGGATGCAGCGCAAGCCTTTGACCAAGTCAATTGGACATTTTTATTTGAAATACTGCACTATATGGGAATTTCGGGTTGGTTTGCCACAGCGTTACGCACGTTATACTCGACACCGCGGGCAAGACTGCTTGTTAATGACACTATCACTGACCCCATATTAATTGAGAGAGGCACATGGCAGGGATGTCCTTTGTCCCCCCTGTTGTTTTTACTGTACTTGGAGCCCTTTCTGCGCACCGTATCTCTGGATCCTGATATAGTGGGGGTGGACTTCGGGGATCAAACATTAAAGGTGTTAGCTTTTGCAGATGACATCTTGTTTATGCTTACTAACCCTTCTCATTCTATCCGACACCTTGTACAATCCCTCAACGAATTTAGATTTTATTCAGGCTTTACTTTGAATTATCAGAAATCTGTTGCTTTAGCCAGTCCAGTAACACTGCAGCAGACATGGAGGGGCCACTTCCCTTTTACATGGGCTGTGCACTCAATTCGATACTTGGGGGTTTGGATCCCCCGAGACCTCAAGACTCTTTATGACTGTAACATTTCCCCACTACTCCATGACACTTTACGGGACTTGCAAAACTGGTCCACTTTCCCGCTCACAGTAGCGGGACGGGTGGCTCTTTATAACATGGTGCTTTTTCCCAAATGGTTATACCGATTTCAGGTCCTGCCCTTGCTTTTATCCTGTTCTCATAAAGCCCGGTTAATTAAAGGATTACAACGGTTTCTTTGGGGTGGCAAGCGACCCCGCATGCAATTTCTTAGAATGTGCTTACCTAGGGAAAGAGGGGGTTATGGCTTATTAAATGTACATTGGTATGCTATTGCCTGTCAGATGAGACACATTAATGATTGGTTTAGGGGGACGTCTGACTTTACTGCGACATCATTGGAGTTGTTCTTGCTGGCTCCGTTTCATGTGAGTTATTTCTTGCATGTGGCGGACCCGCGGCTTCGTCCTTTGTTGGCCCAGTACCCGATATTTGCACCGGCTCGACGAGCATGGAAGTGGGTTTGCAAACTTGCTAGATTGCCTGCTGAAGTTTCATTATACTTACCCATCCAGGGCAATGGAGCCTTTCAGCCTGGACTGCAAAATACTGTCTTCCGGAGGTGGGGTGTGCAGGGACTTCAATACCTATTCCACTTATTCTCTGAGGAGGGGAAACTGGCAACTTTTGCTGACTTACGTCGGACATTTACTTTACCATCTAATGATTTTTTTGCATATTACCAAATCCGACATTACGTTCAGTCTCTTCCGGCGCACCATCTTGAGGAAGATAACAGGGAGGCTCTTTCAGAATTCTTTAGCCTATCTGCACAACAGCGGATTCCGCTTCGATTTCACATAGTGGGGATCCGAGATGGGCACTCTGGCCCCAACTTGGACATCTTAGCGGCAACATGGGCTGAGGACTTGCACTGCACGTTAACGGCCCAACAGATACAGAGGACGCTGAAAAATATTCTGAAGGTGTCTCCTAATATTGTCCACTGGGAAATGCAGTTAAAAATTGTTTTGAGACTCTATATCCCACCGGAACGAGCAGCCCGGATGAGGATTACTACAATTCATTCTTGCCCGAAATGTGCACATGCTCACGCATCATTGGGACATATGCTTTGGAATTGTCCCAAAATTCAACAGTTCTGGCAACAATTAGGGCACTATATCACGCGGCTCTGGCGGAGGCGTTGGCTCCCACAACCGACAGCCTTATTTGGACTTTATAATATAGCCACGCCCAAACCCAAAGGAATGTCAGCTTTTGTCACTCGAGTGCTTTTGATGGGGAAGAAAGCAATTCTTACTAACTGGCTGTCCCGAGAACCCCCTTCCTACGCTCAATGGAGAGCGTTGATGATTGTTCATGCGACACTGGAGCGGAGACTAGTGGGAGATTTGGATCGTGGACCGGGCCGCAGATTCTGTCAGACCTGGGAATGCTTCTGGCAGGACCTCACACCATATGCTCGCAGTAGACTCTTAAATTGTTAGGACTATCTTACACTCTCAGCCATAGTAGTGGCATTGGACTTTTGGGGAGGGGAGGGAAGGGAGGGATGGGGGGAGGGGATGAACTTGCACTGTTCTTTTTTGGATTTGTATGCAACTTCTATTTGTACATTCTGGTTGAAATAATAAAAATCATTTGAACATAAAGTATCTCCCTGTAACTTCATTGAGCGTCCCCTAGTCTTTCTAATTTCTGATGGAGTAGAAAATCGATTTGCTTGTACTGATGCATGAGAGAATGCCATGAGAGAAACTAACCCATTTGGAAAAATTGGCCCTGAGAGACCATCCCTGCTCTATGGTGTTTACAGTGCATAAACAAAACAAATGGTTTCAGGCAGACAGTGATTTTAATATTAAGACACATAAATCCTTTTATGGAAAGAGAAGTATTTTTACTCTAAAGTAAACAGGTTGAAAAGGACTTCACCAGAATAGTTGATTTTTTGTTAGTATTTGACACAAAAGTGAAACTGAGTTGACATATTTGCTCAGTGGGTGAGTGAATCTAGTCTACTAGTTTTTAATTAACCAGCTTGATCCCTTTGACAACTCCTCTCCTTAATGAACTAGATTTTATACGATTGAGCCCACTGCTACAAAATCCTACTGAGATGCACACAGTATTCTAGAGGTATGTGCAAGAGAAAGCCCTTGCTTTATGGAGCTTATGATCTATTAAAAATAAAGAGGATCTATGAACTTTGAAGGTATGGGAATTGGGTTATACGTAGTTCATTAGATACCATATGTATTTTATTTTGTACCTGATTGTAAACCACCTTGAATGGCTAATCAAGTCTGGCAGTATGTAATTAACACGTGACAAATGAGTCATGGGAAATGACTTTTAAATCTTACCCACATCTCCACAATAAATACATTTCAAAAAATGGAATATGGCTAGAAAGAGAACTTGATGCACAAATTCAGAAAGTACATTTCAGGGATACGGTACAGGAAGATAAAGAGCAATTTGAGAATTGCTCTTCTCTGCCCTTCTATCACTTGGCCAATTAGTAAGTTCAAGAGGAAAGATATAGAGGAAGAGAATAAATGAGAAGTCATGGGGATCTACAGCGTGAATGCATTCATAGGTGATTAAGAGAAGCTTGAACTTTATGTGAAGGCAAATGTAATGACTAGAAGAGGGATGTTACTAGATTTATCCCTCGGTATTATGGTTTGCCATCCAGCTACAACATTGAAAAGGAATACTTCCTTTAGAAAAGATTTATGCCTTATAATAAACACTTCAAAAACCTTTAGGCAAGTGGGAAAAGTTGGGATGTGTTCCGTTAAAAAAAATTTATACTTTGCTTTGTCATTCAATTGCTTCTCTTTTCCAGAAACCTTGTATTCATTTCACATGATTACACTCTTCATCAAATTTGTCTGAAGTAGGGATTCTCAAGCCAGTTTTAGGAACACAGTCAGCCAGTCAGGTTTTCAGAGTTTCCACAATGAATAGGCATGAGAAATTTAGATGCAGTGCTTCTGTTGTATGCCAGTCTGTCTCATTCGTATTCATTGTAGGTATCCTGAGAACTGGGTTGAGAATTACTGAAGCATGCTATAATCTCAAAATTAAAATTAAATAGTTCTTGGATATTGCAATTTTAGGGCCACGGTAGTGGCTGCTGCTGTAGTAATTGCTCCATTGCCCATAGGGATTTAATTACCGTCAGAGTGTTTGCTGCACAGCAGCAGCTACTGTGGCTTTGTAAAAAATATATATATATATACGGGGGGTGGGGTGATATTATTGTATCATCCATTTATTTTTAAAATTTCTTGGCCGCTTAAACTTAAGCAATTTCCATACAAAACATACATAATATTTCATCAAACAATACATTGCACATATTATTTCTTATAGCATTTATAATAAAAAAAAAAAAAATAATCAACATAAAATCAAGCTAAAATTCCCCATGCCACACACAAGCTTAACTCGCTAAGAAAAGTACAAAACCATTGACGTTCTCTTCAATATGTACCAACGCTGAGTCATTCTTCAATACTATTTCATAAAAAAGCGTCAACAAATAATTGTGTTTTCAGCATTTTTTAAAATTGCAGGCGATCCATATAAGTCCTCAGATTTCTAGGGAAGGAATTCCAGAGCTTCACCCCAGCTATGGAAAGCATTGATGCTCTTGATCTTACGTATCAAACACTGTGTTTAGATAGGGCCAATGTCTCGTACATTTCATAGAACAAGTTGAGCAGTATAGAAGTGTGTGAACATTTGTCTGGGATAGGATGATTAGTCACCCTTTTGACTCTGGGTTCAAAAAAGTGTGTTTTAACAGCACAGCTTGTGTTATTTTGTATTTACACAGTTTATCAGTGAGAAATCTATGGTTGGTTTTGATATGAAAACTTGTTTTTATAGCTTGTTTTTTATGGAATCCATTCATTTCTTTAGATATAAAGATCTTCATGTATTTGAGCTCCAGGATCCCACAAGAGTTATTGAATGGACAGGCGAAAAAAGTAAGATCCTTGCCAATTTATTTCTTCTGTAAACTTAGAGGATGTTATGTACTTAAGGTGAGGTCTGATCTTATGAGAAAGGAAAGGCCAATTTATTTTTAGAATATGAGCCTGCAGTATCATTCCATAAACCGAATGTTGTATATTTTCTCAGTGGAATTTTCAGAAAGAATAGTCTTATTTATCAAGGGACAAATTTATTCAGTATGAGGAATGTTTCCTTGTGTAATATAAGATAAATATTTGACTAGGATACTAACCACAGGGCACAAGTTTCCAGTCTGCAACCACGGTCTCGCTTTTATGTGCAAAATCAGGGTAAGAGAAAGCAGATAGGTAGGAACCAAGTGTCCATTTTTGAAAGAGGAAAGGAACATTTTGCAAACATACTGGGAAAATTTCTGCCTTGTGCACCAAGGGCTGCTGCTCTTCAGACAAGGCCACTCGTTGACGGTGGTGATGTAGACTGGAGAAGAAGCAAGTTCTGCATTTTTAAAAACTCTCACTGCAATGATTCTGCTTGATGCAAATGTGTCTGTTCTTTCTAAAACCCAAAGTGATCTCTGCTGTATTGAGGAATTCTCTAAGGAGCTACGTAGCTGTAGGTGTCAAGAAGGTGCATAAGTGGTCTCCTATAGAACACCAACCGGTAGAAAGTACACACCATAGTATACAGTACTAGTGCACACTTGCTAGAGACTGGGTGAATGAGTGGAGTTTGGGCAAAGTGCACAAGTACACATGTAAATTATATAATTTATGAATTCTAGCACACAACTAAATGCTGATATGAGTGCTTGCACCTTAAATGTAACCATGTTTTTGGTCACTTGGGCTAATTTTCTATACAGAAGAATAGGCACCTATTGTTTATAGAAAAGGCTTCAAATAAGTGCCCCGTTGTAAATTAACCTCATTATGACTTGATCCTTACACTGGGGACTATCGTGCACACAAGAAGTTTTAAAATATCCACGTTTTTTTCTTGCATGTTCAAAAATGAAGCTTTGGAGCAAAAGATGGCTGCTATCCCTAATGAACTTGAATTTGTTTTAAAATGTGTTGAGCTGGAAAACCAGATTAGGATAAAGAGTTTGTTTTGAACCAGATCCTGGAGTACAGATGGTAGAGAGACTTGTCCTACCAAAAGATAGAGGCAGAGGCCAGTGTTAGGGGGGATTCAACCACAGCAGTTGCCCTGAAGCTAAAGAAGGTCCAGTTTGCTTGGTGTGCTTTGGTGCTGTGCTGTGCCTGCCCCCATCTCTTTCTCAGTTCCTGCCCTTTAACCCCAGCATGATTTCATGAACCGTAGCTAAATTCTTTAACTACTGGATCCTTTGATTGCTGTCACTGTCAAATCAATCTGGGGAACACAGATGCTCATTGCATGTCTTGTTATCATGAAAAATAAAACCTCTTTTTAATACGTAAGCTGGTAGTTGTATGAAGGATTTGGTATAGAGTAGAATTGTGCAGGGCTTCTACTTTGGATGACAAGACTGGAGCAAAAGGTTTGATTTAAAAAAAATCCCTGATATATTCTACTTGTGATTTTGTGGGTGAGCATAATTATTCTAATAAACAAATGATGACAATCAGCAGCTTTTCATTCCCGTGACAAATGCAAATAATAATAACAGTTTATATACCGCAGGACCCTGAAGTTCTATGCAGTTCACAATGATTAAAGGAAGCTACAGATTGAGTAGAATTAGTTTTTGTGGACTAAGATTGTATAGGTCAGTTACCTAAATACTTCAGGAACAGATGTGTTTTTAGGCGTTTCCTAAATTCCCCATAAGCAGTAGGCATAAGCAGTTGTTCCAGATCTTTACCCCATAATGCTGTTTGATGTGAGAAAAGATGCTGATGATGACTTTTAAATTTACATCCTCTAAGCGGTGGAGAAACAAAATTCAGATGTGGGCTTCTCTTATGTCTTAGGACTGCTAGTGACCTATTTAGCATTAGGGATTAGAACTATCTTTATTGCAGATGTTGGGTTTTTGCATACCCATGTGAGTGGTCATTCTTTAACAGGATGCCTGTGTTTAGCTTAAAGCAGACAGTGTCTCAGACTTTAATTTTATGAAGGTACTCGGGCATCTAAAATAGGCTTTTAAAACCAGCAGTATTAAAACAAATTTATATCTGTTCTAGTGTTGATGTAAACTTGTGGATGTATTTTTACATGTATATCCATTGCAGTATCAATCCAGTTCTGCTGAAATTAGGGCCCTGGGAACCACCTGTTCATGGTTTGAATATAAGTACGTGTCAGTCTTGCGGACGTGCATAATTCCCTGCATGTAAATGGCTGCGCAGTTTCATAAAAGGCCCTTTCCATGCATAAAACTAGCTTTTTGCATGAATAAATTTTACAAAATTGCCCTCATAAAATTTTTCTAAAGTTTGAGATTTGCATGGCTAACATGAGGAGAAAATGTATGTGAAATCAAAACTTCTCAAGCATGAGCATCCTTATATATATATATATATTGAGACATGGACACAAAAGCTTCAGAGAGAGTGAAGGTATTTTGGGACTGATTCTATAAACGGCTCCTAAATTGTCTGGTGCCTAGAAAAATGGGGCCAGCCATGTGTCAGTCATACGTAGATGAAGAAAAAAACAGGGGAAAACAATACCACAAATACAAATATGCAGGAACCAGAGTGGAATTGTCCAGATAAGAATGATGTGCAACAAAAAAGTGTCCTCCAATTCGCCTGGTAATATGACGATCTTTATTGTTCAAACATCAAAATGACACATTCACCAACTCAATGACTTGACATGTACATGTTTCGGCCATCAGGCCTGCCTCAGGAGTCTTAAAAATCGCAAATGATAACATGCGAATTATGCTGGCACTCAAACAGATTTGACCAAAAAACAATCAAAATGGAGTGTCATACCGTGTATGATACGAGTGCGTCTTATAGTTTTATTAGATTTGTCATTAAATTAATGCTAATGGTTTTAACTATACAAGATGTGTTAGAGTTTTTATGATATAAGATGTGCTAGCTTTATCAGATTTGTTTTTAAATTAATGCCAATGGTTTTAACGATATAAGATGTGCTGTTTTATTAAATTAATGTTATTTCATTAAGTAATATTTATTAGTTAAGTAATATTACCGTAAGTAGTTTTTATCATTGTTATTAAAGAAATGTTTAATTCATGTTTTTATGACAGGGGTCCGGTCTTCGAGAGCCGTATTCCAGTCGGGTTTTCAGGATTTCCCCAATGAATATGCATGAGATCTATTTGCATGCACTGCTTTCAGTGCATATTCATTGGGGAAATCTTGAAAACCTGACTGGAATACGGCTCTCAAGGACCGAAGTTCCCTACCCCTGTTTTATGATATATATGTGTCTTCATGGTCTTTTATTTATTTAAAATTCATTTTGTATTTATATGTATTTTTGTTTTTATTTAATATGAAATTATTTATGTTCTTTCTTTTTTTTACCAAATCTTTATTCATTTTAATACATACATCAAGTGTACATTAAATACAAACTATCATAATACATTATCACTTGAAAATTCCATCACAATGTGTATCTAAAAGCTTTATATCCCACCCCCCTCCCATAACCATACACAAATAATAAAATTCATATGTATATTAATCATTTAAAAATATGCAATATATATATGCAATTCTCCCTAATTCCCCCACCCCTCCCTTCCTTCAATTATCACATAAGGAAAAAGAATAATAAATTAACATTAATCATTATAATATTTTATTATTGGCCCCCACACATCCTGAAATCTATTAAAATAACAATTTTGTACTGCAATTAACCTTTCCATTTTGTACAGATGACACACTGAGTTCCACCAGAAGCTGTAATTTAGTCTAGAACAATTCTTCCAATTAAGTGTTATTTGTTGTATCCCCACATCTGTAAGGATCATCAGAAGCTTATTATTTGCTGCAGATATTTGGCTTTTAGATCTCATACACATTCCATATAGAACTGTATCATATGACAATGCCACATGATTTTTCATTAAAAGATTAACTTGATCCCAGATTGATAACCAAAATGCCTGAATACATGGACAATAAAATAAAAGATGATCTAAAGTTCCAACTTCAATTTTACAATGCCAGCATCTATTAGACTTAGAGCAATCTAATTTTTGTAATCTAGTAGGGGTCCAGAATGCTCTATGCAACAAGAAAAACCATGTTTGCCTAATAGATGCCGACATCGTACCTTTAATTCTCCAAGACCAAATATGTGGCCATTGAAATGCATTAATCTGGTGCTTAATCTCAAAGCTCCAAATATCTCTTAATCCATTTTTAGGTTTCTTATTCAAATAATTAGATAAAATTTTATACCACTTTGCGGCCTGGTGTCCCAGAAAATCTGCCTGGAAACGTAGGAATTCTAAGCTATTTATGTTCTTTCTTTATGTGTTCATATATGCGCTTATAGACTCCTGAAGTAAGGCCTGATGGCCAAAACATGTACATGTCGAGTCATTGAGTTGGTGAATGTGTCATTTTGATGTTTGAACAATAAAGATCGCCATATTACCAGACGAATTGGAGGACACTTTTTTGTTGCACATCATTCTTATCTGGACAATTCCACTCTGGTTCCTGCATAGTCATACGTAGATGCCATGTAAAAACGGCAGTGCCTATGTAAAAACGTTGGTGCCTAAAATGTAGGTGAGGGTTTTAAAGGCCTACATTTCAGGCACCTAAGTTTTTGGAGATTTGTGCTTAGCAACGCCTAAGTCATGCTCTGCCCATAGAAATGCCCACTTAGGTGTTAGGCGCTGCTAAGCGCCATGTGATAGGCTCTTATCGCCCAATTAAATTTCTCTTTTTTTTTTTAACCAATTATTGAGGCTATTAACCCTTTCAGGACCATAAGGATCGTAGGCCAATTTTTGTGGTTTTGACGACATTTTTATGGTAAAAAGGGCTTGCAGATGCCAAAAAAATTGATTTTTTTTGTGAAATATCATTATTTTTTTTTTTTTAAATCACACTTCTGGCTTATGGACAGTGTGTCAAGTGAATCTTCTCGTCAATCTGGCAACGACGCTAATGAATGAATGTCGGAACCAGTTTGTTTACATAAAGGCAGTATCATATGGAATCCGTACATATCAAATTTAGAACTGTAGACTATCCCAATCAAAATTTATAGGATTTTAAAGTTATGGGACAAATATGTCCCTTGGTCCTGAAAGGGTTAAGGGTATTTTGCCAATTAAGTTAGGCGCCAACTTTAGGCTCCCTTTATAGAATCAGCCCCTTTGTGAATTGAAGCGGATAAAGAGCTGCAGTTTATTTGGGGATTTAAAGTGGTAACTGTGGAACAGCAGAACTATTTTTCTTAAACAGCTGTGAGAGGGGAGCAGCACGGAAAGAGACTGAATGTCAAAAGCACCTTAATGCTACAGCTTGCAGCCTTCAGCTAGAGTGGAAAAGTGGAACTGAATTGTATCATTTAAGCACTTTCTAAATGGAAGTGGTGAAGAAGGAAAAGCTGTGGGAGCATGAACGTTATCCTGATATAAGAAAGTGCTAAAGTAAATTTAATTTGAGAAACTTTGAGAGAAGCTGCCAAGTCTTGTATTGGGAATTTAAGATGTTCTTCTTTTCTGTTCAAAATTAAAAATACTAGTGAAAGTGCTAAAGACTGTTGTCACGTGTCTCTCTGGGAGCCTGTCTTGGCCCCTGAGAAGTGGAGCTCTCCCTCTTTAACCACTAGAGACGTGCCTGCAAGACCCAAACGTTCAACCCACCAGCACGACAGTGTCTACCATTGTTTAATTTGGGTTAGAATGTGATCGGAATATCCCTCGTACCTTTGGTAATCACTGTCATTCTATTCTTGTTCTTCGTCTATATTTCCGTCATATGAATGACCAGTTTTTAGGCTCAAATGTTAGAATTTTTCCAGATTTATCTCAAAAAACCCAGAGACGTAGGAAAGAACTCTTGGCCTTGAGGCCCAGAGCTCTGGCTCTGGGGGCAACATTTCTTGTTAAGTATCCCGCAAAATGTTTTGTTACCTATCAGAATAAAAACTTTCTGTTTTTTGAGCCTAAACAACTTATAGAATTTATTGAGTTGAGAGAAAGGTTGGTAACCATACCTGATGATATATGATTTGCCAGCGGCAGTAGGAAGGTGTATCTGTTGCCATCTCTCTTGTATTAGGTTAACAATCTCCTCAGTGTTTAATTTCTTTTCTTGATCTCTTATATGGTGGACTAAATAAGAGTTATATTTTCTTTATACCCTGTATCTATAAACCTATTTTTCATGATCTGTAACAAGTGATGTATATGCTTGTAAAATTGAAAATTGCATAAATAATAAATAAAAAAATAGTCTCTATTCAACTGCTACATTCTGTCTGTTTTAATTCTCCTCTTAACAGCACAAATTGTTTCCCCCACACATAACAGATTAGGATATGATCACATGCAATTCCACAACTACAGATGTCAGCTTGGTATTTCTTTAGTTTGGTGAAGGAAACCTGTTACCTGAAAATGCATACATTTTTCTGTTTATTTGATGTAATAATTTCCGTCTTTAACATTTTAGATATTTGCGTGGCAGGATATGAAAGCTTAAAAAGAAATGAAATTCTCCAGCTGCTACTACCTCAGAAGCTTTATGTAAAAGAAAATCAGGTAAGTTATTTTTTTTAAAGCATTACTAGATGTACATGGTGCTGTGCAGTGATGATAAGAAATTTATAATAATCAAATTCATCCGCTGCAGGTTGGCAAGAATTATCCATAAGAGGTCAAGAAGGTATATCTGGGGTAAAATAATTTGCAAAAATAGTAGTGGAATTTAGCAGGGGGGGAAACCAGTGAAAAGACACATCAGGTCAAAATTGGGCCAGATTGAACTGGGCCATTTTATTTGGAACCTCATTTCTGCAGGAGGAATTCCATTTTCTGCAGCATAGAAATTTAGATACCTTCTTCCCTTGCTTTTATGTTCTACCCTGATCTTATCACTGGATGTCCTCATTTTTGGTCCTACATTTTATATTTATACAGTTGTTTGTAACAAACATCTGTACCTGCTGCTACTGAAGAGCATACCATACTGAAGAGCAAATTAAGATTTTTAACTAATTTGTTCCTGGCATGTTTAGGCTTGGCATACGTCAGTGTGGTATCTGTAATGATATGGGATAGGGCCAAGCACAGACATGCTTCAGTTTCCTTAGGTTGAAAATAGGGGGAGGAACTTGGGAATAGTTTGGAAACCTGCCCTATTAGTGACCCTTAAGGATCGCCAGTGTATACCATTGCTCTAGCAATTACCTACTGTTTAAAGCAGTGATTCTCAACTCAGTCCTTGAGTACCCCCTTGCCACAATGAATATGCATGAAAGACATTTGCATATAATGGAGGCAGTGTATGCAAATCAAGTTTATATAAATTCAATGTGGATATCCTGAAAACTTGACTGGCAAAGGAGTACTCCAGGACTGAGTTGAGAAACACTGGTTTAAAGGTTACACACTGAATGTGCATAACATAAATTTGTATATATATTACCTCTGCTGTATGCAAATTTATCTCGTGTATATTCATGTTAGTATACGTCCCTGTATATTCAATGTTAGTGGTTATTTACTGTTTTAGATGCCTTATCTTATAATATAGGTACAATTTTATGTAACATGTATAACTATGTAGCATGTATGATTCTACAGAAAACAAGGAAAAACTCCAGACAAACGTACAAGATGCAGGCTATGTTTATTATATCCTAGAACTCCCGATTTGTGAAGATTCGGCAGGATATAAGATTAAGGATAGCCTGAAAACCCAGCCCTAAGTGATGAAGTTGATACCACAGGTTTCAGGAGTGGCTCTCCTGTCACTGTCAGTCTGCATCATTATTGAAAGTGGCCCTCCTGCATGATCTCATTATTATTTTGTGATGACTGGCTGATGTGATATTGAAGGTGTCTAACATACAGGGCTGTTTCCCAGCACCAAGCTTCCCTTTCTCACTTCTCTCCCTTCCCTTTTTGGCTTATCTTAATCTTCCCTTCTCACCTCTTCTCTCCTTTCTTTGCATAAAGTTACTTACTTATCCTGCCAGACCAGTCTAGATGTGTGGATTTATGCTACCCTGCTGCAGATGGGGACATCAAACAACTTTTCAATGATGATATCACTATATTAAAGAATGGTTCAAATGAGGCACTTACCAGTATTCTGTCTCTAACAGATGGCTCACGTACTGGACTGGTGCATCCAGACTTTTATCTAAGGGCATTGGTCTTAGGGCTGCCTCTGCCTGGTTGAGGAGGACCCCTCTGGGCTCCCAGAACACCAATCTCCTATCCTGGGACTATATTGCTGGTGGAGCAGGCACCGACTAGTCTCCAACACTGCAACTTGGTGTAGCCTGGTTGAGTGGGACTTGTGGGAAAGTCTGGATCAAGAAAATATCTCTAGGCAAAGCTGAGGCTTGGACTCCTCCCCTCCATCCTAACCCCTTTTGGGCAGCTGATGGCTACAGGAAAATTCCCTGTTCAGCTGAATAAAGTTAAAAAAGGAGAGGTGCTGATATTGGACAGGATGGTCTGGGATTGTCCACAGTCTCCTGTGGACGGTAAGCAACATGTAGCAGAGCACAGAGGACTTGGAGAGATCATAGAGGCTAGAACTTGGCTTCAGTGATGGAGATTTTGTTCCTTTCTGCAATGGCAGCCTTCTGTCCTCATGGGCCTTCCTACCTTCGACACTCTAGAGCAGTGTTCTTCAACCTTTTGACACCTATGGACTGGTGGAAATAAAATAATTATTTTGTGGACTGGCACCAGTCTGCGGACCGGCAGTTGAACACTGGGCTAAGTCGTGCCCATCTCCATTCAATCTCCACCCAGACCCCGCCCCCATAATAGTACTAATTGTGACACCATTTTTTCCATTCATTTTTTTATATATACACACAATATAATTGTATTAACAACACATAATGGTTAACCACAAAATTAAAATACACAAAGCACACTATACTTTTTATCATTCATTCCTACCATAAAATAGATAACCACATGCAAATTCAGGACCAAAAACTAAAAGTACTAATATTTACAAACAAACCCTAAGATGCAAGACTCTACAAGCAGCACAACTCCAGAGGAAAAGAAACAAATGCATTTCTTCCTGAACAGACAAATCAATCACTAAAAAAATATAAAAGCATTTCCCCTACTGTTGTTGTATCTCTCCCTCCATATGCCTTGCCTTCTGGACTGCCCTCCGGTGTTATCTTTGGGCCGGTCCACTGTGCGATCAATGCAGCATCTTTGGGTCGGTTCCCTGAGTGCTGCATTGCACAGAGTTGTGGGCAGTGGTTCCTCGCGCGCGTCCTGCACCTCATCTGGAAGCCTTCCCTCTGACGTTGCAACATCAGAGAGAAAGCTTCCAGTTCAGGTGCATTTTCCCACGGCTTTGTGCACTGCAGCACTCAGGGAGCCGGCCCAAAGATGCCGTGTTGATCGCACCGTGTAGCGGTGGCTGAAGAACGCTGTCTTGGGCCTAATGGACGTGCTGGCCCTGTGGACCGGCAGAAAATTTCTGCGGACCGGTACCAGTCCACGGACCTGCGGTTGAAGAACACTGCTCTAGAGCTCTGGTGCTGTTTCCAAAGCAAGAAAGCCCTGGGATGAGAGTCTCTTGTCCTCCTCAATTGGAATTTTCTTAAATTTTGTGTTAAGTTATATACCAGGCCTTCTGTATTCCTAAAAAAAAAAAAAAAAAAAAAGGGGGGGAGGGGAAGGCATTCCTGTGGGCTAGGGGTGTTTGGCACTCTCCTTAATGGGTGACTTGTTAGTCAAGTAAAATTTTATATAACCTTTTCACCACATTGGCCCACTTTACTGTTCATTTTTCTCTAATACTTCCTGATATCAGAATCATATTCAAATTTGCCTGTTTTTGCTACAAAACAATATTTGATTTATCCCCAAGCTACATCACCCCTCACTTCACCCTTAACCACAACTATAAGAACTCCCGAAAAATTCAACTCTTCGCCTTCCCCTCCCTAAAACTATGCCACTCAAAAAAATTCCTTGACAAAACCTACGCCTTCCAAGCCGCCAAACTAAACCCTTGGCTAGTCCAAATGGTCCTCAAGGCCTACAACTACCTCGACTTTAGAAAATTACTCAAAACTCACCTATTCCAAGACCAAGACCCTTAATGCCCCTTTTCAATCCTCCCCCCGTTCTGATCTACTCCCCTCCCTCCTCTCCCCCCTACTTCTCTCCTTGCTGTTCGCAACTCTATGATCAATTTGATATGTAACCACTTGTAATCTCTGTCTAACTAATGTGAACCGCCTAGAACTCTACGGGGTATTGCGGTATACAAAAATAAAGTTATTATTATGATATCAAAATGAATTTGACACCCCTTCTTTAAGCCCTCTAGATCCCTTGTCCCTCATTTAAACAAGAATTATTAGGCAGTAGGAGAATGGTTTCACATAATGTATACATGTGTGTGTGTTTTTTAAGGGTTTGTGTCCAGAAAGAGATTTTAAGGTTGAACATGGAGGATTTTCAGACTGGCCTGTTTACAGCTTAAAGCACCTTCCAAACACCAGGTACCTTTTATTTTATAAGTTTCAAGTTTATTCAATTTTTGTTATGTACGCAATATCAAAAGCTTCAAAGCGTATAACATTTTAAAAATGGGGGGTAGAACAAAACTCTTTAACGTAATTACAATAAAATTCTATCCATTCTAATACATAACTGGTACAGAAGGTGAGAGGGATGAACTACAATCTTTAAAGAGAGAAAGAAAACATTTAGCGGGGAACACATTTGGTAGGTAACACAAAAAAGAGAAAAAAGAAAGGAAAGAAAAAAGATGAATCTATAATCTATACAGAAATCTAATTTAGATCTAAGAAGTTTGGTGATTTGTAAAATTGTGTTGTCTATTTTTCATATAAATTGTTTTTTAGTGCTTATTAAGAAGGTCACATAGGCAGGATGTGAAGTGACCTGCTTTGGTTCCTAACCTAGACTGAACTATTTGGTAAGCTGAAATTGTCTAGGTTTCTTTGCGACCCCCAGAATGTGGTAGCCTGGAAGTGCCAAACTTATGGTCCATCGACAGTTTTCTGCCAGACAAGACTCTTAAGGTACATCCTGGACTGAAATAAACAAGCATCGGTCTTATCCTGCTGGCTCCCGTGGATTGTTCATTGTCCGTTCCCACGGTTTTCTTTGTCAAAAGATCAGCATACAGAAATGCGCTGTGGCTAGGACAAACTCTAGGCTCCATTTCTGAGGCCCTTTAGTAGGTCCTAGATGACAAGGACTTAACAATACTGATGTGTATTGTTCTATATAAGCAGTAGTTTATACTATTTTTTGTGCTTATAAAAAGGATGCATGCTTCAAATGAATTGCTGAATTTTAAATCACAAACATAAAAAGAAGCAAAAAAGTGGTGTAAAAAGATGAAAATTATAAAGGGGTCATAAAAAAGGACGTAGTCCAGTTCAAGATTTAACCCATTAGGTGCCACTGTATTAAATTGCAGTATAAATTTTTGGTTTTTTACAAAGAACGCTCTACAGCTCCACCTCTGCATCTGTTTTTAATGAATTTTAGCACAAAAAAAACCTTATCATCAATGCAGTGTCATTCCTTTGTCTAGTGTTCTACCAGGGGAGCTGTCAGATTGTGGCGGCTTTTGCAGCTGCAGTGTTCAATTGAATGTGTTTGTACTAAACGTTTCATTTTTTCCGATATATGGACATTGAACCACATAGATTACTTGGGCAGTGTTATAGTCTGAACTGTGCCTGAGTTTGAATGTTTTGTTGGTCTGGGGTTCTCCTCCGTAAACTCCCATGCTAAATTCTCAACCAGGTCTGGGAAAACGGCCTTATGACCTAGATGTAAAATACATGGTTGAGAATGTAGCATGGGAGTTTACGGAGGAGAGTGATAAACCCCCCTGGGCAGCTGTATTTAAATGGCAAGTTTTATCACGAGATGAAATTGGGAACCATCTACAGTTTTAGCAAAACACAGCTCTGTGTCGGGCTAAAACTGCACATTATGCCCAGAAGGATACGTTGAAATTTGAGGACATTTATTGATTATATCACGGATCATCTTTGCATTTCAAAGATTTGACTATCACAAAAAGAGAACGTCAACTGTTTTGGCAGTTTGATCAGAAGAACTGACAAGTTGTGCTGGACATTGACTTTTTGCAGGTTATTACATTACATTACATTAGTGACTTCTATTCCGCCAGTACCTTGCAGTTCTAAGCGGATTACAGTATAAGATAGCTGGACATATCCAGGAAGTTACAATTTACAATATAAGATTGCTAGACTTTTCCAGGAAGTTGTCATTTAGGGGACGCTTACACAGTAGATGCAGGGGACGCTTATATAGTGGATGCAGGGGAATTACAGATTAGAGGAGTTGAATAGTAAGGCAAAGGGGAGAGTTAGGATCACTAGAAGGGAAGAAGAGGTTTAGGGTTGATTGCTTGATAGGGTCATAGGGCTGATAATAGTAGAAGGGAGGAGGTTAGCTGGTAGTTTGCGTGGAGGGGGGAGGAAGCGAGGGGGGGATAAGAAGGTTGTATAGTTTTTTTGAAAAGCAGAGTTTTGATTTCTTTTCGGAATGATTTAAAGTCACTTGTAGTTGTCAGCAGGTTGAAGATGGAGGGGTCCAGTTTCGCTGCCTGCGTCGCTAGGAGGCCGTCGTACATTTTTTTGCACTGAGTTCCCTTGAGTGGTGGGTAGGAGAATAGGTTCTGGGTTCTTCCTGGTCTGGATATGCTGTTATGAATTAGACAGTTGTTGAGATAGGTGGGTGCAGTTCCGTTTGTTGCTTTGAATAAGAGACAGTAGAATTTGAATTGGATTTGAGCTCGTATCGGTAGCCAGTGTGAGTCTAGGTAGGCATTGGTGATATGGTCAAATTTTCCGAGTGAATAGATCAGCCTGAGGGCTGTGTTTTGAATGGTCTGTAGTTGGTTTATCAAGGTTGTGGGGCAAGGAAGGTATAGGATATTGCAATAGTCCACTAGTCCTAGGACAAGAGATTGGACTATGATCCTGTAATGATCTTTTTCAAAAAAATTTCTTATTTTTCGTATGTTGCGCATGGTGAAGAATGCTTTTTGAGTGGTTTTGTTGATATGTTGAATATCAGTGTGTGAATGTGTGTGTTCCCAATGATTCATATGGTTTATGATGTAAGCTATTGTAATTCAGTAAGTGTAATGAGATGAAATTAAAGAACTTTTCAGTAACATATAAATAAGAGCTTCCTTGTGTGATGTAGAGTCAACTATTGAAGTTATTGATTAGTGGATATAAGTTCCATTTGGTTGGAATGCATAATTATTAGGGATATCTTGAAAACCCGGCTGGCTGGGGGTCCCTCAGGATAGGTTTAAGAATCACTGAATTTAGGGCATTAGTATTTTATCATCATATGCCAGTCATTACTCCAGATGTTAAGGGTTAATTTGAGCTCTGGACACCCATAGTGACCAGTGGCTGTAAGCACAGACCTGTTTCCTATAAACCAGGAGTGCCCAAAAGGTCGATCGCGAAGGCAATGTGAGTCGACCGCAGATCCCATCCCGGGCTCCGTGATAAGACTCGTATTGCCTTTGTGTTCTACCTGCAGAAGCTCTGGGCTGATCAGCCTTCCTCTCCCCAAAGTAAATTCTGACATCAGGGAGAGGAATGCTGGTTGGCCCGACGCTTCTGCATCAGGAAGCAGGGAGAGCTTGGGGCAGCGGTGGCTTGGGGGCCTGTTCCCCGATGGCGGCGGCAGTGGCTTGGGGGAGGGCAGGGAGACAGAAAGAAAGAAGGGAAACAGAAATAAATAAAGAAAGGGGGGACAGGGAGACAGAAAGAAAGGGAGCAGGCAGGGAGACAGATAGAAGGGAAACAGAAAGAAAGAAAGGGGGGACAGGGAGACAGAAAGAAAGAGGGCAAGAAGGGAGACAGAAAGAAAGGGGGCAGGGAGACAGACAGAAAGAAGAGGGGCAGGAAGAAATAAAGAAAGGGGAGGGGGAAGGGAGAGAGGATGAAAAAGTTGGGGGAGGGAATAAGGTCTAGAGGAGAGGAAGCATACAGTAGGCTGAAAGAAGTGAAGAAATATTGGATGCACAGTCAGAAGAAGAAAGTGCAACCAGAGACTCATGAAATCATCAAACAACAAAGGTAGGAAAATTGATTTTATTTTCAATTTAATGATCAAAATGTGTCTGTTTTGAGAATTTATATCTGCTGTCTATATTTTGTAGTATGGCCCCCTTTTACTAAACTGCAATAGCGGTTTTTAGCGCAGGGAGCCTATGAGCATCGAGAGCAGTGCGGGGCATTCAATGCAGCTCCCTGCGCTAAAAACTTATTGCGGTTTAGTAAAAAGGGAGGGGGTATATTTGTCTATTTTTGTATAGTTGTTACTGAGGTGACATTGCATAGAG
Organism: Geotrypetes seraphini; assembly: GCF_902459505.1. Classification (NCBI taxonomy): domain Eukaryota; kingdom Metazoa; phylum Chordata; class Amphibia; order Gymnophiona; family Dermophiidae; genus Geotrypetes; species Geotrypetes seraphini. Next base: position 9,961,054 of record NC_047089.1, on the reverse strand, counting down.
TCATCTGCCTTGACCTCTTTGAAAAAACCCGCGGAATATAAATGATAATTAACATTTTCTTTGCTTACAGTGTGCTTTATGTTTTTTAAAAATTTTATTGTTAGATCATTTTGACTTGGTCATTTTAAAAGTAGCTCGCAAGCTCCAAAAGTGTGGGCACTCCTGCTATAAACAATCCGTTCCATATCCAAAACTGCACACAGGAAAAGTCAGCTCTAAACAGACAGCTTCCTTTTCCTCTACAAACTGTACGTACCCTTTTGTTTGTGAAAAGTAAAGGCAGGAAACAAGTTGCAGGTGACATATTTTGGGTAGATAAACTTTAAAATATTGTATATTTTTGACAGTGAAGGGCAGTTTTTGGCTGCCTCAAATGTTAAGGGATCAGCTAGATCAGTGTATCGCAAACTGTGTACATGAGTCTTATCACCACCGGTGCCTCTCCTCCTCCTCTCTGCCCCCAGCGTATCTCTGTAAATGGAATTTTAGGGTTATCAGATGGAGGGATTTCCAAAACCTGGCAATTTGTCTAGATTTTGGAAGACACCCCCCTCCCCCCGAGCTCAGTGCTACATCTGAAGGGCCTCTGAGCATATGTGGACATCAACATGATGACATCACGTATGTGCGTGTTGTCACTCCAGCGATCCCATTGTTTGCCGGATATCTACCATAAAGTCTGGTCAGTAACATCCTCATGTTCCAAATCAGTGGAGTTCCCATTGATGCCCATCCCAACCCTACACCAAACTTACATCGAATCGCCATTAAACAAGAAATAACCTTTGTCCAATAATAAGATAAAAATTTGTACTTAATGCAATCCAGTATTAGCTTTCATCCCTATGAACTTGTGCATCATACTTCCAAAAAGTTCAGTCTGAAAAAATCCCCAAACAAGATTGGTACCAACCTTAAAATGTTCTTCAACAACATGACTTCATGAACAGGGCTTCATGTTTGGTCAAACAGTCAGCTCCTTCAGAGAGAATGTTAGGTGAAAACCAAACTTGACACCAGAAGCATCATTTAGGGAGGAGGGGTATCTTCTTTATTACAAATCTATCAACATGGAGGCGTGTGGGGGACAGACTTAAAAATTTCAATATGTATACTTGGAGGAAAAGTGGGAGAGGGGAGATATAATAGAGACATTTAAATACTTAAGTGGCATATGAGGCAAATTTCTTTCGTTTGAAAGGAAGCTAAGGAATGAGAGGATATAGGATTAAGTTCATAGGCTTAGGGCTCATAGGGCATAGGCTCAGGAGTAATTAAAGATTACTTTTACAAAAAAGGGTGATAGATGTGTAGAATAGTCTCCCAGTAGAGGTGGAGGAGACAAAGACTGTGTCTGAGTTCCAGAAAGCATGGGACAGGCATGTGGGATCTCTTAGGGAGAAGAGGAGATCGTGGAAGCTGTGGTTCGGCAGGCCGAATGAGCCATTTGGCCTTTATCTGCCATCATGTTTCTGTGAGTGACAGATTTTTTATACGAGTATAGATGTTTTTAGAAGTACATTTTTGAGTTAGTAAAACATTGCCTATAATTTGTTTGCTGAGGGCTTTTTTTTAAAAAGAAACCTACCCAGTAGCAATTTCTGTTTGATACATGGGACCTTCTATTCTATTTTTTCTGTAGTTTGTTACTGACAAGTGGACCAGGAGAGAACGCCATCCAGGTCTGGGAAATGGCAACAGAAGATAGTGGTAAGCATGTATGAACTGACACACAAGGCCAGATGCCCTAAAAGCAGAGACTGGACTTTTATTGTAGTTCTTCACTAGCAAGGGCCTGAATCAGCTGCAACTATGTTTTCACTTTTGCAAAGTTCAATTTGTACAGGGACCCCACCACCTGCTACTCCATTGCCTCTCCTGCCCCTCCCCACCTCATGATTGATATATGCTGCTTCCACTGTTTCATATCTCTGGACCTCTGTCCCCTCCTCCTCCTCTTGTTCATTGGGCTTTTCTCTCTTCTGGCCAGCTGGAGAACAGTGTCAGTATCTGCATACACCTCTCCAATCAACCTATTTCATTCTAATGGCTTAAATCAAGTGGTACCACTAGGTCCCATAACAGAATGGGTAACTGAGTAGTTCAAACGGCATGTGAAGCCAGGCAGGCTTGAGGATGTGAGGGAGTAGTGCAGTGGGGGTAGGGAGAAAGGTTGAGGGAATGGGGGAAGAGGGGAGATCATGTCCCTGCATCTATCCTAACATTTTTGTTGTTGCTCTATTTCCTGTTTGATATTATGTATTTTGATTTACAACTACTGCTAAGTTCTTTTTCACCCAAGTATAATTGAATGTAAGACAATCAGATTTATCTGGGTATGTCCTCAAATCTAATTAAATAGCTATCATTATCCCAAAAACTTTTATATTCATTCTTCATTCCTCATATATTTGAAAAAGATGTGCTCAGAAAAATATTGTGCCTAACAATGTGATTACATTAAAAGCATCTTTTCTGGCAAGTGCATTTAACCAACAAAAGATGAAGAAAACACTAATTTGTCCAAAAACTCATACAGAACAGAGGACAAAATCAAATCAAGTTATGTTTGAATTACCAGACTTCAAATTACCCAAGGCACTACTAAATGGAATTGTTCATGCCCTTACCAAAGACCAATGATGAATTTACCAATTTAGTAGTGCCTTGGGTAATTTGAGGTCTGGTAATTCAAACATAACTAAGAACATAAGCAATGCCTCCACTGGGTCAAACCTGAAGTCCATCGTGCCCAGCAGCCCGCTCACGCGGTGGCCCAACAGGTCCAGGACCTGTGCAGTAATCCTCTATCTATACCCCTCTATCCCTTTTTCCAGCAGGAAATTATCCAATCCTTTCTTGAACCCCAGTACCGTACTCTGCCCTATTACGCCCTCTGGAAGCGCATTCCAGGTGTCCACCACATGTTGGGTAAAGAAGAACTTCCTAGCATTCGTTTTGAATCTGTCCCCTTTCAACTTTTCTGAATGCCTTCTCGTTCTTTTATTATTCAAAAGTTTGAAGAATCTGTCCCTCTCTACTCTCTCTATGCCCTTCATGATCTTGTAAGTCTCTATCATGTCCCCTCTAAGTCTCCTCTTCTCCAGGGAAAAGAGTCCCAGTTTCTCCAGTCTCTCAGCATATGAAAGGTTTTCCATACCTTTTAACAGATGTGTCGCTCTCCTCTGAACCCTCTCGAGTAACGCCATATCCTTTTTAAGGTACGGTGACCAATATTGGACGCAGTACTCCAGATGCGGACGCACCATCGCCCGATACAACAGCAGGATAACTTCTTTCATTCTGGTAGTGATACCCTTCTTGATTATACCTAGCATTCTATTCATTCTCTTTGCGGCCGCTGCGCACTGTGCCGTCTGCTTCATTGTCATGTCCACCATTACCCCCAAGTCCCTTTCTTGGGTACTCTCATTCAATAACATCCCTCCCATCATATAGCTGTACCTCAGGTTTCTGCTTCCCACATGTAGTACTTTGCATTTCTCAATGTTGAACTTAATCTGCCATCTCGTCGCCCATTCCCCTAGTTTGTTCAAGTCCTTTTGTAATTCTTCATAGTCCTCTTTAGTCCGAGCTCCACTAAATAGTTTGGTGTCGTCCGCGAATTTTATTATCTTGCACTTCGTCCCTGTTTCTAGATCATTTATAAATATATTAAATAGCAGCAGCCCAAGCACCGAGCCCTGTGAGATCCCACTCGTGACTCTCCTCCAGTTCGAGTAGTGGCCCTTCACTCCTACCCGGACTGTTTCGTTTATGGCAATTCAGTTGAGGATGTGGTGGTGAGGCCTTTGATGCAAACTCCATTAATTTGGAACATGAGGACAGTACTGGTCAGACATTTAGTCTATCCCCCAGATGAAAAGATGGTTTGGATAGGCTGGAGTGAGCATCAATGGCAACTCCAGTAGTTGGAACCTAAGAACAGTACTGGGTGGACTTCTACAGTCCATGTCCCAGAAATATCAAAGAAAGACAATTTAACCATGAATTAATAATGTAAGTGACTACTCTGTTACTATGAGTCATTCACTTTTTGCCTGAGTTAATCCAGCTATCAAACCTATAATCTCTCTCACTTCCGAGAGTTGGCTAAATGTTTTGAGTTTGGGGAGTAGCTGAGGAGACTGCCATGTATGGGAAGAGCTGTTCTTGCTCAAAACTTGACACTACATTATGAACTCTAAGAGTTTTTTTGACATCACCTACTTGAGTAAGTGCCTCACTCCTGTTGTCTACAGAAAACATCTGTTATAGGTGAGCAACAATGCTGTCACCTACCATCTGGGTTATGGGTGAAGCCAGAAGTCCTTTTCAAAGCAGCTCAAGCCACTTGGGGAGTCGCCACAAATTATGGCAAAGCAGACCTGTTTTCTTTTTCACTATCACCCTTTCAGCCTAGGTCTCTGACAGTGGGGTGGTTGTAGCAATAATTGATGGATTTGAGAAAGGGAAGTCCAAGGGAGGTGGAAGAGGGCTGGTTCCATGGAGAACCAAGCCCATGAAAAATGATGATAAATGTGGATTTGGGCACCTTTCTCCATGTTTGGTGGCACTGTAAGATCTTGCAACCATTTTGAGTTGTCTGTCGCAATTGCTACAATTTCTTCTCCCTTTTACACCACAAGATTGCTTATTGGGCCTTCACAATGTGTGTTTGTATACCTGGCAAACTAAACTATTGTGTTTTTTCCAGGATTTGGGAATAGTCCCTGAATTGA